>NC_080753.1:1260000-1885000 GCF_020826845.1 Diceros bicornis minor
ATTTCTTTTACTTCCAAATTCTTGAAGAAGATTGTACTCCTTATGTATTTACTGAACTTACTAGGCAGACAGAATTACTATAACACTATTGAGAGTGATGCTGATAATATTTTGTTTCAAGCCACAATTTTATCAGTATAATCTCATTCAATGCTCCCTTCTTTGGGAGGAAGATAGCACAGTTATAAAGTGGAAGAACAAGTATCTAAATCTGGGCGTGTCTGATCAGAACCTACTATAGCACTATAGCATTAACTCCCACTTCTAAGTAAAATGTTCCCCATGTATTGTTAATATGTTAAAAAAAATTTTTAAAGCTGGGTGAATTAAGCTTCTCTTGTGACTGAACTATCGTAGGAGATGTAAATAAACCACGGCTGATACTCTAAAGACATGAACATAGGGTTTGCGGTAATAAAGACCTAGATTAGAAACATACTTCCCTCACTGGGGCAGGGGGACTAATTTAGACATTTTTATGGGCTGAATTGTATCCCCAAATTCATCTATTGGGGTCCTAACCCTCGCTACCTCAGAATGTGACTGTATTTGGAGATAGAGTCTTTAAAGAGGTAATCAAGTTGAAATGAGGTCATTCAGTGGCCCCAATCCAGTAGGATTGGTGTCCTTATAAGAAGAGGAGATCAGGACACAGACACACACAGAGGGAAGACCACGTGAAGACACAGGAGAAGACACCATCTACATGCCAAGGAGAGAGCCCTCAGGAGGAACCAGCCCTGCTGACACCGTGATCTCAGACTTTCCAGCCTCCAGAACTGGGAGAAAATAAATTTCTGTTGTTTAAGCCCCTGTCTGTGGTGCTTCATTATGGCAACCATAGTACACTAGTATAGACATGTTTCTTAACAGAGGAGATCCCGGTTTTTCATTTTCAAAAAAGGCAAAATTCTCATGGGGTTTGATGTGGTCATTAAATAATTAAGTTCCCAGCATGATGCTTTGAAAAATGAAGTAGCTCAATAAATATAGAAACTATCTCTTTTACTCAGGTTCACAACATGAAGTAGCATATTCATTAATTATCTGTGGCAAATTCATTAAGGATCTGTTAGGCACAAATACATACATCAGTATCATATTCCCAAGTTTTTCTTCTGATTGGGAAGGGGAGGGTAGTGTCTGTTACCCCCAGTTCTGCTTTACATGCTGCATTTGTTGATTTTACAATGCACGTTTTTTCATAAACTCTTTACTTTATAACAGTTTCACATCTACAGAAAAATTGCAGAGACAGCACAGAGATTTTACATATATCCCAAACCTAGTTTGCCTATTATTAACACTTACATTAGTGTGGTACATTTGTTACAGTTAATGAACCAATATTGACTCATTGTTATTAACTAAAGTCCATACTTTATTCAGATTTTGTTTTTACCTAACATGATTTTCTCTTCCAGGATCCCACGTCGCACCCCATGTTACATTCAGTTGTCGTGTCTCCTTAGGCTCCTCTTGGCTGTGATAATTTTTCAGACTTTCCTCGTTTTTGATGACCTTGAGAGATGACCTTTTGAGGAGCACTGGTAAGGTTTATTGGAAAATGCCCTCTGTTGGGGTTTGTATGACATTTTCCTCATGATGAGACTGGAGTTATGGGTTTGGGGAAGGAAGACTACAGAGCTGAAGGGCCATTTTCATCACAGCATATTAAGGGTATATATATCAACATGACTTATCACTCCTGATGTTGATCTCTTGGGTGAGGTAGTGTTTGTCAGATTTCTCCACGACACAGCTATTCTTTTTCACTCCTTTCCATACAGCATGTTTAGAAGAAAGTCACCATGCACAGCCCACACTTAAGGAGTGGGGAGTTATGTTCCATCTCTTTGAGGGTGGAGTATCTACATAAATTATTTGGAATTTTCCTACATGAGAGATTTGTCTATTCGTCTGTTTATTTATTCCGTCGTTTCTATCAGTATAGATTTGTGGATTTTATTTTGTGCTTTGGGCTATACATCACTACTTGACTTACCTTGTAGCTCCAATTGTGCTGACCTTGGCCTCAGAGGCTCTTCAGATGGCACCTGTGTCCCTTTGACATATCCCCATCATTATGGCTGTTGCTTTTTTTTCTGAGTGGTATTTGTTACCCCCAGTTGATGCTTTACAAGTTGTATATTGTTCATCTTATAATGCACATTCTTTTCATCTCTGAAATTGGTACAACTAATAAGATCTTACAGTTATAATCAGTACTGTGTTTTTCTTTCTTAGTCATATATAAATTAATAGTGTGCCTTCCAATCAGTGGCATCTTAGATTAAATGAAAGATGGAAATTACTAAGCAATAATAAACAATTTTCCAGGACATTGTTTTCAATTCTGAGCATCCTTGCCCAGTCAAGTTTGAAATTTTACAGAGCTCACCTTCCTCAGAGGCTGTCACTGTTCTAATGTTTTCTGTTTGTTGTAGATGCATTGCTTTTTCTCTCTGCTGGTCATTTGAATGCATGTGCGTCTATCTGTTCAGACGAAGAATTTGTATTTAGATATAAGATTATCGGCAACAGTAATTTCCTTATTCTTTCAGCTATTTTTATGATTTAAACACTCTTAACTTCCTAATGTCAAGTCTAAGGCCATTCTTCGAGAGGCAAAACTGTATATGATTAGAACAGTAATGAATAGGATATATTTTATTATTCTGGTTATTTCCATTTCAGTAATAATTTCCGTGGGATAAGGGGATTTCAATTTGCTTATATTATCTCATATCATAAGAGAATTTTATCTCATACCATTTCTAAACATGAAGATGCGTTGTTTTGCCTGGCTTGATAGCTAAGCCTCAGTTACTTTAAGTCCCTTTACTCATTTAGTAGTACATTTATTGGCACTAGCTATTTGTATGGTCCTAGACTCATAGGCTTCTGTGCCTGGCCCTTAAGAAGTTAACGTAAACTTAGCTAGTATTTACAGATTGTCTATGGAACATTTATTTGATTATATTTCATAACAAATACAAGATATTTTTTAATATATTGCCTCTGAAAATTATAGCAAATAACAGATTAGTAAAAATTTGAATAGTCTATTTTAATCTATCTTAACTAGCTTCCCAAAGGAAAGTTTTACAAGATCAGGTAAACCGAATTTTGCAATACCAATTAACCTTTTCAGTACCTCTATCAAGTAAAATATCGATCTTCACATTATATATAGGAAATTGAGGCTTAGAAGGATTAAGTCTAATTTACTAGCAGACCAGCAATCAACATGTGCCGCTTCGATACACCAGTAAGATCCTCATAAACTGGGCCATGTGCTGATATTCTATATATTCACCAACAATGTTAAGGAAACTTGGCATATAAGCAAATAAATCACACAGCATATGTGATATTTTTAAAATGACAAAGATGATGTATACCTTTTCATAGTATTAACGTTTGTCATCAAACATTTAAAAATCTTTCTGATGGAATCTAGTAGTTACTGAAGGGTTATCTTTCAAACATTCATGACAAAAGTGTATCAAAATTGAAATTTTTATGATATAAGACCCATCAATATTCAATCATATGGTGCCTTTGCAAAAATACAATTTGGTAAGAAAAACAAAATTTTAATCTAGTGCAATGATTAGATCTTTTCATTGAGCGACATAGGACATTTTTTAGTGCTTAAATGGCATATTCAATTTCCAAAGCACTTTGTATTCATTAATTATTCCTCTAAAAACCCAACAAGAGAGATGGTTTGAGCAATTTTCAATAATGTTAGTTGATTCCAAATTTAGGGATAAGAAGCAAGGAGGAAGGTAATTTGGCTAATGCAAGGAATGATGAGATCTGCAAAATGCACACCTGAAAGGAGAATAGTCTGTAGTTAATAATTTTTTTGCCGCGTTTGAGTCTCCCATATGGCACAATCCAGAGTAAGTTTTTCTAATGGAAAGCCATTTTTCATGTTACATTTCTTGATTACCACACTATATATGAAAATCTCAGTCAACTCTATACTCTCTAATAATTAACTAATTATGTTGCAGAAAATATATGGTACTAAATTGATTCCAATAGTGGAGGTAGAAATCAATGTTACCCAAATAGCATGTACGGGCACTAAGTTATTCTCTTCTAGTGATTTTAGCTAGCCCAATTGCATTTCTGTACGTGGTATCGATTGAGATCAATGATGCTCTAATACTATGTCAGGGTTTGAGACGTTTGTTATGACTTGACCTGGCCAACTGGGCTGTTTACATGCAGCACTGATTGACAGCATCCCACAGAAGAGAGATGAATTTCAATCTGTAAGAGATTTTGAACTCCAAGGATTAGTATGAGTTTACATTTTTTATTGGTGTAGAACTCAAATTAGTTTTTATTCTGTTTGCTTAAGGAAATCCTAAAAATTAAAAACATACCTGAGACAGTTTTTATAAATAATGTATACTTCTAGAGAGAAATCCAGATTAATTATTCAACACAACTATTTATACATAATCTCCTCTCCCTCTATGTATTTAAGATAGTACGTTTTAAAATTGCTCTAATAAGCATTTTGGCAATAAAAAAACAAGTTATTATTAGATGTGAAGACATTTTGTCTGTGAATATTTGTATTCCTGTCTTTGGAGGAACATGCTTTAAATTAGTGAAAAGTACAGATAACAGAATTTTGTACATGGATTATAACTTACTTGAGATAGACAGTGGATGTTCCCGTGAGGAAAAAACATCTCATTTCACCATATATCTTACCATTATTAGCTAAAGATTTGCCCTCCAGATGAACTACTGAAGGCATTAGGTGGGAGTTTTCAAACTATCCTGTGCTGAAGAATCACCTAGGAAGCTTGTTAAAAAATCAGGTTTAAGAATAAAATGGTACAGACACTCTGGAAAACAATTAGGCAGTTTCTTATCAAGTTAGACATGCACTCTCTATATGACTCAGAAATTCCACTCTTAGGTATTTAGCCTGGGGAAATAAACACATGTTCTCACAAAAACATTGTACACAAATGTATGTAGGAACTTTATGCATAAATGCCCAAACCTAGAAACAACTCAAATGTCCTGTAATGGTGAATGGATAAACCAACCCTGATATATCCACACAGTGGAATACTACTCAGCAATGAAAAGGGAAGAAGGATGGACACCTGCAACGATTGTATAGATCTCAACAGCATTAGGAGGAGATAAAGGAGGTAGACTCAAAATGTAGCGTACTAAATGTTTCCATTTATTTATAATCTTGACAAAAAACAAAACTATAGTAATGGAGAACAGCCCAGTAGTTGCAGGGGTTAGGGCTGGGGATGAGACCATGAGGGGATAGCATGAGGGACATTTTTGGGGGTGGTGGAACTGTTCTGTATCCTGATTCTATTTGGGGTTATGTGAATCTATATGTGTGTTAAAATTCACAGAACTGTACACCAAAAACAAACAAACATGTTATTGCACATTAAAAAATAAAATTCCTGGCTCTCACTCTTGAAGTATTTGATTCAGGTCTTAGGTGGAAACTAAGAATCTTCATTTTAGCACATACACACACATGCACATTTTAGTGGTTCTGACAAAGGTGATCCACAATTTAAGAAACACCACATTAGCAGAAAATGCATTGGACTGAAAGCTGGAAGATTGGAGTACAGAATCCTGCCGGTGACAGCTAGGTGACCTTGCATGCTGACATAGGTTGGATAGTGTTCCCCCAAAAGGCCTCCCAAAAATATGTTGGAGTCCTAACCTCAGTAACTCAGAATGTGACCTTATTTGGACCTTGACTCTTTATAGAAATGACCAAGTTAAAAGAGGTCACTATGGTGGGCCCTAATCCAATATGATTGGTGTCTTTTTTTTCTCTTTAAAGACTTTATTTTTTAGAGAAGTTTTAGGTTTACAACAAAATTGAGAGGGAGGTACAGAGATTTCCCATATACCTCCTGCCCCCACACATGCACAGTCTCCCCTGTTTTCATCATCACTCGGCAGAATGGTACATTTCTACCAAGGACAACCCCACATCAACACATCGTAATCGCCCAGGGTCCATAGTTCACCTTCGGGTTCACTCTTGGTGTTGTACATTCTACATGTTTCTAAGTATAACGACAAACGCCCATCGTTATAGTACCATAAAGACCCTGGAAGAGTCTCAGGGACCCCCAGGCCACACGGTGAGAATGCTTTAAGTAAATCACTGATATGAACTTTGAAGTTTGGGTTGCTCTAATTCTGCAACTAATAGAATTTTAAACACGGAAAAATCTAAGAAATGATGTCTCCTCACTTTACAGGTGAGGCTGCAGACACGGAGAGACTTTATCTGACTACCCTGGGGGTTCATACACTCATTTGAGTATTTATGGGACACCAACATGTGCAGAGCTAGGAACAGAACCCAGTATCACCCAGTGCTGCTTCTACAGCTGCACACGCTCTGCTGTCTACTGACAGTACTTTCTTGCTTTACTTCCTTGTGATTGAGCTTTTTAAAAAATTACTGATGTCCAATTGTTTACAAAGCCAAGCCAATTAGTGTCAGACGACAAAGTACAGCTTACGATGCTGGTTGTCCTTAAACCACCTGTAGGATTTTTCCTGTCCTCTGTGCTTCTTTGTGAAGTTGGATATTAGGACTTCGGGCTGTGAGAGACATTTACTTCACATTGAATATCCATGTAATCCTCCTCATTCCATTTCCCGTGAGGCCAGGGGTACCTGTGACTGAGATATGTGTAGACATGACAAGGGCCACTTTTAACCCAAAGCATCCTAAGAGTTGGTGCCCTAGAACAGCCCTAACAACCCCTCTCTCCTTCTTACGCCCAGGTGCACCCGGAGGTCCCACAATGAGGGATCAGGCCACACCTTAGAACAAATCGGGATTTTGACTTATTATATCTGAGAACCTGATTAGGGAAGGTTGCAGACACTGAATGAGAAATATACTTTTTTTGTGTTTAGCCTCTGAGAATTCTTTTATTACTACAACATAGTCTAGCCTTTCCTGACTAATATAAGGGCAAAACTAAGAAGATTAATTCAGGATGATTAGAAGTAACCGAATATATTGTTTAATTAAATGTTTTGAGCCTGATAACAGCTCTAATTCCCAGTGTAGCTGCTTTCTCTTTCTTCTGGAGGAAGGAGGTAAGTAAGACGAGTCATGAACAGAAGATTGTACCTTCTATAACGAATGAGGTGAAGCGACGATAATCACACACAGTCTCAAAAATAAACAAGAAATTAACTAAAAACAAGCAGGCTCATAAAAACACAGATTGCCCTTAAAACTCTTGCTTCGCCTTTTAATAGTATAAGAAGTCTAAATTTTCATCAGCTGTCTGAAATTCACGGAAAAGGTGAGACATTAGCTAATGATGGCAGAAAAGAACAAAACCAACGATAAGCAGAGCCTGGTGACCAGCCTCAGAGCTGCAGCTTCTCTCAAGACATTGTCACCATCCGACAGAGGGAAAGTCAACCTCATGCTCTTCTTGCGAAGGAGGAGTTAATATCATTTAACCAAATTACAGACTAGTTCCTGAAACAAGCAGCGAGCCGACCTATGTCCACTGAATGAATACGTCTCACTGACGAGGGAATCCTTAAGGTACAGAGGTCAGCCAGCCTTTCAACCTGAGTTACCGAAATGGGCATTATTTTGAGCCTTTCTGTGTAAAATTTAAATAATAGTTTAAAATTCTCATTTTATTATGTATTAGTTTTTTTTGCTGCCATAACAAATTAACACATATTTAGTAGCTTGAAAACAACACAAATGCATTGTTTACAGCTCTGGAGGCCTGGAGTTGGCCTAGGCCTCCCTGGCTGCGTTTCCTTTGGAGGCTCCAGGGAGAATCCGTTCCCAGCCTTTTCCAGCTTCTAGAGCCTCCTGCACTCCTTGGCTCATGACCCCACCTCCATCTTCATAGCCAGCGACGTTGCATCTCTCTGGCGCTTCTCCACATCTCCCTTGGACTGCAACTGGGAAAGGATCCCTGGTTTTAAAGATTCACGGGATTCGCTAGGGCCCACCCAGATAACCCAGAATAATCTTCCCACTTCAAGGTTCTTAACTTGAACCGCATCTGAAAACTTTGTCATGTGGGGTGACATGGTCACGGGTTCCAGGAATGAGGACATGGACACCCGGGGGTGGGATTGGGGGGTCTCTGAGTTCCAACTGAACGTCCTCCATCCCTCCTACCTCATTTCCATTTTCTGTTCTTTCCACCTCATTCCAAACCACTCAGTAGGTAATGTATAATTTTCCTGCTGCTGTAAGAAATTACCACAACCACATGGCTTAAAACAGCAGGAACATTCCTCACTGCTCTGAGGCCAGAAGTCCAGAACCAAGGCGTCAGCAGAGCGGTGCTGCCTCAGAGGCTCTGTGAGACCCGAGACGCTGTTCCTTGTTGCTTGCAGCTTCCGGCAGCTCTGGGCATCCTGAGAGTGGCTTGGCTCGCAGCTGCCTCCCTCCAGTCTGTGCCTCTGTCTTCACATGGTCTTGTCCCCTGCATGTCTGTGACACCTCCCTCTGATTCTCTCTCAGAAGGACCCCTGTGATTGCACTTAGGGCCCACCCGGGCAATCCGGGATAATCGCCCCACCTCAAGCTTCTTAATCACATCTGCAAAGACCCTTTTTCCAAATAAGATCGCATTCACAGGTTCTGAGGATGAGGACAGAGAGAAATCTTTGGGAGCCATTATCAGTCTTCCATAGTAACCACTCTCACTAATTTCCTGTTTATCTTTTCCGTATCTTTTCTGATTTTTTTCACAAATGACCAGGTACATATGAATGTTCTTATTTCTCTTTCTTTTCTACATGAAACATAGCACATGATAATCTTCTGCACTTTACTTTTTTCATTTAACAATATATCCTGAATATAAATCTATATCCATTCATAAAGATAATTTCATTTTTTTACAGCTTCAAAGAACTCCACTCTGTGGATATGCTATAGTTTGTTCATCCATTCTCATACATATGGATATTTAGGTTGCACCTAATTATTGGCAATTTAAAACAGTGCCACATATATATTTTTGTACTGTTGGATGTGTATCTTCAGGGTAAATTCTTCAAAGCAGGAGACCTGGTTCAGAAGGTAAGTGTGTACATAGCATTGCTGGAAGTATTTCCAAATTTCCCTTTGCCTCAGTCTGTTTGGGCTGCTATACCACAGACTGGGTGGCCTAAACAACAAACATTTATTTCTCACAGTTCTGGAGGCTGAAAGTCTGAGATCAGTGTGCCAGCATGACCAGGCTCTGGAGAGAGCTCTCTTCCAGCTTCAGCCTGCCAACTTGTCACATCGTCAAATGGCAGAAAAGAGAGCCAGCGAGCTCTCTGGGGTCCCTTTTTTAAGGGCACTAAGCCCATTGACGACAGCTCCACCCTCAACACCTAATCACCTCCCAAACCCCACCCCCTGATTCCATCACATGGGGGGTTAGTGTTCCAACATACTAACTTTGGGGACACAAACCTTCAGTCCGTTTATCTTCAAAAAGGGTTTGCATTCTCAGCAGCCATATATGGCAGCTTCTGTCTCCCAATGGTCTTACCACAAATTGTGTTTTTTAACATTCATGAGTCTGATAGATAAGAAATGTTTAAATTTTCATTTCTCTAATTGTGAGGAAGGTTGAACATCTTTTCATATGTGTAAGGGCCGTTGTAAAACCTCTTTATTTTAAATTATCTTTTTATGCATTAAGAACTTCCATAACCAGATAAATTGTACCTCTAAATAAACCTACAAACACATCAAATTAATAAAGAAGTGTTTAAAGCATTACATTTTACATTAGAAACAATAAAAGAATGACTAACTAGTTTTTTTCAACATTGAATTGGATGCCCTGGCCAGTGAAGTAAGGCATGAAAAGAAACGAAAAGTAAAAGGATGGGGCAGGAAGAAACAAAACCATTGTTATTCACAGTTAGCATGACTGTCTATGTAGAAAAATCAAAGAATCCATAGTTAACATATTAGAACTACTGAAATAGTTTACCAATGTTCCTGTTACAAAATCAAAGACAACTGCATTTCTAAACACCAAAAAACAATGTAATTTATAAAAACACACAATGAAAAATAGAATAAAATATTAAATACCTAGAAAAAATTCAACCAAAGCATTCAAGGCATTTATGGGTAAAGTTATTAATGTTATATTTATTGAAAGATATTAGAGAAGAAAATGGAGATATAGGTTATAGATAAAAAGACATGCTGTTATAAAATGTAACTGGTTCAGCTATAGATCCAATACAAATCCTTTCAAAATCATTGCAGAGGAACTTGACTAGCTGAGTCTAAATTTTACATAGAAGAGCAAAACCATTCCTGAAGAATTAAGAACAAGATTGGAGCACTTGGCCGAGAAGACATAAAACTTCAGAGAAGAGAAATCTGAGTGGTTAATAAACATCGGAAAAGATGCTCACCCATTCAGGATACCATTTCACATTTACATAGTCAGCAAAGGTGGTAAAGATGGACGAGTATTGCCATAAAGAGGAAGCAAGTGGACACTTTATACCTTGCTGGTGGGAATGTAAAACTTAAAAACACATCCTAAGCATTTGGTTATATCCAAAAAAGTAAAAAATGGGCATATATTTTCATTGTAGAAATTCCATTTTTGAGACATACATCCTAAAGAAACCATTTTATATATACATCCAGAGATAAATACAACAATGTTCATAACGGCAACATTTGTAAGAATAAAACAGTGGTAAGAACCCAAATTTCCATCCACCAGGGAATAAATAAACCATTGTATTGTCAGATGATAACAAAGCTATACAGCAGTGACAATGAATGACCCTCAGCTGCATGTGTCAATGAGGATAAATCTCAGGAACAACACTGAGCAAACATCAAGCTGCAAAATAATCTACATACACATATTCTATACAGCTTATAAATAGATAAAGCTAAAGAATCTATTGTTTAGGGGTACATTGCAAGGAATATGTGGAAAACTATTTTCAGAGAGGACTGCAGGATAGTGACCACCTCAGATGTGGAGAGGGAGTGGGCTGAGATCAGGAAAGATGGCACAAGAAGATTTTAAGGTACTGGAATGTTCTATTGCTTACAGTGGACATATTCTTCATACCTCACATATATTACATAAATACTTTCATGAATGTATAAAAACTGCAAAAAAAAAAGGAGATATCAATTCAAAACATCAGTGTGACTCATGACTTTCTGAGAAAATGGTTACTCGTGTGCTTTGCTACGAGAGTTGTCGCAGCCCGTCTGCCCCTGCCCCACCTCATGTGCCCATGCCTGCATGTTCACCTCTACCTGCATATTTGGATCTAGAATGTCATTCTCCACTAAAAAAAAATCCAGGCTCAGAGAGTGTCTGATTCCGTGTCTTGGGACAAGGAAAGTCGAGATGAGCAGTGTGTCCTTAGCAGAGAGCAGGAAGCTCTCAGAGGGATGGAGGGATGGGTGGGCGGCCGTGTTAGAAAAGATGAAGTGGTGCACAGGAGTGAATGCTGCTGGTCTCCTAATGCTGGTTGTCTGAGGACCTAAAGGAAGACAATGAATATCGATAATTTGAACCAACTGAGAATGGGATAGGTCGTGAGTCCATGATAATGCTCAAAAAGAGTAAAATGATGGAAGTTGCTAGAGAAAATCATATACATCAATTTGAGTTAATTTAATACGAGCCCAGTTTCTCCCAGATGAAAAGAGTTAAATCACCTGATTTAAAGGAAAGTGGACTCCTTTGATTTGTTTAATTAGAACAACACCATCCTCTCTTTGACTAATTCAAGTAGTCATTGAAGCCTCAGTGAGGAACCTTGGTTCTACTCTGGTGAGATGTAAGAAAAGTCTTGGGCCCGCCCTGGGCGCCTAGTGGTTAAGTTTGGCATGCTCCACTTTGGTGGCCTCGGTTTGGTTCCTGGGCATGGACCTACACCACTCATCTGTCAGTGGCCACGCTGTGGTGGCAGCTCACATAAAAGAAAGAGGAAGATTGGCAATGGATGTTAGCTCAGGGTGAATCTTACTCAGCACAAAAAAATAAAAAGAGAGAGAAAGAAAAGAAAAGTCTTACAACGACAAAAAATGACGAGCCTGCTGATGAATGCTGTGAGTTGATCTGAGGACAGCGGCTGAGTTGCAAGCATAGGCCCCATGCAGGCAGCAGAGACGTGCCCCTGGGTGCCGAGCCCTTGGACTGAGCTGCTGTGTTCCCAGGTCGGTGCACCTCACCTGACAGCAGGCAGCACAGAGCCAGTGTGCAGAAGAGGTGTGGAGGGGGCTTCTCAGGGCTTGACGGAGTCCTCACTCCAGTCAGGCGGAGTTATTGACTCCTGCCCATTTGTGTGGCTGTGAAGTCCATGCTGCTGTGTCCCTGTTCTGTGGAGACATCTTTTATATCCTTTTCTTACTATAAGGGCGTGCATTCTTGGCCTGGATCTGCCTTTTCATCAATCACTGACACTAATGTGACAGCTATGCAAGTTCCAAAAACACTAGTTCTAAGGCACTTTAAAAAGTGTCATTAAAAATAAAAAGTATTGTGAGATCAAATAAATCTGGGGAATTCTGTGTCAATCAGTTAAACAAGAGTCTTTGAGACTTTCCGGAGCCTTGAAAAGGCATTGTGGAGCGCCACTGTGGTGTGCACACAGGCAAGGTCTCCCGACCTGATTTCACCACGAATCCCTTATTTCAAGCAGCCTTATGCCTTTTTCAATTAATACACAAAGAAATGTATCATGAGAACTCTCTAGGACTATTCACTATACGGGTCATTCCTACCCCTCACCCTAAGTGCTACATTTCTCAGCCCGAAGAATCACAGCATCCCGTCCCACTGCATCAATCAAGGGGACAATTTGCATTTCCGGGCCTCCTCCCTGCCCTCCACTCTACTCGATCACCTCCTTCCTGGTCCAGGAAGGGAAATAGTTGTCCTTTCTATTATCAGATTCGAATTTTGGATTTGCTGATAAAATTGCTGGTAACATTGATTGGATACACGTGAAACAGGGAAGCAACAATCTATTGGGGACACTGGAGAAGACCCTGGTTACCTTTGGAGAAGACACCTTTGTAACAGAGAATGGAATCCTCAGACACAGAAATGTTAAGTTAAAGTACAAAGCACTAACACCTTCATTTGTTCAAAGAGCATTTTTGGGCTACCACTCTAGGCGAGGCCTTGAGTCTTGCCTAGAGATGCAAAAATGTCCTTAAGGAGCTCATCAGACTAGGGAGGCCTGAGCAACAGATGCAGTCATCACAGGACAGGTGACAGGGGACAGAGGTGTACCGGGGATGCTGCTGGCATAAAGAGGAAGGCACACAAACTTGGGAGGAATTGTCATTCCCACTTAGAAAACTCCTATGAGCCTGGAGCATGTTGGTATCAGGTCTAAGAGGCAGCTCAAAATAATCCAAAACATAACTCTGCATTCCTGTCTTCCAACACCCTCCAGACCAAATTCCTCTCTTGTTCCTCCTCATCTAATGGAGTAAGTGCTGCCACGGTCAACCTATAAACTTGGGCAGAAAGTCTAGGAAGCACCCTTGAAAGTTCTCCTCTGAGGAGAAATTCGGCCTCGTCTCCTTGACATAACGATGTCTCGTGGTTCTACGACAAGTGTGTCTCTAACCTTCGGCCACTCCTCATCCTGTTTCACCTCCAAATCTTCGTCAGGAATGCTGAAATGATCTCGGAGTCCCTCTGACTCTATTCTTGTCAACCCACGTGATCTTACCTTCTAGACCCAAATCTAACCCCTTGTAGCTATTGTCTTGTAAAAAATGTGTATTTTTGTCTGTATTTAATATTTCCTCGTTGCTTTTACTGTAACAACCTCAGTGTTTACCCAGGGTCTCAGAGTCCTTTCTCACGGCGTGCCAACCCTTCTCCAGCATCGCCTCGGACCACTCGCCCCTTGCATACCAGGATTCCCCAGCGAGCCGCCTCCTCTTTCTCAGACATGCCGCGCTCCGTCCTGTCTCGGTTTGCTCACGTCTGCTGTTCACCAGCCTGGCTCAGACCCATCTTCTGGGTGGCAGCTGGAACATCACCTCCTCAGCTGGCTCCTCCTGGCCAGCTGTAGCTCCCCGCTGCCCCACCCAAATGCGCATGGCCGCATCGCCTGTTTATTTCCTATGTGGCACTCATCACGATCTAAAATATTAGTGATTACTTGTGTGTGCCTGTCTTTCTGTTTTCTATTTTTGTCTACTCCCCCTCCTAGAAGGTGGGCTCCACGAAGGAAGGCACTCGGACTCTTTGCTCCCTTCTCTGTCCCCAGTGCCTGGCACAGAATAAGTAGATGCTCAATGAATCCATGGTGAGTGACTGTGGAAGACCAGAGAGACCTGAACACGTCAGTCTTTTGGGAAGTCTGGTCGATACAGGAAAGCAGGAGCAATACAAATATCTACCATGGTCATTGTTTGTTGAATGTGATCTTATGCAAGTATGATTCTAACCACTTCATTTACCTTATTTCACTTAATCTTTACAACAGCCCCATGAATAGGTATTACTACAGATGATGCAATTGAGGTACAGAGGTTAAGGTTAAGGAATTTGTTTCACATATAACTGGTAAGTGGAAAAGAAGGGGTTTACACTTAGGTCTGATGTTAGCCTTTTATTCCTAACGCCCCTTGTAGCCAGTCTTCCCCAGAGCAACCACTGAGATCCGAACCATCCATCAGTCACTTGTTGAACCAACTGGCCATCACTCTGTTGGAATTTCTACCATCCAGGTCACTTCCTGAGGTCTTCCATTATATAATTAAGGCACGATACACACGCTTTTTACACTATGAGCTAAATTAGTTCATGGGCCTAATTTAACCGTGCCCCTTTCACCTGCTGCAGAATCTTACCCCAAGAGGAAGGAACACAGGAAGATGGAGTTTAATAAGTGGAATTGCTGGCAGAGGGCAACTTAGAAGCTCAGTCAAGTAGGAGAAGGAGTCATTGGGAAATTTAACAGGGAAATAGATAAACGACTGAATGTAAGAATTATATATACATAATACAATATGGGGACTCAAGTCTATATTTGGTCTTGGGTACACATATATATCAAGACCAAATATAGTTTATTGATATATATACCCAAGACCAAATATAGACTTGAGTCCCCATATTGAAATAATATGACTGCAGATTTTGTAGCAGGAAGGAATCCGTGTTAAATTATGCCTCCCACTTTCCGCCTTGAGCCAGGGGAGGTGTTATCCACACTTTGCTGAGGCGAAGCCCAGAAGAGTTAACTCTCAGCCCACAGTCGGCCGGAAGGGAGGAGCGTGTCCAGAGCGGAGGTCTGGGAGTTCTACGAGAAGGGCTTCTTCCAACGCATCCGTTGTGTAACTCTGGAGAGGTGATTCATCTCTCTATGCCTCAGTTTCTCATCTGTAAAAATGGGAAACATAATAGTACTTCCTCATTGGGTTAAATGAAATAATATAATTAAGGTACTTAGAACAGTTCTTGGAATACAGTAAGCACTATGTGTGTCAGCTATTATTATTATTGATGTATTATTATTATTAATACCGATATAGACTCCTTTAGATGAAAGCACTAAAATGGGAATAAAAGGTGATAGTCAGTGAGAAATCTAAGCTGCGGCCACCTGTGATTTCTAGTAATCAATTAAAATCAAGATCATACCAGGAACGTTTTCAGTTGCAAGTAATAGCATACCTGAGTAGCCATGGCTTAATCAATAAAGACATTTAATTATGTTATATACAATAAGAAAACTGGTGAGAATGAGTTATAGACTTGGTGCAGGAGCTCACAGATATTACCAAAGACCAAGGCTCTTCTTACCCTTCTCCTCTGCCACCCGCATTGTTGGCTTTTTCCTTCCTGATCGCAAGATGGCGGCCACAGCTACAAACATAAAGTCTCCTGGCTAAGCGAAATGAGGTTTTCGTTGCTAGGAGCTAAACAGGTCACCAGTCTATACAACATTGGAATTTTGTTAAAAAATAAGAAGAGGCTATGGCTCCTAAGCAGGCAGCTAACAATGTCTAACACAATGTTTATGATTTAGAAATGCTCCGAGTTGTAATTTCAAAGACAGTTGAAATCGCTACCTGTGGCAAGTTGAAAGGATATATAATATTTAGATACAAAGATCATGAGGTGTCTGGATGAAAGAAGACAGAAGAGCTGTCAGTGCTTTGGGCAAGGTTTTCACAGTGAATTTTAAGTGTAACTGTGTGCATAAAAACAGATTTATTTTCAGAAATGCAAATGGAACACCTGGGATAACTGAAAATAATACAGCTGTGTTTTTTACATTATCACTCCCAATTGTATGTATTATCTGAGTTATCAAAAATGTTTTGAACTGATATTTAAACTCAACTCTTCTTAGATCCTCCTAAAAAAAACTGCTCTCCCCTTCCTGCCTCCTTATACAGCAAAACTCCGGAAAGAGTTGACTACACTTACTGTCTGCACGTTGCTAATGCTGTTTTTCTGGAATGCTCTCTAGTCGGGCTCCTATCACCCTTGCTCCATCAAACCTCCTCCTGTCAAGATCATCAGTGGCCTCCAGGCTGCAAATGCATTGGACACTCAATACCTGACACAGGTCATCACTTCCACCTTGAAACACTTTCTTCACCTCCTAGCATTCTGTTCCTGCTGGTCTCTTCGACTAGATCCTCCTTACCTCCTCAACTTTCACATGTTGGAGAGCCTCCCTGAGGTCATGTGAAGACTAGTCCTGCAGACCTCTTGTCTTCTTCCACCACACACGTTCTCTAGATGGCACATCTAGTCCTGTGGCTTTAAATATCATCTCCAATGTCAAACACTAATTTAAAAAATTAAATCTCTCCTTGAAACTTCTCACCTGAAGCCTAGAGTCACACATGACCCACAGGCATCTCACAGTCAGCTCCCCCAGACTACACTCCAGACCACCCCCACCACCGCCACCAGAGCTTCTTCCTGCCTGGGTTTTCCCTGGGTCAGTATTTGATCCCACACTTCACCCAGTTGCTCAGGCTCTAAACTTTGAAATCATCCTGGACTCCTCTCTCTCTTTACTGCCCCTTTGCCAATCAACGGGCAAGTCCCGCGGGCTCTACGTTCAGAACACATCTTGACTACGGTCACTCGTTAGCACCTTTATCCTACCATCCTGCTCCGAACCACCGTTACCTAGCCATCCCTTCACTGGTCTCCTTACCTCGACCTTCTCCTACAATCCGTTCTCTGCACAAGAGCCGAAATAATCTAACACCTGGGTCAGACCCTACCACCCATCTGCTCAGAACCTTAAGCTTCTGGTCTCCCTCTGAGGAATTCCGGACCCCCTCAGGAGCCTCTCAGCCCCATGTGACACAGCCCTCCCTGAACTCTCCCATGTTCTCTCCCTCCACCCGCACAAGCTGGTAGTATTCCACGGACTGTGGCCCCTCACACTCCCAAGGGCCCCAAGCAGGCCAGTTCCCTCTGGCGGGCATGTTCTTCCCCTGGAAAACCACGTGGTTTGTCTCTTTTCCTCCATGTTCCTCTTGAGATACCTCCCATCAGAGAGGTCTCCCCTCACTGCCCGTCTCAAGTACTGTTTCTCACTGCGTCCCTCTTCATTCTGCCTAAGTTTTCCCCACAGTCATGATAACAGCTGATGTATATCGCTGTCTGTTGTCTGTGTCCTCCCACCAGGGTGTCTGTAGGGAACATCAGCAACCCAGCCTGTCGCGTTCACTGCTGTGTCCAGGACGTGGGATCGTGTCCGGCCCCCAGGAGGTGTTCAAGCCCACGTGTGCTGAGGAATGAGTGAATCGACGGATGGCTATTGCTGAGTAGCCACTTTATTATTTTTTTTTAATGACTATGACATAAATCTCTTGTAGTTTTTGAGACTGTTTTCACTCTAAATTAATGTTTTCAATAGGCTACTTTCTTTCAAGCTGGTCATGGGAGTATCATTTTCCCTGTGATATACAAGCCTTAAAGAATAAAACTTACCTTGTAAATTCCATTATCTTTTTGTGTTGTATTTTTACCAACATTTTGTTTCATATATTAGTTTCTTCTATAAACTTAACTGTTGACATAGATGTTTTATTTGTTTAAAAAGATAATATTGAAATCACAATGCTTTGAATTACATCATTTTTGCTAATTGGGACCATTTTCCTATAGCCCAATATTTTCATAATCTAACTGGAAATCATCCCAGGATCAAATGCTGTGATTTTTCTGAATATACCAATTAACACCTTGAAAACACAAGGCCCTTCTTGTTTCTGTTAGGCCTGACACTATTACATAATTTGTTCCTGTTTTATGTAAAATATTTTGAGGAAATTGTTTTAGCAGATTATCATTAATATTGTAGCCCTCATACAAATGTTAATAGTTTTAGAAACACACACACATGGACGCACACAGTCACGTCTAAATATATTCATTAAAAGATGTCTTTAGAAACGATGGAAAAATAATTGCAGACAAACTTTTTGTTTTCTGGCTACAAGCAATTTCTCACACATACTAATAAAAATTACCCAAGTTAATCAAATGGAAGAGAATTTTTAAACTTGGCTTGGAATGTCTTTTGCATCCCCCCACACAGCCCATTACCTAGTCTAGCTTTCCAAGGAGAGCCTTCTATTTGATCACAACGGGATGATTTGAAATATATCCTCAGAATGTCTGCGTTTCTGTTTATGAACACGCCCCATATATCACACATCTTTTTCCCACCCCTTCTCACTCTGCCCCGTTCCCCTTCTCTTCTTCCTCAGCTTTCACATTCTTGCCATTTCCCTGGATTTGCTGATGTCATTCTCTCTTATCTCATTATTGCTGGGACATAATGTGATAAGGATGTTTCTTCTTCTCAGTCTCTGCCCTTTGTTGTTCTTCTTACCTTCTCCTAAGGTGATTTCATCTTAGTTACCCTTTGTCATCTGCACAGTGGATCATCACAACAGTTTGGATCTCAATATCATCCCGGTGACTAACGACAAATTCAGGATCAACAACACTGAAAAGATTAAGGACAGTTGTCGTCTTAACTCTTCTCCATTCTCGTTGTTCTGATCTGCGTTAGTCTCCCTTCTCCACTCCTCCAACTTACAAGTCTGGTGTAGTTTCCTCCCTTTTTTTCTCTGTCTTCAAAATTGTAAGCTTATAAATGTTATGAATAACTGCTTATAAATAACAGAATTTCTTTAAAATTGGTTAATTTTTAATTATAAATTATGCTCTTGGGGGCCGGCCCGGTGGCGCAAGCGGTTAAGTGTGCGCGCTCTGCTGCGGCGGCCCGGGGTTCGCTGGTTCGGATCCCGGGCGCGCACCGACGCACTGCTTGGTAAGCCATGCTGTGGCGGCGTCCCATATAAAGTGGAGGAAGATAGGCACAGATGTTAGCCCAGGGCCGTCTTCCTCAGCAAAAAAAAAGTGGAGAATTGGTGGATGTTAGCTCAGGGCTGATCTCCTCACAAAAAAAAAAAAATTATGCTCTTGTGTTCAAATCAAAACATAAAATTATTTAGAGGACCATAACTTCAAATAAAACAGCATAATATTGTAGGAAAAAATAGTCTTATTACTGCATTATCAAGGTAAGTCAGGCTAAAATAAAATTTTCAAATCCTATTGATAATTTTTTCCTTAGCTCTAAAACCTATGCTTTCCTTTCATCTTGTTACCTAAAACATGTTTTCATATAAACTTTCATAATTACTTGCTACCCACTGGGTTTTTAATCTTATTCATTAAACCCTCTCCCTTGTATAGTGTTTAGAGTTTGAAATCCACGTTTATACCCTAAAAATGTTGAACTTCACAACAGCACTAGGAGAAAGACATCATCACTGGCCATGTGTAGACGGATCCGTGGGGGCTCAGAGAGGTTGGTTTTCTTGCTTATGCCATGTATCTTAGAAGGGGCACCAGGACTAGAATACAAGTGTTCCAGACCTGGACAACTATAGCTCTGATGATCCCAGAGTCTCTAGGGTAGAAGGCTCATAAAAATAAACATACAACACTCAGGGATTAGGTGTTCTGCAGTGACGTGATAAAAAAACACACAGCACATTTTGTTTCTCTCTCCGTGTGTGGGCATGTATTTGTATAGCTCCACCTTGCTTTGTGGGTGTGTATTTGAGTCTGCCTCCCTCAAGTGTTTAGCAGCCTTATCTCTGTGTTTCTGGAGAGAGACAGATGTTAGGGAATGTTTAGAGACCCCAGTGTTCAGACTGCAATTTTTTTTTCAATCAGATAATCAGGTTAGATTCTATAAATTCAGCGTTAGAAACAAAAAGATAAGCTGAAGTACCTTGGGCTTGTCATTTTACCTCACTGGACTCAACATCCGCATCTAATAAAATGAAGGAGATAGACTCGTTCATAACAATAGCATAATGATAATAGTGAATTGAGGGCTTACTTCGGGCCAAGTGCTATGCTAAGTCTTCACATACATTATCTTACCGAATGTTCACAAAAATCCCTTGAGGAGACTATTATAATCCCCATTTTACAGGTGGTAAAATGGAGTCTCAGAGAGTCAGCTTCCTACGGTGCCACAGCTGGTGAGGGACAGAGCAGGGTCTGGACCGACCTCGGTCTGCTCTGTCCCGAGGCCTGTGCTCACAGCTCCAGGCAGTGAGCCCTCATCCTGATCCTCTCCCAGGATTACCAAGGTCCCCACAGCACAATGTGTCATTACTCTGTTCTATTAAACAGACATGGAACTACTTCCTGCTTTCTCATTACCCACTGAAACATGTGGGACTTGTTTCCTTAATTATGAATCAGTATTTGTTGTTTAACTTAAACAAGGAGGCAAGGGACCGATAAGTGGAAAGTCTTTAGAAGTTCTTAAATTGATATTGGAAGTTGCTAAATTAAGAAATCTCATCTTTCAGGGAGAACTTTGTTAAAATTTCAATTAAAGCAAAATCTCACGGTTCTATTAACTGCAACGAGGAAAAATGAACTCCCAGCAGCTTCTTTCTCATTAAAACATCACATTTGAGCAACCTTTCATTGTAGGTGTTTGTAATGCATGCAATCACAAGTTCCAGATTTCTCTCCACAAAGGCTTAAAAGACACACGTTTATTATTATTTTCAATTAAAGAATATTAATATTTAAACATTTAATCTTAAAGATATCACAAATCAATAAACCACATGAAGCAATTTTCAATATGACATTTAAATTGAAAGAAACTTTGTTTTCAAAAGTATTTGGAATTGTTATTTTTCTTCGTGGAACCGACACAGGAATAATAGTAAACAGAAGTAATACCTCATTAGTCTTTTGTTTCTAAATAACTAAAAATTGGATTCAGAGGGCCACTAATTCTAGATTTAACTCTGATGCCATTTCTTGTTCTAAATGTAATCTTTATTTTCATACACTCTGATGTATTTACTATTAAAATTTTGCTATTAAGGAAAGAGAAATATATTCAAGGAAATAATTTGATTTGTCTAGATAGACCATTTAAAATTTTACTTTAAAATAAAATTGACTATGCAGTGTATGTTACAGAGACAAGGGAAACAGTCAAGAAATGAAAAAACCTAAATGAATGCATACCATAATTTGCGTTTGGGGATTATTTCAATTATTTTAAAGCAAAAAAGCTCAGGCAATTCACAGTAAGAACTTAGAGTTTCAGTTTACAAATCGAGAAAGCATAAAATAGTGAATACATTAGCCAACCTATCAGGTAATAACTTAGGGTGTAAACTTATCTTTATTCACAATGTTTTTTGAAGAACTTCTGTTGTATTAAGGACAATGGCCAGTAGTAAATAGAAAATGATTTGTCCCACAAAATATGTGTTGGTCTTAATGTACGTGCCCATGTCATACCCTTCTTAAACCTGCTGCAAAGTGCTCCTAACGTCAGCAGGCCAAGAAAGCAACAGGATTGCTTATAGCCAATTTAGCCACATTCAAGAGGAAGAGACAATTACCTTTCCAAATATCTAGATCTTCAACAGCTTCCTATTAGGGCCAAAGCCCATCCGTTAGGTTCTTGAGTCCTTGTTTATCGCTAACTTAGGCCTGGCTCCAAATCTCCTCCTGGTTTCTTGGTTGTTGAAAAAGCCCACACATGAATCTTCATGATCAAGGCTCAGACTCAAAGTGGATCTGAGAGGGGTCTCTGCACTTCCCCCTGGGGGCTCCTCTGATTACTTTTTCTCCTCCTTAGGACCCCAAGGTCTTGCAAAATTGCCATATCTACAGAGAAGTTCCACCCACACACCCCTGAGCCTGCATACCTGCACTGAAAGGGTGGTTCTCAGGAGAAGATGATGCAAAGGAAACATGTGCTAACACTGGAAGAAAGAAAGTGGCCCAGGGGCTTGATTCTTGGAATTTTCATCAGCAGCATCTGCTAGAGGCGAGTATGTGTCACGACCTGAGTGAGCAGGCTGGAAAATCACCCACAGCTGCTGCCCCAGCTCAGAAACCTTCCAAGAAGGATTCCTTATGGGAGGATATGTGAAAACCAGGGAAAATTCAAAGTGACAAGCGAAAGTTACAGATTTCGGGGATATCAGAGGATAAGGCAGAAGGAGAGACGAGAGTCTCAGGGACAAGAACCTCAAACAGACTGTGATGGTGGAGGAAGGAAAGGCCTTGACAGGAGTTACCAACTGCAGTGAAGACTTCCTTCGACTTTTGCTGAAGGACTTGCCTAGTCTTCTCTTCCATCTTTTTGACATAACCCCGGTCCTCATTTCCACAAATTTAATTTTTAATGGAGAATATGTATGAATTCCAGATGAGAAGGTGTTTCTACATCTGGAAAAAGGTGAATTTTGTCCTTGAAATATTATGTTCTGCTTAGCCTAATCAAAGATGGAATAAAATCTTTTGAAAGGGAACCACAGTAACAGTCTTTCTTCCTTCACAAAGGCAATTCACTCTTCAGTCCTGATTCACTAAAACAGATTGAAATCGTATCTACTTTGTCTCTATTGACCTTCATCTTTGAATGAGGCTTCGTAAGCTCTTATAATAAATTTCTCCTGAGATTTCTGGTATCAGTTACAATTTCCAGGAATTAATAATAGTAATAAAGAAGGCTACTTTGAGAGAACCATAAACAGAAATTGAGAAAGCCCCGTTCCCTCTTCTTTCGGGATATTTTGTATGGTGGAATAAGCCCTGGATGAGAACCAGAGTTTAGAATGAAGTCCCACGTCTGCAATTTCCTGGCTGTTTGACTGCAGACACGTCACTTACACTTTCTGAGACTCATCTTCCTCCTCTGGGGAAGAAAGGTAAAGATGCTCGCCAATTCAAAAAACAAAAAACATAAAAATGATTAATAAACACGTGAAATATTCAACCAAATTAATAATCAAATAAATAAAATTAAAATATCTGTCCAAAGAGCAGTGGTCTCCCACACATCCAGTGTTGGCGAAGGTAAATGAGGCGGGCATCCACACCCTGTTGGAAACGTCGGCATGTACCGGGAACCTGAGAAATGCTCATGAGACTTGACCCAGCACATCTCTTTCTAGGAATCTATCCCAAGTAAATCACTTGAAAAACACTGACTACACTTTATTCACAAAGATAATTATAAAAATTATTTATAACAGTAGGAAGTTTGAATCTTCCTAAATATTTGGAGGAACCCCAACAATATAACTGACTGTGAATAAGGTGTACACAGCAAAGCAATCTGAGAATGTAGCATATGGATGTTGACAAGTGCCTGTGCTGGGTTAGAAACCTGTCGTAACCTATCTCACTGGCCTTATCAGCTGCTGAACAAGAAATAAGCTTATATTTCTTTTTTATTCCAATTCTCATACTCCAGTCTCCACTGGCACATTTGTCAAAGGTTGCCCGGCTGACAGAGTTCCTAGCAGCTGTTCTGGGATTTTCCGTGGTCACTAGCTCACACCTGCTCCAGGCGAGCCCCCAGCTTCTCCCCAGGCTCCTATGCACAGCTGCGGATGGCGCTGCACTGACCAGTGAGCACCACTGAAGCACCCTCCCTGGCCCTACAGGAGACACTGCCCCCTTTGTCCCTCCAGCACAACCGAGAACTGTGACATGTATTAAGTCTCTCTGAGAGCTCAGGGACAAGGGAAGTGCAGCCCAGAAGGCAGCTGATTACTGCTGCTGGAAGCAGTCAAGTGGAAGGAGTGCACCAAACCCCACTTTAAGGACCTACCAGGCCCCCACCAGGATCGCACATGGTGAGGGACCCTCAGCCCTCAACAACAGGACTCTCCGTGCCTCAGAAATGAGGTGACACCCAAGCCCGTCACCCATGCGCTCACACCCGAAGAGAGAAGACACTGTCCTTCATGCCCAGGCTGACTGGGAGAAGATCCACCACAGTTTGGTAATCTGACTCCCATCAGTGTGCTCTGCTGACGCCTATGGCCATAACCTGAGCTCACAGTCTGCCTCTCAGAGTTTGAGTTGGTCAGTCTTGAATGGCACCAATGGTCCAGTCTCTTGATGCCATGCAAGCTCCTTCCTGTACCTCATCTGGAGAGGCAAATGGAAGATTGAGCTAGAACATCCCTCCCACCATAGTCCAAATCCTGATTTCCAATGAGCAAATTCTTAGACAAAAAGTGGGGCAAGACACTGTTGAAGGCGGGAGTTGGCAAAATAGGCTCACTGTTTTGTCAATAAAGTTCTATTGGAATACAGCCATGCCCACCATTTACATATTGCCTATAGCCAGGAGTTGTGACAGAGACCACATGGCCTGCAAAAGTGTAAAATCTTTACTATCTGGCTTGCCAACACCTGCTTTAAGGTAAGGAAACATAGCCTGAGGTTAGAAGCTAGAAAGTTAACCCCGTGGGAAAAGGCCAAGGCAATTGAATTGAACCTGCACCCTAGAACTATAGACCCACTTAGAGGGATCAAGAAAGAGAGCAAGTCGGGGCCAGCCCGGTGGTGCAGTGGTTAAGTTCACTTGCTCTGCTTTGGGGTTTGCAGGTTTGGATCCCAGGCGCAGACCTACCCCACACATCAAGCCACGCTGTGGTGGCGTCCCACATACAAAGTAGAGGAAGACTGGCACAGATGTTAGCTCAGGGCCAATCTTCCTCACCAAAAAAAAAAAGAAAGACAGTGAGTCAAAAGAAAGCAAAGTGGGAGAATGAGCAGCTCGTCTGTGGGTACCCACTGACTGCATGTGGTCAGATATGGGACTGACCAGGGGACAAAACCTCCCGCAAATGCAGTGGCATCTGTTCTGCAGACCTCACTCTGCTCTCTCCCACACTGGTAATCAGGGTAAAGATGAGACACTCGAATGCCACTAACACAAACTGTCCTGAGACTGGGGGTGACCTGAGGACCACCAACGTCCTGGGTTCCAGCGTGCGTCTCTGAGCCCTGACTCTTGTCTGCACCTGGCCTGTCCTGTGGCCCTAGTCCAGAGCAGACTGTAGATGAGATATACAGGCTTTCCCTCTCCATCGACTGGATGGGCCTCAGGGCATGGGCTCCAAGGTGACATCTCATCAGGCCAAGCACCATACACAAAATAGGTGTGCACAAAGTACACCTTTCTCTATTTGTCAGAAATCAGCTCAATTTATATTTTTACACCCCTCTTTGCCTTTTCCTTGAGATTGCCTCTGCATCCACCCAGAGAATCAAGTTGCACATCGATAAGATATGGGGGGAAGGGAGTGCAAAGGGCCTAGATAGATCCTCAACTATCGATTCACGCAATTAGTCCCCAAGTCGTCTCTTATATCTATCCGCAAATTCCCTACAGATTCAGTGTCCACCTCTGTTATTTTTTTGATCAACCGTCAGGCGTGAAGGACTCACTCTGTTCCCCACCATACTGGAGAACTAGAAACTTCATGAGGCCATCTGGGGTCTGTGTTCCTGACACATCACAGCAAGTGTTTCTGGGACTTGCCACAACCCAGGGATCTACTGAGGAACAACCAAGAATGGGGCCATGGGCTCCTCTGCTCTCAGAGGCTGCCAACCCCTCAGGCGGTTCTGTTCCCACCACCCCGGGAGGAAGGGAGTGAGGCACTTCTCACAGGCAGCCTCTCGGTACCTCAGAACCCAAGAGAACCCTCCCCCAGTCAAATGAACATTGTTTTTTCTCTAAAATTTTGGGGCAGAAAGCCTAGGACTGTCTCATCGTATTTTTCTCTCTAATCCGTTATTTGCTCCTCTTTCCCCTTTCCGTTACCTGCAGGACCTGAGCTCTGAACACTGAAGACCCAGGAGCAGCTCCTCCTCTGCTGTTTTTTGCCAGCACATCTTTTCCTTAAGGCGGCGAGCCCAGAATAACCTCTCGCCTTGAACTGGGGACAGAGGAACTAAGAGAGCAGGAGGTGCTGGGGTTGTGGCTAAAGTCTGGGTACTATTTCAGAACCACAGTGCCACTGAACCCATTCCTCAGGCTACCCCTCTCCCAGCAATGGATTGTGCCATGGACCACAGGGCAGGAAACAGCCTTTGTCACCACCTGCTTATTATATATGCACACTCACCCAAACAAAGACAGTTAAAATGCCAACAGCACGTGGGGAGCAGTTTTGCAATATACATAAGAGATCAAAGCTTATGGCCATCCATCTATGTCAAGATATATACATATCAAGACATACATCAAAATTATATTTATATATATCTCAAGATTTGTTATAAATCAGTAAAAAAAAGTAAAGGAAAACATTGGCAAAGGACACAGAATAGCAATCTACAAAAGAGAGAATCAAGTGGCATGCGTAAGTGTGTACCAAAAAATATCAATGGTAAATAAAGACAAAATCACCTAAGATAGCAACAGGAAGACAGCTCTCTGGGGCCCACCCTGGTACGGATGCAGAATTTTGAAGGAGAAACGTGGGAATCTGCGTTTTCAGTTAAGCACTTTCAATATTTCTAGAGCCTACTAAGGTTCTGGTCCCATTGGTATTGAGGAAATTACACTAGCTCAGGAATATCATAGTCTCACTAAATTAAGATGACAAATGATCCTAATCAGGAAGCTAAACTTTAAATTCCCTAAAGTAGGAACCAATGCATCTACAGAAAGCAAGTCACCACCACCAACGGCAGTAACAACCACCACAAATGACACCCATGTCTGGGGATAGTAGCCTACTGAGAGGACGTTGCCTTCTCTACCCGTTGTCTTGCATCCAAGATTCCAATTATTTTCCTGCAGTAGGTGTTCTCTGATCTACTTACATCATAATTTTTCCTGAACATTTTTTTAAATAAAAATATTACCACTACTATTAAATTTCAAATATTTGCCTGCCTATACATCCTCCTTATGTAAGAAGATTTCTTTTGCCTCGACTTGGAAAGGAGAGCACACTGGCTTGGTGACTTTACGGAATGCCACTGGTAGCACAGAGACTACCGCAGCCACCCAAATGAACATACGCCTCCCACGGACCCAACGTGCGCTCAGTAGGTCCTGTTACTTGGTGCCACCTAGAGGCGCTCAAAGCGGCCAACACAGCGAAGGCATTCCATAGATATGTGGGTCACACAGCCTAGATGAAACTCTCTGGAAACAGACGTGTGGAAAGTGGCCTGCTCTGTGGGCACAATTGGACTCATTAACCAAATGTAAACAAGATAGACTATAAGGGAAAGGAAAGTGACAAACAGTTCCACCATCACAAAATGATTCTATTTAGGACACTGCCATCATCTCTTGGCAGAAATATCCTGTTGGCTTCATTTTGGAGCAGATTGCTCTGATTTTTTCCCCCTATTCCAAAATTTGAATGCCAGGCTCTGTAACAGGTACACTACTGCCAATGTTTGTTAACTGACCAGAAGACGAAAAAAACACCTTCTAGTAAACTATATCTGTGCCGTTAGAACAGGTCCTGCCCCTAAACCAGAATTGGAAAGCCTTTACAGAAGTCTGTGTGAAAGTTCTGGTATGGAAGGTAGTAGAATATGTAGGTTCACCATCTAGCATCTTTCCTAAGCTGCTCTGCATCCAAATAACACTCACTCTTCTTTCCCAAGATTACGTAACACTTTTAAAAAGTCCTCTATTGTTGCACAGGTTGTGTTGTACCATAACCATCTGTTTAGGTGTCTGTCTCTGCTCCTCCACCAGGAGCAACTTGAGAAAGCCATCTCTGGCATTATCGCCCAGCATAATACTGCCCACTAGCTAAGGAAATGCACAATTCCATGACCAAGGAATAACAAAACCACGCTTATATTCCTAAGTCTAACCAGACTGTGTAAAAACAATGGAACAAACCATCTTATTCAATGTGTAAAATGGACAGTGTCAATAGGCATATGTTAATTCTTATCAGATATAAAATTCAATTAACCATTTAGTGCAAGATCCACACAGACTGAGCACTCACTAAACACTGCCAGTTAATTTGCTTTTCCGTTTGAACATGGTGAGAGAGTAAAGTCTTTTAGAGGTAATCCTGATGTGGCTGGCTCAGGCAACCATATCGAAACCGACTTTAGCCCTTCTTGTTCACCGTAAAGAATCCTTTCTCATCAAAAGCAACAGCAAGAAAAGTATATTTTTCCTAAAGATTGTTTTCAGTAGGTTTTACTGAAGATTTTGAGGGGAAATAGAGAGAGTTTAAATGCATGCTCGACATCAATCAGCTTAATTAAGATTACATTCCATATTTCTGTTCTTCCCCAATTCATTCTTCTGCCACACTACTATCCAGGATTCCTGTCACTTTCTTGGACCTTCCTCCAGCCCAATGGCCTTGTCCTCTGCAAAGCAGTACCTTCCAGAGGCCTTGCACACAGACCTTCCCTTGTCCTATGCACAGCCCTACGTCCAGTCTACACTCAGCCGGCTTCTCTCTTGTATGACCAGACCACAGCGGACAGGTCATCTTTCAAGTAAACAAAAATACCATCATCTCATTATGTCTCAAATTTCTCATGAAGTAGCAATTAGTTAAAATAAAGTTGATGAAAGGTAGACAGTAATTCACTTCTGGTATTTGGAGATTCTAAATAAAAAATAGTTATTAAAAACTTAGCATAAACCTTCAACAAGTTCTAAATATTCAAAAAGAGATTAATACCTGTTATTTAAGAACTCTTTTCTAATTCTAATAATCCCATTATTCCTGTCCCAGATTTATAGGACCCTTTAAGACCTCTTCCGTAACAGACTGTAGAACCGCCAGTATCACAGGAAGGGATAAGGCGCAATTACCATCTAATTCACTTATCAATTCAGTTCCATTCTTGAGTGCAGTGGTGTGCATGAGCAAGTGTGACCCAATAGTCACTGATCGTGATCTTGAGTAGGAAAAAGAGATGTGCTGGTCTTATTTTTTTTCGTCTTTCTCCGCACTTTAAAATTTTCTTTTCAAAGTTCCTCATTTTCGGGCTGGCCCTGTGGCTTAGCAGTTAAGTGTGCACGCTCCGCTGCTGGCGGCCTGGGTTCGGATCCCCAGCGCGCACCAACGCACCCCTACTCCGGCCACGCTGATGCTGTGTCCCACATACAGCAACTGGAAGGATGTGCAGCTATGACATACAACTATCTACTGGGGCTTTGGGGGAAAAAATAAATAAATAAAATTAAAAAAAATCCTCATTTTCTTAACCATTTTTTGGTCAAAGATCCCTCCCACCCACTATTGTTTTCCTCTGTGACCCGCAGTAACTTCCCTCTCATTTATCCTCCAACTCCTCTTTCTCTGCCACTCCTTGGCAAATCCTCTCCTTCCTCCGCCTGCCCCTCATCTGTGACCAGGCCAGCCCAGGCTAGCCCAGGCCAGCCCTAGGAGAGTGTCCCTGATGGGAAATCCAAGGAAAGGGACAACCTGCTGCAGCAGGTGCCTGGGGAGGTGAGCAGAGCTGGACGGCAAGAGAAGAGCACTGAAAGAAGCTTAGTTGTGTACCTACAGTTGGTTCCTGAACATGTATGCCTACTTGAAAAGATGCTCTTGTCAAAGAGGGGAAAATAATGACACAAGATGGAAATGTCTGCCATCAAGAGTTATCACAGCCTGAAGCAGTAGGAGGTAAGCGTTATAAGCAGCAAAAATCAGAAAGCATGGACAGCAACCTTCAACAGGAAAACCCTCACTTACCATAAGAGCCGTCTCTCTAAGTGCACTCTGAGTCTCGGAAGCAAACGACTCCAGAATCTCCAGACTCCCAGAACTAATAAGGAATTAGGGCCATCCCCCACACAGAGCTGGGCAGAAGGAAATCTGGGAAGGACGCTCTCTGACCGTAAGTGATGCAGAGCCTGTCAGCATATCCTAATTCAAGGGCAGTTTATTATTACCTCACAAATGAAATGTGTAAAGCAATTAAGTATCTTAAAATCGAACACATGTAATAGTGACAGTTTCCTCATAGCATTTTTTAAGTACTGCTGAGGGAAATTACCTTTTTCCTTCATTAAAACTGTCAAAGCAAAAACTTCACCGGACTAAGTTAAACAGGCAAAGAGGACTTTATTCAAGACTATCACAAAGAAAGAGAGACCAGAACTCAGTTTGAACTAAGTTCTGCTGAAAAAAAGAGGCTGGAGAGCTTTTAGAACTGGGGTGAGGAATTGCAGGCCATGTGTATTTGCTAACTGGCCTCACCCCGAGGAAGAGTAACTTTTTCTCATCGTCATGTCAGGAGGTGGTTTCACAATCTGAACACGGCCCCCAAGGCAGTTAACTCCTCCCCACCCAGGTTACAGGAAGAGATCTGTACCTGACCCCCAGTGATGCCCACTATCTGCCTTGATGAATACTTTTCAAAGGTGTGGCTCCCAGGTCCTTGAGAAAGACATTCCTGGGCTGTGATACTGGCAAGAGTTCTGGGAAAAAATTATATACATTTCAAAGGGGCAAAGAAAGAATTTGCAGTTACCAGTTTTCCAAAGTAAATGCTCTAAGGAAGGGGAGTCGGGGACCCAGAGCTGAGCCATCTCAGCCACAATATTTACAGAGTTTCTTTGACTCTCACTATTCAAAGAGGGTAATTCATGCTCTGCTTCAAAGCAAGGTCATGAGAGCCATGTCAACCCTACAGCAATGCCTCCTCCTAAAAAGAGTTTTAAGTTCATTGTCACTAAAATCCCATTTGGAATTCACTGTCTTCAAATTAATAAAAAAAGAATGTGTTTGTTTTAAAAAGAACTTCCTAATCTCCAACAATATGTAAAAACCTTGCAATGACATTTGTTATTATTTTGAAACATTCATAGGGTGACAATGTTGATTAGTGCTGAAAAGGATCTAATTGCATTAAATAATTTTGAATGAGCAAAATGATTTTTATTTGGGTATGTCTTTATTCAGTTGTTAAGGGTATTCCTAAAATATCTGAAACAAATATTCAGTCTGGATGGGAGAAAATCCCATTTTCTCCTTCTTCAGGCTATAGTTCCCTTTCAACAAATATTTTTAATTCCTTTTATAGGCAAAGGATAACACTCCATGATTTAATAGACAGAAAATGAATAAGGTTAATCTTTGCTCTTAAACTCACATACCATTGAAGTAGATTATGCAAGTCATCAAGTAGCTCTAATACAAGGCAGGTTGAAATTAGTGCCATAAAAGAATGTGAATTGCTGTGGCATTACCAAAAAAGGAAAAATCAAATCTTATTAAGTCGTCTCTTTTAGTTCACAAGTACATTAGTCAAGTTTTAAAAGGTTGTAAGTAACATAAACCCTCTCAATTTCTTTCCACAAAAGGGATAAAACATTAGCAAACATAAATTTATTTCACGGAACCCATAGGTCAACCCTCAGAAACATAGGGATCTAAAAACCAGATAATAAAGATACCAAATTTACTCTTTCTGTCTCTCTGGATTGGTATGGTCTCTTATTCCTGATTCTCTCCCCTTCGTTTTTCTCTTCCTCTGCAGAATTACTTTCTCTACTTTGGTATGCATAATGCCAAACATGCTTGGCCTTGATCTTAATATGCATCTCTTTCCAGTTCAAGAGCTAGTAAGGACTGACCCGTGTCTTGGAGACCCAAATCCAAGAAGCCTGAAGACAGTGTCTAAGTGGCCTGGCTTGGGCCGGGAGTCTATCCTAATCCAAAAGATAGCTGGAGATTAAGGATATTGAGATACAATGAGGTCCACCAGATAAGCACGGTGAAGAACTCCAGACAACTGAAACATAACTTAGGACACTAACTCAAAACATATCTAAGACAATGAGATATGCATTAGACCAAGAAGCAATTACCACCTTCCATCAACAAACATATTCTGTGGGGCTGCCTCTCAGCAGGGATTAGGTCTAAAGTCAGCACACACTGGAAAACCACTTAAAGACAGAATTATCTTGGAAATATCTTGAATAGTCCTAAATCCTTTCATACATGTGGTTTTATGCATACAACCCCAGTATCTCATGGAATGCTTTGGTTGCAAATAGCAAATAACCTTGACTCGCCTGGCTTAAGGAACAAGGAGGAAAGCTTGTTGTCTCACAAACAAATGGTCCAGGCTTTGTTAATTCAGTTGTTCAGTGACATTATGGGCACCAAAGGTCTTTTCATCCTTCTGTTCTGCCATCTTTAGCATGTCTGACTATCCCAAGCTAGCACCCCTCATGCTCACAAACAGCATGGATTAAAAATAAAAATAAAGTCTAAAAATAAAGGTTTTTTTAAAAAAATTGAGCAGAGTCACATATCTCCTGTTCATCAACAGAAATTTGATAAGTTTTGTAACGATATTGAGACAGGTCACTTGAGGAAACGTTTGGGTCTGCAGAGCAGAGGCACTTACCCAGGATCTTTACCTCAAGTCAATCTGGGATGGAGATGGAAGGAGAGAGATGTCATTGCCCAGCGATGGCCTTTCTGTAGATTATTCCCCTCATGGAGAAATGGATCAACATCTGTGATCCACCTAGAGAGAACGCACGCCTTCCTCACAGGGAGAGTGGACACGGGTGCTGCTGGTGAAGAGGAACGTCCTCACCGCCAGGTGCCCTCCTCAGCCTGCCTGTGGTCACACCACCGGTGAGGGAGGGGTGGTGGAAACACCACTAATACTGATTACAGACCTGGTGTAATTACCCCAAAAGTCCCCTATACTTTTATCTTCTCCCAGAGTTCGGTCTCCTCGGAACCAATAAAATACAATACGTTCTTGTGAAAAACATGCTAAACAAAAATACTAAAAAGATAGTACACTTCTTTCCAGATAAATTAAAAAAATTTTAAAACCAGTTCCAACAAAAACAAACAAACAAATGAGATAAAGGATAAGGTTGCTCAGAGCGGGCTCAACTGCTTTGTGTGCTGGTTATAGAAAGAGAACATTCTAATTTTTTACTTACAAATTTTGCAAATGTTGGAAGGAGAGGCCGAGAGACATGGTGTTCTGACAGAAACAGCTGCACGGTGCTAATCTGGATGCCTGAGGCTCCCTGTCTGGGGACATGTATTTCAAACGTCCTGAGAAGTCCTATGATGGAAGACCCTATTCAGCTTTGCTTAACCCAGCCTTTCTCAAAGTTATTTGAACAGAGAATCCATTTCTCTGCCTATCTCACAGTGATTAGCAGAACACATTCTATGAAAATCATCCTAAATCAAAAGTTGTAAAAAAAATTAGAATAGGGTCATGACTATAAATTGATGAGCACACATATTTTTCTCTACAGATAATTTCCAGTGAACTAAGAGGTATTGGGTCTTACTAACTGCACCATCTGTCCTTACTAACAATTTCCAGAGTGCATTTGCAATGACCAGCAGAGAAACAGGGTGCTCTCTCTCCTATTAGGAGCTCTCTTCCTTAAGAGGGGAAGATCACATTAGGGTGTGTGTGTGTGTGATTATCTATGTACAATTTCAAAGATTTGAGGATCGTGTGCTCTTCTGGGTTATCTGCACCACTGCTGCTTCCGATTATTCACTGATCATTTGTTTTTAACTGTCTGCCTGTGCTGGTCCATTCTGCTTCTTTTCCAGCAGAGCCAGACGCTAGAGCTAAGCAGACAAATATGGCTCCACTGCTGCCCTCTGTATGTTCTCATGACTAACTAGGCGAGTTTCCTCCTTCATGAAAGTTATTTTATGGGAGTTCTAAAACTATAGGTCTTAAAGGATCAACATGTATCACCACTTATCATTTATTCCCTTGACAAATCTTTCTTGAGGACCTATTATATTCAAGAACTGTTCCAAGTACTGGAGATACAGTGATGAATTATAGTCCATGCCCTCACTCTAGTGTGGGAGATAGAAGTAAGCAAATAATGTTTCAGGGACATTAAATGCCTTGGAAAAAAAAAAAGAAGCAAGATAAAGGGGATAAAAATGATGAGGGGGGTGCTATTTTATACAGTGATGTCAGGGAAGACACATGGATAAAGAGACATTTGAACAGAGACCTGAGTAATAAAGGAGCTGCTCCTGCAATAACCGTGGGATGTATAAAACTGCAGGGAAAACACGGTGTTCCTGTGGGAGGGTGCAGCAAGTGCAAAGGCTCTGAGGTGGAATGGTGCTTGGCGTGTCCTGGGAATAGCAGAGGCAGCCAGTGCAGCTGAAGCAGTGGAGCAAGTACAGGGACGTGTGGGAGGGAGGGACAGGAAGCTTGGTAGTGGAGAGAGGCGAATCGTGTCGGGTTTTCACGCATGGCAAGAACTTTGAATTTTACTTTGATTCAAAATGGGAAGCCATTTTTGAAATTATTTTTAAAACTCTATATTAGGGTTACACTAATGTTCAAATTCCTCTGATTTAACTACTTGTCTTTTGCTTGAAAATACCAAAACACAATAATCTGCACAGTTACAGTAATACAATGTACTCATCAAAAGTAAATTCTGAAAATCTTCTCCTCTAGCTCAATACTCTTCTTTTATGTTATCAGGACCAAAATGCTGCTTTCTTTTACAAGTTTTGTGATATTTTGCCACAGATTGTAATTCAAAAAAAGATTACACTTTGCTACTTTCAGCCATGACTTTGAACTCGGTCATTTCTGGCTTATTTTTATATTTTATGATTAACCATTCAGGAAGGATCTATCCTTTCTCTTAGACTTTTATTTCAGACCTCAAATCTTCAAATACTTGGGTTTACACTGCCTGACCTGCTCAAGTTTCTTATTTCCTGGAATTGTTATACTGCAAGATTCTCCTTCATTGACAAAAGTCCATCTCCTCACTGAGTCATCCTCTGTTTTCACTTCTTCCTTGTTCTTGACTAATTTAAATTATGAAACAAATCCACAGTATTGGAAAGGAATCTTTTCCCACCAGCCAAGGTTGTTTACCAGCCAAGAAACCCTTGGGGCAGCCCTGTTACGTACTAAATCTTGATGAAAATCGAGAGGCCTAGAATTTGCTTCCTTCTGTTGGGCGACATACAGATGTAGCAATAGTAATGTGTATCCCAAATTCATTACCAATTATAGGCATGTCAGGTATTTTATTTTGGAATGCATTGCGTATCAGTTTACTGAAAAAGAATTCCAAAGCCTGCCACCAAGCTCCTTCTTCGTGTCACCTGACAATGAGGCAACAAGAAGAATTCCAATACCTGAGAGATCCAAGATCCCGAGCCACACATTTTATATAGAAACAGTTTCAAAAGCTTAAGCGGTTAAATTAACTAATCTTCGAATAAGTTAAAAATAAATAGTTGCTTAAATTGTCAACCAGAAATAATGTTTATTAGAGAAAGACCACGAGTGTTTGATCCGTGACCTTAACTGAAAGGAACTCATCTGTTACCAATATCAATTCAAAGTAGCACAAAAAAGTAGCACGTTCTTTTCGTGAAAACAGACAATCCCAATTGCTTATTTGAAACAGATGAATTTCTAGTCTTTTTTTGAAAATTTCTTTTAGTTCAACTTTGTTTAATTATTAGCAAAGATGTAGAAAATATGTCTGTGACAATCTCCAATTTCTTGATCTTTGTTTTTTTTGAAAGTTGCTAATAGTAGACATATGTATATATAGTCTCCTATTATCAATATATACATTATCAATATATACATCATCTCCTTGAGGGTCTTTTCTACTCTGTGCACCCCTTATCCTCTTAATATAGGGCTTTTTCCCAAGTAGATATTCAACAATTTACATTGAAATATGGTGGATGCTAACAGTTTCTACAGGAATCTCAATGCGTGGCTGAAAGGAGAAATTTTAACCAAGGTTGCTATAAGAGAGAGGAGCTTAAAAGGGGACGGTGAGGAAAACATAGCAATACCATTCATTCATCCATTCATTCATTTATTCAAAGACACTTGAGTGTCTGCTCTTTGCTGGTGGTCTGCTGGGCACAACAGAGGATGGAAAAAACAACATGGTTCTAGACATCAGGTAGCTTATCAACAATTAAAGACGTAAAGTGTAGCTCTGAGATGTCCTAGACACAAAGTAGGAAGTGAGAGGAACTGAAACATCTGAGACTTCAGGGGAGGTAGAGGTCATCTCCATTTGGGAATGTTCTAGAGACTGCTTGTAAGTAGATTGAGGGTAATTAGCGTGGCTAAGCTAATAATTACCCAAATGAATTGAAGGGAAAATAGAGTGGCAGTGATCAGAATGGATTCTCTGGATCCTGTCAGAATCTGATGAAAATAGCGTCAGGAGAAATGACAGGGAGCCCATGACTAAAAGACACCTTGCTTATGTGGCTATGATTCACAAATTAATCAGTCTGACAATCTGATCCACGCAACTCCTAAGAGTTTTATATTAGTTTCATTTAGCAATTTTGTTTATAGATTGCCATTTTTTTTTTTTTACCTTTTAAAGAAGCTACTTATCTCTAAATTATGCAGCCTTTGCGCCAAAAAATTTGAAACATTCAGGTTGCTCAGTCACGGCTACAAAATAACTAGCATGAAATCTAAGGGTCTGCAACAAAACATTTAGGTAGAAATTTAAAAGCCTGGTTAATATTTAATCCAAAAACTTATATAATAAAATGATGATAATGAATGACTCATGATAACCATTAGAGTTGTATAAAAATTAAATTAATGATGGTTTTCAAACATGAAATGATCATTTCAAGGGAAGAAAATTAGTTTTGTGTGACCATATGCTGCAAATTCAGAACAGAGTTAGAAACCGTGAAAAAGCACTATGGTAATACAGGGACAGAAAGTCCTCTTGTCGTGTTTGACTCAGTTATCAAACACCGAGATTCTCCACTGCCTAAGGGCCCCCCACATCTCTCAGCATGGGGTGCAAGCCTCCCTCCACCGCACTCTTGTCAGTCTCAGCTCTGACAGCCTTAAGCTTGACTAGACCTTGTGCAAACACGTTCCACAGTTCATGAGGGTCACTAGGAAGAATGTGGACAATATCTCAAACCAAGGAATAGTTAGAGGACTCAACTCCCAGATGTGCTGGGGCCCCCAGAACAGTGGACAGAGGGAAAGGAAAGAACCTGGGACCACGCAGAATAGAGACAAACAGAGAAACTGAGCTATCTCAGTGTATGTGTGTGGGGGGGTGGGGCACAGAGCAGGGAGGACAACGGTGCAGGGGGTCACCAGGGAATCTCATGCGAGGGTGCTGCCAACTCAGATTTGGTTCCAACAGAGATCAATATTTTTTCATGTTTGCTTGTTCTTGTTTTTTTTTTTTTTTTAAATAACAGCTTTACTAAGATATAATTCACATACCATAAAATTCACCCATTTAAAGTGTACAATTCAATGGTTTGTAGCATATTCACAGCCATGTGGGACCATCCCCACAGTCAGTTTTAGAACATTTTCATCACCCCAGAAGAAACTCCTCCTCCTTTAGCCATCACCCCCACAGCTCTAAGCAAGCACTAATCTGCTTTCTGTTTCTATAGGTTTGCCTATTAAGGACATTCATATAAACAAAATCATATGCTATTTGGTCTCATGTGACTGGCTTCTTTCACTCAGCATAATGTTTTCAAGACCCATTCATGCTGTCTCAGCAGGTAGAATGCCCATTGGGAGGGGTGGGCCAGAGACCAATTCTTAAAAAGGTCCACCTTTCTAGAACAATCTTGTAAGAGTTAAGCAAGGTGTGAAGAGCATGTCTTTCTATCCAGGAGGGACTTGAACTCTAAAAAAGAATAAACAAAATCCTGGTCTAGTTATACAGACCACCTGTATCTCCTGACACCCAAATACGAAGCCGATGGCCACAGAAGAAGCTACAGACCAAAGCCCAACCATTCCAGACCCTTCCCTCCTCCTATTTGCACATCATAGACAATAAAACCAATTAACCACAACAAAAACAAAGATCAAATCCAACACAGTAGGCTTGTTTTTGGTTATTATAAACTATCAATATGATCATCATCATGAAAAATAGAATCACCTCAGCACATAATTTCTCATGAAGCAGGAATGGTGTATCTAATTTGGGGAAGATGTGTGTATTTTTCACATCTGTTCATTGTTTAGATGTTAATAAATTTTCATAACACTCTGAGTCTGTCCTTGCCAAAAAGAGACATTCAGAATTCTTAAATGAAAATTTGAAATAATGAAAGTACCTGTTGACCTACCAGATTTCCATTGATTTTAAAGAGATGGAATACCTATTTGTTCAGGACTTTTTAAGATTAGTTTACAGTTAATTTGAAATTTCAGAGATCTTACATAAACAGGAGATGCTCCAAATTCATAGCACTTTCACATTACTATAAAGTATTAGAAATTAAAATCAGGAGCAATCATTAGGTAAATATAACTAGACCTTTGTACTATTTAATGTTGTTTTGTACAATTCAAAGGTCTCAATGATCTAATTTAACAACCCATGCCTTTTCTCTAATGTGGAGAAATTAGAAGTGGAGAGGAGTCTCATGTAACTCTTGTTATTAATCTACGATTTTAGGTAAAAACTTTTAATTTGACCATTTTTGAAGACACTGTATGACAAAATTTATTAAGCTATTTTTATAATGAAACTTTTATTTAAGTATAATTCACATGTCATAAAGTTCACCCCTTTAAAATGTCCAGTTCAATGGTGTGTAGTATATTCACAGAGTTGTACAACCATTACCACCATGTAATTGCAGAACATTTTCATCACCCCAAAATGAAACCTCATCTCAATGAGTAGTCACTCCACGTCTTCCCCTCCCCCAGCCACTGGCAACCACTAATCCACTTTCTGTCCCTATGGATTTGCCTCTTCTGGACATTTAATATAAAGAAAATTGTATAATATGTGGCTTTTTATGTCTCACTCCTTTGATTTAGTATAATCCTTCATGGTTCATCCACACTGTAGCTTGTATCAGTATTTCATTCATTTTCATAACCAAATAATATTCCGTTGTGTTGGCATACCACAATTTGTTTATCCATTCATTAGTTGATGGACATTTGGGTTGTTTCCGTATTTGGCTATCATGAATAATGTTACCATGAACATTTGTGTACAAATTTCTACGTGGGCATATGTTTTCAATTCTCTTGAGTAGACACGTAGGAGTGTAATTGGTGGGTCATATGGTAATTCTATGTTTCATTTTTTGAAGAACTGCCAAACTATTTTCCAAAGTGGCTTCACCATTTTAAACTCTCACCAACAATGTATGGAGGTTCCAATTTCTCCACATCCTTGTCAACACTTCTTATTGTCCATCTTTTCTATTATAAGCATCCTAGTGTGTGTGAAGTGGTATCTCATCATGGCTTTGATTTGCTTTTCCCTAAAAAACTCATAATGTTGAGTACCATTTCAAGTGTTTATTGGCCATTTGTATACCTTCTTTGAAGAAATGTCCATTCAAATTTTTTGTCCATTTTTCCGTTGGGTTATTAATTTTTTATTGTTGAGTTGTAAGTGTCCTTTATATATTCTGGACACCAGTCCCTTATCAGATATATGATTTGCAAATATTTTCTCCCATTCTGTGGATTATCCTTTCAGTTACTTGATGGTATCCTTTGAATCACAAACTTTTTAATTTTGATATATTCCAATATATCTATTTTTTCCTTTGTCGTTGATGCTACTGATGTTATATCTATAAAACCATTGCCTAATCCAAGGTCACAAAGATTTATTTCTATGCTTTCTTCAAGTAGCTCATAGTTTGATCTCTGTCATTTAGGGCTATGATCGCTTTTGAGATAATTTTGGTATATGTTGTGAGGTAGGTAGTCCAAATTCATTCTTTTACATACGTATTTCCAGTTGTCCCAGCACCGTTTGTTGAAAAGATTATTCTTCCACCATTAAATTATCTTCACACCCTTGTTGAAAACCAATTGACCACAAATGTTGAGGTTTATTTCTGGACTCTAAATTTTATCTTATTGATCTATATTTCTGTCTTTAGGCTAGTGCCACCCTGGCTTGATTACCATAGCTCTGTGGTAAGTTTTGAAATAGGAAGTGTGAGTCCTCCTTCCCTCCAGCTTTGCTCTTTTTCAAGATTGTTTTGACTATTCTGGGTCCTTTGCATATCTATATGAATTTTTAAAGTTATAACCAAAATTTAGGAGCTTTTTGTACTTTCTTTGGAAGTTCCTATGTAGATAATCATGCCATCTGCAAATAAGGACAGTTTCATGTCTTCCTTTCTGAGTTGTGTATCTTTTATTTCATTTTATTACCTTCTTACACTGGCCAGAGCTTCCAGTATTATGTTGAATGAGTGTGGTAACAAGAACGTGTTGCTTTCTTCCTTGTCTTCGGGGGAAAGCATCCACTCTGTTACCATTAAGTATAACGTTAGCTGTAGGATTTTGTTGATGTTCTTTATTGAGATGAGGAAATTCTCCTCTAGGCCTGTTTTACCGAGAGTTTTGTCAGAAACGTGTGTTGAATTTTGTCAAATGCTTTTACTGCTTTGATTGATATGATCATGTGATTTTTCTTCTTTAGTCTGTTAATATGGTGGATTTCATTGATTGGTTGATTCTTGAATATTGAACTAGACTTGCATACCTGCAATAAACCCCTCCTATTTATGGTGAATAAATTTGCTGGATACTATATTATTAATATTATATATGACATATTATATATTGCTGAATTCTATTTGTTTAATATTTTTAAAACTTTTACCTCCCTATTCATGAGAGATATTGATCTGTAGTTTTCTTTTTTTCTACTGTTTTTGTCTGCTGTTTTTGATATCAGGGTAATGCTAGCTTCATAACATGAACTGGAAAGTGCTCCCCTCTCTTCTATCTTCTGAAACAGTTTGTGTAGAATTTGTGTTAATTCCTCTTTAAACATTTTGTAGAATTCACCAGTGAAACCATCTGGGCCTGGAGATTTCTCTATTGGGAGTTTTAAAATTACAAATTCAGTTTCCTTACTATTATAAAATTATTATTGTTTTAATGTTTTCATTTTATTTATTATTATTAAATGTATGTGTATATTTTTTTATTTTAAACGTTCTTTTTTTACTTTGAAATGAGGAAGTTCCTTATCTGACCTTTGGCTGCCACCTTCTTCTCTTAGACTTGGCGGTGCCCTCAGCCTCCATTCCGCCTGGTTCTTCAACCTCGTCCTCTCTGAAAGTCCGGAGACTCTGGGTTTCTGCCTTCTCCTCTCTGTGAATATATTCAGATCTCTCCCATTCAACTTTTTGTTTTACCCCAATCGCGCTGCCTCTGCTGGAGCGTCTCCTCTCCTCAGAAGGACACACCCTTCTGGTGTGGAGGAGATGCCGTCCATGCCGGCTCTGCCTCTCTCGGCTGGCTCCATGCTTTCGATCAAATATCTTCCCTGTTTGTTTTCTAAAAAGGAGGAGAGCTCTAACTAGATAATATCTAAGGTCTTTTCTAGCTTTAAAATTATGTTATTCCATGTTTCTAAATACAGAAATCACCGTCTTTACTTCAGAATCAATACCTCTCATTCTATAATTGGCCTAATAACCCAAACCAGAAAGCTTTCAGTTGTTTGATTTTCTCCCTCCTTTCTACCCTCTTCATCTATGTGTCCCCATCGCTCTCCAGTCATCTTTTGACGCGCTCACTGGTCTCCTCCTTGGGGCCGGACACGCCATTTAGTTCCTTTCACTATTTTCCTTTTTACTTCTTTTTTTTCTCTATCAAGAAAGCCTCACCCTTCCTTCTGCTATCCAAACCTCATTCATAGGAAATCCATCCTGTAGCATTGTACTCTATAATACAAATACACACATCTCTTATAAGTATAGACATGTATTTTATGCAAATATTATAAATACATACTAAACAAATATACTAGAAGTTATCAATGTGTCTTCCTTCAAATTTGTCACCTTAAAAATCACACATTTATGTTAACTCTATACTATTAATGTCTTTGTTGAAATTGCTCTCAGATGCTTGGGCATATATTTACTTTTAATGTTCTCAGGGTGAGCAATGACATTTTAAAACAGTCAAAAGGCAGTAAAAGTTAAGTCAATCAAACTAGTTTAAAAAAATGTGCGTTAATAAGAGACAGATATTCTTACATGGTTTTGTAAGTCGCTCTGAAAGCTAATCCAAATGACAGCATTCCAAAATCGTGAAGCTGTGACAATGTTGATGGGCTTGAGAGATAGTTTGCTAAAATGGCCCTTGGAATGACAAGATTCTTTAGAATGTATAAACTATATTTTGTATTTTAATCACCCCAACCTGCCACATATCATTCAAAAATTATTGCTCTATATGTTGTCTTCTCAAAATCACCAATTGCAAGCTCCCTGAGGACAGATTTTCTGCCTGACACGTTCATGTCGTTCACAAGAGCTAACAGCTCTATTCTTGGTGAGACGGCCAGTGTGGACTCGCTGACAGAAGCCGGTGCAATGTGTGCAATGCTTCCGTGTATCACTCAAGAATCAGAGAGATGCCCTCCTATTGCAAGAGACTGATTTTGTTACCAAATTTACATAATGATTTTGCGTTATAAAAGACAAAAGTCTCCAAAGGACAGAGCCAAAAGCAATTTTTAAAAAAGGGTGAAATGGTAAACTGCATTTGCAGCACTGCTTTTGGATCCTGGAACACACATGAAATGAACTAATGGAAAATACTGAAGTGATAAGTTTAATATTATGGTCCCAGGAGCTGTTATAATACAAGCCAAACTAATCAATTTAGATTATTCAGTTTAGTTATTATTTTCATTTCAGAGGAATTCCTGAGTCATTAAACTTAGTAATTTCTACAGCAAGGATGGGTCTCTGATTCCGTTGCTCACCTGATGAAACAGTAAATAGATTCCCAAACTCAAAGCCCCCAAGGGGAAAAAAGGCTAAAATATTCATCTTTTCAAATTTGAAATGTTTAATCAGGATGATTAGTTATCTAAGGCTTAATGAAGTTTCATCATGTAACCAAAAGTATAGAGCATGATTTTTTTTTTATATTTTACCTTTACAAACATGACAATAGACTGTTTAATGACATTTAGAAGTGAAGGTTTATACGGACACAAGATTTGATGTAAGCACATATACAGACAAAGCATTAGATCTTGAAGTTCGGGGGCAATGCTGGCGTTATAATTGTACAATAAATGGGTGCTTTCCTAATCTTCCTACCTTCATGCCCTGTTCCCTTTAAGCCGGTGGACCAGGTGTCCCGAGTTCTTCTCTGAGAGGTCACTCACTCCAAGGAACCCCTTCTACAAGGATGGGTTTCCCTCCCCCTCGTAAACCTCTTGACCAGGACTGCACGACTCTGGGGAGACGCTGACCCGTCGAAGCATTTCTCATCTGACACTTGTCTTCTAAAGTCGCTGGTTGGTTAAGTGGTGGGTGAACTTCTGTGTATACAAAAGCTGACCTGGTTTTCAAGGTTGTAGGTGAGGGTACTATGCAGTTTGCAAAAACATGTCTAATAATAGACTGTTACATCAGCCTAAGCTCTTAATGCAAGCTGCAGAAAGTTAAGCTCTTGTTAGAGCTTATAAACTCTTGCTAGTCTAGTGGGGCAACGGTTTTTAAAAGGTTGAGAAGGGCAGGTTAAGCATTTATAAAGAAGTTCTTTAACTCTAGTGAGGTTAGCCGATTTGGCCACGCTGATCAACTCTACTCGGTTTTTTTTTAACTCTCAAATATGAAATATATGTATAAATAATTTATATATATTTGGTTTAGTCTGTTAACATTTGAAAATTTATTCTTAAAATGAAAATGTATGTACAACAATCTTCAGTCCTTTCTGAATTAAGAAGTTGTACTGCTTTATTTTAAGAGGGATCCTTAAACTACTCTCCTAAAGAAAAGGACATTGTGAATTCGGCGAATGAATGGACCTCCATGAATGTGAAAGAAACACTCTGTTCCTGTCCTTATCTTTCCTCTGGGGTCTATACTGCATCCACTGGGGACCACAGGGTCTGTGGCAGTGTGTTCACTGAAAACCCAGGCTTCCTCTTGGAGTCCAATGCTGTGGTTCCACCACCTCTGTTTTATATTCACCTGTAAGATAATACAGTGACACCTATGCTTTTTAAATAACTTGGGCTAAACCTAAACAGGACACAGGAGTATTGTCTGTGAATAAGGCACTTTGAACTATTTATACACTAATTCCAGGCTCAACCAAACTTTTTCACTAAGCCAACCCTATTCTTTACTCTTTCTCTAACTCCACATAAAATAAAAACATAAAGAAGAACATCTCTGAAGCCAAACTAAACATATTCTTTTCAAATGTCTGTCTCTCGTGAAGATATATTTTAAATAGATACTGGACTTCCATGATTTCACTCTTCTGGACAACATTGGCATTCACTCCTTGCACCTGGCACCACAGTAAATACCAGTTCACAGACTGACTAAGGCCTTTAGTTTATGTTAGAAACTGCTGCAGATGATCCATTTAAGAAACAATACATGTTTCACACTGTTTGCAGCAAATTTTTATTTCAAAAACTTTAGCTGGTAACCTTGTCTCTTTAAGTCCCGTTTTTTAGATAAACAGTATTTCTATTTACCCTGGAGAAACAGGACTCCAAGACGACCATGCAGTACAAGGTGAATAAATACTTGAAGTTGAACTGATTCAAAATTGATGATCCCTTTGCAGGAGAAGTGGTAATCCAGAACCTGCTCACCCCTCTGACCCAGACAGGTGAGGATCCTGTATCACCAGAGAGGATCCAGCTTGACTTTGCCTGATTCCTTGTATTCAGCATTTCTTAACTGCCCATTATGTGCTCCCAGGCAAGACACGGTCCCAAGGAGTCCACAGTCTCATCAGAGAGCAGTCAAGGAAACCAAGTCATGTCTCAGCATGATGTGAGCTGGTGGCAGCCAGTAGAGGACCCTGGAACCAGAGATAGAACACAAAACTTGGCCTCATGGAGGGAAACGAGGATCATTAGCCAGGGAGGGATTCTGGGAGTGGGTGACTCTTAACTCTGCCTTGGGAGACAGAAGTAAGAGGAGGATGAATTGGGGGAGGGAGCACGGTCCTGCCAGAAGCAACAGCATGTATGGTGCCTTCGAGAGACGAACTCCAGACAATTCAGTGTGGGTAGAATCAGATGGGAGTAGTGAAAGGCAAGACTAACTGGCCACTTCGAGGAGTTTGGAATTAATCCCTAAGGGGATGGGAAACAGTTAGAGGTTTTTATGTGGAGCAGTGATGTGGTCTGAGGAGTCTCTCAGTCACTCCCTGTGAGGAACGGGGACAAGGGAGGCAGTAAGGCCCTGGGCCCCGGAGAAGCGGAGCCGCTTAGGACTTTACTGGGAAGTATCAGACTCAGTTTTCAGTAGGAGGAACCTCTCTCAGGTCAAAATCTCTAGTCAAGTTAAATACCATACCTCTATCTAGTGCTAACGTAATTAGCTGCCTCCCTCCACGGCTGAACATCTGCTGTCTATGCTTCCCTCCATCATACGGTCCCCAATCTTAGGCAGGATGCATCCACTGCGCCCCCTGAAGCTGCTCCTGAAGACTGTGGGGAGGCCCTTCCCAGAGGAGTAGCCCAGGCTATGGCGTCAGGTGGTCTGGGCCACTCTGGCCCTGTCGGCACTAGCCCTGCGGCTTGGGGGACCCCTTAAACTCTTGGAGCTTGCTTTTCTCACCTTAAAAAAGGCAACCAAAATAGCTATCCAGCAAGGCTGTGAGAACTGAAGACCGTTCATCCAAGGCTCCCGCATAGGGTACCCTCAGCAAGCAGTATGCACATTTACCACTAAAGAAGAGATGGCGTGAGCAGACTTCCTATTTTCCATTGCTTTTTTAAAGACAAGCAGACATTGGTGGGAGCTCCCAGGGGAAGACAGGGGCCCGGGACCTTCCTGTCACTCAGATTCCATGTCATTAAAGCTTCTAGGAGCTGAGCTGCTGCAGAAACCTATGCAAAGCAGTCTTGGCTTTAACTATGTAATCAACCTGACAGGGCCACAGCTGAAGGAAATGTGAGCACTGTGGCCAGGTGGCCTTGGGGACTGTGGAGTGCATTACCCTCCTCACTCCTGTCCACAGAACGTGCCGGGAGAGGCACTCGCTTGTCCCTGGCTGGGTTTGGTTCTAGCCGATAATTGCAAACAGCTTCTGTGCTCCCTCAGTGTGGTCCTGATCAGAGGCACTTCCAGAGAAGAGAGATACGAAATGCAGACTGTCTGAAGCGTGATTCTCCTGCAAACCTTTCAGAAATCTCAGAGGAGGCCAGTGAGCAGAGTGGTTTAGGAGAAGGGAAGCTGGCACCTCTGTTTTCACAGGACTAGAATGATGCAGCCCACACCACTTCTGAATGCGATGAGGACGTAGTCCACAGTTTAAGTAGAAAAACCTGGTTACAGATCAACGGGGGCTTTGGGTAGAAGTTATGGAACCACAGAAGGAAGGCTTTACGTAACTGGCTTCCAATTCATGTTCATTTAGTACTTTTTCTTCTTTCTGTCCCTGAAGGCAAGGAAATGGGAAAAATCTTCCCCTCTGTATCTACAGCTGGCATTTTTGCAGGGATCATTAGTGGAACACATTGGCAGTGAAAAACAGGTTCAGCTTTTCCGGGACTGGCTGTCACTTGTGCCAAGAGCAAATGGGAATAGAAATAGTAACACCAGTCCGGCTATTACCTCACCGGAGTTGGCTGGCTCTGCACCCACGGCTCTCATAAGCGGAACCCAGTCTCCTCATCTCACTTGACCTCTCCGCACCACTTGTGTGTGTGAGATGGGGCAGCGTAGGAGATGCGAACCGTGGCTGGGTGCTGGGTGTGAGCAGCTGGCTTGACTTTGCAGTCCAAGACTGTCTTTTCCCAAGGGGTTTACCTCTTTTCATTACAGGAAAAGCTTGCAAATTAAGCTCATTTTAATGGAAGTATTAATTAGCAGAAAATTTCCAGGAAGGAATTGAGAGAATTTGGCCATATTTATCAATAGCCTTTTAAAAATATCATATGTTTGATCCAGAACGTGATTTCTAAGAAAACACCCTGAAAAAAATCATCTCAAATGCACACAAAGATTTTTAAGTACAAAAATGCAAATTATAGAAAGATTTTAGTAAATAAAATCTTGAATAAACAGCAATAAACCATTAATTAAATAAATTGTCATTATCCATATTAAATAGTTGAATAACTATTAAAGGAGTTTTATAGAACTTTAAATGAAAATACATATTGTTTAAAGTTTCTCTTTTTCTCTCTTCAAAGAAAAGAGATACACTCAAGTTATCTCTAATAAGGGGGAATTTTTCCTCCTTACAAATGAATAAATATGAAAGGAAACTAGCATGGAATAAAAAGCCGCCAGGAGCTGGGGTGGCTTTTGGAAGAGAGAGAGAGATGATGTTAATGAACAGCACCAGGAAATCAGCAGAGACGCCTGCTCCCTCCACAGCGTGGAGGTTGTTCTGGAGCGTTAACCAGTGTGATTAAACAAGACGGAAAAGGCAAGCAAAATAAATGCTGTAAAGTAGGTAAGACAACTAGGATTATTTAAGAATGATATAATTTTATATTTGAAAATTACAGGAAGTCAGTTCTAGAAAGTAACAAAACAATAAGAGGATTTTGGAAATTAAAAAATTTAAATATCATCAGACTATGTGATAAAAAAATCAGGAAAGATAAACTACCCAAGAATTAATGTTTGAGGCGAGAGCAGGAAGTGGACTCAGTGTGTGAGGGGTCCTGAGCCTGTCAGAGGGAGTGAGAGCATGGAAGAATCCAGAAGCCCCTAAGGCTGGGGTGAGGTGAGGGGGTTGAGAATGAAAAATGAAACTGAGGAATTAAAATGGGGGCATAACATGCAGGGCTTTGTAAACTATGATTTGGGCTTTTTTCCCTCCATTCTTAAAGCAGTGAAAAATTTCTGAAGAGTTTAAAAGGGGACCATAAGATAATATCTGCACAGTAAAAGGATATTCTGGCTGCAAACGTGGGAGCCCTTTTGAGGTGAGCCACATAGAAATGAGGTGACAAGTTTTGGGTGGAGATACATGAGAATAGTGTCTACAGCAGTAAGAAATCCAGATGAGAGATGCTAGCAGTTTAGACGGGGTGGGGGGTGGGAACTGGAATAACCCAGTGATGTTTAGGAGATACAATGATAGGGCTCTAGGGGGTGGGCTGTGGGGTGAGGGTGAATGAGGGGCTCAGCGGCCTTCTGGGCTTCTGACCTGCACAGCTGTGTGGGTGGGGACGCCAGTTATGTGCGACAGAAAACACTGAAACAGTGTGCAACTCAATTGGCCTAATTCAAATCAAAATCTTGTCTCAAAACTATTTCTCTAACAAGAGTGTCAACAGGCTATTTCGAAACTCAGAAAACCTGGAAATGGTTTTTTAATTCTCTTCTTTCTTTTGCTCTCTTAAGACATACTCTCTGAAGGGGGACTGTCAAAGGGCAGCAGAAGAATTGCCATGAATTAGAAATACATTTTTAAGTGTATCGAATTATTGTCATGTCCAATATAAGCTTTTATTTGGTGACATTCTAAGCAGCAACCTAACCACGCTCTCCCAGGAGAAGCACAGTGAGTGTTGATAAGGAAAGCAAATCTTAGTTTTCTTTTAAGTGTCATTTGAATGTTTTGCATGAGTTTGTGTTTCTGATATAGTAAAAAAGAAAAAAAAATTAAAAAGTCATCTAAGGAAAAATAGATATGTTGCTTTTATTTTAAATAGAAAAGGAAGGGGAAATGTCGAAGAGTAATCCAATGCTGGTCAGAGGTCCAGCTGGGAAAAGGCCAGGAAGTGCCCACTGCATCTGGAAACATGAGGGTCATCATGACCTCGGGGGGTCAGAGTCAAGGCTGTAGGGAGAACACCAGGCAGCGAGAGCTTGTGGAGTGGCACGTGGTGATGAAGTGGGGGCCAAAGTGTGTTGATGAACTGACTAGCAGGTGAAGAAAGAGGTGGGTAGTAGCTAAAGAAGAACGTGAAGTCTAGAAATTTCTAGACTTGTGGCTGTTTAGCTTTGATGAGAAGGCTATCAAGAGATTAGATATTAGGATCCAGCCCTGCTGGCCTAGTAGGTAAGGTTCCACTCTCACCACTTCAGTGGCCCGGGTTCGCTTTCCGGTCTCGGAACCACACCACCCATCTGTCAGTTGCCATGCTGTGGCAGCAGCTCACACAGAGGAACTAGAACAACTTACAACTAGGATATACAACTGTGTACCGGGACTTTGGGTAGGAAAAAAAAAAAGAGGAAGATTGGCAACAGACGTTAGCTCAGGGTGAATCCTTCCCTGCAAAAAGAAAAAAAAGAGAGAGATCAGATATTAGAATGAAAAGAAAATTATTAAGATATTTTTAAAATAATGTAATGAAATATACCAAAATAAAAAATATTTTTTATGCCTGTATGTTGGGATTTGGAACAATTTTAAAGCCTTAAATAAAAAGATAGAAATCTTAAAATTTACTCTAGTGAACAAAGATTTATTTTATGTTCAGAAAAGTAAGGCCAGTGAACTTCATTTTACAAAAGAAACAAAAGAATGCTGGTCACCAGGGTGCAGTTCTGCAGGCATGGGTTGAGATGCTGGAATCTGAGGGATTTGTCCAGCACCCTGTCCTGATGCTCCCTTCCACCCAGGAGCCTGGTTGCTGTGAGAATTTCATACTGCATGAAGCTAGAGAACTACATGGTTGTAAAATAATGTTTCAATGGAGGATCAATATTAAAAGATAATGAGGATTTCCAGTTCCAGATAAGATGGAGTAGACACGTTTACCCTACTCCTCTCTGCTTCTTACACCTAAAAATCTTGAATGAGATACATGAAACAAACATCAGAAGATTCTGAAAGGTGAAGAAAAGAAGGCAGCTTATCGAGGAACCTTGGGGTCCAAGGAAAGACTTGGCGAGTTTTGGGGTTTTTTCCTGCCTCCTACATATCCCATCCTGGGCACTGGAGAATTTCACAAGCTAGAAAGAACAGGAAGTACAAACAAACAAACAAAGAAAAAAAGAACAAACAAACAAAATAAGCCTGATTTCTTTAGCCAAAGGACATGGAAGGGAGCGGCAGTGCAGGACGTCACGTTTTGGACACACCAGACACGCTCCAGAAAAACTGTGCCCTCCTCCCAGACTTCAAGACTCTGTGAGCAGAGATCTGGGTACCACTCCAATCCAGCAGAGCAACGCCCCGCCTCCAGGAGGGCAGTGTCTACGGGCACAGCCTGTGTGAGAAGTGCCTGACTGGCACACTGCCCTGGGCGCAGCAAGGCGTGTCTCAGTCCCTCCTGATGGACAGGCCCTGCAGAGGCTGTGTATGAGCAGACTCAACCACCACCCTAGCATGGTATTATTGGTTAACATGATCTAAATACAATAAAAAGTAATTTCATACACCAAGGAGCAGGAAAATCTCAAGTTAAATGAGAAAAGGCAATCAACAGACAACGCCGAGATGGTACAGATATTGGAATTATATGCCAGGATTTTAAAGCAGCTATTATAAAAAATGCTTCAACAAGCAATTTTGAACACTCTTGAAACATGAAAAAATAGAAATTCTCAGCAAAGAAATAGAAGATAGGAAGAAGAATCAAGTGGAAATCTTAGAACTGAATATATAATAACAAAAAGAAAACATATATTTTCCACTTCCAGTTTGGAGGAATAACTGGTATTGACCAATACGCCCACCCAGAATACTTAGAAAAATGAGACAAAACTCCACACACATCTGTTCGAAATCATCTGGGAGATGCCAAAGGAAACAGGCTCCAAGAAACTAGAATTCCAAGAGAAGACAAACTCATCAAGGTAAATGCTGTATTCTGCAGCACTTTTCCACTTGAGACATTGGCTGATTTTTTAAGCTGAAAAAGGAAAAGCAGAAAGAGGTTGCTGACAGAAAGGAACCTGAGTGAGCTTGGGAGGTCACCCAGGGCTGGGGAGGCAAAACTGGAGTTCAGGGCTATCACGGTGCAAGACTCATGGGAAACTATTCCACAGAGGAACAGAGCCCGTGAAGGGGCCAGGACTCCGCGTCAGATTGCCCCTGAAGACGTGTGCTGTCTTCTAGGCAGCGCAGGAGCTGGAGTCTAAGACATCAAGTGGAAAGCTGTTCCTCCGAGCTGGAAGATGAACAGAGCTCCTGCAGAAGTCACAAAGCTAGAGATATACCCAAAAATCGAGGTCAGAGCCCACCGAGTAGGAGGGGAGCCTCCTCCTGATTAACAGCCGAGATTTCCTGGTAAGAGCCGGAGAGGACTGTACCACAGGAGGAAGAACAAACCGGAGATAGAATAGATCTCAGAAGACTGGGTAACTCTCCTCGAGGTGCTCTGTGCTAACAGCCGGTGAGAGAGCAAACTCAAGTCTCTCTGGAGGAATTAAACAGCAGCCCAAGCCTCAAACTATCCCTCATGTTTCTCATACACGTTATTCAACATTCAGTCAAATACTTTCAGGAATGCCAAGAGACATGACAAAATGATCAAAAGCCAAGATTTAAAAGAAGGCAATGAAAATAGACGCACAATTGATCAAGATATTAAAGTTATCAGACAAGAACTTTAAAATAACTGTAATTAAAACACAAAGGAAAATAGAAGAAAAGATAAAGAATTTCACTCTCACATTGGAATCTATCACAAATCTATAAAAAATATTAAAAAATAATCAAATGCAAAAGGCAAGAACTGGTTTTTAGAAACAGGTTTAATGATAGATTATATACAGCAGGACAGAGAAATAACAAACTGTAAGACAGGTCAATAGAAAATGTCCAGATTACAGCAAAGTAAAAGACATAGAAAATACAGAACAGTGCATGAGAAAAGTGTGGGCCACATGCTTCTAGTCTATGTACAAGTGAGGTCCGAGAAGTGCAGGAGACAGACAATGACGGCAGAAGCAGTGGATAAAGGGATAATGACCAAAACTTGTCAAAATGATGAAAGACAGCAAGCTACAGAATCAAGAATCTCTACAAATCCCCAGACGGGTGGACGTATACGTGAACAGGTAGATAAATATCACACAGGTACGTCATCATTTAACTGCTGGAAGTCAAAGACAAAAACAGAATCTTTAAAGCAGCCAAAGAAAAACGGCAAATTACCTTCACACAGGCGACAATGAGACACAGCTCACTTCTAAGCAGAAGTGATACAAGCCAGAATAAAAACAGAATCATACCTTTAGGGGCCGGCCCAGTGGCGCAAGCGGTTAAGTGCGCGCGCTCCGCTGCGGCGGCCCGGGGTTCGCTGGTTCGGATCCCGGGCGCGCACCGACGCACTGCTTGGCAAGCCATGCTGTGGCGGCGTCCCACATAAAGTGGAGGAAGATGGGCACAGATGTTAGCCCAGGGCCGTCTTCCTCAGCAAAAAAAAAGAGGAGGATTGGCGGATGTTAGCACAGGGCTGATCGCCTCACGAACAAAAAAAAAAAAAAAAAAAAAAAAAAAAAAAACAGAATCATACCTTTAAAGGGATGAAGAAAATAACCGACTACATATCTGGATTCTAGATCCTGCAAAAAATGTTCTTAAAAAGTAAAAGCTAAACTGAAAAAGAACTGAGAAAGTTCTTCCACACAGAACTCCTCTGGAAGAAACACAAAAGCCAATTCTTCATGCAAAAGAAAATTGAGCCCCAGTGACAGCTGGGAAAGTGGGTGGGAGCTGAGAGCAGAGGGACGGTTAGATGTGAGGGTAAATCTAAGTCCACACACTGTCTACACGACAGTTGTAGGAAGATCTGTGTGGTTTAAGTTATATGTAGAGTGAAATACAGGACACCCCCAAATCAGGAGAGGGTTAAAAAGAGTGAAAACGTTTAAGACTTTTGAATTACGTGGAAAACAGTAAAAGTACAAATTTTTTATTATACTTTGATAATTTAAATAGTCACCCGGTAATCACTAAAAGAAAAGAAAAGAATGGATGAGTAACAAGCTAAAAAATTGAAAACAAATCAATGATAAAAAAATACTTGATTTGAAGAAGAACAAGAAGGAGAGAAGAAAGAACAGAGCAGGTGGCTTAAAGAGAAAACAAACAGCAAGGTAGTAGATTTAAACTCATATAGAACTCTGATTACACTTAAATTAAGGGGGCCAAATAGTCTAAATAAAATAGAAGTACGCCAGACTACACTGTTTAAGTGAGGCATATATTAATATAATAGTGACCAAATCTTGAAGGAAAAAGATGCAAACACTAGGCAAAAGAAAACTGGTGCAATTGTATTAATTTCAGATACAGGAGGCTTTAAGGCGAGAATCTTAAAAGATATAAAGAAGTATGTTTCATGATGATGCTTTCAATCTATAAGGAGGATATGATAATTATAAATTTATATGCATATTATAATCTAGCCTCAATATAAACAATGGAAAATGACTATTTACTAAAAGACAAAAAATAGATAAATCCATAATTACTGTTGGAGGATTTAATACATCTCTCTCAGTAACTGATGGAACAGGCAAATACAAAAGGGATTAAGATATAGAAGACTTGATAAACAAAATCAGCAAATTTGTCATGATTGAGATATTTAGAACACTGCCCTCAAGACTTGCATTTTTCTCAAACATGCATAGTATATTGACTCCAAAATTGACTGTATGTTTGGATCATAGAACAAGTTTTAAAAAATGGTCAAAGAATTGACACCATACAGAGTCATTTTTTTCGACATTATATTTGAGGTCTTGCTCAGTGCAATGAGGTTAGGAAAAAATTTAAACCCTAATAATTTGGAAAAAATTATTTTTTATTATTCCCAGACAACTTTGTATATGCAGAAAAGTCAAAAGAATCTATTCTTCACAAAGAGTCTTTATCATTAATAATAAATTAATATAAATTAATTAATAATAATTCTTTACAGTCTCTCTAACGAAACTATTATAATTAACAAGTGAATTTAGCAAAATCATTTGTATCTCTATATACCAGCAACATTTAGAAAATGAAATTAAACAAAGAAGATAATATAACATGCAAAACTAATTGATAGAAGAAAAGGAAGAGAGAAAAGTAAAAATCTTATAATTAGATATTGAGAAAAATGGCTAAAATATAGTCTGAAAACAAAAACAGCATACACAGAAAAAATGAAGATACAAAACTATCTTTAATAAAATAAATATATGGTCAGTGAAACTGAGAAAAATTAAATGATAGTAAAACAAAGAGTTAAGTTCTGCTGACTAATACCATTTTCTTTCTTTTAATATATATTTTTAATATTCTTTTAGCCTCTATTGTTTTCTTATTTTCTTCAACTTTGTTTTATATCATAGTGTGTTATTCTGCTTGGAAATCTTTTTCTTATTAGTTTTATCCTTTTAACTCTCCATTTAAATTTTATTTATTTAAATGTTTTAACATTTTCTGTTTTGTCTTAAATTTATGTAAACAGTATATCTCACATCATGGTATAGTTGTATTTGATTATTTATAGAGTATTATGTAAGAGCATAAGTATTCTATAAATTAATGCATCTGTAATGTAAGTAATGTTTAACTTCCTCCTCCCAAGGTAAAGTTGGTGCTGTCCTAGATTCCCCCTGCAGCCTTGCAAGCCCAGGAGATATTTGCCCCTCCGTTTGTAGAGGGGAGCCTCGTATCACCCTCCACTTTGAAAGTCGGCTGGGAAGTGTGTCAGTGGAAGGAAGAAGGAATGTGGTGACAAGTCTGAAGAGAGTAGTGAAGCTGAGGGGCCTTTCACCTGAACTCTTCTTCCAGAAAAGGGACGTGCCTGCAGACAGTTCAGGGACACAGTAGAGAACACCCGGTGCCACAGGGGAGGGTGTTGCTGAGGACAAGTCTATATTGTTGTGCCAGATATGGTTCTGGGCCCCCAAGGATAAAAGACAGTGAGGACCCCAAGCTTACACCTTCTTCAGCACTGGTCATCCATGAGTCTCCTTACTCCTTCAATTGTTATCCCTTTGACTCAGTCTCCTAAACTCCTCTGCTCTTTCATCCCAGATGGTTCCCCCTGTCTCTGACTCTCCACATCTTTCCACGGTATCTTGGCTCCACGCTGTTAATGCTGTCATCCTGGTGTTTACACTATCAGGAGGCCGGAACTTCTGCAAACTACCTTCAAGGAGATATGTGCATGGCAGTCATTGATCATATGATTAGCCAGTCAAGTGAGTGACACATGGGTACCAGGAAGGCAGCTGGGAGAACCAATGTACCCCAGAATACACTAAGGTGAGGTGATCCTGTTCCTTATTTAAGTAATGAAGAAAGTGGAAATCACTCAGTGAGACTATGAGATTTAACAAACTATTTACTATAGATTGGTGTTACCTATTGATGCCGTCAACCCATTTCTTTATTTACTCTCTGTGTAATCTATGGAGAAATACAAAAATATGATTGTTAAACTCCTGCCTACAATGGAGAAAGATGTTATTAAAACATATGAAAATAAACGTGCTTTTGTGATTATGAAAAGTTTCATTTCTTATTTTATAAGACATTTTCTTACAAGATCACTGGATGTCACTCAGGAAGGACTTCTGTTTTTATAAGCTTTCCTCTGGAGTCATCGTCCTGTGGTCTATTTTGTTGATACAGGAAATGAAAGTTTTCATTGTGAAAGCAAGCTTGATGTTCCACAACCCACAGACCATGACAGTGTTCTAGAAAGTGTGTCATTTCCTTTTTTAATCTTATTTTGATAGTTAATCAATTTCCTCCATCTCACAAATATCACACAAATATAATCTTGTCCAAATAACATACACTGAGAAAGAACAAAAATTTGTATAAAATTCATTTCCATGTTCAAATGTGTGTACCTCCTAAAAGTAAGGAAGGGGAGTCCAGAATTCCTAATTTTGTGAATTTTTGAAACTTTTATTTTTGATTTGTATGCACTCATTATTTACAGTGGGAGCACTAAAATACCAAAGACAGTCAATCCTAGCAAAGGATGACTACACAATCAATAACAATCTTTAACTCATCTCATTTTCTGTGCTAAGTAGAAACAAAAATTTTTGAAGGAAAAATACAGAAATCAATTTTCATGTAATTATTGTGGAATCCAAAATACAAAGGTCTAAAGAAATTTTAAGACAGTCCTTGAACCAAAGAACTTTCCCTTTAAATAGAGAAATTTGACCATCTGTGGTGTTGACTGTGATAGCTCCTGGAATCCAAAAACTTGCTGTGTTCAGGAGACACTGAGGCCCCTTCACCACAGGGGGCAGGGGTGATCAAAAGACTTGTAATCTTTGACACTTCCCTCTCCTAACTCCACAAAGTCTGTGTCAATAGTTTCACATTTCATTTACTGTACAAACCCCTTAAGCTTTTCCTCCACTTAGTTGTAGCTCCAATCCAAAGCTACAGATTTAAGACAATGCCTCCCACTTCAGATCTAGATTTCTGCAAAAAGCAGGTCTAGGATGATAACCATTGCAAAGATCCAAATATTACCAGGACTATTTCTTCCTCTTTGCACTTAACTAACTGGAACGGCCATGATTAATAAATCTTTGACTGCATCAACTCTTACTGATCTTTCCTTTCCCTGGATTACATCAATAAAACTGAAGAAGCAAATATGTGTTAGAGGGGAGAAGGCAGGAGACAGTAGCTATCAGTTTTAAAAACTCACTTTCTTGGGCTATACGGTAAATCCCCAGTGGAAGAGAAGTATTCTCCTTGCACGCTTCACAAAGCAAAAGTGAGACACTCCCTAATATCTGACTCAGTAGATTTTGGGTGGAGCCCAGGATATTTATTCAAAAAGCTCTTGAAGTGATTCTAATTCCAACAAAGTTTAAGAACAATTAAAGTGGTCAGAATGGCTGGATATAGCAAAATTTTAAAAACATCAGTTTTGAGTGAATATGTCTCTTTCCTTCAAAATCTTCCACCTGCTTTTTCCTTTTAGCAGTATCTTCAAAAAAAAATCATTGTCTGAGACCTCTGACTCAATCCATAGAACAACTAAAGGGGAACTCCCCGGGAACTCAGCTGTAGCCTAGGGTTCTCGTGTTCATAACAGCCTGACGGGCAACAGAGCTGTAATCATCCTTAGGGTACAACTTGGAGAAATAGTTCACCAACTTTTCTTCTTTTGGGTTATTTTTAAGAATATCACTTTTTAGGGCCGGCCCCGTGGCTTAGCAGTTAAGCGTGCACTCTCTGATGCTGGCGGCCCAGGTTCGGATCCTGGGCGCGCACCGACGCACCGCTTCTCCGGCCACATGGCCGTGTCCCACATACAGCAACTGGAAGGATGTGCAACTATGACATACAACTATCTACTGGGGCTTTGGGAGGAAAATAAATAAATAAATCTTAAAAAAAAATTAACAAAAAAAAAAAAGAATATCACTTTTTATAATAGAGTAACTATTATCATTCAGAAAGATGCTTAATACCACCTGCAGAAGTTCAGTCTTAGCCCTAAAGCTTGTAGTTGATCTTCTGTCTCGCCTACCTGTCTGAGTCCCAGAAACACTGATCACTAGAAGACAACTTGCCATCCCAAACATAGTAGCACAATTTCCTTGTAGGATTTTAAATCCCAGGTATATCTATATTCTTTATTTTATGCATGAGAAATATAAGAAAAATAGACCTTTGTCTATAATAACAACCACTGGATGGATTGCCAAGCATTGGCTGGATTCTTAATCTTATGTTGTTGTGGGGTATGAGGGCTCTCCTTCATGAATAGAAATCTGTTCAGATAAACATCTTCAATCTTGTGGTCCAAATGTCCAGATGCTACATCAACGTAGTGTGGCCCCCTCTGCCAACCGTGATCACTCGCTGCCTCATGTCCCAGGCTCCCAGCGTCTTTCTAGTGAATTCTCCTTTGCTGGTTATCTTCACAAACACCCTTTTTAAAAAAATGTTCTTTTCTGTATTGGGCAGTTAATTTCTCTTTATAATGATTTTCCTATTGAATACTTTATTTTTTCCATCATTTGATGGCTTCCTCACCCTTACCCTGGGAATTTGTAATGTGTATCAAGAATCTGAAGTCTCAAAATCTTCAGATGCTATTTATGTAAACAAAACTATAAAACATGAAAAAATTGAATTGTGTTCCATTCCTGTAGAGTTGTTGTTGCTATTCATTTGTCTTGCCATTGCTTCATTCACAAATATGTGAATTAGATTGGTCTTTGCCTCATAGGATAAATTGGTCTAAAGATAGTTAAGTAAAATACCTCTGGTCTTCTGCTCTTCAGTCCGTCCTTCACCCAATAGCCAGGGTCACCCATCCAAATGCAGATATAATCTAGACATTCTCCTTAATGACTCCCTCACTGTTTACCTATGCCATAAAATTTGAACACCTTGACATGATGTGCAAGGCTCTTCATATCTTGGTCATATTTGTCTCCACTCCTTACCTTGTATTTACACTTCAGCAAGACCTACACTTGACTACAGTTGAATCAAACACACACACACACACACACACGCACACACACACGCATGCACACACACGCAGTGTCCTGTCTCTCCGTCCACAGTTACGTTGGTCCCACTGTCTGAAACATTTCCTCAACCTATAAGACTCAGCTCAGGTCAAGTTCCAGAAAGTCTTTCTTGATCCCACCTCCAAAGTGAACCAGATGAGTCATCTCGGGGCTCCCAAAACACTGTGTCTGCTCTGATTCAATGCATCGAACGTCATCTTCTTCTCATTCTCTAGTAATACATCTTCTTATGCACTATGAGTGAGCTCCTTAAGAACAGGGACTCTGCCTTATTTATTTTCTCTTCTCCTGGCTCTATCAATAGGTGCTCATAAATGTTTGCTGAATACATGGATGAATGAGTAAAAAATCAGTCAGTTAACGTTGTAGCCTACTGGAGGAAACATGCCTAAATAGATATAGGTTCCCTTGCAGGCAAATAGGCACATGAGCTTAATATTCAAAGTATGTAAAGGTAAGATTTATTTGTTTCTTATAGTTCTATAAAATTTTTGTAAGATTATTTTCTTAATAATCCTTTTAGTCAACCATTTTTTGTTTTTAAAAGCTTAATTATAAAATAATGACTAAAACATTCAGTCTTCTTTCTTCAGTGGCAGCATGAAGGGGTAGCAGAGGGCATGTGTGTGGGAGATTAATGTTGGGAGACCTGGCTGATGTCCTATCTTTCATTTACTAGCTGTGAGTCTGGTTAAGCCTCTTAACTCCTCCAAGTCTCAGTATCTATGTGTGAAATGTTTCTATGTGTGAAATGATTGCTTATCCAAACTACTCGTGAGATTTCATTGAAGAGCAAATGAGATAGCTATGTAACAGTATCAATAAAAAGTGTTTTTATTTCCTTTCCTAAATAAATCTCTTGGTTCTATGTGTCCCATGTTAGTAAGGAGTTACATTTAAAGAAACAGTCCAACAAGCAAGATAATTAAATATTGATTAAAACCATTATTTGTGTTCCTCGATGAACATGTATTCGTAATCCACAACTTCTTAAAATTCCCTCTTCCACCCATTCTTCTTACACTTGTATTTTATCCCATACCTGTTGAAAGCTTCTCTCCTCACACCTCATTCCCTACTCTCCACTAAAAGCTCCATCAAACCCAGCCAGTGCAGGACTTCCCTTCCCTCCCCATTTCTCCATCAGTATCTTTTCTCCAAGGGGCAGAGGAGAACTGAGCCCATGAAGACTCGAACATCTGTAGTTTATGCTCCTGTTTTATATATGTGATGAGCTCTAGATATATAGAGCTCTAGAGAAGATGTGCATTCATGTCCACACAGAGATTACAGCTCTCAGGACTCTTCCACCATCACAGCCCAGATCATACTGAACTGTCACATCCTTGCTCTTAGTACAAGACCAAGCTCAGGCACCCCTCTGGCTAATTCACTCATTTACTCACTCGTTCAGTACTTTTAGACACCAATTCTGTGCCAGGCACTATGCTAGCAATGGGAATTCTGTCCTCTGATTTCAAGGACTTCAGAAGATAGTGGAAGAAGGATACACAAAAATAATGTTTACGTTACTGTCTGATAAGTAAAATAATTCAATTAATTAACTTTATTTTTCTCCTTTGTGGTAGACATTGTGCAAAGATCTGGGGATATAGTGGTGGACAATATAGATACTAAACATACAAACTTAAAACAAGGAACATGTTGGGTAGAAATGTAGTCTAGGAGATCAGGCAGGCATCCCTGAAGACATGATCTTTAAGCTTCTATCTGAAGATGACTAGGATTTTGCCAGATCAGAGGCAAAGGAATTGGCATGTGTGGGACCTGGAGACTAGATAGAGTTGGCACTCAGCAAGAGCTAAGAAAAGTTTATTATCTTAGGTGCCTGCCCTGCGAGTGGGAAAACAGATAGACTTTTTGAGCTGATTTTTGCTCAAACCAGCAAAGTGTTGAGGTCTACCCGAAGGACAGTGGGAAATCTCTGAGGAGTTCTAAACAGATCAGATCTGCACCTTTAGAATTTCACATCCTGACTCAGGAAGGACCACAGACTCCTTGGAATGCTGGGGCCAGTGCAGAGGCAGCTTCACTGTTCTAGGGAGAGAGGCTAGTGGTGTAGACTAGGGTGGTGGCTGTCAAGATGGGAGAAAATTGATACATAGAAGTTTAGGAAATAGAATGAATAGTACTTAAAATTGGCTGGATGAAGGATATGAGGGAGAAAGCAAGGTTTCTGGCTGGAAAGAGTCCAAGCAGAGGCACCGGGACACAGGATCCTCCCATGTTGTGGCACCACCATCTTCAGTAAATGGTCTCCAGGGTCAGAAGGGTGAGAGAGAGTGAAGCTTTGCAGGAGACAGCTTTTTGTGAAGCACATGGAGAAGTAGCATTTACCCTTCCATCCTTATTCAATTGGCCTTCAAATCAAAATGGTCTCCCGGAAATGCAAGGAGCTAGAAAGTAGTTTAGTGGACACCTAGGAAGAAGGAGAGACTCTCCAGAGGTGGTAAGCACTACATCGGCCTGCGCAGCCAGCGGTCAGCTTTGGTGGGATGGGCTCAGGGAGGGGAGAACAGACAGGGGAGTCTGGGACACGTTAGAAGAAGGCGATAGTCACCTGAGCCCGGAGGAAGACTTCACTGGGAACCAGGGCCCGTGTTCTGGGCCTCAGGGGGAGAATAGGTCAGGGGCGTGGCTTAGCACGCACACATCATCGATCATGAGGGAGGCGTGGTGAGAGGGCGCAGGCCAGAAGCAGGAAAGTCAGCCGAGTTATCCCAAATGTGAAGCAGGCTACTTTTCAAAATAGCGGTCAGTACATCATCTCAAGGGTATTTCTGGAAAAGTCAGCGATCAATGTTGCACCAACATTTGCTCTGGGTGCAAACAATGAAAAGGCAGGAAAAAAACAAATTATGTCTATTTGATTTTGTTAGTTTTTTCTCGTTTCACCAAGACTATCTGTATTCGCCTACATGTGATGGACTTGCCACCATCGTGCGTCTAACACATAGAAATATGACTTACAGACTTTGTCTTTAAGTTTTATTTACTTGCTTACTTTTTAATCTTGTCCTCTCCTGACTTCATTTTTAATCCTCAGTGAGGGAAAATACTGGATAGTTCATGTGTGAGTCTGATGAAACTTTATTGCCACTTTCCTGTCAAAATTCCATAAAAAATATGATCTTACTGAAATATGAGTTTCTATTATAACTAATTTTTTAACATTTTCCCTAAATAATTAAAAAAATTTTAAGAAGGTAAAGAACCTGAAAAGGGCACATAAGGACACTGTCTTGTCAAGAAGCAACAACAGCAAAATGCTCTCTGTAGGACTAATAGGGGTAATTCGAAGTGTAATTATTCCAGAGAATTTTGGATTTAAATTGTCATTTCACCGCATATGCTATTAAAATACCTGCCAATCTCTCTCCAAAGATGTCAAAATCAACGGCAAAAATAATGCCTGATTAATTGATTTGAGATGTTGTATATTTCAAAATTAACATGAGACCCAGTGTTTGCTATAGTTTGTTTATGGATTTTGTGTATTTCAACTCTTTCAGAACATATTTAATTGATTGTAATTAAAAATTATTGGCTATATATTTCTAAAATCCTTTTCTGTGATATTTTCTATTGTAAGGCTTTGAGGTTATAGAAACTTAGGTTTTAATATTGTTTCCAAAATGGAAGGTGAAATAAGTTTTAATTCTAACAGATTTAGTAGATGAGTCTCAAACAAATGCAAGATATTCAAAATTATTTTGCAATCATTCTCCGGGAGTAGAAAACTTTAAACAAAGAACTGAAATGGAAGAATTGTGAACAGGGACAACAATTTGCCAAGGCAGAAGGAATTCCAGACACACACGTTAAGAATCTCAATTATTCTGTATTTTCCATGTCACTTGAAAATCCTCATTCCTGGCATTCTCTGGACCATCCACAGAGACAGAAATGCTACCTGCCTCAGGCTGTATCTGTTTACATGATATGTCTGGAGGAAACACAAAAATTCAGCAGTAATTCCAAATATCCCGCCACTTGTTATGAAGATGCTGCCAAAGAAGAAAGAGCGCCACCTAGTGAATTCCTTGAGGAATCTTTCCTACCTGCCCTCCTTGGACACCTTTTAAGGGGCGCCTGCTCTGCACTATGCACTGGCTACACCCATCTCTAAACCACTCACGCAACATTGTAGCACACTGAAATTCTCCCACCAGCCTCTCCACTGCCCTGTGCCCTTACACTCGGTGTCCTGGGTCTGGAATGTCCACGCCACGTCTTCACACCTGCTAAAATTCTACTCATTCTTCAAGACAGTTCAGATGGTGCTTCCTTGGTAAGACTTTTCTAAAAGCCCCACCCCTGAGCAGTGTTACTTTCTGTGGGTTCTGTGCTTCCACCACATCATCTGTTGTCTCCCTCTCTCGTATGTGTGCGTGTCATATATTCTGTACCATATTCTTACATGCTGGCACATCCCACTTCACTGTATAGTTAAAGCAGAAGCAATGTTTGCCATGTGACAAACACTCAGAAACTAAAAAGGTCATGTTCCTTTTGTGAAACAATTCACCTCCACCCTGCCTAAGCAATCTAGGTTCTAGAATATGCTTTGATAGCATCAAGGATATTGATGGCCACTCATGTATCTTTCATTGGCAGTAGGCTGGCTGACTCTCAGAGACGATGTTTATCCACGACAGACTTCTTTGCTTCTCAGTGAAAATGCTGCAATAACTATCAACTTTTGATTACTTTATAAATCTAAAAATAGACTCACAAAATATTCAATGAATGTCCATTAATGAATAAATGAATTGATGTTATTAACAACTCTGTCAATGTAAGGGGATCCATGAGAAAGAGAGGTGATGAGAAGATGACCAGTGACACCCTGGGGAAGCCCCCACTTGATGTCCTACAAGAGATCAAACACACTCCCATGTCAGCATGTAGAGAGTTCACTGCAAGAGCAGGACCAAGAGAGGGGAAGGGAGTCAAACAGAGGGGAAGGGAGTCAAACAGAGCTTAAGGGAACAAGGTGGCGGAGGGAATCAGACAGTGGCTCTGGGCCAGTGTGTAAAGGAGACCCACAGGTACGAGATCAGGCCTAGTCCACAGGAGAGCCACAAGTACGGGATCAGGCCTGGTCCACAGGAGAGCCACAGGTATGGGATCAGGGCCTGGTCCACAGGAGAGCCACAGGTACGGGATCAGGCCTGGTCCACAGGAGAGCCACAGGTATGGGATCAGGGCCTGGTCCACAGGAGAGTCACAGGTACAGGATCAGGGCCTGGTCCATGGGAAAGCCACAGGTACGAGATCAGGGCCTGGTCCACAGGAGAGCCACAGGTATGGGATTAGGGCCTGGTCCACAGGAGAGCAGGGAATGGGTGCTTCCTGAGTGGAGCCAAGTATAATCCCCAAATGGAAATGAGTCAGTGGGAGGGAACTCCAGAAAGACAGGAAATGGGATTATGAACTTAGTGGAGAAGACAAATGTACTCTTAATCACAGTTGGGCAGAAAACAGACAAGAAGAGGACAGCTAAAAGAAAATAGTTTAATACTGTCCCAGAGGCCTTGTCACAGCAGCAATCCATCTAATATTTAAAGGATCCTGAACTTCAGAGCAAAGAGCAGTACGTGTGACAATCCTGTCTCAATGTTCCTCAACCTTGGCTGTGACAAAGATTCTCTCAACCAACTCCAGCAAGGCTCCTCTGAACCCTCTTCTCCACTGGGCCTCAAGCTTGGCTTGTACAGATTGAACAAAACACTAAGGAGCTTCTAACAGCTCAAGACCACGTCCTTAGGGTGACTCTTGGCCCCCTGAAAGTGCCTGCCTGAGAAAACTCGAGGCTGCTAAAAGAAGTCACCGTTTGTCCCGGCCAACATGAGAAGACAGGGCAGGTCTACCAGCCTCTGTGGGAGAGCGGGAGCCTGACTTCCAAAAGCGCCAGTTAGGAAATCCAGAGGGTTTCACATGGAACCCTGCTGCCCACTTGATGAATGTTCACTCTTCTGAGACCCCACACACCTCCCTCCTAGTCCCTCACTCTCCCTTTAAAACACCCAGTCACTCTGTACAAATCAAAGGTGAGTTCAGTTCACGCTACACTCTTTTCCCTGTTGCAAATAGTATGTTATTGATTAAAATCTGTCCTTAGTGCAGTGTCTAGCCTTGTTCGTCTTTGACAGATGCATGTATTTTAAAAATCCCAGTTTCCAGACCACACTCCATATCAACTAACCCAGAATCTCTGGGGGTGGGACCTGGGCTTCGGAACTTTCCAAAGGCTCCGGCTGTGATTATTATCACCAGGCAGGGTTGAGAACCACTGCTTTAGCAACAAGCAAGCAGACAAACCTCCGGTGTCATCTCTGAAGGAAACCCAACTCCCCGCTGACAACCAACCAGCTGCCGTCGGGCTGGGGACAGGAGGGCTGGGCCGGGAGGGCCAACGTCCGGTGGGGAGGAGCGGGTCAGGCGGGGGAGGCCGTGCGGACGCTGGAGGATCCAGCCCAGAGCAGCAAAGCCCGCCTCGAGCCGAGCAGAAGCAGGCCGGCCTGGCGCTGCCTGGGAAGCAGCAGCCGAGCGCAGCCCGGCGCAGAGGAGGGGACAGGTGCACGTAGGGTCGTGGACTCGCACAGCGGCTGGAGAGGGCAGTCGGTGGAGGCGGTACGACAACGACCGTGTGCTGTGCATCTTCAGCGCCTCAGCGAGTTCTTGCGGAGAAAGGTCTACATCCAGGTCTGTGTGTTTCTACGGTTTTTATTTGTTAGACCTCCTCGTGGAGGAGTGGAGGGCTGGGGTGATAGGCTGATCTGGAGGACAGTGTGCAGTGACGAAAGAAAAATTTCCTGATGAAATGTAAAACTAGTTTCCTATGGATTCATATTTGGGTTGTTCATGGGATATTGAAAGCAATTTTTGAATAGAAAAATGCAAAATAATTTATATAATTATAAAATTTGAAAAATTTAAACAAACATATTGACTCCTTTTCTATCTTTATTATTCCTATTTTTTAAAGAATTTAAAACATGGATATGAGATTTACTTTAATATTTAAATATTTATAATTAATTTTGCATATGGTACTTCCATCTTATCCTACATATTCATTCAGAATATGAAGCCTCTTTCAAAAAAAATGTGAATAAACAATTCCCATTAAGCAAAATAAGCATGCATAGGAGATTATGAAAACTAAGTGATAATATATAATCTTCCAAATTAGACTGTGGCACTCTGCATCAAAACTGCGATAAATTTACAAACTCATATGGGTAATATCTTGGCAGGAGCTGCCCTCAACTTTTAATACTTTATTACATCTATTTAAACGATAGTATTTTGGAGAACTTTAGGTGGACATCAATTTTTTCTGTCAGGAAAGAATAATCAGCAGTATCTTTATTTAATACAAGAGCAAAATGTAATAATAAAATTCCATTAAACCACACCACAGTGAAGAGAAATGATCTACAAATACGTGCAACAGTATAGATGAATCTCACAAACATCGTAAATGAGAGAAGTCAAGCACAAAAGAGGGCGCATGTGCGAGTCCGTTTATCAGAAAAACAGGCAAAACTTTCCTATGCTATTAAACATCAGAGTAGTGTTTAGTCTCGAGAGTGGGAATGAGCGGGGCTTCAGGGGTGCTGGTGATGGCTGTTTCTTGATCTGGGTCCTGATCATCTGGATGTGGTCAGTGTGGGAAAATTCACTGTGGTGTCTGATAGGTGCATCTTTCTGCATGTACATTACGCTTCCATAAAATGTTATTTTTTAAAATCCCACTGGAAGTGCCCCCATGCGCCCATTTTTTAATGTCGTGGGATAAATCAGAAGCAGTATGGAAGAGGTGGGTAAGCACTTTGGATGTGGAGTCTGGGGGCCTGTGTTGGAGCCCTGCCTCTGTCTGTCAATGACTGTGTGGCCTGAAACGACCCGGTCTCTCCTGATCCGGGTGCCTCATTGGGAAGATGAAGGTGTACAAGCCCCACCTCAGAGAGTCAATGGGAGGCATAAACCAGGTGATGACTGTCAGCAGCCTCATAAATGTGAACTGTAGCGTGATTGTGCATTTCTCTCACTTATGAGGAACCTTAAAACGGTTCCTGACATCTATTGGATTTGTAATATTGCGTATCTTTTCTTGGTTTCTATGCTGATCCTCCCTCCCCCAACACTAAAATAAACTCAGTAAAAGCTGGGAGGATTCCTCAGCGTGGAGTGGAGAGTTAGATGATGAAAGATGTTAGGGGCCAGCCCAGTGGTGTAGTGGTTAAGTTCATGTGCTCCACTTCAGGGCCCTGAAGTTCTTGGGCTTGGATCCCGGGCGGGGACCTACACACCACTCATCAAGCCATGCTCTGGTGGCATCCCACGTAGAAAATAGAGGAAGATGGGCACAGGTGTTAGCTCAGGGCCAGTCTTCCCCACTAAAAAATATATAAATAAAGGTGGTAGGCAGATGACAAGGAATGTGGCATTAGCAGGTGGTAACAGTGAGGGAGACCTGGGCCTGTAGCACACACCTCAAAGGCTCAAATTAAATGGAAATATATGTAAACACTCTGACATCCAAACAGAATACTTCTGCAAAGAAAGACTCAGCCCTGGGCTTCTGACCCCTTCCTTAGAGGGCGTGGCAGTCAGGTAGGTCCCAATCACTCTCCGTCTCTGCCCCAGTCTAGCTGTCTCACCTTGGGCAACTTATTCTCCCTTCTTAAGCCTCATTTTCTTCATTTGTAAAATGGAGATTATAATATCTTGCATGCTGCCATATGAAGACTAAATGGAATTGCTCTGTCTGTGTCTGGCATATAGTTATGGTAGCTAGGAAATCATAGTATTCTCTTACGTCTCCCAGCCCTTGACTAATGAGCAGCACGGAGAAAGAGTCAGAAAGCTAAAACAATACTGAAAACAAAATCATATACAAAAAAATAACCCTGCGATTTGGCTGGTTGATTGATCAAATGATAATGGAGTTCCACTCTGTGTCTTAGAAAAGTGATAGACATTATTTTTTAACTCAAATCCTAATGAATTTGACTGCTGATGACAGGCTGTAGATAGGATTGATTTTTAGACGAATGATTTTGATTTATTTTGCCAAGATCTGTGATTAAGTGTTGTTAATTTGTCCATATTTGTTAGCAATTTCAGAATCTGGCTCAGAGAATGCAAAAACTTGAAGCCCCTGACCTGGCCTAGGGTCATGAAATAGGGTGATGCTCACTAGCCCAGGACCTTGGCTTCCCAAGGGTGCGTTAACTCAATTTTATGGATCCTAAGCATCTAGCATATGCATGCACACTGATGGGCATGAAAGGAGACACAAATGTTGACAAAGCTCAGCTCCTTCTGCAAAGCATCTTGGAGAGAAATAAAGGGAATAAGTTATGTCTAGAACTAACTACCACAAGGCAGACTTGACTTGACCAAGTGAACACCATTGGGAGCCCAAAAAGGCTATAACATTGTCATCCAGGCATGTGTGTAGAGAATGAAATACATGGAAGAGAGAACTTTGGTGGGAAATCTGTGTTTAGGGGATAGAAAAAGAAAGATGACCCAGAAAGGAGACATAAAAAGAGTAAACTCAGAGATAGGAGGGAAATCATGAAAAATAATGCATTCTTTAAAAGTCAATGGAAAAGAAACATTTTAAGAAGAAAGGTTGGGGGTCTGGCCCAGTGGCTCAGCAGTTAAGTGCACGCGCTCCGCTGCTGCGGCCTGGGGTTTGGATCCCGGGCGCGCACTGATGCACCGCATGTCAAGCCATGCTGTGGCGGCGTCCCATATAAAGTGGAGGAAGATGGGCACGGATGTTAGCCCAGAGCCAGTCTTCCTCAGCAAAAAGAGGAAGATTGGCAGATGTTAGCTCAGGGCTAATCCACCTCACAAAAAAAAAAAAGAAGAAGAAAAGTTGGACAGTGTCTTCAAACACTGCAGTGGATGGTGAGGATTGAGCATAGATCCCTGGATTTGCTACCACTTATTCTTTGGGCTCCCGGTGTGCTTCTGAGAGTAGGCTCTCTCGAACTCTATGGGAGAGAGAGAGCAGGGGGCAAGGAAGAGGTGGGAAGTGAGGGGGTTAGTTAGAATGGAGTCTAAGCATAGAGGAAAGAGAAGAACACAGAGGACGGTGTGTGGAAGGCAAGTGAAACAAATGTGTCAAGGAGGAGGAAGTGACCAACCCTGTCAAAGGCTACCAGTTGGTCAAGGGCGTGGAGGACTGAGACCCGAGCACTGAATTCAGCAATTCAGAGGTCAGCAGTGGCCTCCACAAGGGCTAGTTCTGGGCGGGGAATACAAGGTCAAGAGAGTTTGCTATTGTTTTTCTTTAAGATGGAATAGATTACCAAAAATATTTGGCAGATTATGGGAATAATTAAATAAAAAATGAAAAACGTTGATATTCAGAAAAAAATTATGTCCTTGGAGAAGGCCGTTTGCACAGATAGGACCGTTAGCACAAGCGGGGGCATTGGCCTTAACTAGGAGCAGGGCCAGCTCCCCACTGGGAGGAAAGCAGAGATACAGACTCAGATGCTGAAGGTCGGCCACGGAGAGTTTCTGGAAGTTTTCTCTTGATGGCTTTTATTTTTCAATGTGAAATATGAACTGAAGTTAATGACTAAGAATGTGGAGAGAGAAGATACTACCAGAACTGGTATAGATGCTGTTGGCAAAATTCAAATGTTCAGATTTTTAGAATGAGGTGCATCTGATTTTCTCACATTTTACACAGAGGGGTTTCTGGTTTTGTTTATGCTATGTTTATATGTTGTGTTTTGTTTGTAACATTTGTATTTATTAAATATGTTCATTGGAGGGTTCAAGCCAGTGGAAAGAGGAGTTGAAAATACAGAAAGGAGGCACAGGTGCAAATGTGTGTATAGGAGGGATTTCAAACTTGTTAGGATCACTTTTCTCCCATAAGACACTGGCAGCTAAGAATGATGAAGTCCGTGGGGAAATAGTGGACAAGTTCAAGAGAACAAGTTGGAAGCACAGCTGTGGGGAATGGGTGAGCGTGCTGACAAGCGTGTGCCAAAGATGGCTGTGTCATTGAGTATCCAGTTGGGCTTGGATAGTCTATATTTTGGGGTTCAACAGCCCACATGGTTGTATGATTTCTCCAACATTTCCGTGAAGTTAAAGGGTAAACATCTGCTTATATGGAAGTCAGCCCCTTCCTAAACAAGAAGTACCTGGAGGAGAATATGTGGCTCTCACACAAATGTAACTCTTGTGGAATATTAAATGCACATTCATTGATTCATTCATTCAACAAAAGGTTACTGAGCATCTTTTATATGCTATGAGCAAACACCACAGCCTGCAGTCTAATAGAACAAGACACTAATCAAATTAGCTCACAAATAAATGGAAAATGCAATAGTGAGCCCATGGGAAGGAAAGGAGGAAGGGGTGATACCAGCACATAATGGTGATTTTTTCCCATGGCGGGATGAAGTTTTCCCAGAGGAAGGAAGGAAAGATTGAACAACAATCTCAAGACTGAATAGAGGAGCTCCCTGGGGGAAAGCATTGGGGAACTGTACCCAGCAGAGAAAACAGCACAGGCACAAACCCTGGGTGGAGGGGGGCCCAGTGATCACCAGGGGCGGAAAGCCCCAGAGCAAGCCCCACATCTAAGGAATGGAAACCCACAGAGCAGACCTGGAGGGCCCAGGTATCTCCCTTCCCCCTTAGAGCAAAGGAAGCCTCTGCACTTGACAGCAGGAGAGTCTGGTGATGGGTGAGCATTTCCCAAAGACCATTGTGGGTGTGGGGTGTGTGGGGAGGCCCTACAGATGAGGGAGCTGGGATCAGGGGTGCAGGATGGAGGCAAAGAGGTGAATGGATTCAAGAGGTCTTTGGGAGTTAACACTGTCAGGGCTTATGGTGGATCAGATAAAAACGGCAAGGGAAGGTGGAGACAGAATAACTTCCTGTTTCTACTTTTGCAACAGGCTAGATAGTGCAGTTTTGGGTGGTGGAGAGGAAGACTAGGAGTTTCAGTTTTTGTCATATTCAGATTGCGACAATCACAGGAGAAACCCTTACATGATTTGTTTGGGATTAAAATAATCATAATCAATGAATTTATTGATGGTGCTAAATATAGGCTACATTCTAGCATTTGGCTCTGATGTTACATATGTCTGTTTTCTCAGATTTTGCCTTTTCTACCATCACTTATGAGATGTGTTGAATGACAATCCTCTCATCTGCAGAGAGAATTCATTGTACGATAACGTGCTTCCTTTTTTTTTTTTTTTTTTGGTGAGAAAGATCAGCCCTGAGCTAACATCTGTGCCCATCTTCCTCCACTTTGTGTGGGATGCTGCCACAGCATGGCCTGACAAGCGGTGCACTGGTGCACGCCTGAGATCCCAACCTGGGCCACCAGCAGAGGAGCGCCCACACCTAACCGCTCTGCCACGGGGCCGGCCCCATGTGCTTTCCATGTATTAGGGAACTAAAAGTGAACACCGTTTCATGGGTTAGGAAGCTGCAGAGCAAAGAAGAACAAGCACAGCGCATGTAGAACACCGGAGCTCAACAGCCCAGCGACGAGGGAACTCGCTGACTGCAGGCCGGTCACTTACCCTCCACACCTCAGCTCGTTCATTTTGAACTCGAGATACAAAAGTGAGAACAAATGGGTTGAAACTGATCTCCAAAATGTCTTCTAGTCATAAAACTTAAAAGAATTGCTTGTGAACATAAAGCAACAGAGTAAGTAGCTGAGGTTTGTATTCCGTATTCTTAAATTTCTGAGTTACCACGTGAAGCCAGAGTTCTCCCCCCAAAATAAATAGAAAAAAATAAAATAAGAAGCAGAAAGAAACATGCCCTAAAGTGAATAACTAAAATGCTTAAAATAAAGGCAACAAACATCAAGATTTCTAGGAAAGAAGAGGGAAAAAAAAACATGATAATTTATGTATTATCAAAAAAACATTATTGAAGGAATGAGTTATGCATTTTTTAAAAGGCCAAGAACAAGCCCACTAAATAAACAAATAGTAGAATGACATTAGAGGAAATGAAAAACAGTAGAAGGATGGTAACCTTAGGTGTTGACCATAACAACAGCAGAAACGTCTGCAGTTTATTAGCACCCATGCTGTACAAGGGCAAACCAGATTTTCCTCAGCACTGCTGTCGCAAATGTGAACGGTTTTTGCAAGATGTATTAATTTTTCCTGATTTTTAAAACAATGTGTATAATATTTAAAAGATCAAAATTAAATTAAATGTAAAGAAATAACATTCCTAATTCCAATCTCTCCAGAAGTGAAAATGCTACTATATTTCTTTTCACTTTTTTAAAAATCTTTTTGAGTATCAATAATTTTTATAAATAAAAAATTGGAATAATACACAGTGAAAACAATTTTATGTACTTCCCTAAACATTTTTAAACTTTTATATTAAACAGTTTTGTTTCCTAAATATTTTTCAGAACATTATTTTTTACACACGCTTAGTAAATAATTATGTAGATATTTCATATTTTATTAAACTAATACTCTATTTGGGACTTTAGGGTTTCTAATTTTTCTCTATTATGAATAATATAATGTAATTAAAATCTTAAAACAGAAATATTTGTTTGCCTCTCTGATTATGTAAAGCCATCCCACTATAAAGATGTTGCCTCAAATGACATGAACTAGTTTAATATTTTCACACATGTTAATTTTCTTTTATTCAAACTTTATTGAGGAATAATTGACAAACATAATTTATATTTAAAGTGTACAATGTGATGATTTGACATCCATACACATTGTGGAGTGATTACCAAGATCAAGATAATTAATACATCTGTCACCTCACGTAGTTAATTATTTTTGTGTGTGTGGTAAGAATGCTTAAGATCTACTCTCTGCAACTTTCAAGTATATACCACCATATTATTGACTATAGTCACCATGCTGTGCATTAGATCTTCAGAACTTATTTTTCTTATAGCTAAAAGTTTCTACAATCTTACAATTTTCTTCCCCCGCATCCACTGGCAACCACCATTCTACTCTCCATTTCTATGAAACAGGTTTTTTTTTTTTAATTACACATATAAGTGATACCATATAGTATTTCTCTTTCTCTGTCTGGTTTATTTCACTTAGCATAATGACATCCAGATTTATCCATGTTGTCACAAATGGCAGAATTCCTTTTTTTATATAGCTGAATACTATTCCATTCTGTATATATGTACCACATCTCTTTATCCATTCATCCATGAAAGGACATTTAGGTTGTTTCCGTATCTTGGCTATTGTGAATGATGCTGCAATGAACATGGGAGTGCAGATATCTCTTCAAGATACTGATTTTACTTCCTTTGGATATACACCCAAGAGTGAGGTTTCTGGATCTTATGGTAGTCCTATCTGTAATTTTTTGAGGAAACTCCACACTGTTTTTCATAATGGCTGCACCAATTTTCCACCAACAGCGTACAAGGGGTCCCTTTTCTCTACATCTTCACCAACATTTTTCTCCTGTCTTTTTGATAATAGCTATCCTAACAGGTGTGAGGTGATAGCTCATTGTGGTTTTGATTTGCGTTTCCCCGATGATTAGTGATGTTGAACACCTTCTCATGTACCTGTTGGCTATTTGTATATCTTCTTTGAAAAAATGTCTATTCAGATCCTTTGCCCATTTTTAAATTGGATTATTTACTTTTTTGCTATTGAGTTGTATGAGATCTTTATGTACTTTGGATATTAACCCTTTATCAGATGTATGGTTTGCAAATATTTTCTCTTATTTTGTAGGTTGCCTTTTCAATTTATTGATTATTTCCTTTGCTGTGCAGAAGCTCTTTAGTTTGATGTATCCCACTTGTTTATTTTAGCTTTTGTTGCCTATGCTTTTGGTGTCTTATCCAAGAAATCGTTGTCAAAATCAATGTTAAGGAGATTTTTCCCTGTATTTTCTTCTAAGAGTTTTACTGTTTCAGGTCTTATGTTTAAGTCATTAATCCATTTCAAGATAACTTTTGTGAGTGATGTAAGATAAGGGTTCAGTTTTATTTTTTTGCATGTGGACATCCAGTTTTTCCAACATCATTTATTGAAGAGAGTGTCTTTTCCCCGTTGTGTGTTCTTTGCCCTTGTCAAAGATTAGCTGACCACATATGCACGGGTTTGTTTCTGAGCTCTCTATTCTGCTCTGGTCTATGTCCCTGTTCTCATGCCAACACCATGCTGTTTTTATTATTATAGCTTTGTAAGATAGTTTGAAATCAGGAAATGTGACACCTCCAGCTTTGTTCTTCTTTCTCAAGGTTGCTGTGGCTATTTGGGGTCTTTTGTGGTTCCATACAAATTTCAAGATAGTTTTTTGTATTTTCATGAAACATGCCATTGGAACCTTGATAGATTGCATTGAATCTGTAGATCACTTTGGGAAGTATGGATATTTTAACATTAATTTCTCCAATACAAGAACACTGGATCCTTTCCATTTATGTGTGTCTTCTTCAATTTCTTTCATCAATGTCTTATAATTTTCAGTGTACAGGTTTTTCACCACCTTGATTAAATTTATTCCTAAATATTTCATTATTTTTGATGCTATTGCTTTCTTAATTTCTCTTTCAGACAGTTTTTTGTTATTGTATAGAAACACAACTGATTTTTGTATGTTGATTTTATATCCTGCAACTTTACAGAATTTATTTATTAGTTCTAACAGGTTTTTGGTGGACTCTTTAGAGTTTTCTATGTATGAGATCATGTCCTCTGCAAACAGAGATCATTTTACTTCTTCCTTTCTCATCTGGATGGCTTTTATTTCTTTTTCTTGCCTAATTGCTGTGGCTAGGACTTTCAGTACAATGTTGAATAGAAGTGGTGAGAGTTGGTATCTTTGTCTTATTCCTGATCTTAGAGGAATAGATTTTAACTTTTCACTGTTGAGTATGATGTTAGCTGTGGACTTGTCATATATGGACTTTATTATCTTGAGGTATGTTCCATCTGTACCTAATTTGTTGAGAATTTTTATCATGAAATTATGTTAAATTTTGTTGAATACTTTTTCTGCATCTATTAAAATGATTGTATGATTTTTATCCTTCATTCTGTTAATGTAGTGTATCACATTGACTGATTTGTGGATCTTGAACACTCCTTGAATCCCAGGAATAAATCCCACCTGATCCTGGTGTAGGTGTATGATCCTTTTAATGTGCTCTTCTATTGGGTTTGCTAGTATTTTGTTCAGGATTTCTGCATCTGTGTTCATCAAGGGTATTGGCCTGTAATTTTCTTTTCTTATAGTGTTCTTGTTTAGCTTCAATATCAGGGTAGTTCAGATTTTCTATTGCTTCATGATTCAATCTTGTTAAGTTGTATGTTTCCAGGAATTTATCCATTTCTTCTAAGTTATCTAACTTATTGACATATTTGTTCCTAGTAGTCTCTTATGATCCTTTGTATTTCTATGGTACCAGCTGTAATGCCTCCTCTTTCACTTATAATTTTATTTGAGTCATCTCTTCTTTCTTAGTTAGTTGAGCTAAAGATTTGTCTATTTTGTTTATCTTTTCAAAAAACCAACTTTTAGTTTTATCAATCTTTTCTATTGTCTTTCTAGTCTCTATTTCATTTATTTCTGCTCTAATCTTTATTATTTCCTTCCTTATGCTAACTTCTGGCTTAGTTTGTTCTTTTTTTTCTAGTTCTTAAGATGTAAGTTTAGGTTGTTTGATATCTTTCTTTTTTTCTTATGTAGGCATTTATTGCTATAACATTCCTCTTAGTGCCACTTTTGCTGTATCCCATAAGTTATGATATGTTGTGTTTCCATTTTTGTTTGTCTCAAGATATTTTTTGATTTCTTTTTTAACCCATTGGTCGAGCAGAAGCATGTTGTTTAATTTCCACATATTTATAAATTTTCCAGCTTTCCTCCTGTTATTGATTTCTAGTTTCATATCATTGTGGTCATAAAAGATACTTGAAATGATTTCTTTTTTTTTTTAAAGATTTTATTTATTTATTTTTTCCCCCCAAAGCCCCAGTAGATAGTTGTATGTCATAGCTGCACATCCTTCTAGTTGCTGTATGTGGGACGCGGCCTCAGCATGGCCGGAGAAGTGGTGCATCGGTGTGCGCCCGGGATCCGAACCCGGGCCGCCAGTAGCGGAGCACGCACTTAACCGCTAAGCCACGGGGCCGGCCCTACTTGAAATGATTTTAGTCTTCTTAAATTTGTTAAGACTTGTATTGTGACCTAACATATGATCTATTCTGAAGAATGTTCCATGTGCACTTGAGAAGAATGTGTACTCTGCTGCTGTTGGATGAAATATTCTGTATATATCTGTTAGGTCAATTTGGTCTAATATGGAGTTCAAGTCCATTATTTCTTTGTTGATTTTCTGTCTGGATGATCTATCCATTGTTGAAAGTGGGGTATTAAAGTCCCTACTATCATTGCATTGCTGTCTATTTCTGCCTTCAGATCTTTTAATAATTATTTAATATATTTAGGTGCTTCAATATTGGGTGTATATATACTTGCAATTGTTATATCCTCTTGATGAATTGACCTCTTTATCATTATATAATGACCTTCTTTATCTCTTGTTATAGTTTTTGACGTAAAGTCTATTTTGTCTGATATAATTATCCCTGCTCTCTTTTGGTTTCCATTGCATGGAATATCTTTTTCAATCCCTTCACTTGCATCCTTTGAGTGTCCTCAAAGCTGAAGTGAGTCTCTTGTCAGCAGCATACAGTTGAGTTTTGTTTTTTTAATCCATGTAGCCACTCTATGTCTTTTAATTGGAGAATTTAAGCCACTTACATTTAGAGGAATTATTGATAAGTGAGGACTTACTATAACCATTTTGTTCATTGTTTTATGATTATTTTGTAGTTCCTTTCTTCCTCTTCTGCTGTCTTTCTTTGTGACTTGGTGATTTTTTGTAGTGTTAGCTTTGATTCTTTTTTCTTTATCATTTTTGTATCTATTATTTTTGTGGGTTTTTTTCATTTTTGCTTTGTGATTACCATGAGGCTTTCAAAGTACATCTTACAGTTATAATGGTATATATTAAGCTGATAACAATTTAACTTCAACTGTATAACAAAGTTCTACACATTTACTTGCTGAGGAGAGAGAGATGAGTTGACGGGGAGGCAGGAGGCAGCCCCTCCCCTACCTTCTGTGAGCTAGACTTGTCTCCTGTATTTTTCTCAGCCACAGCACGTATCTTACTTTGTCACCCAGAAATACAAATACAAATGCAAATCCCACTATTAAAATCTTGGAGCATAATTTTAGAAACAACAACTTTTATTTGCTTTACTTTAAAAGCCCTGGGGTTTTATATAGTGCTTCATGCAAACAGCTTTCCAAAAAAAACCACTTTAGATATTTATCTATCTCCTTAAAATTTCTCACTTTAGGCCGCTACAAAGATTCTCTCTCCTTTCTCCAGGTGCCTTGACTGCCTTTGTGCTTCCCCGTCAGCTCTGCCCTCCATGTCACCACTCTGCTTGGGTCCCTGTGTCCTGTTCTCAGCCCTGGAAGTGGAACCTGGTCTACCTTGCTGAGGATCTTTCCTTATAGGAAACCGCTCTCTGGAATTCTGGTGAAGAACTCTTCCTCTTTGTGAAACGTAGAAGTATTAGTTCAGGATCTAACTGCTCTGCTGGACCAGAAGCTCCAGGTAAACCAGCATTTTCTTTATACATTACTCTATATCCATCTTCTGACATAGGGCAGAGGACAGAGTTAAACTGAATAAGTATTTGTTGAAAGAATGAATGTCTAGACTTTCCTAGTGTGCAGTGGACAAGGAGCTGTGGAAGGCATATGGCCCAGATCAAATTGGAGAAGGATAGGGAGCAAAGGAAGGGAAAGGTAGTGGCAGAGAGTAGAGTATTTGAAAACATAAACAGCATCCTCAGTCAAGCAGAGAATCTCAATTTTCTGACCCATCCCTTTCTCATCATCTGGAGATCCATTTGTCAATTGTGCTGTGAGAAGTGGCAGCAGGAAGAAACCTCAGGCTCTCAGACATGAGTATCTGCTCCCTGATATGCTGCCAGGCTCCCCCCCGTCTCTGACTAACTGCTATTGCTGTTGTCTGCAGACCTATTCCTGTAGCAAAAGAGAACATCGTGCTTGAGACGTTCCATCTGAAGTCACAGGAATTAAAGGGCTTTGAAACAGAAAGCCCTTTAGAGAGAAAAAGAGCAGATGTCCAAGGCGTTTGTGCGACAACAATAAAAACTCATGGCTTTGTCCTTTATTGAGGTCTTTCAAATCTATGTGCATGAGGAGGGGATTCTGAGTTTTACTTGTTAGAAAACATATATAGGAAGAATTGGTAATATTCAACATCATCTAAATGTCAGAAAGAAAAAAATGTAGGAAGTAATCCATGTAGGGAATTCCATTTTCCAGAAGGCAGGGTTTAATTTTTGTTTTTAATTTTAGCTGTTGCAAGACGAGAAGATACAACTTGCTGTGTTTTGACATTTAGTTTGTAAATATAATCATTTGAATCTAGTTTACAATAAAATCAACTTAATTTGTATCTCAAAAGTCCTAAAATTGGCTTTGAAAAAGTCATTACCGGGCCGGCCCCGTGGCTTAGCGGTTAAGTGCGCGTGCTCCGCTACTGGCGGCCCGGGTTTGGATCCCAGGCGTACACCGACGCACCACTTTTCCGGCCATGCTGAGGCCGCATCCCACATACAGCAAGTAGAAGGATGCGCAACTATGACATACAACTATCTACTGGGGCTTGGGGGGAAAAAAAAGGAGGAGGATTGGCAATAGATGTTAGCTCAGAGCTGGTCTTCCTCAGCAAAAAGAGGAGGATTAGCATGGATGTTAGCTCAGGGCTGATCTTCCTCACAAATAAATAAATAAATAAATAAATAAATAAAACTGTTTAAAAAAAAAAAAAAGTCATTACCTCTGGCGTATCCCAAAATAATAAAAACAAACATATGAGGGAAGAAAGATAGCCAGCAATAAATTTTTAAAAAATCATATCCCTTCACCACCACCAGTACTAGTAAGAAATGGAACAAAACGACCTCTCAGAGGCACAGTTTTATGGAGCTGTATCCAGTTTGGGAGGTGGGAAGTGGGCGTTTCCTTGCATTCCCAGCTGTCCACATTCCAGAATTAATTAGCAATGATAGAGGCATTCTCCTGAATCTAGTGCATGTCTTCTAACCAGCTTTCCTATGTGAGAAACATGTCTTTCTTCCTCTTTCACAACCACAGCACATAACCCTGCCTATTTTTATGCCCAAAATAAATGTCATTTAATTTAATGAATATTAAAAAAACACTTCTACCTAGATGATATTAATACGAGGTGATATAAGAGGAAGAAAAAGGAGAACAGCTATGAAATATAGGAGGAAATCTTCTACAGCATGTCAGTTTAACACACACAGAAATAATGGGCTATGTTTGAACCTCTGAAGAAATTGGTGGTTAAACCTCTATAGAAGGTACCCAACAGGCTAGTCCATGTGATCACTGACCTGAAATTCTTCCTAGACAGCCTGATGCCTCCTGCCAGCTCTCAGAGACTCAGGTATGTTCTCTAAAGCTTGACCAGCCTCAGATATTAGTGGAATGAAGCACCTGCCTGACTCTGCAGGGAAAATTTACATTGGGGGGTGTTACACTGTGTCCTTGCCAGCTCCTCCTCATTCATGAGTTTGCATTAGATCGGCCTGTCCTGACATGAAACAGTGAGTTAAAATGCATAATAGTGAAAAGACTAAGTGTTTCCCAAGTAAAGTTCACATAGCATGAATGTTATTACAAAACCTAAGCAAATCACTTTGGTAAGTAAGTGGCCATGGAGTAAATAACTATCAGAAAAACACATCTGGGTTTATTAACTGAGCTCATGAAGTAATATAATATATCATGGCACCTTAGGAATCCAGATTTATAAAAACAAAACCAAACAACCATTGTAGTGGGCTGAATGGCAGCCACAAGAAAGGTATGTCTCTGTCCTAATCCCTGGAAGGTGTGAATATGACCTTATTGGAAAAAGGGTCTCTGCAGATGTAATTAAGTGGAGGATCGATCTTGAGATGAGGAGACAATTGTGGATTATCCAGGTGAGCCCTAAACCCAGTGACAAGAGTCCATCTAGGAGACCCAGAGAGGAGAAACCGAGACACACAAAGAAGGCAGTGTGAAGACAGAGGTGGAGGTGCAGCCACCAACCCAGGAATGCCCATGGCCACCAGAACCTGGGGAAGCAAAGAACACTTCCCTCCTGGGGCCCCAGAGGAAGCACAGCCCTGCCGCAGTTTGAACTTCTAGTCTCCAGAACCACAAAAAAATAAAGTTCTGTCATTTTAAGCCACCCAGCTTATGGTAATTTGTTATGACAGCCTTAGGAAACTAATACAGCCACTAGATTATTCTGTATTTTAAACTTACATAGAGAAAGAATTCCAGCTATGGAGAATACCCTGGACTGGTCCTCAGTGTAGACAGCGTCTTACAAAGTTTCCATCCAGAAATAACCACGTGACTTTGAGCAAGAATCTTGGCCATGCTGTTAATCAATTTCTTTAAGTACAGTTGAACTAGGTTATTTTAAAGCTTCCTTCCAGCTCTAAAATCTGCATTTCTGGCAATAAGTGACAGCATAGAAAAGTAAATGAGAAGCACAACTAGCATTGTATGGACACAGCATCTCAGACACACACAGCTCTCAAATCACCCACACGCTCACATTCTTATAAGAGAATTCTATGGTTTGTGTAAGGAGAGCGGGAAGAAGAAGCAAGATTAGCTATAACTGTGATCATTTATTACCCCAACTGTTGTTTGTTTCATGTAATCCTTATGATGAACTTGCTGTTGTAGCAGTCTGAGTCCAACCAGGAGACCAAAACCACACAGTGGTTTAAACAGGGCAAGGTAATTCAAGAACAATTGAACTAAGTAAAAGAGTAACTGTAAGATAAGAGGAAACCTGTGTAGTATGCCAGGGCTGAGAGAGAGGACGTAAGGCAGACAGACTTGCAAGAGGGGACCTCTGGGTTCCCTGTGGAGAGGACTGCAGAAAGGATATTGTCAGGCAGAGCTGCAAAATCACAGAGGGACCGCATCCCAGGCCTGTGACTGGGCAGGCTCCACCAGGCGTCCACACAGCCACACTGCTGATATCCCAGCCCACACCAGAAATTGCAGGAAACCTCTTCCTCCACAATGTCCTCCCAACACCCCCATTAAGAAAAGTCAACATCGTGCTCGATTTAAAAGAGGAATTCCATTATCACAGGGAATATATTGAAGGGTGCATTTGGAACTGAGAGGTAATAAATTGATAACAGACACACTTGCATAGTAACTGCTATCTATTAATCACACATGGGTACACCAAGGTTCAGAGAGGTTAAGACAGACACTAAATCACAGAGCTGGAAATAACATCCAGAGCCATCAATCATCAACAATTCCCGAAACGAGTCTCTAACCACAGCCCAAGAGCCGTATGATGAAAATTGCCCATTGGAAGTATTTTGTAGATGGCTCTATATTTTGAGTCCATTATTACACTTATTATCATCATATGGTAAAACTTCATCTGATGAGAATTTTTCTGCCCCGTTTGTTAAGAAAAAGAAACAAATGACAAGTTCCCTCACTCTGTGCTTTCTAACCTTCCTTCACCCCCAGGCTGGGTCAAATGTCCCTTCCTTTGTTAAATGGCCCTCCTCTCAGCAAAGGCGCTGTGCATTTCCTCACAGTGGTCATCACTCCCTGCTGTCATTATCTGCCACCTGTGTGTTCCTCACCCTAAAACTCCAACCTTCTCCACTGTGGACGACAAGCTTCACTCATTTGTCTTCACAGTGGGGCCAGTGCCCTGAGTCATGAGAGATTTAATGCAGAGTATTGGACTGAACCAAAAAGAACAGACTCCTATCAGGGCTTTATTCAAACAAGTCATTTCCAGGATATAGCTCAGGGTCAAGACTGTCTGCAGACTGAGTGGTTAAGGACACAAACCAGTCGGGCCCACGGGATCTTGATGGCACTCAAGGTCCACCATGTCCACGGGGTTCGCGAGTGACTTTCCAAAACCATGCCCTGGAGGGAGGACCAACATATTTGGAAAGACTAGTCCAAACAAGAACAGTCATCAAGGACTAGGTGGCAAGTGTCGAAAGAGAAAAGCTGCGGCATGTAGTTGAAGGATTTCAAGTCTGGAAGCATAAGGAGAGCTAAGAGAGAAAAATCCCACGAGCAGGTTAGAGGGATTAATTCCCGGTGTGACATACCTCTGATGTCTTTTTATACTCTCTCCGTGTATGTTTGTGGAGTTACATCGGGTTGATTTAAAGGGCCTGGAACAGCCCACTCAACACAGTCTCCAACATTATGACATGTGTGTGGCTCACTGCCTCTGAAGACTCACACCGGTGTCCAAAGTCATTGACATGTTTAGGTTCAAGCCCGGTTAAAACTGAGCAGGTCAGCTTCACGCCTTGGGCAAGGCGCTGAGGGAAACCACATCCTTAGCCCTGTAGCAAGTACCTCTTTAACCAAGTGACTCGTAATCCTGCAAGGTATTTTCACTGTCGTTTTTGTCTAGCTTCTCATTCCCCCACCTCCTTGAAGACTAGGACCTTGCCTGTCCCTCCCTCCTCCATCTTCTTCAGGGACTAAAGTTCTAATTCCATGTGTCTACCCATGTTAGTTACACCCAGATCTCCCAAAGATCACATTCTTCTTGGATCTGGAACATTCCTCTATTTACTGCCAAATCTCCTATTGAATTCTGTTGGATTCTTAGTTGTCAAATCCCCACTAGCCAGGACCTTTCCTACTGGCTCTCCTGGAACCATCCCTTGACTCTAAATCAGGCTTCACTCAGGAATATGTTGCATTGTTTCCTACGTGCTGAGTATCGTTTATCGGATCAATGTATTGACAATTGAGCCCATAAAACCACACTGGCCACATCTGCAGTGGGAAAAAATGATTATTGATGTTCAACACTTTGACTTGGAAATACTACTAGAATCACAGATATATGGGAAGTGCTAAATTACATAGAATTTTCTCTCTTTACCAGGTAAACAAATAAATTATTAGAAAGATTTTCAACACAAAGCATGAAACAAGAGGTATCAAATTAATGTTAATTTAACCAAGAATACAATTAATAATAATATCTATTACACCGAAACAATTTATTTTTAGTTATCAATAACACTACCACTCGAAATAAAATGAGCACACGTTTGTACATATATAAACATATATATCACCCCTGTTTTGGTTCCAAATGTAGTTAACAGTCTTCCACAACTGCTGGTCTTGAAATTCTTTCTTTGGCTCATTCCTCCTCACAAAAATTTGATGAATAGGACAACAGAATTTTGGAACATCAATTTTTGCAGTGAAGAGACATAATGAGGATCTGAAAGAGAACCACATTCTGCTCACAGGGCTTACAGAACATCTAAACAATGCCAGATTCAGATTTGAGCACAAGGAAGTCTCTCATAATTTATTGTAAGCACCAAAAGTTTTCAGGCATTTATTTCATTTTTTGGTATATCTAAAATCTGAATAACTGGGCTTTCTCTTCCAACCAAGACAGGTAACGAAAGACCAGACGTACTCTCCAGCCTTAGACAACTGAAAAACCAGGCTAAACATACGGAACAGTGGCTTCTAGACACTGAACAACAGACGGCACGAGAAAGTGACCTCTGAGAGATGGGAAACAAACAAGGTCATGCCCAGGATCCCCCAGCTCCCCGTGGGCGGTGTTTCCAGGCCACAGTGCAGTGAGTCGGGGCCCTTCCTGAGCTAGGAGACAGAGGTGCGAGTTCCAGGAGGCACAGGTGGGTAGAATTTGCAGAGCAAAATACTGGTTAGGAGAGAGGGGCACAAAGAGAGGAGAACTGCAGAGAGAGACAGAGACGGGAAGACTGAGGTCGGCCGAGGGGTCCCCTTGAGTTCTCAGCGTGGTGCTGCTGAGCCCCCCCCCCGTGTGTGAGGGGGAGAGCCTCCAGGGGGAAACAGGCAGCACAATCTCCTGAGATCACACAGAGCTGAAAATGGCGCTAGTCCCACCAGCCAGAACAGAAACAAACTCCTAATACAGAAGACACTAGGTAGAGGGTTTAGAAGAGTACATATTGCCTCAGCAGTGCGGGATATTTAGCCCTACATTTAAAGGCTTCTCTGATCTCACTTCACTAAACTTAAAAGGAGCAAACTCTTTCCAAGTAACTTAACTGCAACCCAGAGTAAAGCTCAAGAATATTTAAAAGAAAACAAAATACCCACACATGAAATTATTGTCTGGCATCCAATCAAAAATTAAAGATACGCAAAGGAGTGGGAAAATATGGGCCATAATGAAGGAAAAACATCAGTTGATAGAAATGGCCTCCAAAATGGCATAGAGGAAAGAATTTTTAGAAAAATAACATTAAAGGAGTTATTATAACTATATTCCGTATGGTCAAAATCTGCATAACTTATTTACTCCTGGCAATAACACTGCTCATTGAGCTTTAAGGTTCGGCTATATATACACCAAAAGCTTTGTTGTTGTTCTTGTTACAGAAAATTTCAGATACTGTAACACCCAAATAGAAGGACTATACATGTCAGTTCTTCTTCTTTTTTTAACAAGAATATGCTTTTCTGTATTGAGTTGACTAGGAAGTTAGTAAACCATTTCTGTCTGCTGCAGTCAAAAGACAAATTTTATTGCTGCTTGGACTAACTTCTCTACTTATTTCATTGACTTACGGAACTGCTGATGTGAAAGCACATTAGAATCTTTGAGAAAAATGAAAAGCATGAATCATTCAACATGACCATCGGGTGGTGGGATTTCATTAAGAACCGAGGTTTGAGTGGAAGAAGAAAAAAGAGGTCAGGTTACACCGCGTTGAAGGTCAGAGGTCAGGTCACAGCGCTGTGCTCAGCAGACAGGAAACACGATCACGGTCATGGTGTGTGTTTGTAGGAATGATGGCCTATCCTTAAGGGTGTGATGCGAGTTTCAGCAACAAATCACACCCTCTCCAGATATTGAAGGTGTCATTCACTTGCTTTCCTGGCTCACAAAACAGTCTCCTCCCAGCTGGCCAAATTACCCAAAACTCTTAAAGTGCCTACAGATGAGGCCCAGTCTAGGTCCCTCAGCTCAGTCAGAAAGAGCTCAAGGGGAAATGGATGGTGTTGGGGTGAGGGCAGTCTATGCTGTTCGACTTCATTCTGTATCCAAAACACATGTCAGCAGTAGAGCCAAAGAATGCAGGGAGGGAAAGGGAAATATTTTTATTGTTGGCTTGTCCTCACTCTCAGCCCCTTCTCCCACTGATTCCACGGGCTAGTCCCACATGGCCGTGTGGACCTCTGATCTGCTGCTTCTGCTTAGCTATCACTTTCATCATGTCACTCAGAGACCCAGAATGGCCTTCTGTCACCTTAGGGCAGCAAGTCAGAAGGCGTGCTTCTTATAATTAAGGCCCTGAAATATGTGGCCTGATTCGCTTGTAGAAGAAACCTGGGCTCAGTGGTCAAGCTTTGTAGGTACCGTCCTGACTCCACTCTTCGCTGGCCATGTGACCTGAGGCTCTAGGCCTTGGCTTCCTCATCTGTAAAATAGGGATGTTTTAGAATAGTGGTACCTACTTCTCAGGCTTTTGGTTAAGAATGAAATGAGATAATTTATGCAGGACACTTAGCATTGTAAGCACTTCATAAAGGTAGTTATTTTTATCTATTTGAGTATATTTACCTGTATTTCATAGCAGGAATGCTCCCCTCCCAGTAGGACGACTTCTTATCATAGCCCACTCTTCAACAACACACACACACACACACACACACACACATGCACAGAACCCCACATTCCCATCTCTGCTTTTTCTCATGATTTTCCTTTTCTAAAATGCCCTCTGTGTCACCGCTTGATTCATCTGTCCATTCTTTAAGATTCATCACAAGTCTCACCTGAACCATTAAACCTGAACTCCTCTAAATCCTTGTTATAGTTATTTTCCGAAATTCATGAGTGATTGTACTCTCAAATAAAACAACTTTTATATGTTGATTGTTAGTAAAAAAAATATATTTGATATTTTCATGCATTGTATATTATCTCCCCAACTATGCCTTTTACAGATAATTCTTAGCCCCATATGATAGATATTATACTGCTGGACTCAGGAACTCCTTCTTGACTTATTGATTAAAGTAAGACATAATTCAAAAAACATGGAAAATGTTCAATGAGCTCATATGCAAGAGATTGATTGAAGGGGTGAGGAAGTCAAGGTATTCATTTGTCCTGGGTGACTTACTGAAGAAGAAAGAGTAAACGAATGAAAATATTGTACATTTGCATTTTCTCTTCTGCTTCGGAAGTTTGCAAACGGAGTGTAGTAACTTGCTAACAGTATTTTGGTCTGCATTATTCAGCTTTAATCCTAATACACTCTGCTCACCAGAGATGCGTGTTTAATCAGTTCCCTCATTGTCTGGCCCCAGAAGTACATCTAAAGGGTGCAGTTAGTAAGCAGTCAGGTATCAAAAAAAAAAACCCTCTGAATTGAGAGATAAAGTGAAGAAAAAAATTATCCTTGGAAATCTAACAAAAATCAACAAATGATGGATAATATCAACACGGCAGGAGTAACTTACAGTGGGAAAGCCTTTATAATATTTTTTTCAAGAAAACAAGAAACCCCCACGTCCAATCAAGAAGACCATAGCGTTTCTTTAACACAACATACATAATTATGGGTCTGGTGTTAGAGAAAGCTGTTGCCATGTCAATCATAATGTAATAAAGTCTGAGATAAGGATATGTTAATATAAATCCTTAATCTTGCACAGATTCTAAAACTAGGAAGCAGTAAATTATCCGATTTTAGTCAGTTATCTCCAGAAGAACATGCTTCTTCTCACCCTCAAGGAGTAATATGTGTCATTGAGAGAGAGAGACTTGCAGATTGAAAAGTAGAGTGGAGAATCCACTAACCTAGGTTGTTGGAAATGTCGCCCAAGAATGTCTAGGACCTTTGTTCAGTTGTGATGCTGACCAATCAACATTCTGATCTCTAATTTGATTTCTTAAATGGATTTCACAAAAAGGTGGGGATTAGAGGCCCTGTAAGCCTGTGGTCAGTTGGCTACTGTGAAAGATTTAGAGTTCTGTGCCTATTTAAAATATGATATCTGGTTGCAAGTCAGCTTATGAATCTGGTTATCATGTGTCAACCCTGAGACTCAGCTCCCCTGTGGGAGATGTAATGAAATTGTGTCCCAGGCTTCAGACCTTGAGTCCGGTCCCAGAACCAAGAGTGACCCACCAGGATACGACCAACCTGCAGGACCCAGCCTCCACCCCGGCAACCACTGTCCCTTTCTTGCTTACTAGATCTTTAAATACAACATCACATCTCTCTATCTAAAGAGGCCACTTGCAAAAAGTGTTAGCAGAGAAGGGTGATGTTCCCCACATCACAGAGCTCCTGCTTCCTTCTCAGGCTCCAGCAATGCTGAGCATGTGACTTACTTGTTCCACAAGTCACAGTGCTGTTTCTCTCCCTCCGCCAGGAGCCTGCTTTCCCTCCTCACGGCTTGACTGACTGACACTCATCAACAGCAGCAGGTTTTCTTTGACCTAACTTCCCAGCCACACACACTCCTGGATTAGGAACTTTTACCACTGCTCCTTAGAAACATTCTTGCTGCTGCATCTGCACATTGTTTTAAAGTGATCCATTACTGTCTGCTAATTACAATGATCCTTGAGTGAATCTCAGGTTGTACTCATCTTTAAATTCCTAGCACCTCACATTGTGTGTAATATCCAGGAAGCCCTCAATACATTTTTGATGAAAAATGCTTTGTTAATTTACTGTAGTAGGAGACAAGAGACTTTCCTATGCAAGTACTTTTACAGATATTTGATGTACATTTCCTACTAGAGCTCAGCCTTCATAACATTTTCATAAAATGATAGTTCTGAATACGGAGTAATTCTTGAGGCAGCAAATAGTTATATTTCCCAGTAAATATATTTTAAAATGTGTATTTTATATGACACTTACATAGTACTTCCTGCACCAGGAACTATTCTGAGTGCTTTATAAATATTAACTTCAATTATCCCCACATCAAACCTATGAAAGAGGTGCAGTCACCACCCTCACTTACAGTTGTGAAATAGAGATACAGAGAGGTGGTGTAACTTGGCCGACATTGCTCAGCCAGTAAAGAAAGAACCAGGATTTGAATCCAGGCAGCCTGGCTCAGAGCCCAAAGCCTTCCCTGCTGCCTGATGGACTTGCCAGTTAGTCTGCAGCACAAAGGAGCGGGCACCTTGTCTGCAGGAACCTTGATGTAAGTCCCTCTCCCCTCGTCTAGCCATGTTAAACGGATGTCAGCTAAAGCTCACACTTTAGGCAAGGATTTTACTGAATTACTTTCCTCTAAGGAACCTGGCCTACTTTACAAAAAGGAAAATAAATAACAAAAACAAAACAGGAGCTCAGTAATCCTCACAAAATCCGCTGAGGAATGTACATGTTAAAAAAAGGAAATATTTTTAGGTGGGTATTTAGCTAGATTCCTACCCCCTTAGGATAAGACTGAATAATGATTTCACTCTGCCCTGAGATTGAAAGGTAAAAGCTCTTGTAAGAGTTGGAAAGGAAGCCAAGGGTCTAAGGGCTCTCCTGAAAACCTCCTATTTCCATTATTTGAAGTTCAAGTCCTGCGGCGATTAGCAGCTGCTGACCTGACTTCCCACTCTGCTGAGGGGGCGCCTGCCGTCCTAGAGACCAGAAATCGACTGAACCAGGCTCTCCCTTCAGCTCAACACTTTAAATTGCAGCTGGAAGAAACCATCTTCAGGACGGTCAGCCCCAAACACCTTCCCTCCGCGACATCTCGGCCAGAAGGAACCCGGCTCCTTTGCTGGCCCCGCAATCGAGCCATAAAGGAGAAAAGCCATGAAAAGAGAGCTGCCAGGACTAATTGAAAATTGGGTAACAAGTGAATGTCATCAATTACATGTTATGTTCTTAAAAGGATCAATAGGCGTTAAAGAAAAGACGTTTGCCACTGTTTAGAAAATTGATCAAGGAGACTCCTCAAGAGATTAACTTAGAAAATTGTCTTTAGCAAGCAAATGTGTAAGGAGCAAATAGTAAACCCAAATAAGCCCTAATCTTGTCAGTTGGAAAATAAGGAGTTTTTTTATTACAAAATAAGATTGAAAGAGACCTATGCTCTGCAAACTTGGGGTATTACAGATCAGATTTACCCTCTAATCCAAAAAATAAGGCAAGGGGCCAGCCAGCTGGCATAATGGTTAAGTTGGAGCACTCCGCTTCGGCGGCCCAGGGTTCAGGGGTTCATATCCCAGGCGTGGACCTATGTACCGCTCATCAAGCCATGCTGTGGTGGCATCCCATATATAAAAGTAGAGGAAGATTGGCATGGATGTTAGCTCAGGGACCATCTTCCTCACCCCCTCAAAACAAAAATAAGGCAAAATATACAAAATGCTTTTAAAAAGACTACACCTCAGGCAACAAAATTCACATTGAAAGACAAAAAATAAATGAGGTGAACCGATGACTTCCCCAGTTTACTGCCTTGACAGAGATCCCAGGTCATGGGGCAGGAAGGAGAAACCAATGGAGACCAGCCAACTTGCTAAGTTGGGGAGACCAAGACACTTAGTTCTCAGGAGAGAGTACTGGAGAGCAGATGGATACACAGAGAGAATTCTAGATCTTTGTAAACTGTTCCCTAAAATATTCAGTTGAACACTGTTCAGTGCATGAATGTGAGGAAATTATCCTAGGCTAGAGAAAGAATTGCCCAAAAGGACTAGCAGGAATAGTATATGTGGCTCCTATCAGAAGACAAATGTTGTTTTCTCACAGCTGCTAGACTGGAACTTCTCACAGTTCACAGGGCTTCCTGCAGAGAGCTCAGATGGGTCCCGCTTCCACAGTGTGAACAGCTGGCCTTGGGCTAAACATGCTCCTGCTCCACACAACAAATCTAAAGAGCAAGGCCTGAGAGGGTCAAACTGTCTACAACTCACTTAACTGTGTCACAGAATAAGCCTAAATAAGATTTACAGGCATACAAAAATATCCAGCCACCAATAGGATGAACTTCACAGTGCTTGAGAACCAGTAAAAAATTACTATCCATGGAAAGAAGCAAGAAAACAGTATTCACTTAAAAAAAAGAAATCAATCAATCAAAACTGACCCTGAACTGATGTAGACATTAAAATTGTCAGGCAAGAGCATCAAAATAGTCACCACAACTGCATTCCATATATTCAAAAGCTAAGGAGAGGGGCCAGCCTGGTGGCGTAGTGGCTCAGTTTGTGCAGTCTGCTTTGGCAGCCTGGGATTTGTGGGTTCAGATCCCAGACACGGACCTATGCACTGCTCATCAAGCCATGCTGTGGTAGCGTCCCACATACAACATAGAGGAATAATGGCACAGATGTTAGCCCAGGGACAATCTTCCTCACCAAGAAAATAAAAGTTAAGGAGAAACATCGAAGATATTTTTTCAAAGACCCAAATCAAAATTCTAGAGAAGCAAACTGTAATGTGTGAGATGAATAATGCACTAATGGGATGAATCTCAGATTAAACGCTGTAGAAGAAAGGATTAGTGAACTTGAAGATATAGCCATAGAAACTAGCCAAAATGAAACACAGAAAAAAATAAGTAAAAAAAAATGGTCAGAGTGTCAGTGAGTGTGGGGCAATTTCAATCAAAATTCCTGAATGGAAGCAAAGCAGAGGGAAAAGAAAAAGTATTTGAAGAAATAATGCCTAAAATGTTTCCAAACTTGTTGAAAACAATAAACCCACATATCCAAGAAGTTCAATCAACTCCAAGCACAAGAAACATGAATAAAACTATACCAAGGGTCACATCATAATCAAATTGCTCAAAGCCAGTGATAAAAAGGAAATCTTAAAAGCAGCCAGAGAATAGATACATTATCTACAGAGTGACAAATGTAAGGATGACATCAGTTTCTCAATAGAAACAATGTAAGCAAGAAGAGAGTCACGCAGCATCTTTAAAAAACTAAAAGATAATAAAAAGTACCTGGTAACCTAGAATTCTAAGCCAAGAATCAAACAGGAAGACAAAACAAAGTCCTCTTCAGACCTACAAAAGCAAAAGGACCCGTCATCAGCTTCCCTCTTAAGAAACTAGAAAGAGAAGTTCAAGTTAGCTCGACATAGGCAGAATAAAGGCAATAATAAAGCTGAGAGTGAAAAACAGTGCAATAGAAGACAGAAAAGCAATAGGGAAGATCAATAAAACCAAAAGCTGGATCTTTGAGAAAATCAGTAAAATTAATAAACCTCTAGCCAGACTGATGAGGAAAAAAAGACAGTAGACACAATTACCAGTATCAAGATCAATAAAGTGTTAGTGACTATAGACTATATAGATATTAAAAGGGTAATATATGAACATTAATATATGAATGACATAAACAACTTTATGCCAATAGACTCTACAACTTAGATGAAATTAACAAATTCCTTGAATGATACCAACTACCAGTGCTCAATGAAGAAGAAAAAAATAACATGAATAACCATACATCATTTAAAGTAATTGAATTTATAGTTTAAAACCTTCCCACAATAAAAACTCCAGGCCCAAATGGCTTACCAGTGTTTATTACCAATTATTAAGAAGAAATAACACCAATTCTACACAAACTCTTTCAGGAAAATTGAAGAGGAAGGAATACTTCCCAACTCATGCTACATCCTGTTACCAAACCAAACAATTATTTAAAAAAATAACTATAAACCAGTATCCCTCATAAACATAGACAAAAATTTTCTATCAAAATTTTAGCAAGTGGGGCTAGCCCCGTGGCCTAGGGGTTAAGTTCGGCATGCTCCACTTCAGCAGCCCAGCGTTGGTTCCCAGGTGCAGACCTACACCACTCGCCGGCGGCTATGCTGTGGTGGTGGCCCACATACAAAATAGAGGAAGATTGGCACAGATGTTAGCTCAGGGTGAATCTTCCTCAGTCAAAAAAAAAAAATTAGCAAATTTAATGTGACAATATTTAAAAAGCATAATACATCATGACCAAGTGGTTTATCCTAACAGTGCAAAGTTGGTTTAACATCCAAAAATCAATCAATATAATGCACCATCTTAACTAACCAAAAAATGAAAAACTGCAATGATCATCTCAGTAGACACAGAAAAGGCATTTGACAAAATTCCACAGTCATTCCTGATAAATGTCTTAGCAAATTAGAGATATAAGGGAGCCCTCAATGTGGGGCAGGACATTGGTGAGAAGCCTGTGGCTAACAGCATATTTGATGTGAAAGACCAAGTGCTTTCTTTTTTAGATTGAAAACAAGAGAAGAACATCTGCTCTCATTACTTTTATTCAATATTTTACTGGATGTTCTAGCCAGTGCAATAGGGAAATACAAAAAATATAAGGCATTAACACTGGAGAGGAAGAATTAAACTTTCTTTATTCATAGACATGATCATCTATGTGGAAAATCTGATGAAATCTCAAAAAAAAAAGCTATGAAAACTAATAAGTATGTTTACCTAAATTGCAGGATTCAACAAGCATATATAAATATCAATTATTTAGATATTTTAGCAACATACTATCAGAAATTGGCATTTTAAAAATAACACCCTTTACAGTAATATCTAAAAATATGAAATTGTTAGGGATAAATTTGACAAAAGATGTGAAAGAGTAGTACACTGAAAACTACAAAACATTGATGAGAGAAATTAAAAGATAAATAAATGTAGACTATACTATGTGCATTAATCAGAAGACTCAATATTAAGACAATTACCCCAAATTAATTTACAGATTCGACAAAGTCCCTATCAAAAATCCCAGAAAACTTGTTAGAAATTGACAGATTGATACTAAAATTTGCATGGAAATGCAAAGGACATAGCATAGCCAAAGGAAACTTGACAAAGACAGCACAGGAGGACTTCCATACCTCATGTCAAGTCTTTCTATAAAGTTACGGTAATTGAGCAGGGTGGTGTTAGCATAAAGACAGACCAATAGATCAACGGAACATGATAGACCGCCCAGAAATAGATTCAAACATTTACAGACAATTGATTTTTAACATAAGTGCAAAAGCAATTGAGTAGAGAAAGCATAGATTTTTTTTTTTCAACAAATGGCACTGGAGCAATTGGATTTCCAAATGTAATAAAAAACAAAAAGAACAAACAAGAGAAATGAGACAACACTTAAATCTTACCTTATATTATATGCAAAAATTAACTCAAAATGGATCACAGACCTAAATGTAAAAGCTAAAACTCTAAAATGTCTAAAAGGAAACACAAGAAATCATTGATGATTAGGGTCAGGCGAAGATTAATATGAGACAACAGCAAACGCACAATCCCTAAAACTAAAGGTAACGAATTGGACTTCATCAAAGTCAAGAACTTCTGCTTGTCAAAGGCCCTGCCACGAATATGAAAGGACAGGCCACAGCTGGGAGAAAATGTTATCAAATCAGAGATCAGATAAAGATTCTCTCTCCAGAACAAGTCCTTCAGCTCAACAACAAGAACAACAACAGTCAATCAAAAATGTGTGATAGATTTGAATATTTTGCCAAAGAAAATATACAAATGGTTAAAAATTTCTGAAAAGATGTTCAATATCATCAGCCATTAGGGAAATGAAAATTAAAACCACAATGAGATATGACTACACATCAACTAGAATTTCTAGAATCAGAAACTGACAAGGCCAGTGGTGGTGAGGATGTGGGGAAACCAGGACCCTTCTGCACTGCTGGTGGGACTATGAGAGGTACAGCCGCTCTGGAAAACAGTGAAGGCAGTTTCTTAGCATATTAAACATAAACTTACCATACATTCCGGTAATTATATTCTTAGACATCTACCTATCTGAGAGAAATGTCCACAAAAAGACTTGCACATGAATGTTCCTTGCACCATTATTCATAACAGTCAAAAACTGGAAATAATCCAAATGTCCATCAAGTGATGAACAGATCAACAAAGTGTGCATCTCCATACCACGGAATATGACTCAGCAATAAAAAAGAATGAAATACTCATATATGCTATAACACAGGTGCTCCTCCAGCTGTGCTCTCAAGCCTAGACTGTATGACTTCATTTATCTGAAATTTCCAATAAGAATAAATCTATAAAAACAGGCAAAAAATCAGTGATTGCTTAGCCTGGGGTTTGGAATAAAGAGTGATTGCAAATGGATTTGAGGGAACTTCTTGAGTGGTGGAAAGTTCTAGAACTAGATTTGGACTGTGGCTGCACAATTACATAAATTTATTTCAAACCATTTAATTGTCATGAAGGGAGATTTTACTGTATAAATTATAATGAGGCTTAATAAAGCTGTTTAAAAAAAGACCATATGAATTTCTATTCTTATTTTCCCTCCAGATTACCTTAAATAAATTAATAACAAAAGTAAACTCAATGAGTTTATATTAATGATTTTTTTCAGCAGTAACAAGAAATTTTGTCAAGAAATAGCCAATCTGGGCTTCTTTTAGTTTGGAGAGGTATATAAACTATTGATTTTCTTTTCTAGAAAATAAAACTGTAAATAAGCAAAAAATTTGCAAGACAAATTACTCATCTTAAGCACTTTTACACCACTATATATTTCTCAAACTATTTAGAGAGCCGTCACAGTCCTATAATGTAGATAGAGAAAATATTTTAGTTCATTTCAAAACATGAAGGAAGTCGAGGCAGCATTGAGTTAAAGGATGTGTCAAAAGTCACGGGATCTCAGAATTGGAAGAAAACTTTGGCTTTCCTTAGAATGGCTACTCACTGATGTTTAAATGCCCCTCTAGAACCCTCCCAAGAGCTCGTTCTAATTTAGCTGGAAGATCTTTCATAGCAGAGAACTTCTTATCCCCAAGGGGGAAAGTTTCCATCTTTGCAAAGCACTGATGACTTGAAACACCAAACATGGATTTTCTTAGCTTCCACCCACAGCGTGAAGCTGGTCGGCGGGAGGAGATCTGTACCAACCTCCAGATATCCTGGCTCCCGCTACTGCACACATATGCACTACACGAGTATTGTATATAAAAAACGTGGACTGACACAAGACAAGTCTTAGAGACCCAAACCTCCCTTAGATTCAGGCTCCTTGAGAGTAGCAGCAGCAGTCATCAGAATCGCCATTGTGTCCGTAGAGCAATCACTGCCGAGCGATTTAGACACTCAATCAATCATTCTGAACCAAACTTGTAACTGTATAACAAAGCAAGCACACCTGAATCACTTGAACAATTTTCCCGTGTCTACTGCATAAACATGTATTTTATGCCACTGTTTTCCAGAAATTAATATCCTTTCTTGTTATATGTGATGTATAAACAAAATGTGGGAAAATGTTAGTGTAGGTAAGTTAGGAATTAGTTGATGAAGTTAGTGATTTTGTTGACATGACTAAAAACGTCCCTGAAACTTGCCACATGATGTAAAGTGAGCTTTGTTTTACAACCACTTTTATCCTTGTTTAGAATCCAAGTTATCAGAAGGCTTAAATCCTGGGAATCATTTTTAACTGTATAGTGAAACAATAGTCACAGGAATAACCAACGTGTTCCTTCAGTTCCTCTCTGAATTATCAAGGTAAGAATAATATCTGCTATTGTTCCATACAGAGAAGGAACATGTTGCAATAAAAAAACACAACACGCAATTTTAGAAGTCAAGAGACCTACATCCAAGTCTGGCTCACATTAGCTGCAGTCAACTCGTGCAACAACTTTCCTTTGCCTCTCTATGACAACAGTATTATTTCCTGCCACATGTGCCTCAAAAAATAATCGTGAAGATAAACAAGATAGTGGGTGCAAAAGCAATTGGGAAACTGACGAGCTAAGCAAAAGTGAGAGAGAAACACTGTATTAAATTGCTGGAAATTTGCTTCTTCACGTTTATTAAATTACATAAGATAATTCCTTGATAACCAAATATTCAATTCCCTGGGAAATAGCAAGTTTATTCTATTTTTTCATGCCACCAATTTTACAAATGGCTGTCATTATTCAATGGAGCAAAGCCTATGCCTTAAATACAAGAATGAGTACTTTATGCCAATAAAGTGCAGAGAATTCTATGCTTGTAATAAACAATTAATAAATATATTTATTTGAAGAGATGCCCTCCAACAACTTTAAATTATCATTTGAGAGAAAATTAATTCTATGGAAACTTTTGTAAATTATCTATATCTTTATTTTTATTTAAAATTTAGCACGCATAATTCTTAAATCATTATTTGAATCTTGAATACTGTCAGGAATCTGACAAAAATGGGAAAATCTGTACCTAGTAAAAAACACAGGTGCACACACGTTTGAAATTCTTCTTACAAAATCAGTAGATTCACAGACTCCATTGCAGCCTAAGAATTGACCTATAGTCCCTAGACCCCAGGTGAAGAACCTCTGTTTTAAGTTTTTATGAAAATTCTTAATTAACACACTTAAAGGCAATGGAACAAACTAAGCCCCTCCACTTTTAAACAGTTTATTTATTTATTTATTTTGTTTTTTTGTGAGGAAGTTCAGCCCTGAGCTAACATCCATGCTAATCCTCCTCTTTTTGCTGAGGAAGACCTGCTCTGAGCTAACATCTATTGCAAATCCTCCTCCTTTTTTTTTTTCCCCAAAACCCCCAGTAGATAGTTGCATGTCATAGTTGCACATCCTTCTAGTTGCTGTATGTGGGACTCAGACTCAGCATGGCCGGAGAAGAGGTGCGTCAGTGCGCGCCCGGGATCTGAACCAGGGCCGCCAGTAGCAAAGCATGTGCACTTAACTGCTAAACCATGGGGCCGGCCCAGCCCCTCCACTTTTTTTTTTTTTTTTTTTTTGTTATTCAAACAACACTTCTCTGTATTTGCAAAATTGCATCCTTTATTCTGACTGCAATGGTCTTTCCAGCAAGCAAACAAACACAAAGTCATTATTCAATATGAGACAGCATTTGTAAACAGTAATGAGGTGGAAAATTAATTAAATGTGGCTGAAAATTATAAATTATTTAACGTCACCTCAAAATTCCACAAGTGAATAGACGCTGTGGGGTGGGGGTGGGGAATCTTTCTGAAAGCCTTTCCCTTTGCTAAAGTCTTCCTGGAGCTCAAAACAGTGGCCACACATGTTCAGGGACTTCATGTTCAAAGCCTTCCTCTGCTTTCTTTGTAAATTAGCAGTAGTGCTGCACAATTCCTGCTAATCTTGTGATGTATTATACATGACATCTAAGAGAGTTCATGAAGGTGTCTGAGGACCCCAGCCCTCTTTGCCAGGCCCTGCCAGGAATCTGACTCTCTCTTACAATAGTGCTAATTAAATCTTGCCTACAGACAACCAAATTCAGTGTGCACTGGGTGTTTTCCCATAAAAGTAAGACAATAATTTTAATAGAAAAAGTGTTTTAATTCTCAACCATTTCTGGGGCCAGCCTGGTGGCATAGTGGTTAAGGTCATGCTCTCCACTTCTGTGGCCCTGGGTTCTCAGGTTCCTATCCCCGGCGCGGACCTATGCAGGGATTATCAGGCCATGCTGTGGCAGTATCCCATATAAAGCAGAGGAAGATGGGCATGGATGTGAGCCCAGGGCCGGTCTTCCTCAGCAAAAAGAGGAGGATTGGCATGGATGTTAGCTCAGGGCTGATCTTCCTCACACACACACAAAAAAATTCTCAACCATTTCTATACAAATATTATCACCAGCATAATGGAGACCTTCCCCTGGATTATCAGGTAACTAAGCTTGTTAATCTGTTTGTTTTTGCTTTTTGTTTCAGAAAAAAATACTTTATGGAAAACAGGTTAAGTTCTTCCCCTGAATCAATCTCTTTCATGGTTCTATTCAGCTAGAATATTTCAGTTAACTACAATCAGATTTTTTTTTCATTTGGAAAGAGCTTTTACACATGACCCACTAGGAAAATCCATTTGAGCTTAAAATTGATATCTGCTTGTATTATAACAGATTGTGTAATCACTGGATCTAAAACACTCAGCAGCCCTCCTGTGTTCAGGAAGCAAGTACTCGTATCCCACCAGCAGCCTTCTTGTCAGGTTCTTTTAGGGAATTAGTGCTCATTTCCATCCTTCCTCATCCCTAAAAAAAAAAAACTGATTTTTTTCCCCTAGAAAATGAATTTGTCAGAAGATTTTTTTCTCAGACACCCACATGGCCAAAATATGTTCTGTTTTAACCCTAAAACATTGGCCAATAATGCAAAAATCTAGCACAATATATATATGTTAGAAAGTACTGTGTTTTCTGTCTTTAGAAAAACCTTCAATTTTATGGAAAATAAAGAAAGTTGAACCAAGAATTCAGCAGCCAAAGAGATTTGACATCTAACTATGTTTTAAACATCTTTAAATTTCTGGTAGAAACATACTCTCTCTCATCTTCCCCACCGCAATCCCATTCCATGATGTCAAATAAACAATTCTGATACTATTTCAAAACCACTACAGAGAGAAACGTTTAGCTATAAGAGCTAGAAGCAGCCTTCTCCACAGGGAAAGGTATCTCTTCTCCTCAGGCCACAGATGGAGACACTGAGCTCTGTCCCTCAGAAGTGTGTGACGCATGTTTTGGTACAACAAGACAACTTTAGGAAAGTGGCAGGAGGGAAACCTGTCTCTCATGCCCCACCTGGAGTTTCAGCAGCCAGTTGTGAAAACTCAGCTCACCTAGAAAAATGTCCAGGAAGGCCTCTGTGGTACCCTCTTTCACTTCTCTCCTCTGGTTGGCCTTGTCTTCCCTTCTTCGGGAAAATTCAGACCATTTGGTTCTCTGTGCCCACACCCATTCTGCACAACAAACGCTGATAAGTAACTGGAATTACACATTTGATGCCTAAAGGGGTTAACTCTGTTTATCTCCGCTTCCCGGATTCCAGCACCCGACCTTCCTCATAATAGAGGCTCAGTCAACACTGGTGAAGAAATGGATGAATGTCGACTGCAGACAACTTGCAAGTATTCATTCTCCCAAAGGCTTATGTGACTTAACACGGGTTGGAGCCTCAAGCTGAAGTGACAAAGACTAGAAGGTGGATCTCAGTGACCAGTAAGCCTGATGGAAGAAGCATAGGCATCCCAGGAGACCCAAGGCCCAAGGAAGACACTGCCTCACTTCCATGTAGGGATGGTTCTGTCTCTTCAGGGTGGAAGTCCCCTGTGTGTCTTATAGTCCGTGGTTAAGGGCTAGAAAAAGCACCTGCCATGTTTCCAATTAATCTCTCCCTCAGGTCAGAGAATGAGCTAGCATGGTGCTGTGTGGGAGATCAAGATTTGGCCACCCTGAAATATGTCTCTTTACCTTGATTATTTTCTCTGACGGACATTTGACCTCCTCCACTAACTGCCCTAAAGGAATTTAAGTCTGGGTATGGACAGACTGGCAGGGTGCTCACTGAGCCTATTCTTTTCAAAGTTCTGTTTACCAAATATTTACATTTGTAAAGGTATCTCCCTATGTGTAGTGGGAAGAGGGAGGGATGACCTTATCTGTGAAAACTCTTATCAGGACGGAAGAAGAAGACTTAAATGTACATACTCTTTATTACTATAATTCCTGTCTCTCCTGCCACATTCTCTATAGGTGGCCCTGCAAAGCATTGCCTGACAAACATTTACAGTTCCCTCTCCCTGTAAATTATCTTCTTCATCTCTGAAATCCCAAAACACCACCCACACCCAACATCCTCCTTTGTCTTTAGCTGAAGATAGTATTTAAGATGAGAATCTCTGCCATTTTGTTGAGAAACTCAGTGTCCCTGGTTTCTCCCATGTATACATGTTATTAAACTTGGCCAGCCATAAGAACCTTAAGGGAAAGGACAGAGGGGGATTCACCCTCTTCCTCCACAACTGAATGTCTGGGTCCCCCCAAATTCAGATGTGGAAGTCTACTCCCCAATGTGATGATACTTGGAGGTGGGGCCTTCAGGAGGTGATTAGGTCATGAGGATGGAGACCTCATGAATGGGATTAGTGACCTTATAAAGGGACCCCAAAGAGCCCCTTTCCCCTTCACCGTGTGAGGTTATAGTGAGAAGATAACTGTCTGTGAGCCGGGACATGAGACCTCACCAGACTCCAAATCTGCAGCACCAAATCTGGACTTCCCAGCCTCTAGACAGTGAGAAATAAATGGATGTTGTTTATGCCCCCAGTGGATGGTATTTTGTTACAGCACCTTGAACGGACTAAGACGTATGGTGAAGCCTGGAAGTAGCTAGTGAACATGGAGGAGGAGAGTGCGTCCCAGCAAACTTGAACAGAGCCTGAGGGCTCCTCTCTTCACCACTGGGCACCTGGTCTCTGTCTGCCTTCTGCTTCATCCTCTAACCCCAGGCCCAGACTTAAACATCTCAGAGTGGAATAACATAACATTTTTGAGCATTTACTATGAGCCCAGCCTTGTTCTAAGCAGTTCTTGTTCTTTAACTTAAATCTTCATAGCAACTCTCAAAGTAAGTATTACTATTCCCTCCACCTCTCCATTCCTGAATGAACTGTGCCCAAAATAAGGTAGCTTGTAAGAGGAGATGCCAGAGAAGTAAGAGAAATAATAGTCACTGATGGCTCGTTCTGTGCCAAGGCTTAATATACAATATTTCATTTACTTCCACCACAATCCTGTGACATAGGGACCATAATTATTGCCATTTTACAAGTGTAACTTACCCATACCTACCCTATAGCTGTAATAATGACAGGGGCCGGGATTCCGACTCCCATCCCCTTGCCTCCCTGCCCTCGCCCTCCTCACACACAAGGTGCAGGATCACAGTGAGGCTCGTATCAACAGAGTCCTGCTGTGTGTCAGCCATGCCTCTCAGTACTTCACAGGTACTAATTCATTTGATCTTCTATGAGTTGGGTATAATGACTATTATTATTACTCTTGTAATTTTGCATTTGAAGAAACTGAGGCGAAGAAAGGTTTCAAAGACACACGAGTAAAAAATGGCGGCATATAGGCGTGGACCCCACAGACTCCAGGCTCCGCGCTGCCGCGTCATTGCGCTGCTTCTCGGTGTTCCTGTGACGGCATCTGGATGGCATTTACTTAGAAATCATACATATATATTTATTTTTACTTATATTTCACATTTATATACACACACACACACATATATATATATTTATGAGACCAGGTTGATCTCAACAATCCTGAGGTGGGTAGAACAAAACAGCCTCAGCTCCACTGTAGATGAAGAGCCCCGGGGTTACAGAGCTAGATCACTCTCTAGCTGTCTACCAACTCCAAGCCAGTCAAGTTCCCACTAGAAGAGGGCCTCCAAATCCAGAGCAGTTTATCAGATTCCAGGCAAATTTTATTACAAAAAGAGCATCTCGCTTTGTGAATTCCCCCTTTCCTATATTTGCTTGGCGGTGAGGGGGAGGGGAGGACTTCAAAAACTTTAAAAGGTCACTTGTTTGGAGACAAGACAGAAGACGCTGGCTTATTCCACCTTTCTGCTCCAGGAAGCCTGGGAAGACTTTCCTGCTAGAGCACAGGTCCAGAGTAGACCAGGGCAGGGTGGGCCCTGTGCCAGCTGGAGAGGCAGGAGCGCTGAGCAGTGAAGTAAGTGCTAGATGGAGTTAATCCTGGCAGGAAGTTCCTTGGAATCCCGCAAACCCTTGAGGGGAGCTCCCCACTGCCCATCCTCCTTGGTCCACACCAGGCAGCAGGGGCCACCTGCAGCTAACTTCTCTTCCAGGGAGAGGGAGGAGCTGGAGATGCAGGCCCTTCCTTCAGGGTCTCACCCTGGCCGGCTGTCTTCTACTCCGGATCTTTCATCTCTAGTCACCCCACTCAGGCCTTGCTGCCTGGCAGCACAAGGCGCCAGTCATTGTACTTCAGCATTTCATATCATCATCATTATTATTATTTTGCTAATTAGCTGAATTGAGGGGCACTGAACCAAAATTAGCAACTTTTTCACTGGTATGCTCCCATCTCTAACAGCTACACAGTTTTCAAGTATGACTCACCATCCCCAGAGAAACTGGGATGGGGGAGGAGGGGAAGCGTCTCCATTTAGAAAAGGTGCCTGCCCCGTACTTTATTTCTAACTCTCGGCAGTTTTCACATGATCCTGACTCACGGAAGTGAGGAGGAAAATATGTTAATTAACCAGATTACAGAATAATTCCCTAGCTATGCTCCTAGGGGGATTCCTGCTGTGTGGAGATGCTGGGGAAAAGGCTCAAGGATCAGCAATAATTCACGCTGCATGGTCATTGTTACATTTTGACACTAAGTCAAACCACCAACGCTAGGAAGGGGGTGTGCGCCAAACGCACTCGAGGAGCCAGCAGTGTTAGTGAGGATCTTTAAGCGCCTGGATAATAGAACGCTACCAATAAGATAGGTTGTAGAAGTTCGGGCCCAAAATCCGGTGCAAAGTCCACAAAAAGGTTATTTATTTAGGAGTGCCGACATTGGGAAAACGATCGCTGCCGGTGTGAAACAGAAATCATAGGAGGAGCCCGTGGTGGGGTCTTGGAGTGGGGTTAGAATTCTGCGGAACGGAATTCTGGTGGCCGAGAGGGTCAGACCCCCCGTCCCCCTGCGTCGACCCCGCTGGCCCCGGCGCTTTGGGGAGGGGCAGCCCCAGCGCCGCCCTGTGAGCCCCGCCAGGACTCGTGCCCGCGGTCCGCAGGTAGGACTGCACCCTCCGAGGGTGGGCCGGCGGAGAGTCCACGCGGACTGGGGCCTTGGCCCTGGTCCTCCCCTCCCCTCGGGCGCCGCAGTGCACCCGGCTGAAGTTCTCATCGTCTCCCCCGCGCACCTGGAGGAGGGACTTGGCCTGGGCCGAGACCTCACCTGCTGCGCGCAGGGCGCGGGGAGCGCGGAGCAGGTGCACGGAGAGGGCGCGGGGAGCGCGGAGCCCGTGCACGGAGAGGGTGCGGGAATCGAGGAGGAGGTGCACGGAGAGGGGCTGGGAGCGCGGAGCCCGTGCACGGAGAGGGAGTGGGGATGGGGGAGCAGGTGCACAGAGAAGGCGCTGGGAGCGCGGAGCCCGTGCATGGAGAGGGCGTGGGGATGGGGGAGCACGTACACGGAGAGGGCGCGGGGTGCGCGGAGCCCGTGCACGGAGAGGGCGTGGGGATGGGGGAGCACGTACACGGAGAGGGCGCGGGGTGCGCGGAGCCCGTGCACGGAGAGGTCGTGGGGATGGAGGAGCACGTACACGGAGAAGGCGCGGGCGTCGAGGAGCAGGTGCACGGAGAAGGCGCGGGGGTCGAGGAGCAGGTGCACGGAGAGGGCGCCTGGAGCGCGGATCCTGGGCGCATAGAGGGCTGGGGCTGTGGAGTGGGCGGCTGTGCGCGCTGGGGGCGCGGTCACCGCGGTGTCGCATGGCTGTTCGCTGCTAAAAGAGCCCTTGGGAATGATGTTGCCAGATTTTCCCTATTTGTTTCCTTTTTTTTCTTTTTGTTTTTAAAGAGTCCATTCCATGTGAAAATTGATTCTAGTCATCTCGAGGATTGAGAGGAAACAATTTGAAAGCTATGATGCGTTTGAAGACGTGTGGCCACAGTACACACCCCTTCCTTTATTGTTTCCTGACACCGTGAATACAGTACTAAAGATCTACACTTGTGTGAAAATGCACCATATTGAAAGATAAAAGCAACGCACAAGTTGCGCAGAAATTCTCAGAAGCGTGACTGTTATCCAACAGAAGGCAAGAACTCTTTAGAAATGGGAGGTTCTGTGATGGTGGTGTTCTCACACAGGGCCTGAGCATCCTGTGATCAAGGTCACCAGCTGACTCCAGCTTCACAACAGACAACTGACAGCAGATGAGGCATGGCAGAAGACAGACTCTCCTGCCTTTCCTTGCTGAACCTCAGGAACCAAAAATCTATTTATCATCAGTTTTAAGGGGAAAGCTTTTTGTGGAGCTGAGCGCCCAAATGACACCGATTTATGCCAAAACTGTACCAATTCCATTAAAATGGACACAATAGATTCAGTGGTGATAAGAGCAGTTAGGAGGCCAGGGAAGAAGGGCGTTCCCTTCCAGAACTACTTCGTAACAGCTGCTGCTGGCCTCCATCAGCTTTCCTGGCTGTTGCTGCTGTTCAAGACCACACTCACAAAAAGCACCTAGATGATACTCGCCATTTATGCAGTAGAACATTTGACATTTTTTTTAAAGTTAAAATTGAAAGAATGCAAATGGAGCAAGCCAGAGTATTCCGAGAGGAAAACCTACATGAGTAGAAGCCAATGTTGCAGCTGAGAAATGACCCCTGGGGGCTCTTCCTGGCAGTGTCCCCCGAGAGGGAACCTACAAAATCTGCACCAGGCCTGGATAAGCAAAGACACGCCTCGTAAGCTGAAGTGGGGATGTAAATTAAACGCCTCCTCAAGTTAAATCCTCTGCAAGTGGATAGGAATATCTCAGGACAGGCTGAGTTTCGTTCTGGTGTAGGGACCACAGGAGTTTCACAGCGAGTCCGGTCTCCACGGAGCCATCACTCTAACTTTGACCCAGCACCTTCCCGATGCCTCAGGTTCCTCTCTTGGAAACTGGAGAAGAGCAGATTCTCTGGGCCCATCCATATCTAAAATTCTCATTCTACCAGTATGCGCTGGGGGGTGGAGATTTCTGTAACAGAAATCTCACTGGATAGTTGGGGGACCGGGTGGTGAGAGTAGCCAGGCTCTGAAAAAAAGTGAAGGATAGAAAATTTGAGAAGACCTTGTGGAATCAATTCAGCATAAGTCACAAATAAGAGAAAGTTGAGGAAGATACTAAGGAAACCATGCTTTCATCCTATCCGTTCAACAAATTTATTAAGCGCCTCCTCACCTGGCCAGGTGCCGGGAACACACAGTAGGACAAAAGCAGACGGACTCTCTGCGCTCACCTGTCTTACTGTGCAACAGAGCTGCAAACAAGCAGGCGAGAGCAGGTTCGTCACAGTGCAAGCAGCATGGTTGTTGAAGGTGGTAAAGTCATGGGGCGCTGTTCATGATTGTATGGGTGGGTCTCTGCTTTCTAAGTCATCTACAGTGAATATGTATTGTTTTTGTAATGAGAATATGTTTTAAAAAGCTATGGCACATAAAGATCACATTTTATGCTTATCAGGGTGGTTTTACATAATTACTTAATGAAAGAGTTGGCTGCTCAAGGGAGGAGCCACCTGCAGCTCAGGTTAGATGCTTATTCAGATCACAGGACTGCAGTGAACAAACCAGAAGAGCACAGGGCCATGCACAGAACCACCGCTCCCCAAAGGCTGGGGACCAAGAGACTAGGATTAAAGCCTAAATCCCATAAATCTCCAAATCCCAGGCCCTTTCCAGCACCCGACAGTGTCTCCTAATAACTACCGATGCATCTGGAGGATTAAGGTAAGAATGGTGATATGTGCAGTCACAGAAAACGAAATGAAAGAAACCTGCACAAGAAAATCCTCAAAAATTTGAGTCTCACTCTCTTGCTTTTGTTCTCCTGCATCACTCTTCCTTTTAATTTTTTTATTCTTTTTAATTTTTTTCTATTAAAGGCACATCCTTAAATAGTATTTGCGAATGAAATAAAGGAAAAAATTACATATTCCCAGTATACTAAAATGACTCCTGTTGATAATGTGGAATAATTCTTCTTACTATTTTCCCTAGAGTTAGGGGTTTTTTTAACATTATTATAATTAGGCTGTATACCCAATTATAAGTTATTGGTGGATTTCTGCTGTAATTACCCAAAGTTGTTATTAAAAATTGAGTCAACAGTAAGGGAAGAGCCCCAAACTAAAAGATTAATAAATATGTCGGATAAGCAATCTTAGACCAACCTTTCCTTAACTGTGTGCCAAAAACACTGAACCCGTGAAGTGTTCATTAAGAAAAAGCTTTTGTGGTAAAACAAGTTTAGGAACTTGTTTTACATGTTCTCATCCCACTTCAGAGATTCACAATGCACTTTACAAAAATCTGAGAGAAGCAGTGTTTACAAAAAGGAAAACTTGTTTAAACTTTGGCTCAACATTTCCTAAATTTATTTGTATACAAAAATTTTTTTAAATATTTCACACTTATTAACATCCTCTGGAATAGGAACAAACTTTGAGATACACTGCACTGGCTTCTTCTCCAGAGCTGTTTCCAGTGCTGGATTCTTTTTTTTTTTTCGATGAGGAAGATTAGCCCTGAGCTAACATCTATTGCCAATCTTCCTCTTTTTTGCTTGAGAAAGATTGTCACTGAGCTAACATTTGTGCCATTCTTCCTCTATTTTGTATGTGAGACACTGTCACAGCATGGCTTGATGAACAGTGTGTAAGTCCACTCCTGGGATCCAAACCCAAGAACCCCAGGCCACCAAAGCAGAGTGCACAAACTTAACCACTACGCCACCAGGCTGGGCCCTCCAGTGCTGGATTCTTAAAGGACGATATTATTAGACATGTCTCCTCTTGTGACACAGAGAAAGACACTGGAGGACAAGGAGTTTCCAGATCAGCGAGGCCAAGGAGTGGTGGTGGGGACACACTCAGGAACTCTGTGCACTTGGAAACCACATCTAGGAATGCAGCATTCAGATCCAGGCCTCCAATGTCTGTGAAGTCTTTCAAGATTGTGACTTTTCCCTGTCAGTGGCATCAGCCAGTGGAAGAATCTGGAGGAATCACTAGTGGAAGGAGAAGTATCAGCATTATTTGACGATTCTTCCTTTCTTCTCATATGTTTCCTTCTTAGCTTGAAGCCTTGAAAGCATTCTTATTTTGTTTCACCCTATCCCTCTCTCCACATTCAAGTGCAGAAGTCTGTTGATCCTACAATTGGAATATCTCTTGTGTCCTTTCTTTCCTCTCTACTCCCACCGTCTCACTCATTCACTTAACAGCTCTTTTCTGGGCACCTACTCTGTCCTCAGTAGACATTCACCAGAGACACAGTATCTGCCCTGGAGAAGCCCACACCTCGTGGGGGAGACTCACCCATTCAGGCGATATCGTCTTTCACCAAGACCACTCATTGGATTCTGTCTTTCCTGCCTCCAGGCCCTTGTACTCCAGTGCATCTTGTAGACTTCCCAGACTGACCCTTTCAAAGCCCAAATCTGATTATGTCTCTCTGGCCAAAAGTGAAGTAATGGCTGCCTAGCCTACCTATAATCTGAAACTGTCAATATTCTTACAAAGATGACAATTTTGTGTGGCACAACATAATAAATGAAGATGCCATTTTTCCATTTGTGGCTACCATATTATGTAAAAATCTTGAGAAGGATCTTTTCCAAATCTGAAAGGTGTGTTAGGTATGGTCAGACTTAAAAGATAGACCGTGAGCCATGCATAAAATCCACTTTATGAACCCAAGTCAAAAGCCATAGGGTACACTCTGCAGTTACCAGCAATGGTCTAGACTCTAGAGGCTTCTCACATGACAGCTCTATGCAGTTTGCTCCACCATGAGTGTGAGCGTCACCTCCCACTGACATACCTGCAACCCAATAAATCCGCCGCGTGTTCCAGTGTCTGTTCATACTCCGCTTCCTCACCGCGTTGTCGTGAGAATTAAAAGACATAATCTACGTAAAATAAGTGGCAGATTATGTTTGCTATTAGCAATATGGCTTACAAATGCTCACTTTTTCCAGGAAAGCTTCATTTACAACCCTACAGGAAGTAACCTCCCCGTCCCACTGTCCTCCTGGGTAACTTTTGTACCTCTGATACAGCACATCCCAGGGTCTGTCTTAAATTAGAATTGTTTATGCATGTGTCTATTCCTACCCTGGATTATGGACCCGTTCTGAGCAGGCATCGTATTTTATTCATGTGTCTCACCCACATTGGGCAGAGGCCTTGCGTTGTGAAAGCAATTTGCTAAACATAAGGCGCCATCAACTCGATGCAGATTTGCATCAAGCACGTTCTGAATTGTCTTGCGTTCTTTGTGGGTGAGGGTCAATACCAGTCCTCTTCTGCAGCAACGTTCACGAAGTTAGAAGTCAGGGAATTCTTGTTTCAGTGAGAAGCTTGCCTGATGGCAGAAATGTGGAGCCCAGATGCATCTTCTTATTGCTCTCCCGGAACAATTCACTTTCCTGAAGTTGGAATTGTCTTTTACCTTAGTCATAGTGTAAACAAATACAAGCTAGCCTTCCTAATGAGACATTTTCTCTTTCACAGCTTCTCAGACAAAGGCATGAATGTGTAAAACTTCCAATTATCTCAGTAACTGGGGTAGTGAAGAGTTAAGGAAGTATTCAAGAAGATGCACAGTCTCTAACTTCTTTCACAGTGTTTTGGGAACTCGAAGCTCTGCAGAAGGGGAAACCCCAGAAAGCTATACCTGTGAATGACTTCTGCACTCAGGCCAAGCTTTCCGTTCACACTTAAGGACAAGAAATTCAGAGAAATGAAGAAATATGTTCAAAAGTCAGGTGGTGAGAGGAAACATTTCTGTCCCGAGATGGATTTAGACCCACCCAAACGGAAAGCAAAGGGTCAATTGGAGATGGTTCCAGAATCTTCTGATTTTGAGCATCATGCCTTTCTAATCCCAAGGGTTCTGGTGCCCTTGCTGTCAAAAAGCTGACAGAGGGAGAAGCCAGCATGGACAGGAGAGTGAAATAGGAGCTTTAACTGCTGCTCCATGAAATACTGCTCCTGAGGGTGTCTAGGCCATCAGGAAGGCATTCAGACTGAAACCTGCTGTGGAGAGGGTCACACTAACACTCCAGTTTTAAGAGCATGATATGCTCTTTTACACCTTTGAGAAGGTAGTCTCTGTTCTCCTCTGGAACTTGCAGCTAATAGGATCCACTGCAAGATGCCAAGCAGCATTGCTCACCCAACACGGAGCCAGGGCAGCGCGGATATGACACATTCTTTGCATCTCCTCTTCCTCATCACACCTGTCCTGTGCTCACAGCATCAGCTGTGGAGGGATCGAGCCCGTCATTACTCTCTCTCCTCCATTTCGCCACCTCCCCATCCCAATCGTCTGCCCACCATCCCTTGTGCCACGTTTTCCTGGTTTCCATGATCAGCCTTACTATCCTTCCCTGCGTGGATCTGGCCATATCCAGATTGATTTCAGCCACACCCCTTATCTGTTCCAAATGCAGAAAGTCAAAAATCACATCCCTAAATCACAAATGGCAGAAAATCCTGTGTTAAAATTAATTAAGTACAAATACACATGACACTTGATCAGAGGCAGCAGAGTGCTGTGGTTAAGAGGGAAGAATCTGGAGCCAGATTCTGTGGTCCAAATCCTGGTTTTACTACTCCATCACTTATCCTCTGTGTGCCTCAGTTTACCCAACTTTGAAGTGAGAATGGTGATGATACCAACTGCATTAGTTAGGATAGTGGTTTGACTGTATAATAATAAGAGCAAAAATAACAGCCACTTAAATGAAACAGAGATTTGCTTCTCTCTGATGGAGGAGTGTGGGCTGAAAATGAGGCTCCATGGCTCTGTGGGATTAGGCTCCCCTGTCTTATTCTTCTGCTCTCGTCTCGTGGACCTGATGATCACTCCACCTCCCCAGGATGTCCACTCTCTAGCCAGCAGGAGAACAGTAAGAGAAAGGGGAGAAGGGGAGTAAGCCCTCATTTCCATTAAAAGTATGGTCCAGACGTTCACTCACATCACTGACATTGATCAGAGCCTAGTCAATGGCCACATCTAGTGTCAAAGGATGCCATATGCCTTGCTATAAGTTCTGCTACTCTATCACACAGAGAATAGAAATCGGAGGGAAACCCAGTCATCTCTGCCACACCAGTGCTGTGGAGCTGTGTAGAGTAAATGAATCACACACGTAAAGCACTTGAAACAGCGATGAGAACATAGTAAATCCTCAACAATGGTTAGCTGTTAAGACAATGACAATACTAACAGTTGATTATTATGCCTGTTTCTTCTTCCTGCTTTTAGACTATATGTTTGTGGACAGTGAAAATGATGTGAAATATTTAGACCTTTTAATTTAAAGAATAACTTTATTTATGACATGTGCATTAATTTTTTAAAACTAAAATAAGTGAAAGTAAAAAAAACAAAATAAGAATCACCCACCTCAGTTATAGAAAGCTGCATAATTATAATAGGAACAGTTTTGAGCAATAGAATTTTTCTTTTATTTTCGGAAAATCTATACGTATACATCAAAGTATTAACTAGGGAAATTAGAAAATTGTGGAATTCAGAAAAATCAAGATCTGCTTTGGCATATGTTTGAAAGGAACTAAATTTCTTAACAAAAAGAGTTGACAACTCTAGAGCTATTTTCTTTACAACAGATCAAAGGATTTAATTTGTTGGTCCAAGAGTCCACTAACACCAATGGGTCCTTCTACAAAAATAAAGAGACCCTGCTGATCGAAATGTGGAAACAGGAGTAAATAAATGAAGGCAATCTTTTAGACCAACAAGTGGCAAAACCTGGGCCAGATCAGGTGCATAAAGTAGAGACTTTTCTCACACAAGAATCCCTAGATTCTTAAGGTTGTCACTGGCATTCTGGGACAGTGCAGAAAGCTGACTCCTCTACCTAATGGAAGAACTTACACTTTCTATGTCATCTGTTACCATGGAGCTTTATTAGATCCTTGGAGACTTAGATGGAATGAGTACTGGTTTTGGCACCAGGTCATCTGGGTTTACATCCTAACTTTACTTGCTGGCTGTATGACTTTGAGTAAGTTACTTAACCTCTGCATGTATTAGATTTGTCATCTGAAAATAGGAACAATAATGGTACATACCCCATAGAGTAATTTTGATGATTAATTTAAAAAGTGTGCATAAAGTTGTTAGAGCAGAAGCATTCAGGAAGTGCTGGCTATTTAATTATTAATATTACCCAAGTCTTTTAAAAACTTTATAGCATAACGTTTCATACAGCTTTACCAGTCACAAAACTCTTCTATGTCCACTGTCTTATTGGATTATCACTACAGTGCTCCATTAGGGTCGATATCCTCATTTTAAAGGCAAGAAAACTGAGACTCCAAGGCAGGAAATAACTGCCTAAGGTCACCGACCCTCCAAACCACAGAGCCAGGGCTCAAGTCCTGACCTGTTGCTCCTGCAAATCAGCTTTCCTCTGCTTTGGTCAGGGCAACGCTGTGGTGATGAGTCATGAGCCTTCAGTGATTCAGTCCAGGCCACTCCTTCTGTGGAGGTCTTCATGAGCCACACTCCGCGACCATTCCTCCCTGGTCACCCTGCACTGGGCCAGAGAGAGACACGACTTGAGAGCAGTGCAAAGACAGAGACAGCAGCCACTTTCAGATTTTCTCTTTTGGAAATTTGAACATTTCTAGATCTGACAGTTGGTGTGGGAAAGAGACTCACTCTTATCCCATAATCTTTATCTGTCCCCACCTCAATTTATATATATATAGTCACGCATTGCTTAATGATGAGGATATGTTCTGAGAAATGCATCAATGCATTGTTAAGTGATTTGTTGTTGTGCGAGCATCCTAGTGTACTTACACGAAACTAGATGGTGTAGCCTACTGCACACCTAGGTTGTATGGTGCTAATCTTATGGGACCACTGTCGTCTATGCGGTCCATCATTGACCAAAATGTCATTATGTACCACATGACTGTATATATATATGTGTGTGTGTGTATGTGTGTCTGTGTGTGTGTGTGTGTGTGTATGTCTATAGTTATATAATTACATAACTATGGCAGACTAACTTGTTAGCTTGCAAGTAGGAGACTATTTCACTCTGCCCAGTTGCAGACTTAACGCTACATCCCACATTGCCCAAGATAGTCCTGGTTTACCTCTGTTACACAGCATAACTATTAATATACCTCATTTCATTCTCAGAATTGTCCCCTTTGGAAGGTAAATTATGTGGTCACCCAACATACCACCCACATAATCTCACAAGGTATCCTTAAAGAAGTGCACTATGGCCTGACTTTTCGCAGGTTTTGCTGTTTGGTGATTCACTCCTTTAATTTGCCAGCTCGGGTTACTCTGGCTAAATTGCCATGGAAATAGTAAAATCGCCCCTGAGTCTCCTCCCTCTCAGTTTCTATGGAACGTGGTGCCCATTCGAGCCCTGCCTTCTGCATTGTTAGATAGCGCATTTGTGCACCCCTCTGTCCCCTATACTTGTCCACAATGGTTTTCTTCATATATGTGTCCACTGACATTCCTAGTCTGAAGCTGACAAACAAGTGAAATACCTCTTGGATAAGGCAGATGATTATCCCCGGGTTTAACTGCCTAAAGATTCAGGCTGTGTTCAGGTTGACTAAGAATATGGTTTACCTACTCCCACATTGTAGAGCAATGCCTCTCATGGTGCAATTTAAACAGCGTCGATACTGGTTTTCCTCCACAAATGGAAGTTGAGCCACAACATTAATTCGCTTACCCCAGGTTAACGGTAAAAGCGAAAACAGACCCACAAAACACGGCTGCTGGGGTCCTGTTCAGCAACTCAGTAGGACTGCACGTTTCTATTTTCTGGATTTGCTTTGCAGATGTTTCCATGAGGCTGTCTTTTATTCATTACAAGACATACTTCTGAAACATTGGTCCCGCCTTCAGTCTAATAACACAACATTAATAATAATTATTAATTATTCATGTTCTATTTATGTAAGATAGGGAAAATAAAACTGAAAGAGATAAAACTAAAAATATTTGTATAAGGAGGCATGACAGCAGGAGCATTTGGGTAAAACTCAATCACTAGCTGGAAAAAAAACAAGAAGGACAAAGGTATCACTGCTGATATAGACAGATAGACAGGTAGGTAGGTAGGTAGGTAGATAGATCGAACCAGAATTAGAAATTTTTGTTCCAACCTTAATTAAATTACAAAATTTTCTACCACTGGAAAAGGGCCTAGTTCATTCCCTTAAATTACAAAAATAATGTTTTTCCTTGGCCATTCACTCCCAGACAACATAATTTCCTTTCCTCTCAGATAACCACACCGAGCCCAGTGCCCTTCTACCTACATGAGAGGAACTACCTATTGGTGACGATTTATCTAGCTTCTTTTACTCTGAACTCCCATTCCTAATCTGATTCTTAACCACCACTCCCACTCCCCACCTCCCCTACCTCTGACCTCAGTCCCTGACGTCCATCTTCCTTCAGTGGCAGTTCTGTCCCTTGTCCTTCATTGGTCTGTTTTCTGTAGGCTCTTGCCTGCTGCCATCTGCTGACCCGGTGTCTCCTCCAAAGATCATTCCCCCAACTCTTCAGGCCCATGTAGGCCTCCAACCAGCCACATGGGCCTCATCAGAAAATTCAGCAGCCTGTTACTCCATCCTGCAGAGTAATTTCTCTCTCTTTTAGTTTAACCTCTCCCACCCTAGCCATAGGGTCTTTATTATTATTATTATTTTGTTTAATTAAAAGGAAACATAAGTTGTCTTCCCAAACAAAAGGGCAATTATGTTCAGGGATAATATTCAAACTTTTAGCAGAAAAAGTGACAAAGGTACAAGCTACCAGAACTGACCGTGGTGCGGCTGCAACTCTGAGTGACCATCCAGTGAGAGAGGGATTGCAATTACTTCTTAAAACACAGATTCTCAGACCTGGCTGCACATTAGAGTCACCTGGGAAACTTTTCAAGGCCATCACTGACTGGCCCCAAACTCAGTCCAATTGTACAGGAATCTCTGGGGGAAGGGTCCAGGTGTTGGTACATTTTAGAACCTTTGCAGCTGATTTTAATGTGTAGACGGGCTACCAGCCAGTGGGTTGGATGAATGAGATGTAAGCTGTCACTGTTACTACGCAAACTGTAGCCAGTTTTTGAAATGGTTCTTCTGTTCAACTGAGGCCCAGAAGCGTGATGTGAATTGACCAAATTCAACAGAAGAATCAGCGCTAAGTAGAAGCTAAGACTCAGAGCTTGATCCGGTGACTCCCAGACCCATCTTCTGTGCGCTGCACCGACTCTGACAGTACAAACAGCGTTGCTGTACATTACAACCATCTTATGTGTGAATCTTGTTAGAGTAGCCACTTGTGATTGTTTAGTCACATGACTCTGTGTGTATCTCATTGACCTACTTTCTTGATGCTCATCAAAGTTGTTGAGGATGAGCGGACTGTGGTCCTGATTGGACTGGCTGTTTATGATCCACTCTGCAATGTCCTTCAGTGAGTAGGTAGTGGTGTTATCGTCGTAATTGTCACCACAAACTGACGAAACCAAAGATCAGGGAGAGAAGGCAGGCAAAGTGTAGCAGGAAGCACTATAGTCTGACGTCAGTGCAAGATCCAAATGGCATCTGCACCCAGGGCATTCTGTGGACTTCAGGTGAGCAGTGTCTCAGCATCTGTGCAAGGGGATGGCTGAACTGGTAGCACACGTTCAGGATGAGTAGAGAAAAGCCACATTCACAGCACTCCTTTATTTTACGGATGAAGCCAAAATCACACAGTGGGTCGGGGTACAGAGCTGGAATTAGAAATCGAGTAGCCTGATCTTCACTGGACTGCTGCCCTAAGTCCACTGTGATGCAGGGCAGACTGTCCCTTATTGTGTTCCCTATAAAGAAAGGGAGAAGGAGGGACGGAGGAAGGGAGACAGAGAGAGAGAGAGCGAGAGAGAGAGAGAGAATGAGATCATCTATATTCGCTGTAATTAATCCATCAAGGTTGTTTGGTCCTGACACCTGAGTTTAAAGTCAGACAGTCTGAAAAAAGAACTCAGACTCTTTAACTCTTATGCAAAACTACCTCCCTAAAAGTACTTAGTAATATTAATAGATAATCTATATATTGCTTTTCAATCTGTCAATTTCATGTAATTATATAATAATAATAATTTGATACAGCATATAACCATTAGCCCATGCAGGTTGGTTCCATGATGTTATTTAGATGGTTGAGACTGGGGGATCCAGTTAGGGTGAGAGGGTTTTCTGGTAAGTTTCCTCTTCTTTTCCAGAGGCCTGGGGAGAATTACTCTGTGCAAGTGCCTTGGGCTCTTCAAAGGAAAGCTGCCGTAACAATAGGAATTGATAATTGTTTTGGACGTGAATAAGGAGTAGTAGTTCTAGTAGCGCTAGTAACTAATACAATTCTGAATTTTGAGGGTAAAAGCCTGTACTCTAATTCCTCCTATGTTGGCTTTGGGTATTATAAAGTACATCCCAATTATAAAATGTTTCCATATAGCAATAGCAATCTTGTTTGCCGTGCACTGAGTGGTGTGCAGAGCTTTTCTCTCGCTGTAAAACAGAGATCCAGTAACCAGTACTGCACCAGTGTTAACAGGCCCCTGCTGTGATATTTCATTTATAGGGAAAAAACGACACAAAGAATGAAAATCCACATGGCAGCCTTGGGCTGGCCGTCTGTGGCTCAGCCACTCTGCATTTTAACCAGCATAAAATATTAAATATTTAGGCTCAGGGGCTCTGTGATAGTTTAGACCCAGCTGTAATATTGGTTTAACAATCAGGAAAAATAACTTTCCACCTCAGAAGCAAAATTAAAGTAGCAATCGTTAAACAGTGTAATTGACTGAGTGTGATAACTTTGAGCTGCGATTCAAACAAAGGTGTGCTTTTCCCATTGTCCCAAATTGTCAATAATTAAAGTCATCATGTAATGTAGTTTATCTGGCAACCACTAAATAACCCAAGAATGGGAGAGCCTAATAAACTATATAAATGTATTTTATTGATGCATAGTATTTTAGATAACTATGTGTATATATAAATATACCTCATTAATCCAGACACCACTAATTCAGAGAAGGGATTAATGCAGACACGGAGTATTTTTGAAACTGTTCAGACACAAAATCTCTGTCAGGTTAATGATGCAGCATTTAAATGAGGCGTGTGCTGAAAGGGAAGGAGGAAGAAGCTCAGTGTCCTCAACACCCTTTGAGGTTGGATTTTTATAACTGGATTACTATTTTGAAATTAAAGTGTTAATTGTGGGGTATGTTGAAATTCACTAGATGAAAAGAATTTGGGAGGCAGAATAGCATGGCTGTTGGAATGAACATATGGGGGTTGAATCCTAGCTCTGTCACCACCTAGCTGAGTTATATTTAATGAAATACTGTCTTTAATGGACAAAAGGGGGAACATACTTGCAACTGAGTCTACTCAAGAAAATCCTGACCCCACGGTTACCATGTATACGTCCTTTTACAGACTCTGACTCAAGCAGACAATGATTCATCAAATCACAGAACCTGAAAGTATCCCTGATACTCAGGTCCCACAAATAAGCACCATCACTGGCTCAAAGCTGTTCTAAAACAAGGCTGCCTGGGGGTAGAAAGGCGGGACTCGGGCCCCACAAAGACCTGGAGAACTAGGCGATTTTGGCAAGTCATTAAACATCTCTGAGCTTCGTTGTCCTTAATAAGTAGAATGGGGATAATACCAACTCATATGATAGTTGGAAGGATTCAATTAAATAAAATAATGCTTCAATAAATGGTAACTTTTATTGATAGGCAAGGTAATGGTATTAGCATAATTTTAAAAACAAACATTAGGTCTAACAGAGAAAATGTTTTAATAGCAGTCGTTTGAACATAGCTAGGGTATTGAATTCAGATCATCCATTTTTTTTAAGCTGAAAGCAGCATCACCTGTTGACCTATTCTAGGGTCATTCTGCTGTTGCTAAAAAAACTACATTACTCTTAATCTTTGCAGGTCCAAATTCAAAAAGTAATTTGCACAAAACCACATAGCCAGATAACATCCCACGTGTATTAGTCAGGGTTCTTCAGAGAAACAGAACCAATAGGAGATGCATACATATAAAAGTATACATGTATGTGTAAAGAGATTTATTATAAGGTTCCAGTGATTATGGAGACTGAGTAGTCCCACGATCTGCCCTCTGCAAGCTGGTGACCCAGGAGGGCTAGTCGTGTAGTTCCAAGGCCTAAGAGCATAAAAGCCAACGGTATAGACTCCAGTCCAAGTCTAAGAACTAGGAGGGCCAAGGGCAGGAGAAGATTAATGTCCTAGCTCAAGCAGTCAGGCAGAGAGCAAAGTCAAACCCTCCTCCACATTTTTGTTCTATTCAGATCCTCAACAGATCGGATGAGGCCCACCCATGCTGGGGAGTGCAATCTGCTCTACTCAGTCCACCAGTTCAAACGCTCATCTCTTCCAGAAACACCCCCACACACACACCCAGAGCTCTCTGGTCACCCCCTAGCCCAATCAAGTTGATACAACACTCGCTTTCACACCAGGCTGGTCCTCATGTTATAATGGTGGTTTTCACTCCTTCTTGCTTTCTTTATTTCTTCCAGTAGCAGAATCATTTTTTCAAGTGAAATCTCACTTGGAATCACAGAATCAGTGGGAAGGGATCTTTTGCCCTCCACCCACTCTCCCAGACCCCATGCCCTTGAGACACCTTTCTGAGGAATCCTAAGGCTCTGTGGAACACGGGTGGAAAACCGTTCTGTTGCACAGGAATGCCCTGTTTCTACAGCCTGTTTGGGAACGAGAATTAAAGAGTTGAATATTCTTGATCACATTTGATAGTAATAAATCTATTTGGACATTAAACTAAATTTAGCCAAGCTTCTTCTTTATGAATTATTGAAGGAATGTCAAATGCATATCTTAAACTTACTAAAAAGCTTTTTCTCCATGGAGCTTATATGATAAAACATGACAAAAATCTAACTAATTTAGAAAATGAGTACATTTTTTATGTAACTTTCCAGCACCTTTAATGCTTTTTATGCCATATTTTATTTCTCCTGATAAAGTGCATAATACAAAAGTATGTGTGTATATATGTATCTTGCTCTAATATAAGAGGGCAAGCAAAAACTACCATGAGTGCCTGGTGCAGTTAGGCGAGGACCGAGCCTTTTACACTAATTTTCTCCCTTGATTCTCTGTGACTTGAATGTACTTAGGCTCCAGAGGCCCATGGGTGAGAATGAGGCCGTATTAAACGCTAATACTCACCCTATCTGCTCCGTGTCTCACCTGCTCAGCGCAGAATTCCCGGGCCCACCAATGTTGAGCATCGTTTTTTTGTGCTTACTTGCTATCCTTATATTTTGTTTGCTGAAATATGTGTTCAAGTGTTTTGCCAATTTTTTCATTGGTTGTTTTATTAATATTCAGTTTTGAGAGTTTTTTGTATCATCTGGATACAAATGTTTTATCCAAATCTGTGGCTTTTCTTTTAAATCTCAGCGTTGTCTTTGAAAGAGCAGAAGTTTTCAATTTTGATGAAGTTGACCTTATCATTATTTGTTGTATTATCTAAGAAGTCTGTACCTGACTCAAGGTATCAAAGAGTGCTTTCTCCAGTAAGTTGCATAGTTTGAGTTTCACATTTAGTTGTATAACCTATTTTGAGTAAATTTTTGTATATGTTATGAGGTATGGATATAAGCTCATATATCAGCATATAGAGGTACTGTTTTTTTCCCAGTACCATTTGGTGAAAAGAATCCTTCTCAATTGAATCCCCTTTGCACCCTTGTCAAAATTCTTCGTCCATAAACGTATGGCTCTATTTCTGGGTTCTCTATTCCGTTTTTTTAATTGCCCATCTTTATGTCAATGCCACACTGTCTTGATTACTGTAGCTCTATGAGCAGTCTTGAAATCAGGTAGTTTTAGTTCTTCAACTTAGATCTTTTTCAAAATTGTTTCATCTATTCTTGACCCTTTGCATAGCCCTATAAATTTTAGAACCAGTTTTCCAATTTCTGCCAAAAAACAAACAAACAAATGAACAAAGCACCCTCCTGGCATTTTGATTGGGATGGAATTGAATCTATGGATCAATCTGGGACAGCTGACATCTTGACAATACTGAGTCTGGACTCTTGTTCCATTGTATCCCTCTGTTTACTTAGGTCTTTAATTTCTCTTGGCTGTGTTTTGAAGTTGTCGGTGTACAGGTCTTAGCCATCTTTTGTCAGATTTATCCCCAGGTGTTAAATATTTTTGATGCTATTGTAAATCGTATATTTTAATTTCAATTTGAGATTGTTTATTGCTATTATATAGAAATACAACTGATTTTTTAAAAATTAATCTTATATCCTGCAACCTTGCCAAAAGCACTTATTTGTCCTAGGAAATTTTTTTATAGATTCCATTTATCAGTTTTTGCTTCATATATTTTAAAGCTCTGTTATTAGGTGCATAAACATTTAGGATTATTGTGTTCTCTTGATCAAATGATTCATTATCATTGTGAAATGACCTTCTTTATCCCTAGCTGTTGCTCTGAAATCTAACTTTGCTGATACTGATATACTCAATCCAACTTTCTTTTTGATTAGTGTTTGCTGGTATATGTTTTCCATGCTTTTATTTTTAGCCTATTTTTGTCTTTATATTTAAAATGTTTTTTATAGGCAGCATAGAGTTGGGTCTTGGTTTGTTATCCAATCTAGCTATCTCTGATTTAATTGAAGTATTTAGATGATAATCTACATTAATTGTGATTATTGATATGGTTAGACTTAAATCTGCCCTCTTACTATTTATTTTATATTGTTCCACCTGTTCTTTGTGCTATTTTCCTCTTTTTCTGCCTTTTTGGGTATTAACAGGATATTTTAGATGATTTCATTGCATCTTCCTAGTTGCCTTGTTAGCTCTCACTCTTTGCTTTGCTATTTTAGTGGTGGCTGTAGGGTTTATAGGATACATCTTCAACTTACCGCATCTGCTTTCAAGTTACATTGCACCCTTTGCTATAGTGTGAGAACCCTTCAACATTGTACTTCCATTTCTTCCATCACTGCTTTTGCGCTATTGTTGTGATACATTTTACATTTGCATGTGCTGTAAATTCCACTTACCTTGCTATTATTTTTGTTTAAACAGTCCATTGGTATTTAGAGAGATTTTTAAAATAAGAAGAAAATTCTCCTATTTTTCCCCATGTAGTTACGGTTATCAATGCTCCTTGATTCTTTCTTTAATCCGTATTTCCATCTGGCGTCCTTCTCTCTCAGCCTGAAGGATTTTCTTTAATATTTCCTGTAGTTCAGATCTGCTGGTGATGAATTCTTCTAGCTCATTTTATGTCTTAAAAAAGTCTCCATTTCACTTTTGTTTTGAAAGATATTTTCACTAGTTATAGAATTTTGGGCTAACAGTTTTTTCTTTTAATACTTAAAAATGTTGCTCCACTATCTTCTCACTTGTTTCTTTATAAAAAGAAATCTGCTCTTATCTTTAGTCTCCATTATGTTATGCGTCTTTTTTCTCTAAGGTTTTCTTTTATCACTAGCTTTTAGCAAGGTGATAATAATGTGCATTCATGTCATATTCTTCATGATTTTTGTGCTTGGGACTTTCTGAATATGTGAGTTCATAGTTTTTACCAAATTTGGAAAATTTTGGCCATTATTTCTTCAAATATTTTTTCAGTTTCCTCCTCTGAAAAAACTCCACTTGCATACCTAATAGGCCACTTAATATGTCCCTACACATCATCAATACTCTGTTCATTTTCCTTTGACTCTCTTTTCTGCTGTGGTTCACTTTGGATAATTTCTACTGCTTTGGCTTCAGTTTTACAGGTCTTCCCTTCTGCACGGTCTGATTTGTCATGAGTCCCATCCAGTGTACCTTTCACCTCACACACTGTAGTTTCATCTCTAGAAATTCACTCTGGGACTTTTTTTTTTTTATATCTTCCATGTGTTCACTTGAATTTTTGAACATATGAAATACAACCATAGTAATTGTTTAATGTCCTTCTCTGCTAATTCTATTTTCACATCAATTCTTGGTCAGTTTTAGCTGATTTAACTATTCTCCTCATTATGGATCATAATTTCCTGCTTCTCTGCAGGCACTGTAATTTTTTATTGGATTCCAGACATGGTGAGTTTTACCTTGTTGAGTGCTGGATGTTCTGTATTCCTGCAGATGTTCTTGGCTTTTGTTCTAGGATTGCAGTAAACTTATTTGCAAGCAGTTTGACCATTTCAAAGATTTTTTAGTCAGGACTGGAGCAGTGCTTAGTCTCAGGCTAATTATCCCCTACAACTAAAGGAGGAACTTTGTGTACTCTGCCCAATGATTATGAAATGCCCTACTGATTATGAAATTTTCCAGCCTGGCGGGTAGAAGCTGGCACTGTTCCTGGCCCTGGGCGAGTGTGGGCACTGTTACCTCAAGTCCTGCTGGAAGCTCTTCTCCAGACCTCGAGTAGTTTGTTCACTTGAAGACACTGATCAGGACCCTCCTGATCACCCAAGGGGCACCTTCTGTAGCTCTTCAGAGTTCCTTCTCGTACAGATCTCTCCCGTCTGATACTCTGTCCAGCAAAGTCTAGTGACCTTCTTCTCCTGACTCTCAGCATCATCTCCTCAACCCAGGGAGCTCACGGGGTCCTGCCTGGGTTCCATCCCTGTGCTGCAACCTGGAGACACTCCCAAGGCCCTAATACGGGGCGGTTACATGGTCATCTTGTTCCTTTGCCCTTTCTCAGGGATCACTGTCTTCATTGCCTGATGTCCAAAGTCTTGAAAACCATTGTTTGATATATTTTGTACTTTTTTTTTGTTTCAGGCTAGAGAGTAAATCCAGTCCCTGCTATTAAACTGGTCAAAAGTATAACTTCATCCTGACTTTTTAAATTGGAAATGTGGTTACTTTAAATATGTTAGATTAGGAAGAAAATTTCCAAATACAAACACAAACCTCAATAAAGAGCCACTTTGGAGAATCCAAGGGCAATATGAAGACACAAGGAGGGGAGGAGAATAGGAGACGGCACACCAGGAATGTACTGAATCCACAGAACACAAAAGTTTACTTTAAACCTTTGCATTCCACAGCGCTGGCAGTGTCACTGGTCACAGCACATGTTGTATAAGGCTGACCTACCTTAAAATGCATGAGCCAACCTTTATTTAGAATTAATTTTGATCCTTTGACCTTTCATGAATTCTTAGCTTCAAAATGTCAAAAGCCTTCAAAGTTTAATCAAAATGATGTCATTCCTTCTCACGGTCAAGTTCTGCACTGTGCCTTTTAGTAGCGTTTATGATTATTATAGCAAACTGATTTAACTCTCATTAACTCTCTTATATTTCTTATAAAGTGAGGAGATTAAAAAGTGACTAAGCAATGATTAAATGTACTACAATGTCACATCTAAACAAGTATTGAGCTGAAACTCCTAAACCATCAATCAAATAATTTTGGAATTGATCTCAGAAAAAACCTGTGGGCCCACAAGAAAATCTGTCCAATTGTTTTGCCCTTTCTTTTCTGCCTACAGTCTTTGCTTCTGCCCAGTTTTCTTCTAAACCCTGCCCTGCAAAGCTTGAGCAAACAACAGAACCCAAGAAGGGGCTTCTGGGGTTCACTACTATGGGCTGTGCCAGGCAGGAGGCAGGGTCTCAGTGAGCCAAGGCAACGAAGCCCATCAAGAATTAAGATGACTCAGAACAATCTGTGCTCTGGTTGCCCAAGCAGTGATGAGAGTGGTGACACAGGAGGACATTCCTGAGCAATATGAATGTGAATCATCGAACTTGGGTGACGGAAAGTTAAAGAATTACCATATGCCATTGGAATAGAGAACGTACACACGGCAGAATAAATGCCAGAGGTCTTCCTCAGACCTCTCCAGCTGAACAATCACAGCCAAGTTTTAAATGAATTATACCTAAGACAAAATAGCAGTTTTCAAGGGCTTATGGAGTGTCGGGCACTGTGTCCACAACTTGACACTCGTCTATCACACTCAGTCCTCACGCAGTTACGGAAGAGTCGTGCAGCTGTCCGCATCTCGCAGAGGTGCGGAGTTCCCCTCCAAAGTTCCCCTCCAAAGTGACAACTGCTTTCTTAGTTTGTATGTCCTTCTAGAGATGCCTCACCAGCTGTCCTGGTGAGCTTGTCTATTTCTCCTTTCAGTTGTATTACTCTTCGCCTTTGATCGTCTATTGTCAGGTTCATGGCAGTTTGGGACTGTCACATCTTCTTGGAGAATGGACTCCTGTATCCATTATGTAGTGCCCCTCTTTACCACGAATAATCTTCCTTGTTCTAGAATCTGCTTTGCGTGACAGGAAGGTAGGTCTGCCAGATTTCTTCTCCGTGTTAGCAGGTTCCCTTCCTCCACCTCTTTACTTCTAACTTATCTAAGTCTCTGTGTTTAGAATAGATGTCTTGCACTGCCACCTCAATTCTCTGATGGGTGCAAGAGAGGCATTCATTTTCAGTTGTCCAACTTTTGCTTAAGGTCTGGAACACTGACCTCCAAGCTGTCTTCAGGTCAGAGCCAAGACTAGAAGTTTTTCTCAGCCCAATTATTTTTAAAGATAATTTCTTCTCAGACAGAGACAATGAACACCCATTTTTATAAGGAGAAATTCTCACCTTTTGTTGACAAGAGCAGTAGTATGTGCATCAAATTCACTGAAGAGTTATATACATTGTTTTAGAACATGATAAAAGGAGAGTTAATAGGATTCCATTCTATATATCATTTAGGTTTAGATTTATATTTGTCACCAGACTGTTCTTGCTAACTATGTGTTTTGGTACGAACTCTGAGAAAGTATTAAAGTTCTAGGAGCCTAAGTTAAACAATTTGACCCGTGTTCTTTTTTTGGAAAAGAAAATGCAAAGATTAACTTGAAAAGTGCTGCAAATAGTCTTAAAGCGATCTTAACTATTTCTTTCATCATCATTTTCCTTGGATCTGTGTCCTGCTATTGGTTTGGTTCCATAATATTTTTGTTCTCCAAAAAATGCAATTATATAATTTAATAAAGAGAAACCATCCATACAGTTACAGAAATGTTCATGAATCTAACCAGCTTTGATTGTTACCCTTGGGCCCATCATGAGGCTCATAATAGTGACTCTTGGGAGGGACCAAGAGGGTCTAAACAATTGAGGTAACAGTAAAGCATCATCTGGGAGTTTTTCTTTTTTCGTTTTAAGTGATAACTCAGACTTCTTAAAGGAGGTAGAGTTACCATCAAAAGGCAGATCTCCGAAATCTACAAAACTGACATAGTTCATGAGAGTTTTGTACAACTATCAAATCCAGGCATAAATGTAGATTTGTGATTCCTTTTGCTTAATGCATACAGTTGGAAAAGATATCATTCCTGAAAAGCTATGACAATTCTTTCCCTTAAGAGCATTTTTTGAGTAAATTTTTTTATTGAATGTAGCATATTGTTTCATTTATGTGTTTCTGATGAACTCACCACTCTACAACTTAATGACACAAACCACAACAGTTTATTATTTCTTAAGATCCTGTGTGTTGACCAGTTGATTCTTCTACTGGCTTGGGCCGAGACTACTTAGGTGGGTGCACTCAGCTGGTGGGAAACCTGAAGGTGGGCTCAGCTGTGACAGGTGGGTTGCTGGGCCAATCCCTCCACGTGCTCTTCTATCCAGGGCTCCCTCAGGAAGCGTCACAAGAGGGCAGACTTCCACCGATAAGCTCTCATGGGGCCTCTGCTGGCATCATGCTTGCTGATAGCCCCTTGGCCAGAAGTCACACAGCCAATGTCACAGCCAACTGGGAGGCTTGATTCACTGGGGGCCATCACTGTAGAAATCTATCCTAGCCCTTCTTTGTACTCCATGTATTCACATCTCTCCCACATGCAAAATATACTTAGCCCCACCCAAGACCCTCAAAATCTCATCCAATCACTGCGTAAGTTTCCAAATCCAGGATCTAGTAATCTGCATGCAGTCCTGATGCCAAAGAGGCCTCATAGGTGAATTTTCTCAAGTACATCTCTCTAGGAACAGCTCCTCTTAAACGCTGGATCTGTGAACTAAATTGTTAAGTTATTTTCCCTCGGCACATCCAACATGCATTGGTGAGATAGGGAAAGGATAACTTTCACCAGACCCTCACATTCCACAGAGAGGAACAGAGACACACAGCAGTCACTGGCCCCTAGTAATCATGCAATCCTGCGAGGCACATGTTGTCAAGCCCCACGACTGTAAGAACAGGGAATGTTCCTTGATGGAGACCAGTTCTGGTTATCAGTGGTTCCCTGATCCTCTATTTTCTCAGCTCTGTCTTTGGTTTATAGCCATTTTAATATGACATGAATTTTCCTGAATTGGTAGCGCTTCCTCTGGAGAATTCACCATTGTCATGTCTGGAGATATTCCATCCACCTCATCCTCTGTCTTCCCACTTTCTGAAATTTCCGTTACACAAATGTTAGATCTCCTCACTGAGTCTCACACATCTCTTGCATTTTCATTTCCTTTTTAGGACTTGTGATTTCCACATGAAACTTGCTAACAGTAATAGAGCTGGAGCAAACACCAGGGAGCTGAGATGTAGCAGAATGTCCATCACTTGTTCCTGGGGAGTTTTTAAGCTCCTGCGACCATTTGGTCTGGAGATAAAAGACTGGATTTACTGTTGGGTAGCAGCTAATGATAGTCTGTGGCTGGTATCAAACAAAAAGGAAGGCGTTTTACTGGAAGAAGGTGGAGAAAAAGGAAGGAGTCAAAGTGCATTTGGAGAACCTGGGCTAAGAACAATGTCAGCACGTCTCCTATTTTCAGTCCAATGTCCTTAGTCCAGACAGTTTTTTCCAGACATTCTAGTTCAACACAATATCTTATCATCCAGTTCTTATCACTACCCAACTAGAAGAAAGAAGAAAAGATGGATAAACAAATAATGCATATGCGACACTTAACATTCTCTCTCATCCGCTTTATCAGACTTCAATAATTTAGGACAGGGGCGCTTCCGTAGGATTTCCTGATTCACAGCTGCTCTGAAACACGTGCTCCAGGATGTGCTGGAATTGCTGCAGTGTCTTGCCCCACTCTGCGTAAGTGAGGTGAGGATTTTAGTTGGTAAGGGGGTGGAATGAGTGTCCTATAAGCAGCTACCGATACTTCCCAAATGGCCACTCTGCTTACTAACATGAGGAGGCAAGTCAGTCTCATGTAGGAGGAAATTTGGTAGGAAAGTAAGTTGATTGTCTCTTTCGCTTGAATGGAAACAAAGGCGTTCTCTTGCGTTCACCAGAGATTATTCAAGTTCAATTCTTATAACAAATAAAATAGATAAATGAGCATCAAAATAAAAACCTTGAAATCTGGTCTAGCCAAAAGGTTCTGCACTTAGGCCCAAAAACCTATCCCAGAAATGTCACTTACTAGTTTTGTGACCTTGGGCAAAATACTTAAACATGTTTAGCCTCAAACTGTACAACTTCAAAACAGAGAGGGAGATGATTAGTTCAAGACCATGCTGCATGGTTACGAAAAGCTCTGTACTTTACAATATTCGGTTATTTTTAAGGATCCCCATTGCCATGGGCATGAACATTTACCCAATTCCTGGAAGAAAAAAATCACCCCAAAAGAGCTTTGCCCAAGAAAAGCTGATGAAACAAAGTCATGGCCTGTTTCCCTCTTAATCCTCCTTCGGCACCTTCCCGCCATTCCTGGCTGCATACTTGGCATACTTAGAGTTTTAGGCCACTAAGAATATACATATATATATATTTTTTTGAATGGCAGTGGTGCAACAGAAACAGATGCCATTGTCACGGTTGGTAAAACTCCAGCTTCAGGAGCCGTGTCTGCAGTCGAAGTGCAGCTACCCAGTGAAGCCTGGTCTGCTCTGTTCTGGGAGAGGCTGCGTCTGCTTCTGAGTGAAGACACTCTCTCCCTCGGGACTTTGTCACCCTGCTGACACACCTCACTGGCGTTATCATTCAAATAGAATCTTTAAAATACGAGAAAATAGGAAATCATTGGTACAAGGGGAGAAAACATGGAGACTTGATTTTGTAGCTGTCTCACCTTATTGCCATGTAGGCATGAAACAGGGACACACATTTTCTTGTTTACTTAGCAATGTCCTATTTTCCTTAGCTATTCTTAAAGACTGAATAAGGACACCTTTTACATCATTCTCCTTCCCAGTTCTAAGAATAGTGGGCAAAAGTAATGTGATGGTGACAATATAAAAATAGCTACACTGATTGGGCTTCTACCCGGGACCCATAGTTTAGACACGTTGTCTTATTACATTATTGCTCTTCTGGAGTGTTCCGGGTAGACATCATAATTCCCTTCTACAGAGAAGGAAAATAAGTCTTGGAAAGGTTAAATAATTTGATCAGGTAAGACAACTAGTAAGTAGCAAAATGGCGAAAAGTGATCTTGTGGAGCGACTCTCCCCATTTGCCCGTAAAATCTGTCAACCAGGTAGCAGGGCGTTTGGGAAATGGGATACTGCCTTCTTTAATTTTCTGAAAATAATAGGGAAAAAATAATCAGATTTGTGGTTATAAACCTCGACACTGAATATCTTCTCATAATGTCTGCTTTCTCACCTTTATTTATGTATCGGATGCAGCCAGTTTCAAACCTTTTGAAATCAAGACGGCGGGCCGAGAAGAAGGGGAGGAAGGTGGAACCCTAACGTGATTGATTTTCCTTTGTTACGCTAGAGTATCAGGTTACATTATAAGTGAATTCTGGTTGTAACTGAGTGAGATGCAGAACACTGGCGTGGTTCTATTGGGGAGCATTGTTCTATTAGTCAGGACTCTTTCAGTGGCAAGAGAAATAACTCTCAAATCAAACCAGCCTGAAAATAAAGAGAGGAAATTGATTTAGCTCATGGAATTGGGAAGTCCGAGTAAAGGGGTGAACTCTCTGGCCACAGCCAGGTCTGGAGATTCAAATCATCTCACTTCCCTTCTCTCTGGCCTCTTGGGTTTTCTTTCCTCAGCGATGCCTAGTTCTTAGGCAGGTCTCTCTCATGCATCAGAGAAGATGGCCACCTACACCTCCAACCTCATGTCCTCCTTAGAAGTGGCATTCCAGAGAAAAGGCCACACCCTCATTCCACAGGGTCCATGTCAGCCCACAAATGGGTGCTGTCTTGACTTGAGTTACATACCCACAACTGGTGTCAGGGAGGAGAGAATACTGATTAGTTGTCTCATCATCTGTCTACCCCGTGTGGGAAAAGAAGGACAACATGGTAGACATCCTCATGCTCTTCTCCAAAAGAAGGGATATAGGGCAGGAGAAAAGAAGTAGCAGACATCTACTGAAATTACCTAAATATTTTCACTTTTTCCTCATAGTTTTCCATGGCATTTGCCCCTTTTCTCCTCAAAGCAGACTGTAGGAAAAGTGAAAACATAATTGAAGAACAACTTCTTAGTATGTTGAGATTAGCCAAAGTTCTAACTGCTTCCTTTCTTGCAGCCTCCAAGAGCAAATCAGGGGGATCCCTGGTTCTGTCAACACCAGGGGGAACACCCTCCTCTTCCTTGTCCTCGCTTCTTTGCTTGAACAAGCCACTAGCTGATTGGAGCAGACACCACTTTCTTGTAGCATAGAGCCTTTAGGCACCAGTCATTTTATCATCTACTCAAAATGTGCAAAGAAAAGAAACGGCCCTGGGAGCAAAGAATTATCAATATGCGTAATAACTATATTCACCACACCAATACCCAGACAAAAGGCTTGACAAAGAAATTTAATGATATTTCTACCTGTCAGGAAACCTCAGTTTGAATACAATATTGGAAATTTGGTACTTCTCAAGGGTTTATGGGCACTAAGATATTGTCAGTTTATAGGATGCCATGAAATGTATCCCCCTCCTCAACAACTGGGGTCTAGGATCACTCTCAATAGGAAACAGAGATGTACACAATCTCCTTAAAGATACTCACTCTGGGTTTGCTAGGATTGGTTGTTACATATTGAAAGATTCTTCCCTCCATAAAGGAAGAACACGTCAGGAAGGAACCAATGAGCTACGGAAGAAAATTAGAAAAGAAAACTTCAGTGTTTTTCATCTGAGAAGTCTCTGGGTAAGGGGTGTCCTTGAACAGATAGTCTGACCTGGTGGATTCTCTGTTGTTGGGATGATGTTCATACAGTGGAAGGATCATGGGCTTCATGTCTGATAAATCATTCATCATACAAATACTTAATTCATACCTACTGTGTGCCAAATACTTTTTCTAGACCCCTAGGATGTGTCAATGAGCAAAACAGACAAAGGTCCAATGTCACAGATAGACAATGAGCATAATAAATAAATGTGTTAGAAACAAAATATGGGCTATGAAAAAGAAAACATAGAACAATATATAAGGAACAGGGAAGGCTCTGGAGGAAGGGTAGGGGGTGGCTTTAATTTGAATGGTCAGAGAGCCCTCATTGAGAAGTGGTCTTTGAGCAACGTCCTGAAGGTGGTGGGGGGTTTGCAATGGATATTTAAGGAGAACCTTCCATGCAGAGGGAGGAGCTAGAGCAACTGCCCGAAGACAGGAACATTTGTGGCACATCTGAGGAATTCAAGGAGGCCAGGATGGCAGGAGCTAAGGGAAGACAAGGCAGAGTAAAAGAGACAAGGTCAAGGAGAGACCGCGCAGGCCACCACAAGCACAAGTGGGGCAATTCAAATGTGAGGGGATGGTGGCAGGGTCTGGAGTGGTCGCAATGAAGTGGTGAGAAGTCATATTTTGGATACATTTTAAAGTAGAGCAAACAAGACTTCTTGAAAGATTGGGCATGGAGTGTGAGAGAGACAGTTGTAGAGGACCACTCCAGGGCTTTTGGCCTGAACAACTGAATTCAAACCCTGTCTCCACCGCTTACTAACCATGTCACCTTTGGTGATTCACTTACCTCTCAGTTTCTTCCTCTGTAAAATGGGGCCCAAATGGTGCCTACCAGGCAGTAGGGTTGTGAGGCTGTTGAGGGAGATACTGTTTGCAAAGCATCTGGTATATGGTAGACACCAAACAAGGGGTCATTATAAGCTACTTCCCCACTCATCAAGCCAATTCAGGCTATGATTTAGGCTGCTATGATATTTACTTCCAGAGGAAGTCTGCCTTGGCCAAAAAACACAGGAATCTAGGAAACTAGTCCACTTGACAGTAACAGTTTTCAATGTAAATGCATTGTTATTCCAGTTTTATGCTTAAGTCTCTGAGCCTCACACTGTCAGAACAATCCTGAGAGACGGACAGTTCTTGTGGTCTGAGGAGCTGAGCCAGTGGCCCACACCTGTGCTGTAGAGTATCCCCCAAAAGTTTGCCACTTCTGAAGCCCTTAGAGTGGACAGTCTCTCCTGGGCATATCCTGACTTTACCAAAATCAAATTAATTTAATCAAGTTACAGTAAACATTTAAAATTGGGACTCATCTAGGCATCTGGGGAGTTTAGCGACTGTATTACTTTAATTCCAGTAAACTAGATTTAGAACACTGTGCTCTATAGTGTAAAACTCTGATAAAATTTTATTTTTTTCCAAAGACATTTATTATATCAAAAAATAACTTTCTGGATTATGATTGTATTAAAATTATAACAACTTCTACCATTTGTTGATCACCTACCATGTAACAGGCATGATATTAGACATTTTATATCATGCAATCTCCTTCAGCCTTCCACACAGTCCTCCAAGGCATTGTTAGCTTAGCTGGGCAGCTGAGGAACCCGGGATCCCAGAGGATCTAGACCCCGGTGCCCACACCTGGTCCATAAGCGGCACACACCTGTGCAGCCTTTTCTCTCCACTGTCCGAGTCCATGTTTGGTTGCTGTTTTGATTCGTTTGCTTTTTCTGAGGAGAGGAGAGGGGATTGTTTCATTTCGTCTTGCCTTGTTTTGACTATTTTTCATTATAACACAAATGATGGATCCTGCCTACTTTTAACTTTCTTTTTTTGACTTTTTGTTTATTGATCCACTCTTCACCCTCAACCAGAATTCTGGGCACTGGGAAGGGGCAGGGCACCGGAAGCAGCTGCAATTCCCAAAATATGCTCTGCAGAGCACGGCTTAGAAAGTAGCTACCCTGAAAATGGTTCCTTGGCCACGTAAAGTCTTACAGCAAAGAAAAGATTCTCAATCATGCTTAATCTAGTAGTTTCCAAAACCATTTGACCACACAGCCCATTGATTGGAAAATAACCATTAACACTGAGACTAGTTCTGAGAACAGGCTGTGGAGATTAGGAACAACAAAGCCACTTGCCTGCTTTCTCAGAGGGCTCGAGAAAGAGAAGTTAAAGGTTTTCCCCTGAAATAGCGAAGAAACAGGAAGAATTTCCTTGTTACTCGATTCGATCTGCTGAAAATCTTTGCGATGCAAGGCAGAAAAGTAATGATGCTGTGTTTGTCAGGACGACAGATCAAACATTAAATTTGGAATTTGAATTGAAAGGCTGTCCGTGCAGAATACAGGGCAGCTTCAGGAATGTGCCTTGAACCCTCTCAGGCAGATCTGCCCTGCTGCGTGGCGACAGGGGCCCCTTGGCCTTCTACCGCAGTCCAACCAATGCGTCCCCCGCCCTCCCCTCGTTGCAAGAACTTCAGGTGATTTTTGATAAACAGGAAGCCGCCCTCCTCCACCACTTCTCACCAACCCTGACCAACAACGGGAGAAATTACAACACTGTCCATGGTCCCCCGTCCCACCCAGACCTGAGGCCTGGCTTCTCGTAGTCCTCAATCTTCTATCTGTCGTGTTGGAATTAAATTATTGAATTAAATTAATGATTTTATTAACTTAATGCTTAAATTAGTTATTATCTAGGAGGATTCTTTTGTGCTTTGAAAGGAAAGTCATTGGCATTTTTATTTTACTTAAAGTCCAACATATCAAACTTATACCTAATTACCAAAACTATGAAAATTAAATTTTCTTAAACAGTTACACAGTGACTAAAGTCTTAATTAAAATCTCTTAAATGACTTAAACAATTGTAAATTACTATGACTAATTTTTGAATATTTTTAAATATTAAATAACTCCAATCAAATATTAAAATAACTCTAAAAACGACAAAATGTGTGCCAATACAATACAATATAAAATTTATTTCCACACTTACACTTATTTTGTAAACATTAAGACCCTGGGTTTATTTCTTTCTCAGTGTTTCATTATTTCATATTTTTCTCATTATTGTTCATGTACCTTCTTTTGTTGTAACACTCTTTTGAAGCCTAACCTGCCTCTCCCCACCCCCAGTTAACATCTTGGAAGAGTTGAGGGTCCAGGACTTATTGATTTGGGTGGGAATGAGGAGGCTGCCTGCTTCTCTCAGATGAGTTACACGTGAACTAGTTGTCATCGCTCTGAGCTTTTCGTTTGTCTGATTTGCTTTTAATAGTTACACTTCGTTTCTTTCAGTCACTAAGACTTTTCAACTTCATGCTTTCGCCTCTGTTTTTTTGCACCTGGCAGCTCCCCTTCTTAGTGTTTTTCTAACTCCTGCGTGGCCAGTGCAGCTCATCTCGTCACGACTCTCTCGTCGAGCTGCATAGATCTGGTCTGTTAGCGTTATCACAAACCCACATACGCTCTGCTACATTGTGTTCTTAGAGGCACCATCGAGGCTTCATCTCCTAGGATATAAGGCATAGAGTTTGCCCCATTACTGATTCTTATTAGTAAGTTATTAATAAATTAGTTAATTCATTATCTGAGGATCCCCAATGAGTATTCTTTTCTAGGTGATTATGGCGTGACGCACCCTTTCTGAGGCGTATGAGACCCCCTTCCACCTGATGGGTTGGTGTGCTCACCAGCACAGAAGTTCTCGTCCAGGGCCCAAGGCTGTTTGTCTCACTCCCTACTTACACAGAATAAAAATGCAGACCTAGACTTTATAAATATAAATTTAACAAAACCTATACATCCAAATATAAATACTCCTCTCCTGATTAAAATCAATAAACACTTACCATAACGTTTTCCTTTCTTTTCATGAGAGTTATTGTGCCCTTTATATTAACTTTTTTATGAATTTTCAAGGATTTTTAGAAAACATTTATTTCCATTAATTCTGATCAAATTGTCACAACTTGGCCGGAAGCAGTTTTATTAAGTTGCCCCTTAGTTCTTTAGCACTACCCCCAACATCCTCAAAAAGATTCCTTGCTTTCCGGCAACAATAAGATGTTCTTTACTGATTTTGACTTTTCCATTGCCCATGACATGGAATCAGCCACTCCCCTAGGATCCTGGGTGTTTCTCTGTGGAGACAAGTACAAGAGACGAAATCTACGCCCAGGGGTGTGCAGGCTTAGAGTGAGCAGCGCGAAGGCGCACGGGAGCTAGAAAAAATATTCTTTTTGAAGAATGTAAGTTTACTTTGGTTTTCCCAAGTAAATGGGGAGCATGAGTTGTTGTTTTCTTATATTTCTTAAAGACGGACTTCAAACCAGACTGACACACCCCATAGTCTAAGCCCTGAGGAGTAAGGGAGCTTCTGCTGGGCCCGGCCCCCAGGTCTCCTTCCGGACTGGAGCTGCTGGGTCCACAGGGCCGAGAGCCATCCCAGCCATCTAACTGCCTGCCATCCACAGCACTGTTCAAAATTCTGTCCAAAGTTTCCACTCACTTTATTGTTTCTTCTTCCTGCTGAGCGATGAAATCTCCTCGTGGAAAAGTCAGAAATTTTCAGATATTTTTTCTTTTAGCAGAATTATAACTCTGACAGATAATTACATTTGCATATCTCTTTTTCCTTTGTAAATAACATTTCTTTTTCAGTGAAATGCCCTCATGAGAATTAGCCGCTTTCCCGAGTTCCAAGGCTTTAGAGGGTGCAGCAGGAGACACTCTCGTCCACTCCTCCAGCTCCTTGAGCAGCATCTCTGAGGGATCCCTGCTGGTTCACAGGAGCGGAATATGGTCCCCCAGGCCAGCCCATCAGGAAATGCACGTCCTGGAGGCAGTGGCTCTTCTCCTCTTAGCAGTTCCCCAGGGGCTTTGTTCCCTGAGGGGAACACGTTTTCCTGCCATACGAAGAGGCACTTAGACATTTGGCAAATCTTAGCCATTTGCTATTTCCTTGCCTAAGTAACTAGGGTAAACCATCTCCTTCTTCGAGGTGTCCTTTGTGGTTCAGTGTATTCCAAGTATCTCCCAGAACAAACAGCCCAGACATAGTGATACTATTCATATTGATGTCATTAGCTTATCGAGCATATATCACAAGTGCAGCACTGTGTTACACCTCATCTCAGTTAATCCTAGCAACAACCACTTCAATAGGATCACTTTTATCCCATTTTCCAGATGAGAAAACACATCTAGAGGAGAAGACAACGTACGGTTGACTTAACCCAGCATGGAAGTGATGGCCCAGGGATTGGAACCCACAGTTCCACCGCGAGTCTGTGTTCTTAGCCGCCAGCTCTACTTGTTCCTTTTCATCCTTGCTCACAGCCAACTTCACATTTAGAGAATGTGTCCCCAAAGCAGATTTTATATCCCATTAGCCTAATCATCACACAATTCAATTTAGATACCATCCTAGCAACAGCCACCACTCCCCATTTTTTAACTGTAATTGACAGTCACCTAGAAACCACATGCTATCTCCAAACCATGCCCGTTAAGTTTATATAACAGCAAACAAGCCACCTCTCCTATTGTTCACCTGCAGGTTCCCCTCTGGCCTCTCACCATGGAAATCAATTACAGCCTCCTGCTCCTGCCTTTCACATGTTGTCAAATCCAGTCTCACAGGACACGCTTGGCTGATTGTGTGGATTCCAGTCCCCTGAGTGACTGGGTTTGAAGCGTTGCCGGGCCCTGTCACTACCTGCCCACCAACACGCATGCACGCTTGCTGCCCCGGCGTCCCGTGGGTGAACTGGTCTGTGCCACCCTGAGGCCTTTCTTCTCTCAGCACCAATTTCCCCTCGCCAGCAACTTCACCTTCAGGTTTGGCACCAACGCCCAGGGGTGTGCAGGCTTAGTGTGAGCAGTGTGACATGCTCTGATGTGTCCAGAGTATGTGGACAGAAAAATAGCGAAGTTGAAACAAAAAAAATTATCCGAATCGACTTCCTAGCAGACAGATACTTGTTATGTGCACACGCTGGAGGGAAAAGCAAGGGTGCACCAGGAGCCAACATGTATATAAAATACGACTCGTCTCCTCGTGGACCGGGTGGCTCAGCATCTGAACCTGCCCTGGACAGACGTCCGTGGGCTCTCCTCACACATGCCATCAGTCTTCTGTGTCTCACCTGTTTCTTCCATCCTCCTCCCTATCCCAGGCTTTAAATTTTCATAGACAACATCAGTATTGATGCCACGATTATGGATATCAAAAAAATAATGCAACACTAAAGAATGCTTCCTAAGTGGCATAGCGGAATTTGAATGGTGCTCTCCAAACATTCCCAGCACGTACAAGAAATTTCTATATTTGGAAGAGACCTAAAAGTCACCTAAAACAATCCCTTCATTTTTCACACAAGAAATATAGGTGTTTATTTATAGGAAATAGTGGAAACCGCTTTCAGTTAACAAGAATATATTCAATTAATAATAGTAGTTCTGGAATCCCTGACCAAACGTGGAAGCAAACGTAAAACTCCTGGGTTGAGAGCTAGGGGGAGAACGCGCAAGCGCTGGGATCTGTTGCATTTGCGGCACAATGCTGGCTCCATCTGGCGGACAAAGTAGTAATTTCCAGTTAGTAGCGTCTGTGTTTACGATTAATGAAGGATACTTTCTTGAATTGGAAATGTCCAGTTGGGTCCAAATATTTGAAGAATTTGAATATAAATGTAGTCTCAAAAATGTTACTATTTCTATCTGTGATTAGCCTCTTCCAAGGAGTATAATGATTAATAAATTGTTGTTTAAAATGGATTTGAAAAAGAGGCAAAAATCTGGTATAAAAAAAATAAGATGTTTCCTCAACTATCTTCCAAAAGAAATTTATGTTCATCGAAAAATATATTGATATTTATTATTATTTAAAAAGAGCAAAAAAATCTATTACTATTTTTAATCAAGGCAATATGACTAGTGCCAATTTATTATTTAATACATATTGCCAATTAAAATGTAAAACACAAATTATTTAGTGATTCCAAAGATCCATGGGATTGGTCCTTTATTATCAACTGTTCCTGTTCTTTGGGCTAAGAAACTAACACAGTGAGCATGTCATTCTGTTCGCACGGGGAGGGCAAACTCACACATGTTCAGTGCAGGATTCTGACCCAGGATTCTGTGAGAACTTCGGAATTTCAAGCTAAACATTTTGTGTTTGTACATATTCGAGAACAAGAATCCTCAACTTTCTCCAGATTCTCAAGTGTTTCTGGGACCTTAATTGTTTATGAACCCCGAAGTAGTAGTTACATAAGTGGGTTTAATTTATGAAAATTCGTCAAGTTGTGTGCTAAGATATGCTTATAGTTATACTTAAAAAAAAATTCTTAGAAGTTTAAGAATTGTTGTTTTGTGTTCCCAAACTTATTAATAATAAACCCTCACCATGCACTGAGGTAAGTATAGGGTAGAAGTTATTAAAATCTTTTGAGACTCAGTTTCTCTAATGGTAAAGTACAAGTAACTTCCCTTGGGTCGTTGAGAAAACTACTATGAAATAAAAATCACCAGAAATTGGGTCCTGCTTCTGAAATGTCCCTCAGCCCAGGGGCGCTGACTGACTGTTATACTGCTGCTCTGATGTTCTTCAGAGTTCTTTCTGATTCTTACTGCCTGGTCCCTTGCACTCTAAGCCCCTGTCATAATTAGTAATTCTTTCTGTTAAACTTTCACTGTTCAACTTACCATGTGGTTGCTCTCTCCTCATTGGACCCAGACTGTTACAGCCTCTTACTCTTCACTCAGCCAGGATGTGTAGGGGAATCTATTAATATGTGAAAAATGATAACTAGATTGCATTAACTGTATAGAACAGTTGGTCTGGTTACACCAGTCGTGTGGCCTGCTAACTTTTCTTTACAAGGATATAAAATATATGAAGAGTAGAGACTAACTCTTAATTGACAGGGTTTATGCAAACAGTACCAATTTGTGCATGTGTGATTCGCAGAAACTCGTACATCAGATATTTGTAGAATGGCATTATCATTTAAAGGTGTAAAGACCACAACTATGGGACATCTTGAGAATTCTTATTTAACCAATCAAATATGATTCTCTTCTGTTACGGGTCCAGAAACTCTTTTATTATCTTAACAATATAGAGTGTGGGTGGCATTGGGGATGGTAAGGTTGGATTACTGTGGGGGTCATTTCCCCTGGGTAAACCATCCGCACTCGCCCTCTCCACCTGCTGTGTGTGTGGGTCTGACCGGATCCCAAACCCCCACCCTTTCCCACCCCTTCAAAGCCCCTCTCTGGGGTGGGAGTATGACACAAGCCTGGCTGGTCAGCTCTTCACCCTCTGACCATGATGAGTGGTTCAAAATGGGCAAGGCACACAAATATGTCTAAAGAGTGTGAGCTGAGAACGTTACTGGAATTTTTTGGAAAGAGAAGATCTCTTTCTGCTCGCTTTGCTGAACCGCTAGGATGGAGGCCTGGATCTGCTGGTCAGTGTCTGTGCCAGCGCGTGGGAGAAACCTGTCTGATAAAGAGAGAAACACAGGAAAGGAGAACTAAACAATGCAGAAAAAGAGATTGCTGATAACATCATTTGACGACCTGGGTCTGGCCTGGGGCCGCGGGACCTGAGGTTTTCAGAAACAGGAGACAGTAAACGCCCTGAGCCAGGCTGAGCTCACTCTGTCATTCCTGGTCAACATCGTCCTGACCCCTGACCGTGGCAGCTACTGCAAGGGACACATCTAACAGAGGCCTGCAGGTCGCAGACGAGTGACTGGGAATTTCCTCGGTCAGAGTCCAGGGGTGAAGTTCAGCCAGGCCTCCTTCCAGGTCTCTGCCGTTTTCTTCAGCAGAGAGAGTGACAGGCTGCACGGCCTGGTGTGTGTCCGTGTGCGTCACAACCACGATATTTAAACACAGACCACTTTGTAGTTATTTTCTTCCATCTGAAGTCTTTCTGGAAATGTGCCAAATAGACACTTACTTAGATACACACAAAAGGTCAAGTTTTCTCCCCTGCCTTCCCATTTAAAGCAAAATACTTTTTCTTTATTTTATTTATGGAAGGGTTAATTTCTTTATTTTTATCATGCCATACTATGTTGCTTAGTTACAATCCATTACTAATGTCAGTTTTTATAGTCTCATCTGTGTTCAGATGTTGAAATTTGCTTCTAGATGCCTATTTCTATTTTTCAAACTTAATTTTTTCTTCTGTACTTAAAATTCAAAACTCAATGCCAATCTTTTTGAAAACTCCGTAATTCTTTTTTCTGTTTGCTATGAGTGTTATTTGAGAGGGAAATGCACTTAGAGCAATGATTACAAGGCAATCGTGGATCAAATTAATGCTAGTTGTGTAATCTTCTGAATGTACCATTTGAAATAAATCTGTCAAAAGATAGATTCACATAAAATCGTTGTAGAATACCACTAATTCGTGTTACAATGTACTGGATGGTAGCAAGAAATTGTCAGCCGTAAGAAGTACAGTTGCTAAATGATCTAATAATAAAACAACATATTTTGGGTGCTGTTTATTGGCACTTTGTCCTAGAAGTTAACATTTACTCTTTTTCTTGAACATTAGACATTACAGAACTAGAACCTGTTTTTCAAATATTCTGAATAAACTAAATATCTGTCACTCAGAAGGGAACAATGACTCTAACCTGTTCCCATTCTCTTCTCTCCTCAGAAGATCCCTTTGTTGGCTGACCAGGTGTGGCCACTCTGCCAGCACATCAGGATTTCTGTAATTCCTACGGAGACACCATTGACTCAAGGAGGGCTCCTCCCAGAAGGCTGTGAAGGGAGAATTCAAGCAATTTTTCCACTTGCTGGAAGTTTAAATGTTGATAAATAGTTTAAAATGTAAATATCTGGCAAAACTGAGTTACACTTGTTCTACAGTTAGTTACACATTATTATTTAGATCATTTTCATTTTAATCCACGTTTTCAATTGCCAAAAGGATTTGAAAGTGTTCACAATAAAATATGTGCCATTAAAGTTATCAAGATAACACATCATAATCCAAGTAAGACGATATTAAAATAGTTGGACCAGAAAAACAAAATAAGCTAAGAATAACTAGTTCAAATTTTGCCAGGCAAGGCAAAAAAGCAAAGCATAACATATTATATAATGGTCATCCAACAAAAGGAAGTGTAATCATTCAAAAGAGACAAACATTTTCCAAGCACTATCTCTAAAGATTGATTGTTTCAAAGTCTATAGAAGGAAAAATTAAGTATATTACAATCTCTAAAAATTTTTCAAAAATTCCAAAAATCTGTCCTATGACCAGCTTTTACTCACTATCAATGATAGCCAAGAAATAAATGTTAAGCTTTCCTCTTGTGAAAAAATGTTTTTGAGGTGCTAAAGTATATTTTTTAGGTAGATGATTTCAAATTGATGTATAGGTCACACATAGAAAAGATTAAGAATAAAATGCCTTGTGGTTCAGTGGTTTTCAAACTGCTCTGGGCCGAGACCTAGAAATTCTGTCTGAGCTTCCTGTACTCCACAGAAATCACTGTTCCCATCACCCTCTCCCATTTCAAACAAAAGCAGCTCCACTTTGCACTTTAGGCTTCTGCTTGAGACTGCATCTAAGACACAGTTTCCAAGCTGAATAGGGACCATCAAAAATGGTTATTTTAGGCCATTCAGATTCAACTTCAGGTAGCCTCTATGCAGGATGTTTTTTCAACATCACTTTATAATTCTTACAACGCCTGAAAGGAAGTCATTATTTTATCTGTTTTACTGACAAGAGGAAACTAAAGCTTTAAAAAAGGCATTTTGGGTCTGGCCCAGTGGCGTAGTGGTTACGTTCACATGCTCCGCTTTGGCGACCCAGGGTTGGATCCTGGGTGTGGACCAACAACGCCACTTGTCGGGCCATGCTGTGGCAGCCTCGCCCTATAAAAAAGTAGAGGAAGATGGGCATGGATGTTAGCTCAGGGCCAATCTTCCTCACACACAAACACACACACACACACAAAAGGCATTTGATGAGTGGAGGAGGTCAGATTCCCAAAAGGCCAGATAATTGGGACTTTGAAATTATCAAGGAGTGTGACAGGTGTGCATTCTGGAGAATGACAGTGATCCAGGAGCTACCATCTAAGAAAGGAGAGAGTGACCCAGAGGTCAATGACTGAAGTGAGGAGTGGAGAGTAGATCTGATGGAAACTCAGTGCTGGAGATTTCTAGGAAAGGGGGAGGGTCAAGGGTCTGGAAGCCAAAATGAGGAGCAAGAAGGATGTCTGTTCCCTCCCAGACCAGGGTGTGAGTGGCATGGAAGAAAACATGTCCTCAGGGGAGAAGTAGGTGTCAGTGAGAACAAGATTATGGGAACACTCAGAAAACAGGGTGGGCAGATGAGTATGCACTGATGACTGACCAAGAGCTCCAGAAGGCATGGTGGGGAGGGTTTTAGATATTGAAGAGAGGAAGGAGGTGGAAGCAGGTGAGGGAGGTACAGAGCTATCGGAGCTTTGGTGGTAGTTGACATAAACAGGAATGTGGACCACGTAAGATTTTTTGTGATGCTCCCTTCAAAGCTGTGAGTATTAGGAGTGGAAGAAAAGGGTCCTAAAAGAGAGCCCAGATAATTAGGGCTTCCACTTGACCCCTGCTGATAGAGGCATGGACTCTATAGTGACATGAGCTTGCAGTGAGTCCTTGGGTTCACACCCAAATTCGCAAATGGGGCATAAATCTCACCCTATGATTCTGCACCTATTTCAGTGTGGGGGTTTTCCCCATACCACCAAGCACTTCTCTGACACCAACAGAGTGTCCTATAATTCAACTCAACTTGACACTGTCTACCTGGAGACAGCATCCGATTCCACAGGTTAAGGGCTCAGTCCTACAAGTCCCCCCCAACCCCACCCAACTTCAGATGTTAGTTGCAAGTCCAGGTTGTCACCTGCACTTCTGAAAAAACAGCTATAGATTGGAGGTTCCAACAGCCCCCCTCTTTGGGTTCAGTTAGTTTGCTAGAGAAGCTCACAGAACTCAGAGAAACATTTTATTTACTAAATTACCAATTTATTATAAAAGGATATCGCTCAGGAACAGCCAGATGGAAGAGGTGTATAGGGCAAAGCGTGGGGAAAGGGCTCGGAGCTTACGTGCCCTCTCTAGGAGCCCCTCTCCCAGTACCTCCACCTGTTCACTAACCTGGAATCTCTCTGAATCCTGTCCTTTTGGGTTTTTATGGAGGCATCATTACATAGACACGATTGACTAAATCATTGACCATTGGCCATCATTCAACCTCCAGCCCTTCTCCCCACCCTGAAGGTCAGGGGGGGTGAGACTGAAATTTCCAGCTCTCTAATCACATGGTCGGTTCCTTCAGCAACCAGCCTCCATCCTCAGGCGCTTTCCAAAAGTCACCTCACTAACATAAACTCAGATGTGGCTGAAAGGGGTTTGTTATGAGTATCAAGACACTCTTATGACTCTTGTCACTTAGGAAATTCCAAGGGTTTTAGGAGAGCTGTGCCAGAAATGGGATGAAGACCAAATACATATTTCATATTATAGATCACAATATCACACACACCAAGCGTGTGGGGTCCCATTTGACTTTTCTATTAGAGGCATGGAGGCCAGAAGAGGAGCAAAGAAGACTTTGAGCATCATTTCCACCTGACATCTGCCAGCGCAAGCAGTTTTTGAGCTCCGGAGTTACAGATCCAGCTGGCAAGAGAGACCAGTTCTCAGTCCTATTTCAAAACCTCCCTAGAAACAGGCTCTGAAGGGTCCAGTTGGAGTTTGGGTCTTACTGTCTGTGACCAGGGCCTGTGTGATTATGTCATATAAAACAGCAACCAAGAGTCCGTCAGTGTGATGGAGGGAGGCAAATATGGGATTCCTCATATGGTGTGCTGCTGGGCAGACACCCCAACAGGTGTCCACCAAGAGTCTGATCAAAAATAGAGTTTAAAAAGTCTTTTAGGGGCCGGTCCCGTGGTGTAGGGGTTAAGTACGAGTTCTCCTCTGCTGGCGGCCCGGGGTTCGGGCCTCAGGTGCTCACTGACACACCGCTTGTCAGGCCACGCTGTGGCGGCGTCCCACACAAAATGGAAGAAGATGGGCACGGATGTTAGCTCAGGGCCAGTCTTCCTCAGCAAAAACAAAAAAGAGGAGGATTGGCATGGATGTTAGCTCAGGACTGATCTTCCTCACAAAAAAAAAAAAGTCTTATTTAGATTTCAGGGCTGAGATCTGTCAATAATAGGTGACAGAAACAGGTAATGTTAAATGGCAAAATGTACACACACGTGGGCCCGGCTTTCCCCCGCTTCTACTTGAGTAAGAGATTTTTGGCTCTGGATGCTTGGGCTCTCTCCCTCCCCCGCCCTCCAAGGAGGGATATTTTATTGCTAAAGAGAGATTTAGACTTTTGTGATGCAGAATTAAGAGAGCAGAGATTAGTGAATGACCTAGGTCTGCTGAAGGAGTAGCAGCTTTTTGGGAAAAGAAATAACTGGAAGTTGCTGCATGGGGTGGAGACAAAGGAAATGGGAGAGGAAAATAGGATTTTAAGAAGCATTTATGTGGACAACATATTATTTCATTATGTTTAATGAGCAAAATAAAGTAACTTCAACCATTTTGAAAATACTTTGGCCAGAGGAATGTGTTCCTGGACTCGTAACACCACACTGATGCCAGACCACAAGGATGGTGGCTTGAGAGAATTCCAGGGAGTTGGGAGGGAAAGCTGTGCTCCTTTAACCAGGGGCGTGTGCAGCGATAATAGGACACCTAAGCAGACACATCGTACTCAAGTGGAGATATGGACTTGGAGTCCAAATGAGAGGTCAGTGCTGGAGTAGTAAGTTTGAAATTTATATAAATAGAGTTAAAAGCAAAACTTGAGACTGAATTAGTCATGCACATAGAAAGGGAAAAAGAAAGTATGAATGACCAAGCCTCATGAAAGACTGACAATTGAGAAGCACAGAAAGAAGGAGAAGGCATAAAAGGTAGAAATATCAAGAACTATGTGGCTTGCAAAGAAAGAAGTCGGAGGAAAATATTCCAGGAGCAAGGAAGAAGTCACATGATGTAAGAGTTTCAAAGAACCCAAGAAGTTACCTGGTTCAGTCTCCTGCACTAGAAAGCATCCATTTAAGCATCGTTGCAGATGTCCTTCTGGCCTCTGGGTGAACATTTCCTGTTGTGGGGAGCTCATCTCAAAGGTATTCCACTCCTATGCTGAACCATGCAAGATGTAGGTTCTAACTTGTATACTTGATGGGGACAATATTGCCCTCAACATGGGAGAAATTAATTATTAAGGGGGAGCCAAAAAAAGATCTTACTCTTCTGTATAGATACAGGTACATAAACATTATATGGTTTATCTGTGGTATTAAAACTTCATTGTTGGGGGTGGATGGTGGGCAGTTATTAGAAAAAAAAAAAGTGTTAAAAGTCTCCCTGATGAAAAATAGTTGAAAAACACAATTTATACTAATCTACAAGTTAACAAATCCTAGTGGCTTAAAAGAGCAGCATGTATGTTGCTGAAAGTCCTTCATTACAGAGCAAGGAATGTGATGGCAGTGGTTTCAGGAATGTGCTCACACCTTTACTCTTGGACACAGGCTGAGAAGGCTGCACTACTTCCTAGCAGGTGACATTATGGAAGACTTCCTTGATGGGCAGGGGAGGGCCTGGAGAATCACAGGCATTTTCTATCTCAGCCTGGAAGCCACACCCATCTCCTCTGCTCACATTTCATTGGCCAGAAGAAGACACAGGCACTGTCTAAATTCAAGAGGATAGGGAAATATAGGGGAAGAATGGAATATTGGACAAGCATTACAATATCTGCCACAGAGTTGTCATACTGAGTGGAAATCTGCCTCTCTGCAACGACCCCACAGCGGTCCTCATTTTGCATCTTTGAGCAACACGTTGACACTCTATTCCCTCTGCTTCAAAAGAGAAAATTAATTCTCTCTAAACTCCTCTCACCATCTCTGGCATGAGAAAATTAGCAACACATTTATCACACCGTCTTTCCTCCTCAAGACTCTGCAATTCGTCAATGACCATGTTGCATCCAACAGATCGCCATCCTTAGTGGGGGCGTACGAGGCAGTGGGCTGGATCTAAGTATGAATTCTTCAGTGCTGTCTAACTTTTTTTATTTTGCCACATCATTCTGTGCACTGATACTAAGCGTGTGGTCAGCCAAAATCCTGGGCTATTTTTTCACATGGTCTACAGCAAAGTGAGAAAGTCTTTGTGTTTTATCAAGAATTAGAAACTGATGGATAAAATTTATCACAGTGTTATCTAAATAATGCACTTCCAATAATAGATTTTTTTATTTGTTTGTCTGATCTTTTGTGTAAGAAAAGTTGAAAATAAGGACAGTAAAAGCAACGGCTATAAAACAAGTTATAATTTATGGTTCTTACAAATATCAGTTACATGACATGGCCCCGTATTTTTGGTGTTTGTTGTGTTTTAAGTGAAACTGCCTTTGTGGAGCTCTGCTCCTGGGGCCTGACCCAAGCACAGGGGCCGATCAAGTAGGTGAACATCAAGAACTGGGGTTTCAGAAGCTTTCATCCTCAAAACAGTGTCTCAAGTTTCCTCTCAATTTTAGTGACCGTTACGATTGTACTTGCTATCCTTTTTATACCCTTTTCTCACATCAAAACGTATCTGTTCATTTTCTAGATCAAAAAATACTTATGTGCAAAGCACTTTGTAACTATGAAAAATAAAATTTCAAATTACAAATAAAATTTTCCTCATACAATAAAGTTTCTTACCTCCCTTTGGCCTTAGAGGACCTTACATACAAGGTGAGAGAAAGAGAGAGACACCAAGACAAACACCAGAAGATTTGCAGAGGCAACTGTTGAAACTAGAATTTCCATGGACGACAATCACAGAAAACGATCCATGAGAGGAGAGAGCCTTCAACTTTGTCCAAAAGAAAGAATATTACTTGGAAAAGCATGCTGCCTGGGCAAGGCAGTCCACGTTTTTCCACATTTGGAGTGTAGTATGAACAAATGTAAAGTGGTGACGAGAGGAAGTTGCATAACTCGGGAAACAATGAGCAGAGAAACTTCACCCTAAACCCTGAGTTTGTGCTAAGAGCGGTGACAGAGATTTAAAAATATGCTCGAGTCCTGTTACCCTGGCAATATTTTGGACTTGGCATTGAAAAACCACTAAAGGCTTCTGGGGAGAGCAGAGACGTGATCAGAGCCGATTTCCACAGCAGATGTTATGACGGCAGCATCTAAGATGGACTGGGGTAGAGACAATGGCTCTGGAGAGAGGAATTAAAAGCAAATGCACTAATCCAGTGAGATATAACAAGAGCCTGGGTGGAGACCAGAGAACAGAGTAGGAATAAAAACAAATATTAGCTGTAAGAAAGGTGATAAAGGGAGGAGCAAAAGTCAGACTTCATCAGCTGACTGCAGTTGGGAGAGGAATAGAAAAGAGACTTCTAGTCAACGTGGAGGAGTAAGACGCTGAGTGAAATACCCCCTCCCATTCTAACCACTAAGAAACACGGCACAACCACAAAATTAAATCCATAGCTGAGCTGAATAAAAGTCAGAGTGGTAATAGTGAGGTGAATGTGAAGCTTAACAAAAGAATCAAGATGGACATTAACACTTGCCCTAGGAAGGAACTGAACTCAGCCTAGAATCGGGAAGCGCTGCCCAGTCGATGAGATGGACTGGAGAAAACCTGTACCCACTAGGCCCTGGAGAGCATCTAAGCAGCATGCCAACTTCGCAGAGCTGTGGGTAGAAAATATTTCATGAGCAATACAAAGAACAATCCTGTGACACACACCTGTGTTGTCTGAACTAAAGCAACCCATGTGGTAGGGAAACCACTTTCTGAAAAATTGCTTGAAAACTCTGAGGCCAGGGGAAATCCATGTCTCCTTCAGAGGCAAACGCAAAACACTTTTTACAATCCCTCGTACAACCTATGGCAGAAATTACAACTCACACAGAGAAATGCGTCTCTATGAAAGGTAGTCAGCTGATCAAAAAAAAAAAAAACGAGAATTTGTACTTGTGAAACAGAAGGCAATAGATAAACAAGAAAAGGTAGAATAAACAGTGATTGGACCATCAAACTTGAGTGACTAGAAAAATGGCTAAAACTGCTATAGAAACATTCCTCATCTTTCTTATACTAGAGGAAGAGGCCTCAGAGCAACTGAGGTTGCTGGAGAGCAAGAGGGAAGGGGGGGGTGAGAGAAGCAAGCCCAGAATCCTACTTAAGCCCAGCTCACATCTCCAGATGGTCTCTGACCTGCACACTCACAGGATGGACAGCAAGCAGCTGCCACTCAGACTGACCTGACACCATAGCTGTCAACCACTGCAGATGTGAAAGTGTGCAATTCAAGTCCAACCAAGTCAGTTCTCTACTAACACAAAAGCTTCAACACCCTTTGAAGCAAAGACAGAATCTAAAGTCTACACAACACGATATCCACAATATCCATGATACAACCCAAAATTACTCAACATACAAGGAGTCAGGAGAGTATGACCCCTTGCCAAGGAAAAAGACAATCAAGAAATGCCAAGTCCGAGATGACCCAGGTGTTGGAATTATCAGGTGAGGACGCAGAACAGCTGTTACAATTCTGCTCAGTGAGGCAAAGGAACGTAGTCTCCTAAGTGAAAAGATGGGAAAATTAGAAAGTGTAAAAAAGGTCTAAATGGGAATTTCAAAATAGAAAAATAAAATATCTGAAATTTAAAATGTATTTGATCATCTTAATAGCAGAATGGAAACAACAGAGGAAAGAGTCAGGGAAGTTGAAGATAGATCAATAATAATCATTCAATTGGGAGAAGGAGAAGGAGGAGGGGCAGGAGGAGGAGAGAAAACGAAGAGATGGTATTAAGTAAGAACAGATCTTTAGGGCTCCGCGGGACAATTTCAAAAGGTCTATGTACTGGTAGTTGGAGTCTGAGGAGGAGAGGAGATAGAGAATGAGGCTCGGAAAAATATTCGTAGAAATAATGCCTGATAGCATTAAAAAATTGGTGAAAACCATAAATTTACATGTTAAAGAAGCTCAGTAAACTCCAAACAGGATTAGTTAGAGGAAAATCATCCCTACGCACATCATGTTCAAACTGTTGAAAACCAAAGATAGAAAGACATAGTGAAGGTGACCGGAGAAGAATGACATGTTACGTACAGGAAAGTAATGATTCAAACCGCCAGGCGCCTCTCATCAAAAACCATGGAGGCTGGAAAACAATAAAACAATGCCCTTAATGTGCCAAAGAAAATAAACCGTCAACCCAGAATTCTAAATCTAGCAAAAAATATCCATCAACCATGGTGGTAAAATAAAGATATTTTCAGATTTTAAAACTAACAAAAACTCTAAGGGAATTGATGGCCTCCAGATCTGTATTGCAAGAAATACTAAAGAAATCCATCAGGCTGAAGAGAAACGATAGCTGAGAGAAAGTCAACAATAGACTTCAAGACAAAGAGCACTACTAAACGTAAAGAGGGACATTTTATAATAAGAGAATATTCCACTCATTGGGAAAACATAACAATCGTAAATGTATACATGCTGATAACAAAGCCACAAAATATATGAAGCAAAAATTGATAGAATTAGAGGAATAAATAGTTCCACAATTATAAAAGGAGAATTTTATACCCGTCTGAACAATTTATAGAAAAACTAGACTAAAAAATTAGCAAAGACATAGAAAATCTTTAAAAAACACTGTCACTTTGATCTAATTGACATTTGTGCATCAGTAGATTCAGAAAATCTCTCTGTGAGTGACACAGAACAGTATATCCTCTATGATTCTATTTGCATAAAATGCAAACAAATCTGCAGTGACAGAAAAGACGAGTGGTGGCCTGGGGAGGGCAGAGGGAGGACTAGAACGCAAAGGGGCATAGGAATCTTGTGGAGGTGATGGAATTGCTGTGTCTTTTTTGTAATGGTGGTTTCATGAATGTGTACAACTTTCATCAAGTTGTGCATCTAATGAATGTGTTTATTGTACATAAAATGTTCTTCAATAAAATTAACAAGAAAGGTAAATTGAATACATTTAATTTGAAAAGAGCATGACTAGTATGATCCAATTTTTCTAACACTATAAAATTTATCTTTCTATTATTTTATGCATGAAGAGAGTTTCTGAGTGATATTCCTCAAATGTTGATGATGATAATTTTAGGAAGATGGAAGGTTGGTAGGGATAATTTTTTTTTTTTTTTTTACTTTTCTACATTGCTTATATTTCTTTTTATAATGGCCATATATCATTTTTACAAAATCAATACATTAATTTTTGAAAATGAATTGTTAATGAAAAAATGAAACACTGTGGTAGAACACTTCTTTTATAAGGTTGACAGTAAATAGAAGCAAAATATTATTACATGATTGTGAGGCATATTAGAAGAAGGGAAGAGTTTTCACAGAAGGGAAGAATCTGTAAGTATGTGAAACAGTTGTGGAGGAACACTGTACTTTTTCCTCACAGATCCCTGAACTCCGTTTTCCTCGATAGCAGCTGAGCAATCTGTGAAATAAATTCATGCCAACATGCAAATAGGTACAAAGATTTTCCATCAGCCCTTGTCAAATTTCCTCTTAGCTGAAGCCAAGGAGATCCAACTCCTTCTTCCAAAGAAGGGGCAGCAACATTGCAAAATAGATAATTTGAGGATAATATGGTATTAAATACCATAAAAATATGGTATTAAATAGTACTCAATAGATACAGTTTTAGTAAACAAATAAATAGAGAATGAAGACGGGATAGCTTTCCAGCATCGCTTAACTTGTGCTCCATCGTGCTTTGTATTCCACCACAGCACGTGTCTGGTGCAGGTCACACCTTGAAATTTGTGGTGATTAGTTACAGGATCAGTTTCTCCAATGACAGGTCATGTATAAAGCACCTCATTACACCACAGATGGGATTTTATACTTCGGTGCCTACCCTGACACATAGGTACACACTGACAGACACAAAACTCTATAACCTTTAAGCTGGAAATCCTGAACAAGATTCTAGTCTGTCAGCAGTTCCCCAAACTGAATGATGGTGTCCAACAGTAGTAACGAGGCATCTGTAGAATACGTTATGCACCAGCGATAGTTTCCCTTTTGAAATATCCTAATCACCCCTAATATCCCCTCTTTGGGTTTTGTTTTATTAATGAAAGAAAAATATAAATCAATGATAGGAAATTTAAAGCCTGACACCCGAGAAATGATGAAAAGATCAATGAAAAATTTGAATATTATGTTTATAAATAATGTCATAAATATCATCCAGATATTTAAGTAAATGAGGTTTTTTAACTGCATTTTTTCAGTTTTGTCTAGGAGAAGATCATTCTTAAAAGCCCCTGTAGGTATGTATTTGGGCAATTTTCCAAAATAATCTATTTTTGTGATATTATGTTGGGCCAAAACATGAAAGAGTGGGTGCTATGGGCATTAGCAACAAAAAGAATACGTAACTCAAGCGGTATCCGTAAGACAAATCTGAGAAAAGGACGGGTCACACTCACGACCCAGGAATCCTCAGGTAAGGTTCAAAGCTGGGAAGCCCACACCAGTTTCAGCCACAGCACGGCTGCTATAGGGATCTAGCAGTCAAATCTCACAGCATGGCTCTATCTCCACAAGGAAAGAAAACCAGTACGGTTCTCAATTGTCGTAATATCAAGAGATTTTTGGTTGCACAACTAGGAAGTTAAAAAAAAAAAAACTGATGCCGGGGTCCCACGCCCAGAGATTCTGACTTCATTGGTATGAGATGTGCCTGGGCATGAGGATCTTTAAAGACTCTCATCATTCTGACGTGCGGCCGAGTGTGAGGATGCACCGAGCATCCTGAAACCTTCCCGTCCAACAGCTGAGGGACTTTGCTGGCATGAACCAAAAAAAAAAAAATTACTTTTTCTAACAATTAGATGTAATTTTAACTTTATCCTGAGGTACTTGTTCAACAAGAAAGAAACGGTGACTCAAGTTTGGGGATAAACTGCAAAATTCTATAAAGTCCGTAGAGTAAGAAAGTCAATGAAGTGCTTAAGAAATCATATGTTTTTTCTTACAAAGATCCCAAAGCAAAGACTTGACATGTATACCATTCACACTTGACCTAAAAACTTTAAATGGCAATATTTTTAATTGAAATAACAAAAAGCATGTTCCTGAAATCAAAATATGCATATGTGTATATATATGATAACTATATGTGCACATATAGTCTAACATGTCCTATCCTCAAGAAATAACACTTAGAGTTCATCCTCAGCTTTTTGGCAAGTAGATTTTCATTTTCAAGTTTTATATATATTTATATTTAATAACAGTAATGCATGCACATGAAATAAAAGTTTTGAAATGACCTAGAACTGTTATCCTATATTTTATTATTGCCATAGTATAGAAATGTAATTATTTGTTAAAAATGACTGTAAACATTTTGAAGCTCTTGATAAAATGGTCCAATTATTTTCCAAAATTCTTGAGGAGTTAGTACACTCAGGATTAATGCACAAGAGTAACTGATTTGCTATGTTCTTATGATGGTTAATTTTATGTGTCAACTTGGCGAGGCCATGGTACCCAAGAATTTGGTTAAACACATCTGGATGTCACTGTGAAGGTATTTTTCACATGAGATTAACATTTAAATCCGTAGACTTTGAGTAAATAGATGACTCTCCATAATGTGGGTGGGCCTCATCCAATCAGTTAACGGTCTTAAGAAAAAGACTGACCTTTCCCAGGGAAGAGGAAATTCTATCAGACGGCCTTGGGACTCAAGCTGCAACATCAGCTCTCCCCTGGTCTCCAGCCTGCCCACCTGCCCTGCAGATTTTGGACCTGCCAACTCCACAATCACATTGAACCAGTTCCTTAAAATAAATCTCTCTCTGTATGCACATCCTATTGGCCTGTTTCTCTGGAGAACTCTGACTAACCCCGTTCTGTACACGTTTTATTTTCAGTGTCAGTTAGATGTGTACGTGGCCCAGTGTCATTCGTAGTTAGCATGAGAGGCTGGCTTTCTGACTGCAGTCTTCCATGAGGATCGGTTTTTATTTCAAATGTGGTAGTCACTTCCTCCTGCTCCTTTGTCACCATATGTATCTTTGTCTTGACCTGGTTGACATTTCATTTGGATGGACTCCTTGTGAAGCTATGTCCCTATTCATAAAGACTTTGTACTTGGAAAGTTTATTTCCACCTACCCAATCTCCTCACATTTCTCTGAATTATCAAATCATTAGCAGATGCGATCAGTGTGCTGGAGTACATTTATGTTTCCTAATTTAAACACTCCTAAGAGCAGTGTTTAAATAAAATTGTGCCTTATGAAAGAAAAAATAATCTCTAATTATTTAATTTAAAGTGTCAGGTTGAATGTGAATCAAGGGGAAATTTTTTCATCAATAAAGAGAGCAATATAGTTATTTTCAGATTTAGGAAATATTTCAAAAAAAGTATTTTACAAAGCATCTTCTATAACATTTTGTATATGGCTCTATCTACGGGAATGTGTAGAACAAAATCATTTCCTACCTTCCATTTTAATTTGATGCTTTCTCTAAAATATAGTTAGAAAAGCATAATGCACTTTCCATGGGCTGAAAAGGGGAGACTTAACTATTGTTCCAACCTCCACAGCCACCAAACCAGCCTTATTCACATTCCACACCAACAGCCAAACGCCATTCATGAGACAAAATAATTGCTGATAGCAACAGAAATATTTTTAAACTACCCTCTTCTTTTTATTCACATCTGCTCAGTGTTTGAATAAATTTTCCTTTTGTTTAGAAAATGTGCTTAACTGTATATTAAGTAGCTAGGATCTGGGGTATGAATGAGCCAGGGAACAGGTGACACAGAGCATGTCCCAGGACTGTAACATAATATGGCCGCAGTGACCCACAATGGTCTTTGCCTTGTGGTATAAAATGTAACAGAGCTCTTCATTCGTTTCCCAAACACAAACAGTGCACGTGTTTGTGTGCCTTATCGTTTTCAAATCAAGATGTATTATTCTTATAAGTACATGCTGGCATTAAAAATAGGGACTTAATTCCTAAGTGCAGGACTTGACTGAAAAACAGTGAAAACTGCCTTTTGATTTCAATATTTACAAGAACCAAATTTCCTATGTGGAAAAAAATGCAACAATTGAGAAATAATCTGCTTTTTACTGTTATCTTCATGCAGCAGTAACTACAACCCGTGCTCAGAAAATCTTCAATAAAAAGCTCCGTAAAGCACAAACATTTCAGAGAAAAGAGCCTCTCTGTAATTGTAATCCTGAACATATTTCTTTCTCTAAGCATTACTCTCCCCTTTAAGTAGTACAACTTAATGCCGGGCTGGACTGCCCCGGCCCGCTGCCCCCGGGGGCGATGTACTCCGCACGCGGCAGTTAGCAGGGCCGCTCTCCTCCAGGGCTCCTTTCGAATCCCGAGTTCAGCCCGCCAGCCCGTCTGTGCCAGCACTCGCTGCCTTTCTCAAGCAGAAACACTCTCGCGACCTTGAGCGAGGCCATTAGCGTGAGGACCCTGGCAGCCGCGGAGCGCTGCACGCTGCTTGCAGGACGCTGCCCTGGAGCGTGCCCTTTCACAAGGAGGGCTTCAGCTGCCACCCTTCTTCCTTTCTGCTTCTGTCTTCAGATGAAGGCAGCGGAACCGAGCGCGGTTTCTCAGACCCAGGTCTCACAGCTAGGCGTTGTCCTTGCTTCCACGTCCCCTCACACCCCACACCCAGCCGAGGAGCAGTGCTGCCAGCCTGACGGCCAAGGCAGGCCCAAGTCCAGCGCGTCCCTCCGCCCCGGCGCGGCCCGGCGGCGCCTCGCCCTCTTCTCGGGGCCGCCCCAGCCTCTGCCGGCGCTGCCGGGCGCGCTCGCCGGCCACGGCTGCGCAGCGTCCACACAGCAGCCCGAGAGACCTTTCTCACGCGTGAATCCGACCGTGGCTCTCTTCTGCTGACGCGTCCTCAACGGCTTCCCACGAGCTTCAAGGACTCTGGTCGTTCGGCCCTGCTTGTACCTCCTACTTCATCTTCCTCAACGTTCTCCCTAATTCACTGCACTCCAGCCAAATTGGCTTTTTTCCTGTCCTCCAAACTGCCGCGCTTTTTCCTGACTCAGAGCCTTTGCACCTCCTCTGCTTCTTGTTGCGTTTCTTTCCCCCCAGATCTCTCCAGGGTTGCTTCCTTATGAACAGTGATGTCTCGACGCAGACGTTACTTCCTCAGAGAGGCCTTCCCTTCCCACCGTTCCAAAGCAGCTCCTCCCCCATCCCTCTATCATAGCACCCTATTTTATCTTCTTTATGACAATGACACTTGAAATTATTTTATTTATTAATTTATGTGTTTATCACTCCCTCTATATTAGTCACAAATTGCTGTATGATAAATTACCCAAATCCTAGCAACTTAAAACAACAACAAGCCTTTATTATCTCACACAGCTTCTATAAGTTGGCAATTTGAGAATGGCTCAGCTGGCTTATTCTGGCTTGGTATCTCATGTGAAGTTGCATTTGGGTGGGCTGCAGTCATCTGAAGGCTTGACTGGGGCTGCCAAATCTGATCTCAAGATGGCTGACACAGACAATTGGCAGGTTTTTGCTGGTTATCAGGCAGAGGTCTCAGGCCCTGCACGTGAGCTTCTCCACAGGGCTGCTGGAGTGTCCATGTAATATACAGCTGGATTCTCCAAGAGCAAGTGATCAAAAAGAGAACAAGACAAAAACACAGTGTGTTCTATGACATGACCTTGGAGGTAACACGCAGTCATCCAGAAATATCCTATTGAATACACTGGTCATCCTTCTTCAGTGTGGGAAGGTACTGGACAAGGGCTTGAGTACCAGGAGGCAAAAATCTTTGGGAGTCCATCTTGGAGGCTAGCTGCCACACGCTGGATATCACAGACTCTGCCCTGTTCAACAATATCCCCTGTGACCAGGAAAGTACCTGACACTCAAGGAATGTTTGATTAACAGTAGACTAGCTGGTTAGTGGCAGACCTGTGTCTCAGTTTGTGAGATTGTGTTCACACATGTGTGGGTGTAAAAAATCCCAAGGATTTTTTGAACCCAGCTCAAAGGAACTGGGTTCCTTTCTAGCTCTGTCCCTGCTTAGTCATGTGACCTTTGATAAGTCACTTAATCTCCATCATCTTCAATAGCTCTGTCTATAAAATAGAAATAATACCTCTCCTGACTCATTCACATGTTGGTTGTAAACATTATGTAATGGAAACTTAATTCAACTGGTGTTGAGGAAACCAGGCTCCAGATTCAAATCTTGTGTTTTTTTAAGTATGTTACCTTAATCCCAACCCTCCATTTCCTCTTTGATAGAAGAAATTGGTTAAATTATATAATCTATAATGTTCCTCCAGCCCTCAGATTCTGCAGTTTTTATGGCTAACGCAACAATTACATGATGTGGATTTCAAGGCACTGTAAGAAACAGTGTTGTGTGGTTTGACCAAGAACATTATTATTATTGCCAAAAGAGTCAAAACGCAAGTCCCCCTGTCACTATAGCAGGTGTAAGGTGTTCTCATTGAGGAGGTGGCGCCGGCAGCACGGCAACGCCACACGTGGTCAGGGAGGGCCCAGGGGACAGTCGGAGGTGCACTGGCAATCCCTGGCAAGCCTGTCAATCATCCAGGTGCTGTCCCCGCTCAGGCCTGGGTTCAGCTGGCTAACCCCTCACCACTAGCCTTGAGGTTTCTGACTTGAGGGCCCAGAAAGTGTAAGAAAGTGTGAGAAAAACTCTTTCACCAGAGCCCCAGAGGGCACCCTTGCACCTTTCTAGAAATGGAAGGGAAACAGTCCCAACTACAAGTCAGCCTAGATGTGTAGTACTGTGCACAGTATAGTAAGTAGACACTTTTATTTTGGAATTCCAGTCAGCCCCCCTCGGTGCCTGCTTGTGCTCACAAATCTCAGCCAAGAACTACTTTCCTCCTCAAGATTGTAAGAGATCTTCTCACTGACACCAAATCAGTAAACGCTGAGACTCCTGGCTCATAGGATTTCATTTAAAGTCCTCACTGCTTTTGTTTTAAAACTTGTTTATTAGAAGTTGTTAGGAGTTGAGGCGATAACACCTACCATCTTTGTACTTCAGTCATGTTCGTTTCTTCAATATCATTTTGAAAACTAAGATTTGTAGATTTTATAAAAAACAATTTGTTGATTTGACATAGAGACAGATAGTTTAACTTTTAGATCTCTCATTGATTGCTTTTCTTACTGAAAACAGCTTCAATTTGGGGCAATCATAACCCACTCGATCCTCATAGTGGACAATACAATTGGCAGCCTGTATGTCTCTCTCTCTCTCTCTTTCTCTCTCTCTCTCTATATGTATATGTATATGTATATGTATATGTATGTACATGTATATGTATATGTAGGGTTTTTTGTTTGTTCATTGGTTTATATTGTGATAGAAATGGAAATGCCTGCAGGAATTTTAATGTTTGTATTTTATAAAAATACCACTTTTCCCATGCTTCTAAGAACTCAGAAACGTCTTTCATTTGTGTTTAGAACAAAATCTGGGATGTAAAATTCTGAACGATGATGTAACTGATATATTTGAACAAACATCTGTAGAGCAAGACAAGTGTCACTGATTTGTTTGTGGAACTGGACCATTTAAAGTAAAGCATGAAGATCTCAGTGGGTTATTTGTCAGCATGCTTACCAGTTAGTCAGTTTATAATAAACTTAATACATCCAAGAGTATCAGCACAGCTCTGGGCCTAGACCCAAAAGAAAACATTAGGATTCAAAGCAATACAAACACCACTACCTATTGCACTGTTACACATCTTAAATTTTTGATGCTTAATCCCTAAAAACCACCTTGAACCATGTGCTGCAGCCACCAAGAGTGTGGGATGAAAATATCTGAAGGGATTAAAGAGTCGTTTCCACTAGAGAAACACATTTTCTCAGCTGTTCTGGTTTCAGTGAAGAGGAATTTTCCCTAAACCTCTCCTCCCCCATCCCCTTCACGGCCTTTCCCCCCTGGGAAGTGGAGTAATTTATCAGGGTGGGAATTTAGTAATAAATTTGGCACCCTCAGCTCAGTTCCACCCTCCATCCTCTTTGGGAGAGAGGCCTCAGCCCTTGATCCATAGGCTCTACCTGGCAGGCCCCACCGCGGGGGGAGACCAGCCAGGCTTCTGCATTGCAAGCAGGGTAGGTCAGTTAGCAGGACTATTTATCTCTCATAAAGCACAATCTCGAACTTTGACCATATTTTGGATTTCCATCTGTCAATCTTTATCTTCCTTCTCAAGACCCCAACAGTTTCCAACAAACCAATTAATAGCCTAATTAACAGAAATGTCCTGGCAGGTTTCCGCACACCTTCGTATCCCAACACCAAGCTCACACTTGCAGTTAGACGCCAGGTTTGAAGAAACACACACACTAAGAAAATAGATGTGGTTAAGACAAGAAAATGTCCTTGATACCATATTGTGAAAAGAGTAATGTAAAAACTTCTATATTTTAAACACTGCATTAAGTGTCCATGTAAGTCCATTTTTGTGCATATTCATGAGTATTTTTATTGGTGTTCATGAGGGATGTTTTTCATGTTTTAATTAGTTCTCTCCCTACTGAAACATGTTGTATCATATTTTCAAACCAGTAGGTATCCTAAGCAAAGACCTCCTGCCTCGTATGCAACCACAGCAATTTTTCTATAAAATATATAGCTCTTCTCTAAAGTTACTTGAATTTAGATTATTAAATGGAAACTTAGAAGTGAGGTGAAAATTTTATTTAGCCCAGGAGCCAATTCAGAAAAAAAAAAGTATTTATAGACAACAAAATAGTTGTTTTATGAGCAGTGAATGCATTTATTTATTTTACCCAGTCACTGTGGAGGGAGTGGACCTGCTGATCTTTCTTCCTTATCTGTGTTTCTTTCACTTCTTCACCCCATGCTTCGTCCTGTGCCTTGAAACCATAGTCAGAAGTTCCACTTCCCCAGTGACAGCCGCTGTCTCCGACTCCGACCGCATTGGACAGAAGTCAGCCGGGGATTACGCAAACCTTTGAGGGCTTCCTCAATTCGAGCTCACAACTGAGTCCATGCGAATGCTACAGTCAGACTCTAATATTTTTGTTTTGTATTCCTGCGATTAGATTGATATCTGTATCATGAAGCTGAGAGAATCACATATACCTCATTGAGAGTGGACTGCTCAAGGTATTACATTGAAATGAACAGAAAACCCTTATTTTTCTGAAGGAAAATTTTGTGTTACTAGCCACTTAAATGTTTCTACTAAGGTCTAAATTTATTAATAACTTTACTTTTTTAGCCTATGCTCTAGCCACAGGCTAGTTGGAAATGTTCATTCTCTTTGAGTACCTGTACACCTTGAATTCCCATGCCTAGGAATGTGTGTGTCTGTGTGTATAAGGAATAGACATGAATCGGGGATGCTCTAATTCACACTTAGCTTAAATGCCTATATCAGAGCGTTTTCAGCTTCCTCCGCAAGCCACCTGGGCGTCCACACCTCCTTTCTCAGGCTTCACTTGAGAATCATGATAGACTAATTATTTGCTGTCAAAGCATGCCTGTCTTTTGAGTTCCTCACAACAACTTGACTGCTTCCTTAAAAGCCACTACAGTTCTCTTTTTCCTAACTTTTCAGGATATCACAAGGAAAGGCAATAGATCTACACCTTTATTTGATGGTCTTCCTCTAAAACTACTTAAGGATTTTGAAATTATGACAGAGACCAAGAGTCAATCTTTAACATGACTTGTTTCAAGGGGCAATGAACAGGATGTGGCAGGACCTGGCATGAAATGGAATGAACGGGGAAATGAACAAATGGGAGATGTTCTCTGGATTAAGCAGTGAAAGTAGAAATGAGGTGATGAGTACTTCCATCAGGGAGTTCAATGATGTTTAATTTACTTGCACTCTAAGGAGAAACAGGAAAGCAGTTGTCCATTCAGTCCACTGTGCCAAGATTTTCATTTCTTTCCTTTTATGATTACTATTTATTATGAAAGGAGTACTAAAACATTAGAGGAATTCCTAAACATGAAAAGCACTGTTTCCCATTATTCTAACACACTGCCTGGTCACTGATGGTCACTTCCCTGAACAGTCCTCTTCTATCCTCAGACCAGATCAGGGGCCCGTTTAAATCTCCTTGTATTGTTTTCACAAATTTAGCCCAGCAAAGCTTGAATATTTTACTCCCAATTGTACACCCAGCATCTAGCGTAGTGTGTGACACAGAGCAGGTATCCAATATATATTTTTGAATAAAAATGAATGAATGAATAAATATTCCTCTTAATTATTTATCCTTGAAACCCACATGTCTTCTGGTCTCCCCAGTTTGTAAACACGAACAACAACGTTGAAACCATTAAACTGATTTCATTAGCTCTAAGGCCTCACCTGCTCAGGCAGGAGTTCCTGCTTCCTAGAATGTCCCTCCTAAATATTTAAATTTTCAAGATTCTCCTGATATCTGCTGCTCCAAAGGGCAGTTCTCTGCCATTCATGCCAGCCCCACGGCCCTTCATGCCACCTGGAGGGGGAAAAATAGCTCCCTCCTCCCCTCCTGCCTCCCTCCCCTCTTCGTCCCAGAGCAAGACCCCTCGGGCTCTGAAATATGACAAAGCCGAACAGGCGCGCAGTCTGCTTGCTCCCCATGGCTCGCGTGTTGGCAGACATGAGTCCATCGATGAGCCCCAATCAATACAAAGAGCCTCTAGAGGAAAGTGGTGTGTTCTAGCCCCTCTTCCAGCTTTTACACCCATGTGTTTAGAAAATCAGTTTACCCAACAGTCTGGTCTTGATGGGGACATACATGACATGTTGGTTTTCTTGTTTTTTCCAATCATTGTATTTAACCATAAACTGCGGGATTTCCTTTTCCAATCCCTTGTTATCTCTGGAAGATCCCTTAGCTTTCTGGTCCCTTTCAATTAGAGCAACATCATTCAATTCTTCTCATTTTAAATCCTGCTCTCATATTTTCCCTTTCCCACAATTCAGACTTAATCCTTAGCCTGTGGGACCTGTAGTTCTTAAGAGGTGTGGTCTGCTCTTTTACTGGTCCCCTTCCTCTTCCGTCATGTTGGAAGATGACACAGAAAAACTGGAAGGGTTCTGACATAGCTGGCTGCCTGTTGATGGGAGAAGGTAACCCTAAAATCTGCTCCTTGGGGTCCCCACCAATATGTTGGTCTCGAGTAGATGTTGTGCCTGATTTCTTAGGGGCCCTTTTCAGCTTCACCTTGACCTCCTCCTTTACTGAGGAACCCTTCAGAGAGGGTCAACCACATCTCCCTTTGGCTACCCCAGGGATCTATGCCTCCGAACTCCTCTCTGAGTGGGGCATCATCTTGCCTGGCCAGCAGCTACCTGAAGAGCTCCATTTCTTCTGCCTCTTCCTCTAAGCTTTATGTAACTTCTTGTAGAGCCACAGGTACACCTGAGCTCCTTGTGGGGGCCCTCAGGTGGATTGGGATCCTGTCCCCCTTTATGACCTTGTATCCAATACCAGGGTTACCACACACTTCGTGATTCAGCTGCGGTAGTGAGACTTCTGCCTGAGAAAATCACCAGGTGAGGGTAGCCGCTGGTTGCCATGTTCCCATCAGGCCCCCTAACTGGAGATTACACACATCAAGATCTCCTAAGGTCTCCCTCACCTTCTGCCTCAGGGGTCATGCTGGGGTGGCTCTGTCAGTTCTGCAGCCCAACAAGAATTTAGTCAAAAGTGAGATGCCCCGTGAGTCCTTCTTGCAATTCAGTATCCTCTTTAAACCTCTCTCCTTCTTCTTTTTTTCAAAGGAGATCTTGCTGTCTGTGAAAATGCAACTCCCCCTCTCACATCTCTGGGAGACCAGGACCCAGTCAGAGACTCTGCTTTGCAGCCCCACTGGCATGTAGGCAGGACTATGTGACTTGGTCTTACTAAGGAAATGAGAAGGGAGGTCATGTATCACCTCCAGGCCTAGGCTTCTAAGGAGCTGTTGACTTCTTGTTTTCTGTTCCTCATTCTGTCAGTTGGATGCAAAGGACTGTTGCCCTGAGTGATGGTCAAGATACAACGTGCGAGGAACTTGGTTCCTAAGTGATTTCGCAGAGGAAAGTCACCCTCTGACCAATAACACATGCGTAGACTTTATGTGGGCAAGAAAAAACCACTATTGTGTAAACCCTATTCTGCATTCTGTTACAGTCCCCAGAATCACCCAGCCTGATACCTAAAATGTCTGTCAGAGAAGGTGAAGAGTGTTGAAGGATTCACCAGAGCTTACGAGGCCAGTTCTGCCACCTCTATGTGAAGTCTACAGATGCCTAGATCCAATTGTTGAATACTTTCTTTAAAACATGGATGATGAACTGGCTTCCTTTTCCTCAGCTTTGAGCCCTAATCATAATCATCATCACAATCATTATCACCATCCTCACAGCTAAACTTTATGTACCAGAAATTGTTCTGACCATTTTATATGTGTTAGCTCACTTAATCCTCACAACAACCACATTTTACAGATGAAGAAACTAAAGCACCAAGTTTATGGAATCCTCAGAAGATTGAATACTAGGAGCAGGTGACCAGGATTCAAGCCCATGCATCCTGCTCTCAAGCCCACGTTTTGAACACCAAAGTCTACAGTCTCCAATTTCAAAGTACTCTCACTGGGTCCAGGACTTTGAGAAAAGCCCTACTCAGCATCTTCTTCAATGCACATTTTACGTGGTTATGTAACTCATGTTTCCCCAGACCACGTGTAGAGAATAGGCACACTAAAGGCGTAGTGTAGAGATGCATTTTCTTCATTTAATTCAGGAGACATTTGCTTCCAGATGACCATTATGCTCCCCTCTGCTGTCCAGTTCCATCTGTTCTGGCCATAGCTTGAGTCCCTGTGATGGGTGCCATTCTGACCTCACTTCTATACAAACCATTACCTCTCTGAATAGGAAAAATGGTCCTCCTCTTGACATTATTAAAACTCCTTTTTAGAACACAGAAGAGGAAGTTTTTAACCTTCTTTATTTTATACCCTGACACTTCACTCCAAACTTGGCACAAGTGCTCAGGAATGGGGAGAAAAGGCTATAGAAGAGGTTGTGTTTGAAAAAAATACCAAGTGGTATTTGCTAAACAGTGTACTCAAAATTGACCCAGCCTGGACCCCGCCCCTTCCCAAACTTTTACCAGTGTCTCTACACAAAGCATATGTGTCATGACTCTCTCATGTCCATCTGGTAAACTTCCCAGTGGCAACACGCAGCCCCTGTGCCCCCTCCATCCTCCCCTCTCCATATTTATTGTGAGTCTCAGGGATTGGGACCAACTGTGAACCCCTTGTGTTCAACTATTGCCTCTCCAGGAAGCTATTCAGCTTCTCATGGAAATAGAAGGCCCAACAGCACCCACTCCCTTGTCGGCCCATCCAAAAAAAGGAAGAATATTCATTGATCAACCTGAGTTCAAAACAGGTACACAGCTAAAGTCCTTGCCCGGGAGCTATGGCTGGGATTTTAGCTTTAAAGTATAGAAGAAATGCCCTTTCTCTTCCCATTATTTCATGCTAATCTTCCATGTATCAACATTGCCTTTCTAGTTTTATTTTAATAGTCTCATGAGATTACATTACACAGATAAAAAATAATATATGTAACAATTCTTTTCTTGATAAACATTCAGAATTTTTTTGGTCCAACTTCAGTTTATTTTCACTAAGAAAAAAAATTACCATGGTGTCTTTAAAAAGACAAGTTATTAAAATATAATTAATCCTGGCTCTCTAGGAAAAAAGTTACCTCTATGAAGTAATAATTTCCTGCAAGATCTCAGAGTATCAGCTAGTGGCTTCCAGACACCCTGACAGTGTCTGTAAAACTATGCGTGCTATGTTACGAGTCACCTGTTTGTTAATAATGAACTTAACAACAAGAATTTTTCAAACTCTGTTCACTTGAGAATTCAGGACCCATGAAAAGTCCAATAATTGTGGAAATTGCTTAATAATCCAAGTATTCCTAGAATTTTCACAGTGTATTATGATGTTTGATGATTAACCCTGACTTTGGAAAAGAAGGTGTGATGACAATTCTGGCACTCTGTTGCTGCTACCCCCTGAGAGCACTGACCTTTCTCCCTGACCTGCTGAGGTTTTTACGGTGAATGACCAGGGAGTCCGAATAACACAGCGGGAGACTCTGAGGGAAGAGGCCCCACCGAGGGCAAAGGGCTCCCGAGGCCAAGGCTGGAGCCCAGGTGCCTAAGGCAACCGTGGAGGAGGAGAAACTCAACCTTCAGGATCACATACTGAGAACAGTGCTCTAGGGTCCAACAGCTACAGCAGGAAAAGCAAAGTTGGGGACAAAATCCCACGTGAAAGGTGAGGGTGGAATGGAAGAGCCAGTAATGGGTCAGAATTCCCAGGAATGGGGACTCAGGACTGAATGTTCAGAACAAGTGTACACATAGATTTCAAGTGGGTGCAGCCACTTCAAAGGACCATGGCCTGGCACTCTATTAACAAGTATAATTACAGAGCAGTGATAATCTATCTACATGATCATAACCTGAAAGTGATTGATAGAAGATCTAAAAAGTGCTTCCAAATGATCAAAACCGTTTCCCCCACTCTAAGATAAGTTCAGATGCTGTAAATGAAATTTTAATATGAACAAAATGTAAAAATTAAATATAAAAGTAAAAACAGAAGAATATATAGAATAATATTTGCACAGTTTTGGTCAAGGGAGAGACCTTAAGACTGTAGGAAACTTAGAAAGAAAACAGTATATTTAACTGCATCCAAATTCTATGTATTCTATATATTCTCTATATGTTCTATAGTCCCTAAAAATTACCATATATATTGTTGTCTTAGGTTGGGCTAGACCACAATGACCACAAATTGACCCTCAAATCATCTGCTGTGTAACCCAGCGAAGTTTCCTTTTGGCCCCCGTCCCAGTCTGATGCCATCAGGAAGCTTCCTCGTCTCAGACCAGCACCACCTGGAGCATCAAATCTCCCAGGCCCTGCATCAGGGAAGGGGAGCCCGACTGAGGCTCTTAGGCCCGAAGCCCTCCCTGTCCCTTCTGTCTGCAGTCCATTGGCGAGGTGGTCATCCAGGCAAACTGAACTATAGGAACCGTAGGGACTACCAACGGCTACTTCCAAACACTGTCTCTGGCGTAGGATTAGTCATTCAAAAGGCTTTACCGGGACAGAAATCCTTCCAAACACTAGAAGCAAACAATGGATGCAGAAGTGAGCTGCCTCTGTCATTACATTTGAGCTTCAACGTTTGCCCAAGGAGATATATCTTTTGGAAAATAAGTAGCACCTTCTTCTAGCTTAATATTTTATAAATGGCATACTCCTCTGTAAGATATGATACATGATTAAGTTAAAATAATCTCATTGGACATAACAATTGCTTTTAAAGCACCATGGACAAAGTATTTAAAACTGCGTAATCACAGCTCTGCACAAGCTCCCCTTTAGATCGGAGCCTTAAAGATGTCAACAGAAAGCAGACAGAATAAGGGTGAGGTAAGACAGGCGGCTGTGTCCCAGGCCCAGGGTGTCACTGGTGTTTCCTGGGTGTGAGTGGTTGGATGCAGGATCATTGGAAAGGAGGACGGTGGACCTCTCCCTAGCGGAGTGTGACACAGTGGAAACCTGGGAAAACAGTCATTTTAACCTTTATTGGAAAACATCTGCCTTAGGAATTCTCATCAAGGACTCTCAAGAAGAGAGCAACTGTGAAGTAAAATGAGAGAGAATTTTCATCTAAAACATTTTGAGATCAGGTCAAAACAAGCTGATAAAATAATTTAGCTGCTGGCCTGAAAATGTGAGTAAGCACAGAAACGAATGAAAAAACAAAGGCAGGCACCACTATTTTGGAACAAGGCCGGGAAACTGGCAATTTAAACACCATTGGAACTTCAGAGGCTTCACCACGAGAAGCTCCCGCACTCCTGGACTGCTTCTCCGTGGGTTGTTGCTCTGTCTTGAGTCTGCTTGTCAAGCGGTGTTCCTGATTTTTACAAACTTGTCAGAATTTATGCATCCGAATAAATGTGTTTCCATTGGAGTAGTCGCCTTTAGAGGCTTTGGGCGAATTTGGTTGATGTTAACCATTGTCCAAATATTTTCAGGAACTCCTCTTTTGGAATTACCTTCAAAGTCAGCATCAGGTTCTTTTGAACGGTGACGCATCAACATCCTAAAAGGAAGAATCTGATTTGAAGCCACCAAATGTCATTTGAATAAGGCAAATTACCCACCTCATTAATATCACTTTAAATTTTAAAAAGTATATGAGGCGCTCACATATATCTATACAGATATATGGAGAGATGTATATAACTTTACAAGTGAATATGATCCTCCTTTGGCCCACATTCAGTTCTGAAAGACACTTTGCTAAAACGTTTTGAGCAAACACAGTTGGCGTGGACGTTGTTAGTCGGTGTTGCTGAGGAGGCTCTCTGAGAAGTCCAGTGCGTCCTCTCCAGTAGTTCACCCCCCAGCGGCTTTGCACAGGGCCTACTTCACTGCCATCGGATGATGGGTGAAAATTTGAATCTAATTTTTGTGTACTCTGCATTTCCCTGATTCACTAGTGAGGAAGAAAATGTTTTCCTGTCCATTTTCTTTTTTTTTATTTATAACTTGCTTTTTTTTCTAGTAGCCATTTGTATATTAGGAATAGTGACTTGTTATCTGTCCCATGGTACTCTAATTGCATGTATTTTTGCAATTATTGTTTTGCATCTAAATACATGTATTCACACATGCGCACATGCACACGTGCACACACACGTATGTTTGAGAGAGAGATTGTAATACACTGTGTTCTTTCTGAGTTTTCTACCTGAAGCTCTCTCCTTTGACCAAAATTTTATGAATATTGTTCTACATATTCCTCTATTTGTATTTTTATACCTAGTTTTATATTTTGTTCATATCAAAATTTCCTTTAAAGACAAGTTCAAGGAGGAACCTCTAGGAGCCAGTCACCCTTCTAAGTTCCAGTAGTTTCCACCACATCATCAGGTCACTCCTTTCTCACAGGTTATTCCTTCCTCATCAAAATATATCTCCTAAGTGTTTCCATCAATATGTTTGGAAATAATAAACCACTTTTCTTTTATGAGTCTCTAGAAACTTTTCTTGACTTTCCTCCGATTGAAATTAATTTAACTCAGCGTGCACTTACTGTCTATAGTCACTGTGTGTCGAGTATGGGGACATTGCCTGAGACACAAATGGGGTGTGCTGGGGCGCCTTTCCCCAGGCACTTGCACAGGTGCTGATGGGGCCTCACTCCTGAAACCAGAGCTTGACGGAGTGTGCAGAGTGGAGCTTTGTGTTCAGGGGCCAATTTCGTACACTAATCATCATTTAAAACGTGTAGTGGGAAGGGAAACGGCAAAGAATGTTGTATGTGGGGGTTGTCTTTTTTTTCTTCTTGTGGGGAAAAAAAAGCAAAATGAAATCTCATTTTTACTTCCTTTTTTTTTCAGTGTATGTGGTCTGGAGGAAGGAAGTGTTCAGGAAAGAAATCAGTTTCCTAAAGTTTTTAGAAGCACTTAGGGGATTGGATTTTTCTTTTGCTAAAACAACTGCAAAGGGATATTTATACAAAGAGTTAGGTCAAACCTAACAAATCCAGAGTTTATTTTTAGATTTCTGCTTGGCCAAGGGGAAAATATGGTAAATGAACCTTATGTTCTTAAATGGGCATGCAGCTGAACTCAAAACATTTCAGAAATCTGGCAGAAGCACTGACGAACACGAGCTTTCTGAGCATGATTAGAAATCCCCAAACAATGACAATATTACTACCGTTTCTTTTCTTCCTTTTTTTTTAAACTTACTTTCAGTTTTAGTACTCAAGATCTCTACAGTTTTGAAAATACCAAAACAAATAGAATAAAGATTATGTAAACATAGAGCTGTAAATAGAAAGTCCGGTAACTTCAGCTGAGTCGCAGCAGAGCTGTGCTCAAGTGAAAGCCACAGCCACATGCGGCTGTTGAGCACTTGAAAGGCAACTATTCCTAATTGAGACGGGCAGAAGTGTCAAATACACACCGATTCCAAAGATGAAGTATGAAAAAAAGAATATAAAATTTCTCTTCAAGTTTTCATATCAATTGCATGTTGAAATAGTAACATTTTAGACATAATTGGCTAAATAAAATACATGATTAAAATTAATTTGCACCTGTTTCTTTTTCCTTTTCGAAATGTGATGACAAGAAAATTTAAAATTGCATATTTGGCTCACAAAATCTTTCTCCTGTACAGCCCTGTAGCAGAGCAGTGGAATTCAGAACTAGGCTCCGAAGTAAACCTACCTGGATTTAAACCAGACTACCGATGCACCAGCGTGTGACCGTGGGTGAGTTACGTGGCAATGTGGGCCTCAAGTTTCCTTCTACGTAAATGGTGAGTGATAAGATAGTCCCCACCTCACAGGGCTGGTGAGGACTCAGCAGGCAGAGCCTGGTGCAAGGCAGGAGTTCACTGAGGGCTGGTTCTGCTATTCTTACTTCAGAACCCAGAAGAGCAACAGACATTTTTCTGCATGAAGAAGTTCTCAAAAAGAATGGAAAAAATCAGTTAAAATCAGGAATTTGCAGAAGTGATGCTTCCCCTCCCCTCCTTTCTCACTCTAAGGCAGCCAATTTATATATTGAGGAAAAAATCAAAGCATCTTTCTAAAGGGGAGCATTCTCAGGATTTGTAGATTCCCTACGCGGGTGTGTTCCACCCTCAAAAGCCAGGCCCAGTCCTCTGAGGAGGCTGGTGCAATTAGATAAAACTGCACACGCTTCCTTTGCTTGGGGATGTCCCATAGAGAATAAGTGGGTGTGGTACGTGGATCTGACTTAAAGGAAACTAAGAGCAGTATTTGATGCCCTGAAACCATGGGAGCCAGCCTGAAATAATGCTTGTAGCTACTTCTATTGTGTCTACATATTAACATTACCCCTGAGGGCTTTATATGTTTTATCTCATTATATTTCACAACATTCACTGAAGTAGGTCTTATTATTCTCTCCATTTTATGGTGAAATTGTATCTAAAAAAGGTTAAGTAATTGCCCAAAGTCACACAGTCAGTGGCAGGCAAGGACAGACTCTAACCCAGCTGTACCTGGGGGTCTTACTATTTCTCTGTCAACAGGTCTGCATAGCACAGATCACAGCCCCGTGGAGAGAAAGGAATGTTCTCCCTTTGTTGCAAGGATATCACCTTAGTGGGGAAGAAATAGTTATCAGGATCATCACATTGTTTCTGTTTGTGTGTGACTTCAGAAATTATCTTCATAATTTCTTGTAGTTCACTCAGTGTGATATTTTTGGGGTAAATGGAAGTCCACGTTTCATTTGTCTCTTCTGTCACACCACACAATACAACACTGAGCACGTGGCTAGTGACTATTTAATAATTGTTGAATGAATAAGTGTGTGAGTATCGGTGCCACCACCGGTCGTCTGAACCGCAGGGCACAGAATGTTTTGAGAGATTATTTGGTCAATTCTCCCAAGTATGAACATAGCAAATACCATTCTCTATCCACAGGAGAGGAGTTGATTCATTGCATACGATGGACACCTTAGGACACCAGGGCTTAATTCCGTCTTGGAATCCCATAGAGAACCAGACCTGGATTAATCCACAGTCTTTGAGGACCACCTCGACCTTAGTTAGGGGTGACAAACTACAGCCTCCGACAGATGTGACTCGCGGCCTGTTTTTATAAGGCTTCTGAGCTAAAAGTGCTTTTATATTTTTAAAGATTCAAAGAAAAAAACAAAGAAAAATATGCAACAGATGATATGTGGCATGCAACGCTTAAAATATTTACTATCTGACTCTTTGCAGAAAAATTTTGACCTCTGCTTTAGGTCAAAGTGGCTATATATCCAAGTGGAACAGGATTAACTTACCCAATAATATGGAGGAAGCCCTCTAGGATCCATGGTCCCCAAACTCTTCCCTATGATCTATCTTCAGATATAAAATTCTTATCTGTTTTCATTTGTATATGAACACCAAAACAGCAGCCTCGCCACCTCCATCCCCCACCAAAGGCCCCTATAAAAATGCACATGCCATCCAGTAGCGTGGCATAGAAGATGGTGCCTTGGGTTTAGAGTGACATGAGTTCTAATCTCAGCTCTTATTAATTGTTGCTTATTAGGTGAGGAATTTGAGCATGGCAGAGTTAATTTCCTCAAGCACCAGTCGTATGTACAGCAGAACCCGATCAACAGCACTTCTCAGTACACAGCACATGTATTGGTTATCTATTGCTGTGTAACAAATGACCCCAAAATGTAGTAGTTTAAAAACAACAACAACTACATTTGTTATCTCACAATTTTGTGGCTCAGGAATCCAGGCATGGCTCAGCCGAGTTCTCTAGCTCAGAGTCTCTCACAGTATATAATCAAGGTGTCAGCTGAAGTTACAGTTCCACAGGGATAAGACCTGATTCCAAGCTCACTGCCTGGTTGTTGGCAGGATTCAAGTCCTTGGCAACCTTTGCTTAGGGGCTACCATCAGTTCCCCGCCACAGGGCCCTTCCATGGAGCAGCTCACAGTACGGCAGCTGGCTTAATCAAATTGAATAAGCAAGAGAGAGCAAGAGAATGCCAGCAAAGCAGACGTCACAGTCTTTTGTAAACTAATTTCAGAAGTGATACCCCATCACCTGTGTTGTATTCTGTTCATTAGAAGCAAGTCACTAAGTCCAGCCCACACTAGAGGGGAAGAGATTCTACAAAGGCATGACTCTCAGGAGATGGGGATCATGGGGGGTCATCTTGGAAGGCTGCCTACCACACCAGGATTGCCATGGGGCAGGGAGTGCATGGGATGGAATCAGATTGGCACGTAGAACCAGAGAAAAGGCAAACCCAGTGGAGCACACTGTCCCTCTAGGACGGCACGTGCAGAGGATGACAGCTCTGGAATAAAACAAGTGAACACACTCACCTGTTCCGTGACCTACAGACTACACAGCCTTGGACATGTTCCTTTATGTCTCTGGGCCTCTGTTTCTTCAACTGTAAAATGGAGATGACGACACCCCCCTGGCAGAGCAGACGTAAAGATTACCTAGATCACACACAGAGAAAGCAGCCAGCACAGTGCACGGCACACGGTGTGTGGTCAAAGACAGCAGTCATGTTACTTTCCTTCTTACCTACACGCTAGTCCATCAACCCAGCAGTCGACACGTTTCAGATCACAAAGATCTGTACAAAGAAAAGGACATCAGGAATGATCTTCAGAGAAGACAGCACCGCGGTAAAAATGGTCTCTCACGTGAGTTAAGCACTCTGCACTCAACAGGTGTTTTCACACGCCTCACTTTCTCTGATCCTCTCCAGGCCCATGGGGCAGTTTAGGGCTTATCTAGACTCATATTTATAAAATGGGAAAACTGAGACACAGAGAGGTTAAATGACTTTCCCAGGATTGCACAACAACCAGCGTATCAGCAAAGGATCTCTGAGGGATGCGGAAGCGACCGGGGTGTCTGGTGGTGTCAGGACCCACAACACGCTGAAACCAGAGGTACCAGTGAGGCCGGGGCCTCAGGGTCAGGAATCCAGAGGGTCCCGAGCTCCAAAGTATGGAGCAAACTGTGAGTCAGCAGCCAGGAAACGGGGGCGTCAGGGCTTGTCCAGACCAGAGCTCAGAGCAAACATGTAGCAGAAAAGCAGTGGGGAAATAACCATGCTGCAAATGTGGAGGAGCAAGGGAATGGAAGGCCAGAGGTGGGTGTCAGGCCTCAACGGAAACTGTAGGGGGCTCCCAGCAGAGGGAACATTCAAGCGGAGCTTTGAGAGCCCCGTGCAGTCGGAAGGGAGCTGGAAGGGGGCTCTCGCTCACATAGGGGGCACTAGTGTGTGCAAAGCGGGTTCATAGGGTCGGGTCTGGAGAGACCACGACGCTGAGCGTTGAGGAGCTAAGGAGTCAGAATTCTCCCCTGATGTTGACAGACTATTTTAAGTAGGGGGATGACACGATCAGATTTGTATTTCAGAAAATCACTTGGAGTCAGAGAAAAGGATGGAATAATGGGGAAAGATTTCAAACAAAATAATTTATTCCCAGAGAAGTTTCTGAGAAAAGACCGTACCTAATAAAAACAGTCTAATTTTATGCACATTTTTCCGCTGTCTGCTTTATACCTGGTTCCCTTTTTAACCCATGAGAGTGATCCTCATGACAGACACAGCTGTTTTAGACTGGAAACTACTTTAGCTGGTCCCTGGATTGTGAGTCCTCCTCAGAACACGTGGTGCTGTGACTTACCGGCTAACTTCCTAGAGGCACACTGCTCTGGGGTTTGATGGCCACTGTGTGTTTTTGTTTGTCATTTATAGTTGCGTTTGTATTCTATTTCAGAAATAATAACTGAAAAATAGTTTGCTTTTATGGAAATAATGAGCCATGGAAGAAGTTTTTCCCATTTTTCAGCAGCATCTGCCAGTCTGCTTGGTGGTACGTGACAATAAATATCCTTCTTGCTTTATGGAAATGACAAATTTAAATATGATTTCATTTTAAAATGCATTTGGAAAGGAGCGAGATACGTATCACACATACCACAAGCCCAGTACAGCACACAATGGATGCACCTGACTCTCTGTACACAGCCTCTCGCACTTCTTCAGTAGAAAGAAAGACACGGTGTGAAGATTACCGAGTGACACGTGACAGGCAGCTGACACTCGCAGGGCTGAACGTGTCATTCTGCAGCGTTAGTGGGAGGGTTGTATGTGTGGAAGGAGAAATTGTGGCACAGTGTTCAGAAAATAAAAGTACTACCATGGACCCACAGTTCATGCCACAGGTGATCCTCAATTTTTGTTTTTCCCCAGTTCTATTCTTAACTTCCAGAGCTACCAAATATTGAGGGTTGATGCTGTGTGGTCAACATTAGTGCTGTTCACCAAAAATGTCTGCCTCTCTTCCCCGAACCTGGTGGGGCAGTGCTTCCCTGTCCTCTCACGCTTACAAGTGCCTCTGGGACTCACTTTGGCCCATGAGCAGCAAAACTGATGTGTGTCACGGATGAGGAGAGGTTTGAGTGGCACTCATCCCTCTGGCTTGGCAAGTAGGTGTGTTCAAGTTGTGGCTGCTCCTTCAGTCTGGGTCCTGAGTGACTACCAGAGGCCCGTTGTGGACTTGGTGGACGTGTAGCATAGGAAGAAATGAATGCACATTTTTATTGCAGCAAAACTAGCCTATCTTGAGTCATATCAAAACTGGTACCTAGCCTTGGAGGAGAGACACCATAGCAGACAAGCCTACAACACAGGTCGTGGCTGAGGCCTGGGCGGTGGACAGCGAGTGAACCACCACTGGAGACAAGAACAAGTTAATATAGATGTTTACCAAAACATTTGGTAAAACCGTTGCCTGTGGTACCCCAGAAGGCAGAAAATGTAGCTCTAGAGAAAAAGATTAAAAACTGTGTTCATGGCATGTATTGATCACCAATTGCTGTATTTTACAAGGCACCATAGAGAGAGATGGCTCAGAAGCAATCAAGTGGTTTGCAAACACCAACAAAGAAAATAGGAAGTGTCTAGAAATTTGGGAAACTTCAGGGTTGGGAGAGGCAACCCTCCCCCACAACACTTAAAAGGGAAAACCCAGGGCTAGGAGGCACAAGGGCCAACTCAGGACAAGGGTCACATCGAGGATGTTATGGGCTCAGCTGTGTCCCCTCAAAATTCACATGTTGAAGTCACAACCCCCAGTACCTCAGAACGTAACCTTATTTTGAGATAAGGCCTTTAAAGAGGTGATTAGGTTAAATGAGGCCATTCGGGTGGGGCTCTAATCCAATAAAACCAGTGTTCTCTAAGGAGAGCAAGGAGACACCAAGGATGTCCACACACAAGGAAAGGCCAGGTGACAACAAAGCGAGAAGGCAGCCATCTGTGAGCCAAGGAGAGAGGCCTCAGGGGAAACCAAACCTGCCGACACCTTGATCTTGGACTTCCAGCCTCCACAGCTGTGAGGAAATGAAGTTCCGTTGTTCACGCTGCCCCATCTGAGGTACGGTGTTACGGTTGCTGAGCGGACTAACATGAAGGGAATGGCCATCACCCTGCTGAATGAAACAAGGTGTTTCAGCAAAAGCCAGTAAATGTTTTCACCTGGACCAGCTGTCGCAGCGCTCCAAGTTCTCACAGAAGAGAAAAGAGAGAGGCACGGGAGTAAGAAGGCAAGTCGAAGGAATATGTCAAGAAAAGAACTGTAGGTGGCTATGGACACCACTGTTTGGAGCACAACAGTAAGAAGCTGTATTGTCAGTGTGGCGGGAAGCAGATGACACACACAAAGCATTTAAGTGAAGGGAGTTTGTACTGAGGCGGTTTACAGCAGCGGGTCAGAGTGAAGTATTGATTAGGGATGACAAGGAATCACAAGAACCTCCATCACCCCTAGGCCTGAAGAGCAGAGCGGGGGACATGGGGGCAGGGTCCTGGTGAGGTCCGGAGCCTCAGAAGAAAGGGCTCAAGAAGGACCAGGACCAGAGGAATGCAGCCGCTGCAGAGACTGAGGCAAGGCAGGGAAGGGGGTCAGGATGGAGGTACGGTCCAACCTCTCTCCCCTAAATCCTGCTCTCCAGTTTCTTACCTGTGTACTCTGGTCTGAATGCTTATGTCCTCCCCAAATTCATGGGTTGGAATCCTAAGCCCTACAGTGATGGTATTAGCAGATGGGGCCTTTGGGAGGTGCTTAGGTCATGAGGGTGCAGCCCTCAGGAATGAGATTAGTGCCTTATGAAACAGACCCCACAGAGCTCCCTAGCCCCTTCTGCCAGGTGAGGACACAGCAAGAAGTCTGTGACCCAGAGGAGGGCTCTCACACAACCTAGCCGGCATCCCGATCCCAGACTTCCAGCCTCAGAACTGTGAGCAATCAATTTCTGTTACAGGAGCCTGAAGAGGCTAAGACGCTGTCCTTCCCATTCACCAAGTCAACAGAAAGCCAGAGGGTAAGGGAGCTTGGATAACGCAGTCCATAGAGGTCAGGCCCCTGGAAGAACAAGGCAGAAAAGGGAGTAGGCAGGAAAGGGAGTATTTGATGGGGCAAACAGAGAAGAAGCAACACAGAAACGTACTAAGTCTTGAAGAGAGACACACCGCCAAAGAAAAAATAACCCTGAATGAAGAGGTGAACGCTTGAGACTTAAATGGTCCTGGGGCCCCCAACCTTTATTGGCCAAAAGCAGGAAAGCAACTCATCACTTCCGAGTTGAAGAATTCATCCTAATCTTCAACATTCCCCACCACCCAGGGCCGTCACTTCTGCCCAGCAGGTTCTTATAGTTTCTGTGGATCCGAGATGACCTCATGTCTCCTTTTCTTCCCCTTTCTGGAAGACGTTGGTGCTGTTCTAGTTTTCTCTGCACTTGTCCACCCAGTTGAATTCGGTCACCCAGGTGACCGAGTTGCTCTGACCAGTAACTGTGAGCAAGGTGATCTGTGTCAGTTCTGGTGGAAGCCTGAGGACTAGTTTGTGACTCGCTGCTCTCTTCCTTTTCCTTCTCCTTCGGGGCAGCCACCAGCAGATTCCAGATGGTACTCCTCCATCTGGTGGAGCCAATAAGCAGAGTGATGAATGTATCTCATGAGCAAGAAAAAAGCTCCAATCATTCTAAGTCACTGAGAGATTTGGGGTAGTGTGTTCTTACCCCACCCTGACCCAGCCAATCCTGACTGATGGTGGAGACAGTGAATTAACGCTGCAGCTTAGACCATGTGATAGTAAGTGCTAAGGTGGGGACAGTGAGTTTAGAATCCTTAATATCAATGTCCCTGCTGTCCTTCTTTAGGGCTACATTAATTGTGAAACAGACAGAATTTGATTTAGTTATCTCCACCTCCATACCTCCCATCCCTGTGCTCTGCTTCCTCAGAGTTTCAGCTTAGGGGCTGGCTAGACTCTGAATTGAACCGAATAATAACAGCTAATAACAAGTGTTTGCTTCTCCTTCCACTGGTATCTGTGAGACCCTCCACTGTGTCAGCGTATTTCGAGGCCTCAGGTATCACACAGCAAACAAGACAAAGAAGGCCCTGCTCTCGTGGAGCCTACCTTCTAGGGGATGAGAGAATCAAGAGTAACTAATATTTGGCTTCAGGAACTGAGTGAAGGTTGGTGCAGTTTAATACTCTAGATGTCAATGAAGGTGCTTTGACAGCATTGGCATTTAATCGGTGCCTTTAATGCCTTAGCCCAGGATGGTGACTACTCGGGGGAATTGCAGAACCAGTAGGGGAGACGCTGTGAGACAGTGCCTCCTTCTTAAACAAAAAAAAAAACCGATAGAAGGAAGAGAGGGAGGGAGAGGAGGGAGGGAGGGAAGGGAGAGAGAAAGACCGATTTGTCTCACTTTGGCAATGAAAACGCATCTCTTCATAGCAGGAGGTGATCTGACCTCGGAGCTTTAGTCTTGCCATTGGATTCACTCCTCCCCTGGTGAAATCTTATCTTTGGCCCAAAGAACGAGAAGGTAGGGGAAATTCCTATTTCCCTTTAATGTTAGACCCAAACAGTGAAAAAAAATGATTCACGAAGACAACTGAGGTGATACAAACAAACAATTTAACACTTCATGAAGTGGATGGTCTCCTTTTGGAGAACTTTAAAGGGGATGGAAGGCAGGAAGCTTTCATAGGGTAAAGAATAAAGAACAAGGAAGAGATACACAGAAAACGTCTGATTGGCTGGGACCACACAGTCCGCCCTGTGTGGGGCGAGAAGGCCCAGGGTCGGGCTGGCATTCGGGGGTCGGCTGACTGGATACCCCTCATTTCTGGTCAAGCAGAGCATTTTCAGGGACAAGAAAGTCATCTAAGTTTCTGTTTGCTGATGTGGCAGCCCTGGCAGGAATGGCTCCATCTTGGGCCTAGAAAGTTACTTCAACAAACAACCACAGGACCTTCCTGCAGTATCCTCGGAGCATCTTTGACAGAATGAACATGTAAACGTGACTTTACTAAAGGAAATTGATGGAGGGCATAGCGTGAAACTCGATTTTCCCGTGTCACAAGACATGTTTATCTTCCTCAACTTGCTGTCCACCACAGGAATCCCTTTTAAAGTCTTAATCTGTCTGCAGGAGGTGGGGATGGCAGGGTAGCGGGAGTCACTGTTATGGTAGCACATCCACCACCCAAACACTCAGGTCAAGACCTCCGATCTCATCTACCTGCTGCCTGGACGCCCTTTTTCTTCTGCTAAGCCTCCTCTGTTCCGGATGATTGATGCTGAGGATGACCCCTCCCTCTCCAGAGGACTGTGGGATCTGCCAATTTAAGTTCAAAACAGTCACACACCAGCTGCCCATGCACACCCGCCCTGCCGGGGCAGGAGGAGGTGACGTCCTTTCTTGCTTCAGCCCTGTGGCCTCTCAGATCAGTCTACGTCAGAGGCTTTCTCTCTACAGACACCTACTCGGTGGTTAGGAGCTCAGACTCCGGGGGGAGACTGCTAGTTTTCAAATCTAAGCCCTGCTGCTTCTTAAATGAGTAACTTAAGCATTTCCTTAACCTCCCTACATCTCATCTCTTCATGTGAAGATCAGGGATGAGAACAGTACCAACCTCACGGGGTTGATGTAAGGATTAAACGAGATAATAAGTTAAAATGCTTACCCTGGTGACTGGTTCTTATTAAATTCTCAACATACATGAGCTATTTCTATTATCATTGTTTTTGTTATCATCATCATCATCATCATCCCAGTCCTTTTTGAAACCAAAGCACACTATAATGTTTGCAACATTTTTATAATGTTAACCCAGAAATAGAGTGCTTTAGAGCAATTTCTAGGGAGTGTGCATAGACAATCATCAATAAATGAGCAAATAAGCATCCTTCTGTATTTTCTCTGTCAATCTAAAAATACTTAGCTTTCTTATATACTAAAAATAAAAATTAGATCCATGATTTCTAAAGCAATGCATTTTAAACTTTTAAGGTACCCACTTGATATTAACTCTATTGTTCCTTGGTAGTAAATGTCTCAAATGCTCCACTAACGCTCTGCTTTCTTGTAACTAAGTGTTGCCTCTTTCAGAGTCGCAGCCATGTAGTATCAGCTGAGCATCTTCTGCTGTAAGTTCACGGTAGAGTAGTTGTTTGCAGAGTGCTCTTAATAACAGTGCAGTTTAGTTCTGAACCTATGATTCATGACTAAGGTTGAGAACTAAAAGGCAGGAGATGAACCATAAATCCTGGTGCTGGGACTGAGAATCAGGATATTCAAACAGACGGACCCCAGACATCTCAGACTTATCGTCTTCTGGGGCCGAATCAGTATTCCCAGCAGCAGGGACAGTTAAGTATAGTTGGATTTCCACAATGGATAAAGAGGTAGTTTACACAAGATCTTTCTATTTGGGTTAAAAATAGAAAAATAAATAAAAGCAAAGAAACCACCAAATAGTTAAGATCCACTTCAACAAAAATAGCCGCTTCTGAGTTCAGCTATATTTGCAGTAAGGCCCATTGACGGCCCCAGTCATTCTCAAATATCCCTTCATTTTATTCTTTTTTCTCCTTAAAAGACAAAAACCAAACAAAAACAAAACAAAAACAGAGGAGACAAGTTATATAATCTACGTACTGGAAGACTAATCATTTTTATTTCTTATTGCCGTTTGAATTGGAAAGGAACACTCAGTCCTAGAACACGGTAATTCATCTCCTGTTTCTTTGTCCTCGACGACAAGTAGGAGATAGTTCAGAGCCATCGCCAATCAGAAAATACAACACAGCCGCCGCACGAGCTCTCATTTGTTTACTGGCCACTTCCCTGGCATCTCAGACACCCTGTTAGGTCCCAGAGCCTCCATCCAGGCACATGCAGGGTCCTTCAGAGGCAAAGGGCATCTGAAAAGGCTCCTCTTTTTGTTCGATGAACATGTCATAGTTGAGCTGAGTTTTTAAAATACTCTCCACCCTTGTTTGTTTCTTAATACAGTACCAAGATGTAATTTGTATGGAAGCCAAAACTGGAGACATGCTGAATATGTGAATACCGAGGAAGTGGTTTCCTTAGCAATGACAGGCATGTGAAAGTCAAAACTTCCTTTCCTTCTCATGTGACCTCTTTTCAAAGCAATTCAGATAGAGGACAATGGAATTGAATTCCAACCACCCACAGTGTTCATGAATTGCTAAGCAATGATTCACCAAGTACCCAAATTTCTCTAGACCTTCTGAGCATTTTATTAGTGAAATTGCTTTGTATTTAAATTCTCCTTCTTCAGTTTGTACATCAGTTTTCCTCATTCCTACAGGCCACTTTTCCCTCACTCTGTGGAAATGCAGATACACAGAGCAGCCCTAAGTAGTGGTTAACATAAGGACTGTAGAATATGTTACAAGTAGAACATTGCGTAAAATATTCACAATTATTTGCTCCCTTTGGATACATTGGATACTAGATATTCATAGAAAGGTTATTTGATAATTGAAGTTTATTATTTACTCAAAGTAAGTAATATAGTTTAATTTGGGCCACAAGTCCTTAAACTATATTTTAGAAACACTGAAGCTCTCATTCATTCCAATTACCAACTTATCTTCACCCACTCATCTTAAAAATAGTGCTATATTTGGCTTACAAATCGCACATTCTGGTTAGTCCTCAAAGGTTAAACGGTGGTAACTTATTTAACAACCCACTCGAAAGCTGGAACCTCATGGTGTCACGCTCTTTTGCCTTTAATTAAATTGCAGTGTTCTTGAGAAACACAGACACGGCCATCCCAGGAACTCTTTATTTCTCTTTACAGCCTCTGAATCGTGAATCTCAAAATCGTTAACATTACTCAACTTCTTACCATCATAATTCTGTGAAGTGACTTTGTAGTGGCTGTTGCCAGACAGACCCAGGACCCAGGGAGCCGAGTCACTTTCCCCTGCGATCCTGTGTGGTCTTAGGGCCAATAGTGACTCTCATGTTGGGCTATTATTCTCATGAAGTGTGTGAAGGAAGGATCTAGCAGAGTGAGCGGTGCATAGTAGTTGCTCGGCGAATATTAGTTCTGCTTCTTTCCTCTACCTGTCCTCTCCATTTTGGCACTTTACATTCGGTTTACACTGATCTACTCTTAGTTTAATGCCTCTCTCCTGGACTCAGAAGTGGTCCAACATAGAATCTTTATATTCAAGTGGACCCCAACTATTATCTTCCTTGATAGCGAATAAGGAATGAATCCTAATAAAATCATGAGGATCTCCAGTGAATTTACTCTCCATCCACTTTCTACACTGCTTGTGAGATTGTTTCACAAAGACACCTGGAGCTGCCCAAGCAAGCAGGGTAACTTTCCACACCTCAGACAAAGACAGTGGCGATACAGTTTGCAAAGTTCTTTCTTGCCCAGCACACACTGCACTGTGGCAGTGAGAGAGGTTAGACTTTGGGGAGGTTATTTCTCAGCCTGGGTGCGTGCCCCACCTGTGCATGTTCCACCACGTGTGCACTGGGTGCCCTCAGTGGAAACTGGTCTTCATTTTCAGTACCATCTATCCTATGAGCATCCCTTCCTTTTTTATCCAAGGCTAGTTCTGGAAGATGGGCGCTAGGTCATACTGCTGATTTGATCAGTCCTGCTGCCACTAGAGCCGGAGTCCCTAGGAAAGTCCTTGATTGTCTCTTGGAGTAGAACAGCCGGGGGCAGACATTGGAAAAAATGTAACAGAGTGACGAGTAATTGCTTGCCAAAATATTTCTAGTGTTTGTTTGTGGTTGACTCAGCTAGTCAGAGGAAGGTGACTCTAGGAGTTAGGTGACCTTGGCTAAGTTACTTTATCTCTCTAGGCTTCAGAACCTTGCATTAAATCTCAGGATTTCAGACGATGTTCCATGGAGCCCTGGAGTTCTGCTATGCTGGGAGCTGGGACAATTGATACAAGAGACACTTGGCAATAGAATTCTGGGTGTCTGGGCGCAGAGAAGCTCTGCTTCTACCTGTCTTTATATACTGATTTAACTTGTTAAAAAGGTCCTTTGGAAGAACAGAAAACTTAAAGATATAGGCTAGATATTTTCTAATTTCCTTTGAGGCTTGACATTCTAGAATTGTATGAGTACAGATTTATAGACTGTAATTCATATAAGAACCAATTAGCAAATATAAAACAACCACAAAACATGAACCACAAACTCTGTTTCATGACTAAAAACTGTTCTAATCTTAGTCTTAATCTTATAAAAATCTAGATTTGGTCCACAGGATATTGAGAAAGATGTCACAGATAATTCACAGTAAATCTGTGGCAATTAGTAGGAGGAAACAGCAAAAAAGGCAGCATAAGCGTGAGATTCACACGCTTGTAAATCAGTGTGGTTCTCCCTGTAACTTGGGGACAAGTCCCCAAGACCAGCAGTGGGTTTTGGGCTATCTCACACCTATTTTACTAATTATTTTTGACCTTTGAAAATGTCATAGACACCGCTGGATGTTCAAAGTGAAGGTCTCACAGTCCATAGTGCTCAGTCCACATGGTCAGGCAGTGCTAGGAAGAATCAGAGCACAAGGGAAGGAGACAGCCCTCTTTCTGTCACACGAGGTTCTCTCTGAACAGAGGTGGGGTCACTCTCTGCACGGCCTATATTTTAAGGATGAATTGTTTGACACCGTTTCCTCATAATCCGGTGTCTTCAGAGAGGGCTGGAAGGAAAGCAGCTGTCTTTCTGGCGTGGTTTTCCCCTATTAAAAAGGCTGTTGTTGAACTGTTCCGAAGGGGATGCTTTGATTGTTCGCACATTCAGCAGGCTGTGATTACAGTAATTACAGACCTGTGAAGGTCAAATTGACAAAACTGAATATAAACTGGGACAACCCACTGCACCAGTTCTCTCTGCACTCTTTGGGACCTTTTGTTGTTGTTGTTGTTGTATGAGTTGCCAAGTGGTAAATCTGTAACAAAAAATAAAAATACAAGTCATTGACTTCACAGCTCGGCTTTGGCTACTGAGAGGCACTGTCAAGGAACTGAAGTCAGTGCCACAGGGCACCTTCCGGCCCGGGTGCACTTTGGGCTCCATCACCTTCCTCCCCAGCCACTGAGTTGATGCAACATATTCAGGTACTTTTTGAGGCATGTCATGAGTCTTCAATGTTTTTCTCCCTTATTTTTCTCTTTGCAAGAGTGTGATGCTGAATACAAAATGGACAGATACATTTTTGTTTGTATATGTGTTGTTTTATGGAATATTTAGCAGAAACAGCGCTCATGGAAAGAGAACCCACAAAATTACGTGAAAATAAATGAACTGATCGTCCCATGATTGACTCACCAACAACCAGAATCAACTTACCTCTCAGGTACACTAAATATAAACAAGGCTTTCTTCTCCTTTGTCCTTATTGATGGCATCAAGCAATAGTTTAAGTAATAATTAAGTAAAAATAGAGTCTATTATCATGTATTCTACGCAGAGGAGGGGAGAAAGGTAGAAAATAAACCCTTTCTACACAGCAGATATGCTGTTTGTATAGCGCTGGGAAAAGGTGTGAGGTCAGAACAAAGACTGTGTCTGAATGAAGCCAAAATAGTACAGGCGGATGGAAATTAATCAACTCACAGAAACCCAGATGTTCTATCCACTCAGAGCCAAGTATCTGAATTCTGGCTGGCTGAAATTTACATGTTTCCTCCAGATGTTTGCTTTCAGGTAGACAGAGTCATCATCTCACATGCCTGATTTCGTTATAATTTACCATATTGTTCAAAATTTAAAGTGGCCTATGACATGAATAAGGATAGGATAGTACAAGTCACTTTTCATGTTTTAGTAGAAATGACATTGCTAAAGGATAATATTTTTAAAGGATAAAATTATGCCTCTCACACAAATATAAAACAAACACACATCACAGATTTTATTTAACTCACCAATTAATGATGAAAACAGTAAAATGTTACAACTGTTTGCAAGGAGAATTCTAAGTATCTTATAAATGGTGTATATAGATATATACATATATAAAAGAATTTTGAAGTGAAATTACAAACAGATGCAAGGTGGGTCTATCCACAGGGCAATAGTCAGTTGCATTTTACTAGACACAATTATATTTTATTTCTATGCACAAGAGTCATTTGCGTTATTATCAATTACGCAACTTACAGTTGTAAAATAGCTCAAAGACAATGGAAGGCAGAGATAACCCAGAAGAGTGCACTGAACAGGACACTTGCTAGACTTTTTATTCCAATTTCAAAGTTTTTATTACAGTTTTTCATAAAAGACTTTTCTAAAGTAAAATTATTGAAGTATACAAATATTTCTGAACTCCCACAGCACTTGTGCCTAATAGGAACTAATTTACCATTTTCTGAGACACTCTCACTTCTTTTACTGACTCTTGCCGGGCGCGTCTCACCTTGCTGCTTGGCTTAATGCCTCCTCTTCTCGCTGTTGGCGAGGGAGGGGTTCCTGCCCTGGGGCTGTGGGGATGGCTGAACACAAACACTTGACCCTGGACAGATGTGCTCACAGCGATTTCTTTTTCTTTTTTTTTTTTTAACAGGTCCTTTTATTTTTATTTATTTATTTTTTTGTGAGGAAGATCAGCCCTGAGCTAACATCCGTGCTAATCCTCCTATTTTTGCTGAGGAAGACCGGCTCTGAGTTAACATCTATTGCCAATCCCCCTCCTTTTTTTTCTTCCCCAAAGCCCAGTGGATAGTTGAACGTCATAGTTGCACATCCTTCTAGTTGCTGTATGTGGGATGCGGCCTCAGCATGGCCAGAGAAACGGTGCGTCGGTGCGCGCCGGGGATCCGAACCCGGGCCGCCAGTAGCGGAGCGCGGGCACTTAACCGCTAAGCCATGGGGCTGGCCCCTCACAGCAATTTCTTAGTGACATAGACTCACAGCCCAGGGGAGGAGGACACCATGCCACACAGAACCACACGGGGGTGCATTCGGGAACCGAGTGAACAGCCAGTGCTGTGGGAGGGGCAGGCTTTGTAGTATAAGAGGATGAGGTGCCCCTGGTTCCCGCAGAAGGATGTAATTGGTTTGTTTGAATAAATCCACAGGCCGGAAAGAAACTGAGACCCGCTGCTCAGGGATGAGCAGGAACTGCACTGGTCCCTTTGATAAAGAGGGTTGTTTGACGAGGGGACCTTGTCCACTGGAACAGAGTGGGGAGGGAAACGTGCAGTTAGGCCATTTGAAGTCCCCCCAGTTTACCAGATGTCAAGGCAGCACATAATATAAGCCATAATTTTAGGACTTACACCACACTTCTCCAGAGCAGCAAATTTTGCTGTTGAATAAACAACTTATGGAGCTCCTGCTATGTGTCAGGCACAGTTCCAGGCTCTGGACAGGCAGCAGTGGGAAGACAAGATCCTTGTCTTATATTCTAGGGAGAGTCAATAAACAAGAAAAGTAAAATACTTAGTATGACAGAGAAAAGGGCAATGAAGAAATTGTAAGGAGGGGATGGAGAGAGGAAGTGCAGAGTGATGGGGGATGGAGAGTGATGGGGGATGGAGAGTGATGGGGGATGGAGAATGATGGGGGAATGCAGAGTGATGGGGGATGGAGAGTTATGGGGGATGGAGACTGAGGGGGGATGGAGAGTAATGGGGGATAGAGAGTGATAGGGGATGGAGTGTGATGAGGGGATGGAGAGTGATGGGGGATGGAGAGTGATGGGGGGATGGAGAGTGATGGGGGGATGGAGAATGATGGAGGGATGGAGAATGATGGGGGATGGAGAGTGGTGGGAGATGGAGAGTGATGGGGGATGGAGAGTGATGAGGGGATGGAGAGTTATGGGGGATGGAGACTGAGGGGGGATGGAGAGTAATGGGGGATGGAGAGTGATAGGGGATGGAGTGTGATGAGGGGATAGAGAGTGATGGGGGGATGGAGAGTTATGGGGGATGGAGAGTGATGGGGGATGGAGAGTGATGGGGGGATGCAGAGTGATGGGGGTGGGAGCACTGATGAAATTTTAAACGTGGTGATGAGGATGTCTCACTGAGAAGATGACACTGAGGAACTGTGGATTGAGCCATGAGGTACATGGTGAAAGAGCTTGGCGATGGAGAGACCAGCAAGTGCCAAGAGTCGTAGCAGCAGAGTGTCCTCACGTCCAAGGAAAGCAGAGGCCCAGTCTGACGAGAGTGGAGGGAGCTGGGGGAGGAGTGCAAGGAGATGCAGAGGGTGGAGCAGGAACTGTTTGGGGTTTTGTAGCCTTTGATGTTTACTACAAGTAAAATCCATTGAGGGAATCCATTGAAGGAATTTGGACAGAAGAATGGCCCACCACTTGACTAGTTTTTCTCCTTCATCTCTCAGAATTCCTAGTGAGATCCTGAGAATATAAAAGCTACTCAATATGCCACAGTTGCTTAATTGTAAAGGGGCAACCCCTTTTTCACTGCCTTCCACAATTTTCTATGACAATCACAATGAGACGTAGATGCCTTCTCAGCTAAAGCGTATGCTCACTGCAGAGCAATGGACACTCAGAAAATTCAACTTATCAGGAGTTGGGTTTTTGAGACAATACCTATTTCTTCCCTGATCACTTTCCCTAACAGATGTAGGTCTCCCTACTGCAGAAAACATGACCCGGACAGGAGAAACTAGCGCTTACATACAATGGAGGACGTGGTCTCTCTCTGCCCATGCAAATTCTAGAATACCCTGAGCCCTCTACCATGGGACAGGGAATATTTGAACTTTAATGCATTAAACATATCTCAACTAGCTTTTCTTCTTCATAAATTTTATTTATGTTATGAAAATATATTTCAAGCACTGTAGCAGTTATAAATCTATACTGGGATGGACTCTTAAAATTTTTCCTCCTATGAACAAGTTCACATACAAAAACAGTACACATGATAAATTCTGAGATCAGCACCTTAACTGTATATTGTGCAGTGTGACAGACAGGTTCATAACTTATTCCACTCATGCCTCTCCCAAGTAAATGTAGATCTATCACCAACATAATTACACTTTGGTCCTGGATTTGATGTTTTCACCATTGGCATTTAGAGGAATTGGTATGTATAACACAATAAAGAATTGGATATGGGAAGAGAAAACTAGAAGAATTGTTAAATCTGCTGTGTCATTCTGAACCCTGGAGCTGATTCTGTTTGGTTTTAAAAAGGTATCAACCCCTCTTATGTTATTTTGGAAATATTACTAATTACCATGGGAAAGAGTCCCAGTAATGCAGTAAGGAGAGAAAGTGGTCTGACACAATCGGGCAAGGGCTCATATGCATCCTGGGTCCCACTCTTCACTTCAGACACATCTGAAAGTTCACCACCCCACTCTCGACTTTGTCTGCCTGGAAAACAACACTCATCATCAAGATTCAACTCAAGCATGACTCGATGAAGGATGTTCCTCCTCTGCTCCTCTCCTCATCCCTCCCAGAGGTGACCGCCCACTCACTGTACCCTATATACATTATGACTACTGTGTATAAGACACCATGTACTTATTTTTAACCAATGTGCTTGTTTCTCCTATTGGACTAGAAGCAATTTAAAGGCCGGGTCCATGATTTAGTCATCTTTTTATCCTGAACACTGAGCCTATTGCTTAGCACATGTAGGATTCAAGAAATATTGTTGATGGTTCCATCTTGTCATACTTACAAGGTACAACATTATAACATGAGAAGATGAAGCTTCATCCAGCTTTATGATCTGGGAAAGGTCATTCTTCTTTCTTGGAGGCAGCATCATTACATAACAGAGCCACCACTAACAGCAGCAGAGTTTGATGTATAAAGAGAAATGAGATCACTAGCCTTTAAATAATTCTCTGTTTCAGTGTTATGCTACCAGACATTTATTTAATAGAGATTTTCTCATATTCTCTCCAGCCTCATCATCAATGAAAATCCACTTTTAGCGGCTCTAGGGGTGGAGCTGAAACTTGTCTTTGGTGCAAACTCCCCTTTGTGTGAGAGAAGCCACTGTGCTGGGCCTTCTCTAGTCCTGCACATGGATGAGCGGATGTAACCACTGTTCTCAGGAACCCCTCACTACTGAGACATCCAAATGCCCGCACTTTGGAACAGGATTTATGCACACAATATTCTATTTTTTGGAAAGGAATTGGTTGCCTTCTTGGAGGGTAGCATGACAGTGGTGGGATTACTATGATATTCAATAATGTTTTTTGCTTCCTCTTCTAGGCCCAAAGGTGGGGGCTGGGGGCTTTATGTTCTAGGAGGAGACGGACTAAGAAGGGAACTACAGACCAGGGCACCACATGCGGCAGCTGTCAGGGGCAAGAAGAGAGAGACCAACCAGATCCTTTGAAAGACAGCACATAGACTCTTGCCAGTGATGGTTTAAAAGGTTTCCCTCCGTATTATAAACCCCCTCTTGTGCCCTTCAAGTCTTAATCAAGTCTTGCAAACACCACAGCTCCGGGTTTGGGGAGTAGAGGGGTGGTGGCAGTAGCCTGGAAACGGATAATGAGAGAGTGGTGGACATGGCCTTGGAGAAGTGGTCCCTGGTTAGAAGGGACAAGCAGAGGCCAGAGCAGCCTTAGGCAGGTTGAGCCCTCACTAGGGACACTCGTTAATGTCGCGGACAGCCCTGGACCCTTCAGCCAGGCAGCTGGGAACTCCTCTGCCATTGTTTGAGCATCAGAAGAAAGAAGGAGCCATGAAAATCCGGAGAAACTCGGCGCGCTGGGCGACAGACGGCTTTTCTCAAGAACGTTGAAGCTAAGACTGAAAGAGGCGTCGGTGACGATGTCTCTGCCGAGGAGCACAGGCTTCGGAGGAGGGTTCCCTGGCTTTCCGTCGTCTCCCCGAGACCGAATGGAACGCCTCTCAGACCAAAAAGTCTCGGACCCTCGGAGGCCCAGGGAGGCCGCAGGTCCAGTCCTAGAGGTGCCAAACGGGGAAGGCGGGGTCACGGGACACGGAGGGAATTCTCTCTCCAGGCCGCGAGGAAGGACGGGTGATGGTTGGAGCCCACAGGTAGCGTGGCACCTGCGCGGACCAAGCGGGACTGACCAACTGGAAGGGCAGGAAGCCGGTGTCAGCAAGGGTCCCACGGACACCGGGGTCCCGCTCTCCGTCTCCCTACACAGCGGCCCAGATGCCATCGTCCGATCACAGGGAATGCCCAATAATGAAAAGCATCCTGCTTGGACTGAAGAATTTTCCCCAAGGTGGATTTGCGCATCTCGGGGGAGGAGGTCCACCACTTGGTTGGTCTCCTCCCCGGTATGGCCTTTCTCTTCCCCGCGTCTTGGCTCGGCTCAGGCATGAGCTATTTTCCCTCTGCGCCTGTTTTTTCAGTGTGTTCTGCAGCATGCACCCAGCTCTTCGGAATTCTGTGGGCGGACCGGAGTTTTCTCCTCCCTTTCCTGTGCGCAGTGATGTGGAAACGGAAGAAGTAGGAACTCTTGACACTTTCTTTTTGTGATTGTTTTGATAAAACGACAAGCGATAGTCGCAAGCCTTAAAGTGGGTGGCAGAGGAGATGTGGAAGACACCTTCTTTATCACCAGCAACAGCTCCTTTGTCAGAGCATCCCAAAACGCTGGTGGGTGCCCAACAGTCCACTTTGGAGAGAATCCTGTTTTAGGCAGGCCCCAAATGGAACAAGCTGAGCAATGGCTCACTGCATAGACACCCAGGCTCTCCCTTCTCTAAGACGTGGGTCTGTCTCTCCTGCACCCTGATCATCTGTGCTATTTTTGTCTTTCATTAAATTCCTTTGAAGTGGTGGATTATTTTTTCTGTCTTTGAAAATTCCTTCTGGCTAGTGGATTTCAGAAGTGCAAGTTCTTTAAACTTTTCCCTCCTCATTTGAATTGATACTGTACTCCACTTTTTGTCTTTCCATTTTTGGAAAAGACTACTGTGTTGTTTTATATTACATTTTCATTTCAGAACTATTTGAAAATGGAACTCATGCCATGCACGTGAATATTTTGCCTCCTCTTAGCTGATTTAATCAGCATGGATGCCATTATTCATGCAATTGCATGAATAATTTATTTCACTGTTGTAAAAGTTTAATAAAAGTTTTCTTGTCCTTATCAAATTCCACATTACTCTTTGTTCATTTTACAGTGGCAACATAAACAGAATGTAAAGCATCTCATATCAGAAAGCAATGAATGGCAGGGACTGCATTAAAACTCTTGTGTTTTATTGCCATTTTACCTATGATTAAATAAGATTTTATACATAGAGTGATACAGTAGATCTATAGATCTAAGGATGGCCAGAATCAACCCACCAGGGCCACGTACAGATGAGAAAAAATTTGAAATCACATTATTACAACCGAGATGCCCAGCATCCTTTGTACTATCCAACAGAACCCATGGATCTTGTCCGTGTACATGTGTGTATGTGTGTGATCTACCCACTGTGTAATGCTATGTTGGAGATGAATCCCTAATCCTGGATGATTATTCTTTCTTACATAAGTAGAGGCACTGGAAACACATATTTGTTCACAGTTAATTTTTCTGTTACACCACCACATTAGCCATTTTCACCCAGTGAAATTACTCTATAGATTAAAAGTATCTTAATATTTACATGTGTTCCTTTAATGCTAGCGTGGAAAACCTTATAAACAAGAGCCATCAACATTTGTATCTACGTGTTAGTAAAGTCACATTATTGTCAAGCTGTGGATGCTGAAATTGCAAGCATGCTCTTTTCATGCAGTCAGGTGCTAAATTCTTGAAAGTTAGAAATTAATTCAAGATGGCTATGAAGACTCCAAGAAGGCATTTATCTGATAAGGATGAATGCATATATGACAGGAGTACAGAGGAAAAAGGGTTGGTCCAAATCCAGAAAATGTTCATTTGCTGACAGAGGTCCACAATCTCTTGTCTTACCCTCTTGGAGCCAGGATGTGTTTTAAGAATCAGAATTTGGGGGATTTTAGAGAAGTAATATAATGCATATACTATGTATCATGCAACATCACCCGGAGGCCTAGAGCAGCACCCTACAATAAAGTGGTTAATATTTCTTCAGCCAAAATTATAAATGTTCAATCTGTGTGGGTTAATTAATGACCATAAATACTTTTGTGTCAGTTCAGATCAGGTTTTGTGACCAAAGGTGTTCAGATCAGGTCAGGTTTTGCTAAATTGGCCACTTTGGCTTTTTGAGACTGTGGATTTGCACCTACAGGTCAATGAACACATGTGAGTACCTGTGTGGTCCGGGGACTGCACTGGATGCTGCGCCTAAGAGCAGATACAACACAGTCCCTTCTTCCCAGGAGCATACAGTCCAGTTGATGAGACACTTCAGCAAACCAATATTTACATGTTTGCACTGGATGCTAAAGTAAAGAAGACAGAGCATCAGATGACACTGGGAATTCAGGAAAATTCTTAGAGAAGTTGCCATTGCTAGCCTTATAAGAAATATTTTTCATAAGTGAACATATATAAGTGTTTTAAACACTTCCAGAAGAACAGTACTTCTATACTTGCTTAGGAAACAAGCCGTAAACACAGCATACAATTCTGAACTTCCAAACCCCTTGTGGGTAAAAGTGAACTTTTACTAGATTGTGACACAGTAAGAGACAATTTCTAGATTTCAGTGGTTTACAACAAAAGTAGTTTATTTCTAGCTCATGTTACATATAGATTAATCCACGTGTCTTATTTTTTGGGGGATACAGACTGAGAATCAGTCCTTACCTGGGGCACTGCTATTCTTAGTGTAGGGGAGACAATAATGGCAGAACCCTGCAGTGGCCCTCGGTGCCTCTACCCAGAACTGGCACATGATGTTGCTGTTCATATTTCACTGGCCAAAGCAACTCACATGGTAAAACCTGAGACCAGGGAAACCCAGTCTTCCCACAGGGATGGCCCAGAGTAGTGCCCAGTAAGGACAGGCAGCAAATCTTGACATTAATACAATCTCCCCACACCTGGCTTCCTCATTCTGCGGTCCTTGTCATTCATCCACCAGGTGCGTGTCTCCTCTGAGTCGGTAGCACAGTCTCTCTGTATCAAACAAGTGGTGAATCGATTCCTTCAACGAGTGGGAGGGCCATTCCTATCAAATGAGAAATGTGCCTCCTGTAAAGAAAATGGGAGTTTGGCATGATACAGGTTGATGAATACACAAAAGAATACAAGAATTAGGAAAAACAATTGGGCCCTTGGAAATGGGCACAAAGGTGTATCACTGTTAGGTGATAGGTCAACAACAACAAAAAAAAAGAAAGCGATCATTCAAACATTTCTGGTATCATATTTTAAACTATTTCAATAATTTAACTAAAAAATAAAATACTTCTCCATATAGATGTTTCAAATATCTTCATTAAGAAATGAAATGCACGGCTGCACTGGAAAAACGCACTGTGACCATTTAGAAAGATTAAAGTTGAGAAATTCATACACATATTTGATCACCTAGAAACATTTATTTCCAATCATGTGTCCACTGGAGAAGGAGCATAAAATAAAATGCAAGGATGTAAGATAGAGTATTAAGTATCTATTTACAATATCAAATCATGATAATTTAAAGTAATGACATTTTGTCTGTGAAACACACAGTGATCCCTGAAAGAGGAGCAGCTTTATAAAAGACAATAAAACTAGCAAACATATTGCACTCTCTCTCTTACTCTCTTAGACACAATATTTCGTTTTGGTCTTCCTACGATCATAGAATTACAAGAAATCATAAAAGAGGCAGGAAAAATAATGGTATCAAAATGTATGCATATAAAATATTACATATTATATATGTTAGTATATATAACAAATGAAAGTCTGAGGCTATTTAAAAAGATTATATTCATGTACGTATGAAGAAGGCTATCTATAAGTCGTAATTTTTTAAAATCTTGCTTCATGAAAGAATAAAAAAAATGGAGTTTAGTTGAATCATAAGATTTAAGATCTTGAGGAAGCATTAGTCATATTCATATGTGTTTGGTTACAGTAATTTCCTATAATAATTATTTGAACACTACCTGAAATTAAATGATTTTGTAATTCAACTTATGTGATTGTGATTAAGTTACATATATCTGTTCATTAATGCACATATCATTAATATCATAATGCACATATCAAATAATATCAATTTTGGTACTTGTTTGCAAGCATCAAAAGTAACATGGTTGGTAAGCTGGTGACAGCTGCTGGCCGGGGACCTAGTTGAGGTAGCTGGTTGGGGCCTCAGTTCTTCTCACGTGGGCCTCTCCATGGGCCTTCTTGGGCTTCCTCACAGTGTGGTAGCTCAGTCCCGAGAGCAAAAGTTCCCATAACACAAAACATGGAAGCTGAGAATCTCTTAAAATCTGGTCCCAGAAATGGTCACAGCATCAGTCGCACTGTGCTCTATTGCTCCAAAGAGTCACCCAGAGTCAAGGGGCAAGACAAAGACTCCACTTCTAATGGGAGGAGTGTCAGAGAAATCTATGTCCGTCTTTACCCACCATGCATCCTTCACCCCTTTACATTTTCATAGCATTTGATAGTTTATAAAGCACTTTCTCATACATTTCTCATTTGATTTTCACAACTACAATTCATATAGAAAGGGTAGAAATATTTATCCCAGTTTACATGAGAAGCTGAGGTTCAGAGATACTGACTATCTCAGCTTATCTTGTGAAGTCAGAAGCTGACCTTAAGTTTTCCAATACCAAATCTAGACTTGTTATTATCTTAATTATAATGTGTGAAAGATTTCGATTTCAGGTTCAATATGTACTAGGAACCCCAAATCTCTATTTTTTATGGATAACGGATTTGTCATGCAATCCCAGAATCATGTCACTCTAAAATTTAATAAGAATGCCCCAACCTCACTATGACAATCCTGGGAGGGTCTGAAGACATCCTTGTCATCAACCACCTTGCCTTGTTTTGTAGACTTTGGATATGAACATTCAATCTGTTTCAAATACACCAAATCTTCCCCTTTTTCAAGATGCATCTCAGATCTTGCCTCCACTACTAAACCTCCTCTAATTGCCAGCTGGAGGTTCTGCATCCCTCCTCTGGACTAAGTCCTTGCATCACATATTGTTATACAATAAGAGCATTGGCAGTTATCATACACTATTTCATATGATGTATTTAACTATAACTTGTATCCAAAATGTAAGGACCTGGAGGGCTGACTTATATTTCTTTTTCATTGCCTACAAGGTCCAGCATTGTAGTTTACATATGGCAATGGCTCAATAAATATCTGTTAGAAGAAATAAATAAGCAATCCCAAGAGAGTGTAGTGCAAATTGTTTACATAAGTGTTGAGATCCCTTTATTTTATTGGTTCTAAAATTGTCTTTCTCAAGCTTCACTACATAAGCCCTGTTCTTGATTATCTAGGATTTAGTCTGCCACACAGCATATCCATCCCAATGATAACCTTCAAAATCTTACAGACTTTATTCAAATCCCATTTCAGTTTTTGAGACTAAGTTTAAGTTTAAATAATTAAATAAGCAGCCATTCAATAGAAACAGATCACCGAGATACCTCTTAATAAGTATAATGTCTTTATTTTGCTTTAATGGAAAATAAAAATAGAATTCCATTATCTAATATAGCTTGTTTTCAGTTGTAAAAACTCATGAGTTGGTTATGTGTAAATAACTTTCATGAATATAAGGCAAATTTTTCCTGCTTTCCTCCGACATACATGAATTAGAGCTATAGAAAATCTTATGTCGTTAAGCTAAAAACCCTTTAAAAAACACTTGCTGGGAGAATGAATGTGAGGTGGCAGCTTACCCTCCAGCACTGCATTCATTTAGGTAACACTAGCTACAGTAACAGATAACCACCAAATCTTGGTGGTGTAACACAAGTTTATTTCTCACTCATCTAACCGTGCCATGTGGATGTGCCCCAGTCAGCGACCCAGGGACTCAGCTTCCTTCCACCTTGTGGTTCTTCAACATAGGACTCTCAGGCTTCATCTGGAAATCAAGAAGAGAACAAAAAAGATTATACAAGGCAACCAAATCCAATCTTAAAAAAAAAAATGGATTATCACTTCTTTTGTTTCCTTAGCCACTAAGCAATAAACTAACAGCCGAACATTAACCACTAGGGCTCTAAAATTAAAGATTTTGTATGAAACGAAAAGCTAATAATGGGTATCATTGGCAGCATAGTTCACGAGTTACTCTTTGTCCGTATCGTAGTATTTGCCTCTTTGCCTTGAGGAAAATTTACAGCTCTGCTAAGTAACTGATTTTATTTTCCTTTTGTCATTTTCAAATGCAGAACTAAGATTTTCTGTTGAAATCAATTTTATATTGTGTTCTATGATAATAGTTCTTTTCTGCTGAGTTAAAGATCTGGCTTACTTTAACAATTCCATTTAAAACTTATGGTTTTCAAAATGTGATGTATCCCATGAGAAAATTAACTTGAATCTACCTTTTCTTATAATGACTCCATCACAGTCACTCAGGTAACTTCATTTTGACTCAATGCTTATGATCTTAATAAAAAGTAAACAGATACCATGATATCATTCCATAAAATATATAATAGAGGTTTTTGGTTAAGATAGTGCCTTAAGTTCATGCTCTGATATGCCCCTCTGCTCTATTACACATGCCAATAATATGTTTAAAATTTTTTTAAAGAAAGCCAAAAAATAGGGGCCGGCCCCATGGCATAGCAGTTAAGTGAGCGCGGTCCACTGCTGGCGGCCTGGGTTTGGATCCCGGGCACGCACTGAAGCACCACTTGTCAGGCCATGCTGTGGCGGTGTCCCACATAAAGTGGAGGAAGATAGGCACAGATGTTAGCTCAGGGCCAGTCTTCTTCAGCAGAAAAAAGGAGGATTGGCATGGATGTTAGCTCAGGGCTGATCTTCCTCACTAAAAAAAAAAGAAGGCCAAAAATTAACACCTAGGTTAAAAATATAATAAGCAATTCTGTGATTGAGAAACAGCAGAAACACAAAGAGATGAGCAGGAACAAGCTACAGGCCCAGTGGTTCCCTAGTGTAGAAGCAGGCAACATTAAGTAGCAGCCTGCTCCAGAATGGTACCAGGGACTTGAACCGGGCAGCAGATGAAGTTGGCACACGGTGAGTCTGCCATCTTCTCGGGTAAAAAGAGGCTCAGAACATAACATTAGCCTTTACCTGTAGTTAAGGGTTACAGCAGGCCATGAGTCTAGGGAGGCTGAAGGAGGGAAGGGCTTTGTGATTAGACAAACTGCTCCTCTGGTTTGATGACTGGATCTGCAAGAGTTCCACAGTCACCAAGAGGGAAAACATCGCCAACCTAAACTGCCATCGTAAGACTAATCTCTGTACGCAGCGCTGGAACCCAAAAGTGGCAACCACAAAACAGCTAGAAGGGAGGAGAGACACGGAGAGAGAGAGAGAGTAAGCACAATACTTAGCAAACAAAAACACTTCCCCTCAAAATGAGCCATAATCCAAAGTTCTAAAAGATATGAAGAAACACAGTCCTAAGGAAAGCAGCCTTCCAGATGAAATTGATGTTGTAAACTAGCCTGACAAAGACGTTTCAAAAGAGTGTTCAAGATGATCGAAAGAAAAGAATAGAATTCTATTATTCATTTAAAGCAGGGGTCTGCAAACTTTTTTGTAAGGTGCCAAGAAGTAAATATTTTTGGCTTTGCTGGAATATTTTTGTATACTCAACTCTGTTGTTATAGCAGAGAAAGCAGCCATAAACAGTACGTAAGCAAATGGGTGTGTGTGTTCCTATCAGCCTTTGTGTATAGAAATGGCAAGGAGCCAAATATGGACCAGGAACCACAGTTCAGACTCCTGATTTAAAGAAACATGAAATTATGAAAAAAAACAGGCAGAAGTCTAATAGGAACTGGTAGATGTGAAAAAGAAAAAACAATTAGATATCTTGATGTAAAAATATATGATCATTGATATAAAACAATGGTCAAAAAAAATGATAAATTGTCTCTTAAAAAAGAAGGAAAAAAATAATATAAAGACCATTAAGGTTTTTGTTGAATTTGGGTAGAAGATAAAAATATTACATGCATTTTAGACTTTATTAGGAAAATAAGTGTAATTAAGTAGGTATATTTAAAACACATTTAAGAATAATCATTAAAATACTAAGAATACATTTTATAGCTTCCAAGCCAGCAGAGAGGATGAAAGGCGTGGAGTCAACAGGGCCATACACAAACATCCTCATCTATCTAGACACAGGATCACATTGCATTTCCCGGCCCATCTGAATTCAGATGTGATCAAGTAACTTCTTCTGCTCAATGAAATGGGGGCAAGTGGCCCGTGTCACTGGTAGGCGGCAGCTTTAAGAGCCAAGGGGGTTTGGCGTGTGCTCTTTTCTCTGCCTCTCTGAGGGAAGCCTGTGTGGAGAGGGAGCCTGCTTCAGTTTGGGGTTCTGAGTGACTAAATAAGCCAACCCACAGCGATCCTGGGGAATGAGTGAGGAATAACCTGGATTTGAAGCCGCCACGGTCATGCCAGGGTCCCAAGCTTTCCCCAACTAATGGGCTTTAGCAGTCAAATTGAAGCCATGAAAGGGGAAGATCAAAGCTAAAGAGAGGCTGGCAAACAGACAACAATGCAATAGTAAGGCTAAACATATTATAAATCACAATAAAGTAAGTAGACTAAACTCATCCATTAAAAGATGGATTTGCTGGACTGGATTAAAAATTATGTGCTTCTTAGACACACACTTTAAAAGCACACATCTACACTAGTGCATTAGTCCTAGTTTTCCAAGGAGCAGACACTAAGGCAGATTAGACGTGGAGGACATTTAGTGGAGAAAATGCCTGTAAGACAGAGGGGGAAGGTGTGGGAAGTGGTGGGAGCCTTCCGCTGTGACGCAGGTCTGAAACTCTGAGGGACAGGGGAAGGAAGCACCGAGGAGGAAGAGTCTTCGTCCTTCAGTCCAAGTTGCCTGGGTAAGGAGCCTACATGTCCCAGAGATGGGCCTGCGTTAGTTCTCCCCACACGCTCAGTCTCCGACCGGGAGCGGCCTGTGGGAAGTGTGGTCGCATGGTGAATACGATGGCGGACCCAGAAGAGCAGCAGCTGGGCACCGGGTCAACTATTCCCCAGATCAGGAGATCTGAGCCGTGCATTTCCATGGCTCCCACAAACAGAAAGTCATGTACAAACGGAGGGGAAATTTCTACCAAGCAAAAACTAAAGAAAAGAAAGCAGCATAAGAATATTGACACCAGACAAAATAGTTAAAGGCTGGAGGCAGCGTACATGGCCCAGGGGTGAAAGTTCCATGCACTCGGCTTTGGCAGCCCAGGTTCTCGGGTTCAGATCCTGAGTGTGGACCCGCATGCTGTGGTGGCAACCCAAAAAATAGAGGAAGATTGGCACAGATGTTAGCTCAGGGCTGATTTCCCTCAAATGAAAAAAGAGGAAGATTGGCAATGGATGTTAGTGCAGGGAAAATCTTCCTTAGGGGGAAAAAGTAGTTATAAAGGCTAAAAGCATTTAAAGGAATAAAAAAAGAAACTAAATAATAATAAAGGAACCAGTGGTGGCTTTGCACTGTGTCAACTTAGCTGAACTGGAACTAGTCTTCCCAGAATTCCCTTCCCTGTATGTTTCCACATTAGGGTTGACCTCAATAGAAATGTGCTTGAAATTTGGAAAGCAGAAGTTAAGTAATAGCCACTTTTGTGCCCTGCAACTCAGCTGTTGCAGCACCCAGGGCAGTGCCAGGGCCCAGAGCTCCTATGACTCCTGCTGGCTCTCCTCCGGAAGCTTCTCCGACTTCAGTGCCTGTGTACACAGTTCTGTGGCAAAGGGCACCAGCTTCTCCTGCAGGGCACCTGCATCATCAAAGGTCAAGGCTTGAAGTCTGTGAGATACAAACACAGGCTCCAGCTTGTCCTCACGGGTTCCGGTTTATCCTTGCTTTGCCCACTTCATGTCCATTTTCTTTCCTGGTTGTTGCCCAGCTGCCCTCAGGCTGAGCACTAGACAGGAAGCAGCGCAGACAGTTTAACCAGAGTCCACAATTACATACTGTCAGACCCCTATACTAAATCCCTCCTTCAACATTGCTTACTGTGATTCTGACCCTCTGATCACACCCTAGCTGATAGAGAAGAATTATCAAAGATAATGGGACACTTAAGAGGAACAATAAGAAGAAACTCATAAAATCACAATCATGGTGTAAGAATTCAACCCACTTTTATTAGAAACTTAGGGATCAAGTAGACAAAAAAATAGTAAATATATAAAAGATTTGAACAAGAGTATTAATAATATTGATCCTAGATATAATACAATATATATATATTTTATATGTGTATTAGATACATACTTGTTGTTGTTAATGCATGGAGTGGACTCTGACTCCTAGTGACCCTGTACACAGCAAAGCAGTACCCCATCCATCTTTCTGTACCATCCTCTGACCTTCCAGTGCTCTATCAGACAATGCTCCACTGCTATTCATAGGGTTTTCATGGCCAAAGTTTTCAGAAGTGGGTGGCCAGTTCCTTATTCCTAGTCTGTCTAGTCTGGAAGATCCTCTGAAACCTGTCCACCATGGGTGACCTTGCTGTTATTTGAAATACTGGTACCACAGCTTTCAGCATCACAGCAACACGCAGCCGCCACAGTGTGACAACCAACAGATTGGTGGTATGGCTCCCTGACTGGAAAGGAACCCCGGGCTGTGGAGGTGAGAGCACTGAATGTTAACCACTAGAACACCAGGGCTGGCTGTTAAATATGTATATACATATATGCCCGGAAAACAGAAAAAGAAATTTTCAGTACACAAGAAAGAATGTTGTCCACAAAGTAAGTTTCAATAAACTGTAAAGAAATTATATTATTCACAACATGTTTTCAGATAATAATTAAACTAAGTTTAGAAATTACCAATAAAAATATAGTAAAATATTTATGTGTGAATAGAAACTGAAAACTCCTAAATAATCTTTGAATCAAAGTGGAAACAGTAATGTAAATTACAAAATATTTAGAGTGACTTTTCTACATACTATATATAAAAAAATGTGTATGATAAAGCTAAAGTATATTTACAGATAAGTTTGTAGAATTAAATGCATGTATTGAAAACAAAACAAAATGAAAAAGAATTTTAAAATATCTACCAAGTGTTCAACTCAAAAACTAAAAAAGAACAGTAAAGTAAACCTAAAGAAAGTAGAAGAAAGGAAATAATTTTAAAAAGAGAAAATTAATAAAATGGAAGGCTAATAAATAATAGAGGTGATCAAGAAAACCAGCTATAACCTCCAGAAATACTATTCAAGAAACAAAGAGATATGCCATGAAAAGCAATATTAGAAACTAAAAGAAGACTAAGCACAGATACTGGAAAGATTCTAAAAAGTCATAGGATATCCCAGGAAGAATTGGGGGCAAAAATTTTACAACTTTATGAAATGGATAATATTTAGAAAAATGTAAATCACTAAAAAACTCAAGATGAAATGGAAAACCACAGTAAGGCAATCAACCTTACAGAAAATGGATTATTATTAATAGTTAGATTATTGTTCGATTTCACAAAGGATCTGAGGTCCAGATGGCTTTCAACATAACCCTGACTCCAAGGAAAAAATTATGATTGTTTTATATAAACTGTGGCAGAAACCATAAGAACAAGAACAACAAAGCATCGACACCACCAAGGAATATACAAGAAAAGAAAATATAGACCAATCTCACTTATAAACATAGATGCAAAAACACTAAATAAAATACAGCAAGTGTAACTAAGCTATTAAAAATAAATATGTCATGAGCAAGAAAAATTTATCTGAGGTGTCAAGATGGCTCAACATCAGAAAATCTATTAGTAATAAACCATAGTAACAAGTAAAGGAGAGAAATAATGCAAACATCTAAGTAGATGTCAAAAATAAAAAGGGAACATGTGTAAGAAAGTAGAAGATGGATGGCAACTAGACTTTGGCTGCTGAACATGATGTCGTCACAGAAATCAAAATACAATGATGTACGTATGAAATTTATACAATGTTATAAACCAATGTTACCTCAATAAAGTAATAAATAAATAAAATAAAAATAAAAAGTTAGTCTTAAAGAGAAAAAAGAAATTACATTTATAATAGAAAGTTTTAGTAAACTCAGAAGAGAAACGTATTTCCTTAGCCTGATAAAGAAAATCTATGAAAAACCTAAAGCAAGCATTATCCTTAATTGTGAAACTTTAGAGGTGTTATTTTAAATCAGAAACAAGACGAAGACAACCACTATCACCATTTTATTTAACATTTTATTTGAAGTTCTAGCCACTGCAATAAGTAAAAGAGATAAAAGAGACAAGTATTAGAAAGAAAGACATGACAATCTTTATTTGCAGATGACCTAACTGCATGAAAAATCCACAGAAATACACAAATTATTTAAAATGTCGGCAAGTCAGGAAAGTTCACTGGTTGTGAGATCAGCAGATTATTTATACAAAATCAATAGCAGTTCAATACAGAAACAACCACCACTAAGAAAACATGAAAGAAAACAAGATTCTGTTGAAAATAGCACCAAAACTTGTAGATACTGGAGTCCTACCCAACAAAATATGGATGGGGAGACTCAAGAATAGAAGTTTCAATTTCCTCCAAATTCATCCATAAATTCAATGTGACTACAGTCAAAACTCTAACACAATTTTAAGGAATTTGACATAGTTATCCTAAAGTTTATTTGGAAAATGAAAGGGCCAGGAATAGCCGGCACGGTTCTGAAGACGGGCATTAAACAGAGAGAACTTTCTGGTTCTCTTTCTGGAACTCTCTGTCAGGTAGAACTTTCTATACTCATTGTGGTTAAAAGAGTGATGTATTAGGCCAAGAATATGCACTCGACAAAAGTTACAGAAAACAAAGATCGGAAATAGACCCAGACATATACCAAGAAATGTGTAATACAAGTGTCATTACAATTTAGTTGGAAACAATGAATTATCCAATAAATGGCACAGGGACGATTGGTCTTCCTTATGGGGGAAAAATCAGATATATTATACTCAAAAATAAATTTCAAGTTTAATAAATACTTAAAAGTGAAAACTAAAACTTTTAGAAAAAGAAAATGTAAAAAAAATCTTTATGCATTTGAAGTAGGGGAGAATTTCTTAAATGACACTCAATGCACTAAAACTCCTTAAAAGAATAGATTGATAAACATGACCACATTAAAATTAAAATAAAAACGTTATTCATGACCCCATGAATACAATGAAAAACACAAAGTACAGACTGGAATAAGAGATTTGCAAATGCTCTGAGTTGTGCTTTTTAGTTTACACAAAGTCTCTTCTCATCATACTTGATCTTTTTCTCATTTAAATGAATAGCTGTATTTGACCAGTATACGTTGCATCTCTATGTGACTAATTTCCTAACTTTTCTAGTTTCTAAGCCTAACAAACTTCTATTTCATATATACTATTTTTTTTTTTTAATTTGGTGAGGAAGATTGTCCCTGAGCTAACATCTGTGCCAATCTTCCTCTACTTTGTACGTGAAACTTAACCACTAGGCCACCGGGCCAGCCCTCATATATACTTTTTAAAAAACTTAAAATTCTATTCATTTTGTGTCAAAGATATTTGCTGTCGTTCTTCCACTGTTGAAAACATTTTCATAGTGTTACCCCAAACACCTCCTGTCACTTCTTAAGAATTCAGTAAATGTAAATTAAGTGAAATATGATGCTCTGGCTTAGCCCTTGTGTTTACAACAATGAGTAGTGCGTCACTGACAACCTGGGAGCTCTGTTTCATGCTGGAGTTAAGTCACACAGAGAATTCTCACGGGTGTCCGGTGTGTGCACCACAGTCTTGAGTGGTGTCCTCAGGCCCAGGTCCACTTCATTACAAGTGCACCTTTCAGATTCCTGAAATTTTCTCTCCTAACCCTGCTCCTTAATTATTTGGCAAAGACAATTTTTCCAGGCCAGTAGCAAGGATTTTTTTTTTTAATTAGCGAGGGAATGGTGGTGTTGGGAGCATGGGGAGTCTAAATTTCTAGCACTGTTACATTCCCATTTCTAGTACCATATGTTTAAAATATGCTGAAGGGAAAAGCAACATATGGTTTATTTCTTTCCCTAGAAATTTTGATTTAGTAGTGACAAACTTGGTAGCAGTTAGAAATGGAGAGAGAGCATTTGAAGAAGACTGAGAGAAGTTGTTCTATGAAATTCCATTGACACATTGATGCAAATGTTCTCATCAGGTGCCCCGCCCCCGTCATCATAGGAATAAACATGGTGTCAGAGAAACTGGGCCACAGAGGCGAAGGATCCTTCAGCGTGGAGGGTTCCCAACACCCAGTGACACCTACAGAGGAAGAGGCGAGAGGAAGGAGCCATCGACCGTGAAGTCTCCAAACTTCTCCTGCACTTCAATTACAATCTGAATCAATGGGATGACTGTTCAGTTAAGTGACGACAACAACAAACCACGTTCTCTCCAATTCAGAATATGATTTTGCTGCATTTTTTTGATTACCTATATAATTATAGCACTTGTATGCTTCTGATGTCAATATAAGGTTTTGGATTAGGAGAGAAAGAGAGAAGTTTGCTCTTTGTGTGTGTGTGTGTGTGTGTGTGTGTGTGTGTGTGTGTGTCCATTCATCTGACATCCACCTGGCTGTCTCTGGAGACAGGATTGCATGGTAGAAGCCAAGCAGGTTTTGGAACCCGATGGACCTAGGTTGAATCCTGCTTCTTCCCCTTATGTATTGTGACCTGGACAAGTTACTTAGCGAATCTGTTTTCTCATCTGTAAAATAGAAATTATAATACCTACCAGACAGTAGTTGAAAGAATTAAGGATTGCTTAAATGTGTAAAGTATAAATAAATAATAATATAATAATAACATAACATAATAAACATCTTCTCTCCTGGGGAAGATAAACTGATAATGGGCTGTCAATTTTTCAGTACCCTTTCAGTACTTTTTAATATCTTTTTGGAGATGCTAGTGTCTGAAAGAATCAACATATGTTTACAATTAGGTATTTAATCTCTTGAAAGAAAATTCTTTAAATATGATTGACTATTTTGTTCTCATTATACTTAAAGTTTGTGCTGAGTGTAATTAAAATTTATTGAAACTATAGAATTGGTTTAAATGCTGTTTATATGAATTTTGTACCTAGATGTATCCACACCTGTCAATAACAACATATTATTGCACTTCACGAGGATCTTCTGAGTCTTGTGAGATATTGAACATATCCTTGATCTAAAAACCTAGGATCCAGAAAATAATGGGTTCTGAGTTTAACTTTTTGAAGATTTAATCCCAGATCCACACACAGTAGACTAGAATATAATATCTTCATCAACAGATTCAAAGCCTTTGTTTTAGATAAACCCATTTCTTTCATTCATTAGATTATTTATTCATTCAGTCAGTCAAGTAATAATTATCAACAGCCAACCAGATTTTAATTATTCCTGTATTTGGTCACTAAAGAAACAAGTAGCTCATGAGCCAGAGGTCTTCCATCTCAATATCCTTCTGTCACCCACTGCCTTCCTCCATTCAAGCCTCTTCTGAATTATCAGTTCCTCCAAGAAGTGGAACTTGAACACAAAACTAGCAAACTCTCCTTGCTATCCCTTCATCTAATCACACAACACTTTAAAATCCCTGAAGTCACTCCTTCATAGACGCATACTTCCTTGAACCTATTAATAAATTGTGTAATTACCGGAATAATTCACTAATTCAACATTTTCTGGTGTCTATGTTATTGACATTGATATCAATGGTACTTTTAAATAAGAAGAAACAACCTATTAACCTACTTATTATAAGATAAACAATGCTGCCACATGAAAGTTATTTAGTTGCTTTAGTGATAATAAACAACTCCTTAGCTGTACTTCAATGGTGGTTATAAGAATATAGGGTGGCTATTGACTGGGCACAGGGATTGTTGTGCTAAGAGGACCCTAAGAGGCAAGAAGAGTCCGGGAGGCGGTTTCAGGAGAAGAGGGAGATACAACTGTGAGCACTGGGAGATGGGCCGTGATGGTGTTGAGTGGGGAGGACGGAATGGAGTAGAAGAAAGCTGTGACAGGATTGTGACTCCTCCAGTGCCATTATACCACTTAACCCTACGTTAAGTAAAGTTAAAATATTCAAGGGAAGTTAAAAGTGATACAAATTTGAAATGGCCACAAAGGAGTGAAAGAAAACTCACCTACAGGATCAACTATAGGTTTTATTATAATTCAGCAGCCAAAAGCCTTGCAAATTTTTATTTTGTTGGTTCTAACCAAACCAAATCAGGTCTCCATCTGCATACTCCAAAGATTTTACTGATTATCTTTCTAGTTACCTTCCTGGTTGATATATTAATCTATGATCATTTACTAATTCATTATTACAGTAGGTTCTGCTTTTATTTCACTACCACATAATTTTTAAACCTTTTATTGAAGCATAATATTCATACAAAAAGTACATACATCATAAACATACTACTTGAAGAATTTTCACAAAATGAACACACCTGTGTAACCAGCACCCAGCCTAAGACACAGGACATTGCCAGCACCCCAGTAGCTTTCCTGTACATGAGGGTAACAATTATCTCGACTTCCAACACACAGATTACTTCTGCCAGTTTTTGTACTTTATATAAGTGGAATCATTCAGTATGCATTCTTTTGTGAGTCTGGCTTTTTTCACTTAATATAATATTTGTGAGACTCATCCACACTGTTGCAAGCAGTAGTGGGTCTTTTGTTCTCATTGCTGTATGGCATGCTGTTGTGTGAATATACCACAATCTGTTCTTCCATTCTAATGTTAGGGGCGTTGAAGTACTTTTCAGTTTGGAGTTGCTATGATAGGACTACTATGAACATTCTAGTGCCTATAAAATTACGATGAACTACCACATAAAACAATGTTTCTTGGGAAGCAGTGTGTTCACATTTTCAATTTAATAAATGCTTGTATGCTATTTGTTACATACTAGCCTATACTCTCAGTACTTTATAAGTATTTATTTATTTTATAACCCTCTTGACCATCCTATGAGGTAGATACTATTACTATTCCAATTTAACTTATGAGAAAATGGAGGCACGAAGTAGCACAGCGAGTGGATAGTAGAACCAGAATTTGAATCCAGGCAGCCTGGCACTCAAGTGAGAGATTAGCTTTTAGAAGTATTTCTAAGAGGCACTACTACATATTTTTTTAATTATTAGTTCCCTTCATTTCTTGGCACCTGGGCAGACAATGGTGTTTGCTGTCACGGGGTTAGAATTATGGTGCCCAGGTGCCCTCCTTGAGTCAACTCTTGGATATTTCTCAGTCGTGGGGACCCTATATTTTTCTTTCCTTGGATCCTGTATATTGGCCTAACTTTTCCCCTTTCCACAGAAACTATCTGAGCTTCCGAGGAGGTTCTCTTTGCTCCCTGCCCACTAAGAAACACAGTTTCACAAATTCTCCCTGCATTCTCATAGGCTTTGGGAATTTCTGTGCCAACAGAATTGGAAGATATACACATGCTTCCTTCTCAGGCTAGTCCACTCATGACTGTTTTTCCCTCTCAGGGCAAGATAAGAAGCACAGAGGTATGTCCTCCCAGTATTTATCATTCTCTGAATCATACCACAAATTGATTTAGCATTTGGTATGGGCCAAGAAAGTGCTAGGCATTATGGTAAATACAAAATGGAATAAGAAAGAATCATGATCTTCAGAAGCATACAATCTAGTAGAAGAAATGAGAGGATTTCATTTTTTAAAAGCATGGCATATGAAGCACATGTGGAAAAAGGGGTGATATTAAAAAGATTCAAGGCCTGTCAAAGCATATGCACCGACCAGTCAGAACGCACGTCGTGTGCAGACAATGGCGTGGCTGTGCCAGCTGTGCAGCTTCTGAACTGCAGCCTGGAGTGTGTGAGGGACAGGACCGGACAGAGGGCTGCAGCCCGAGCATGAAGCGCCTCAACTGCCCTGTGACGGGCCCTGACTTGATCCTCTGAGCCCACAGAGCCACGGGGCAGTTCTGAGCGTGGTCACCAGACAACAGCACTACGTTGAGGGCCTCGTCCCTCGGGCCTTCTGCCAGTGGAGACCCAAAGCCACAGAATGAAGAGGATTGTTCTGTCCTATTCCTCTGACTTTATTTCTCAACAACCTATGACCCGAGCACAGCTGATATTTTTTCAGTCACTAAGCTTGCTCAGAGTCCACCAAGACCAGCCGGGGCGGCTGTGTCCGGACATTTGGAACATTGCAGAGCTGTCATCCCTCAAGAAGCAGACGGCCAGCTGAGCTTTTGACTTGTCTGTGCCAAAGAACAACTGAAATGAAAAGCTCACAGGGGACACAGGATACGACTGGAATGTCCCACTGCCAGCTGGCCACGCTGACACTTGGGCTTCTTTTCATAATGTTTCCCACTTCGGAGGCTACTTACTGAGTAAGCCAAGGAAGCAAAAGTTAAGGGGGGCTGGCAAGTCCCCATGGAGTGAAGCAAACGGAGGAATGTGCAGGGACGCCTCAGAGACACTTCCTCTGCATTAAAGGCACGTCCCCTTTAGCATTATTATTTTTTCTTGAATCTGCCCTTTTCGGAAATGGTTTGCTAATTTCTCCCATATGAACTGAGCACTGTTTCATCTACCAAGGATTAGTTGGCCAAACGTATCAGCTTGGCTTATAAAACAGGGTTGAAAAATCTCTCTGCTCACTCTGCGGGAAGGACAGCCTGGTGGGGAGAGTGTGAGACCCGCTTGGGTGTGACTTCTGTCCCCAAATCTACTTGCTCCAAGGTCTTGGGAGGGATTCTTATTGTCATTTTTCTCCTCTGTAAAATGAAGATGATAATGTTAACTACCTCATATGGGGTACTGAAAATTAAATGAGTTACAATGTACACAGAAAAGAACTTGACATACAGTAAGCACACAAAAATGAGTTGTTTCTATTATTATTACTAACAGAGCCCTGTGTTTTCCTACGTCTCTTTCCATTCCTTAGTAGGAAAGCGTAGATACCTTTTGTTAATGAAATCTATCTATCTATGAGCCACAAACTACTAAAGATACATGTACCTTTCCAAAGCATAAATCACTAAAAAGAATAATAAACCTTTTAGAAATGTAACAGAAGATCAGAGATTTCTGCATATTTTTTCCTCTGAGATAACAGGTCTTCATTAAGACCTCTTTCTAATTTTCTGGACAAACCAGGCTGCTCTGAATGCAAATAACTAATATTTCTCCAATCAAAGATATGTAAAGATCAGTAAAATACCTGCTAGCTTATTGAATGAAAATATTTAATCAATATTATTGATTATTCCTAAAACAGGAGATGTGAGGATGTCACACTTAGCTGGACAAGCAACCTTTTCCTCCCACTGCTCCTCAAGGTGTACTTCCAAAGGTGTGCTTTGCAGAGAGAGCCACCTTCCCAGAGGGAGCAGCCCTGGTCACGGATGCACTTCACAAAGAGTTACAAAGACCAATTACAAAAAGGGAGGCTGCTCAGATGCTAAGGAATGGAAAAAACCATCCACCTGAAGACCATGTGACTCAGATTACACTGTTCATTTTTAGAGTGACTTCTGTTTGATTATAGCAAAATTCCCTTGCTTTTTGCCTCGTTGGTCATCTGTAAGATGGGAATGATTTAAATTTTACTCACAGTGACACTGAGGTATTTAAAAAGATTAAAAACAAAATAAAACTGTGAAGTGCTTTGAGTTCCACAAAGCAATCAAGGACTGATACTAGAGAGTGTATCGTGCACATCAACAGATGGCACTCTCTGTTTCAGTAAGATCTGCATGACCAGCTAAGTGTTGTGTTATCTTGTAAAGAAGTAGGTCAGCAGGAAGCACCAAGCTGCAAAAAAAAAAAAAAAAAAAAAACACTAGCATGTGTGTGGTGATCAGTTCTTTGAGTTACTCATTCTCATCATCGATTGCTTAATTGAGTAATATAGATACAAAATTCCAAAGTGCCCTCCAGAACTCAAGATATTAGGGCAACAGCAAGTCTCTCTGGCTTGGAAGGATCTGTCTGAGATATACAAACTGTTCTGTTTTAAAGGGAAACCTGGCTAGGAGCCTCTGACAAAGCTTTTCCCAACTTCTCACCCAAATTTGCTTAAAGTTAAAGAAAAAGATGAAAATTCAATGCAAGGAAAGCAAGACTCTCAGGCAAACCCATGCAGGAATCTGGGTGGGATTTCCAGGATGTCAGACAAGTGGCAGAGAGATGAAGAGACCTGAGAGCAGAGCACGGTAGGAATGTTAGTTTCTCACGTGCCACAACTTTCCAGACGGACAGAACGTCAGGAATTGAGGTTTAGGAAGAAGACTCCATCATAAGCCAGTAGAATTGTCAATTAGGACACATGGTAATAATTGCCCTAAGAGCTGTCATATCAGCCTGTCTAATGGTGGAAAAATGGTGATGCTAAGATCTACTGATGTACCATTTGCATAGAAAAATATGGTTATTTACTTAAGTGTGAATAGAGCCAAAAAAAAAACCCAAACCCACAATAAATTGAAAATGGTATAATTGAAGGAAAAGGGAAAAGAAAAATTATTCTCAACTCCTATATTAAAAACATATCTCTTAATGTTACTTTAAGTACTTTAGAATGATGCCTTGTCATCCTTTATAAAATTCAAGAAGATGTTTTCTCTGATGAAATAGGAGCAGAAAGTTATAAGGAGAATGAAAGAAAAGAAAGTATGATAAGATTGTGAGACAAACAAAACACATATAAGAAAACTAAAAATGATATTGTAACTCAGAAATTCCACTCATAGACATGTACCTACTCCTAGAGATACTCTTATCTTGGTGTACCAGGAGTTATATCTGTGAATGTTTATCATACAGCAATTTGTAATAGCACATCTGACAGCCCTAACATCCATCAGTAAAATAATGGATAAATAAATACATTTTGTAATATTTAAAATATTCAATGGTTGAATTAAATCCACAACAAAAGCAATAAACCCCAAAATTTGCACTATGGAAAATCAAATCAGAGATCGTAAGGACAAATTCAGGTAGTTTTCTCAGAAAGCAGAGGAAAATGATGAAAATCCTAAGAAAGGAGATGATAGTCATGGAAGACAGAGAACCAAACTCAACCCAAGAGTTATAGGTTATCTCTAGAAAACGAAAAAACAAACTGTTGGTGTAGAAAAGACTTGAGTATTAAGATCAAAAGTGTTTACCATATTCAAGGCAAAAATTCATTGGAAAAAAAAAGAAATAGAACTCCATTAAGTTATGTTCTGGAAAAAACTTTGAATTCAATGATTAGGAAAGTTTATTTTAGGCATTCAGGAAGGAAAAGAATTAATGACTTCTAATAAAATTGAACTACATGCTATTTATAAGACTTTATTTTCCACAAACAAAATTTTGGAAATCAATGCAGCCACATTTCTTAAGGGAAAAATTGTGAGGGAAAAGTTTCAAGAATTGTGTTCCCAGAGAATTTGACCTTCAGGTATGACGGAAACAGAAAGATATTCTCAGGTTTGCAAGAGACCAGAAATCAGAACCCCGTGTGGTTCTTGCAAAGGTTAATATTGTGCTCCTGTTGACCAAGAGATGAATTCAAGCAGAGGAAGTCATGGCGTCCATCCAACCAGTTAAACAGAAGGGTAATCTCAAGAACTAGTGCTAATATTGCTACAAAACAGAAGGCAACATACCAAGTAAAATGTTAAATTAATGATAATTACCTGGGTCTAAACTTGTAGATTATAGTAAGGGAAATACAAAAGTGAGGAAAAGACAAAGCAGAGAAGGAAACCAAGCCAAATTCCTCATTTTGTATGAAGGAGTCAAAATCTATCTTTTCTTTTATAATCCTGTAATTAAAAATGTGAATTAAAGTACGATTTTGAAAAATTCAAAGGTAATCTTTATACAATTAAAAAACAAATACTAGAGAGTGTAAAAGCTTATGACATAAGCAATGTTACAAAGAAAACATGAGAAAAATCACAAATCAAGATAAAAGAAAGGTGAGTAAACATATTAATGATAATAATAATTTGAATAATTGAAAACTCCCTAATAGAAGGCTAAAACAATTCAGATCCAGTTTAAAAACAATCCTCACGATACTTACAAGAGAGACTCTAAAACAAACGGATACAGACAAGTTAAAAATAAAAGAATGAGCAAATACACATCAGGCATTCACAGAAGAAAAGAGGGAATACTAATTTCAGAAAGGGCAAAGGTATTAATGGTGACCAAAGGGTCATTACCCACTAACAAAGACACATGTCACAAGGAAACAATAATCATTCAACTTCACAAGCTGAATAAGACAATATCGACATATATAAAGCAAGGATGTTAGAAATATTAGAAACATGAAAAGGAAAGCATCTTGTTATGGGAGACTGTAACACATATCTGTTATCCCCAATAAACATATATCTGATTAACATGTATGATTAGTAAGTTTGAATCTACTGATATACTGACTTTTCTATCCTAAGAATAGAAAAAATATACATACACGTACATTATTTTCAAGATCAATATAACTTTTTATAAAAACTCAACAAATACTGTTGAAAAAAATGTCCACAAGTTACCCAAATCAGAAATTATAGAGGCTACATTCTCAGACCACAGTGTAATAAAACAATATGTTTTTAAAGTTTAAACATCAAAAACTCAAACACTTTGCAAGTTACAAATGCCTTCCTAAATAGCTATGTAGGAGAAAAAAGTCACAGGTAAAATTACAAACCTGTTTTAAAATAACGAAAATAGGACTATGATTTATCAAACTATAGGATGTGTCCAAAGGTAAATACATGTCCTAAACTATTTCTTGTTCTAACTAAAAAAAATTTAAATAATAAAACTAAACGCAACTTCAATTCAAGAAAATGAAAGAATCTAAACAAAATAAGAAGAAAATATTAAAAATAAATACATAAATGAACACATAGGAAAATAGAAAAACAGTAAAATTGGCAAATAAACTACAGTACTGAATTCCTAAAGAACAAAAACCACCAACAATCCAAAGTGCTAGCAAATCTAATCAAGAAAAAAGGAGTAAACAAATAAATAAAACTAGAAATAAGAAAGAATATGTAATCTTAAAAGGATTTAATAACAGATTCAAAGATGATTATGATTTTAAAAGTATTAGCATAAACAAATTAGCTTAATAAATTTGAAAATCCTAATGAGGAAGGATAACGAGGGAAAAAAGTTGTGGGCCAAACCTAAAAAGACCAATATCTACTGAAGAATTGAAATTGAATAAGTTTTTAATAACTACCTTCAAAACAGCTGCAGAGTCAAGAGTTTTATCAATGAGTACTTTTCAACTTTAGAAATAAATCATTCCTGTGGTGTATACTCTTCTTGTGCATGGAAAAAAATATGAAAAATGTTCCAACTCACTTTAGAAGGCCAGAATGACCCTCACAGCAAAACCTAAAAATGCTTAGTATAGATGCAAAAGTTTGAATAAGAAATTAGCAGATTTAATTTGTATTATATTAAAATAATAATTTACTCTGAATAATTAAAGATTGTCCTAAGAATTCACATACATAATTCCTAATGAATAAATTACACATAGGTTGCAGAATAAACCCATAAACATCTCAATAGATCTGGGAAATAATCTGATAAAATTTCATGAACTCTCTTGGGTTTTAAAACTCGCTCAATAAGCTCAGAATAACACGATAATTCATTGACATAACAAGGAATATTCACCTTTAGCATATAGCCAACATCATATTTTATAACAATGCACTCGTGGCATTATAAACAAGTCAAGAATATCCATTATTACCACTATCATTTCCAACTGTTCTAGAAGCAATAAGCAAAACAAACAAAAAACAGAAACATAAGGTGTATTTGTTAATTAAAAAAAATTGGGAACAGATACAATTAGTTACAGATAATATGATTGTTTACCTAAGTAATCTAAGGGAATCAACTGAAAAAAGTATTGGATCTAATAACATAGTTCAGTAAAGTAACCAAAAGCAAAATAAATGTACAAAAATCAACCAGATTTCTAATGTTAATAATACACAATCAAAATTTAATGAAAAATATCCGATTCATAACAATAACCAAATATCATAATAAACAATCCCAAGAATAATCTTTACAAGAATTGTGCGGGACACATAAATGAAAATTATAAGAGGTTTTGAGAAGAATAAAAAGATTTTCATAAATAGAACAACATGTGTTGTATGAATAGGGGGGAAATAGTCTTAATGTGATCCATCAAAATTCCAATATACATTCTTGGAATACCAGTGTAATTGAAAGAGTATCTTTTCAAAGCAGCTCCAAAGTTTGTCAGGAATAAATGGGAGAAACTAAAAAAATTTGAAAATTTAATGGAGAAAGCTTGCCCCACCGGATTGTAGTGGGATTTGAAAATAGAAATAACAATGGAATAAAATAGACAACAAGCCAATTCTAGTAGATTAAAAAACAAAACAGTGACAAGAATAAAAAGCTCTGTATGCAATAAAGGTGACATCACAAGTTGGTGAGGACATAACAGAAAATTCATTAATGGTGTGAGACAATTATTTAACAAGTGGAAATAAAACAAAGTTAGCTCCTCACTTTATACCATAAAACACAATAAACTAGAATGATTAAATATTTTAGTGTTAAAAAGTGAACCTGCCCCCCCACACACGCACAAACCTAGGAGAAAATATAGGCACTTATCAGATCTCAGGATGAGAAAATGCTTTCAATTACGAAAGCATTGAAAGAAATCATGCAAAAAATAGTATAAATTTGATTACTAAGAATAAAATTTGAAATTTCCCTAAAATAAGAAAGAGCGTCAAGAACTGAAATGAAACCTCCATCATCATGAAAAAATATATATATATATAATTTAAAAGCACAAATTGGGAAAAATACTTGACACAGATTTCTGATAAAAAAGTTTAATATAGTTAATATATAAAGAGCTCATGTAAATCTAAAAACTTCAATAGAAAAATTGACAAAGAATGAAGTATCTACTTCAAGAAAGAAAAAAGAAGGAAGGAAGGGGGGAAGGGAAGGAGAAAAGGAAAAACAAAAATTAAGGAAAAGATTAAATTACTCAATTTCAAATACTTTTGTTTTAAAGGCTATATTTTTCACTTATCAAATTGGCAAAACTTAATTCTAAAGCCCAGTATTGTGGAATGTGAGATTAGAAATTGAACAACTTTTCTGAGGCAAGTTTGATGATCTATACCAAGAATTAATGCCTTAGATTGAATAACTGTACTGTGGGCCATCCATCCTATGGAAACAATTAGGGAACATGGGAGTGCAGGGACATCATGGCTGCATTACACCTGTGTTAGTAGTTGAATTTAGGGTTAACCACCTGAGACATCACAGAACAGCCAGCATCAGGAGGGTGTCATGATTTGTTACCACGAGTAGTAAAAGTGCCGAACTTGAAACACTAGTTAATGGACTGAGTGCACAGAAGGTTATCTCCCTCTACCCGTCTACACTGAGGGTGATGGCCCTCCTACTTGTATTACAGTTCACTTCAGGAGTGGGAAAGGAGGGAGCAACAATGGCACGTGCCCAGGAAATCTGCAGAGACCAGAGCCTTCCTTATCGACATTACATCAGAACCATTGGAGGGGAACAGTGTACATCCATGCATGTTATAGAGGAGAAAAAAGTCAGAACCACTAACAGAACTGAGTTAGGTGCAGCCCTTTAAGATACGTGATACAGACAATATAAACTGTTTTGGAAGACGTTTGATGAGATGGGTAAATGTTCACTATATGGTGGAGGCAGAGCGCAAAATTGGGCACACAGCGACCCCTCTTTTATGGAAGAGCTGGAAGGAAGTTGACCTGGCTTGAAAGTGGTGGTCTCTGGGGGTATTTTTTTCTTTTTATACTTTCTTGAATTTTCCAAATATTAAGTAGTAAACAGATAATATTTTTATGACCAGAAAGAAATTATTAACAAAAACATATTACAAAATTATAAAGAAGTACAGAATGTTTACAAAGCAATTCTGTAATCCTCTTTCCTTCCTGATTCCTACACCGTTAAAACATATTATAAATATTTACAGAAGGAGATTTATGCCTTTCTGAAGAAACTCATAGAGCCAATTCTATCACATACTAAAAAGAAAGCCTCTGACAGCATAAAGTAACTTGATCTTCAGCATGTCTTCATCTAACCTGCCAAAGACAATTTTGTGACTCTTTAGGCATTACAGATTTAATTAAAAACTAAAACAACATATAATCAGGACATATTTTTTCATCCTTCGTGAAAACATCCGCCGTTCGTTGAGGAAAGGAGTAGTAGAGACCAGATGGGTATACTTTAGTTAACAGCCTCCATTCATGTTTACAGGGAACTGAGTTAATGCCCTCTCCAGGGAGAAAATAAAAGAGCATGCAGTGACCTTCACTGAACTTCGCGCACTAACCAACTGAAAGCATATTTTAAAATGCCCTGAAAAAATGCTTCAGGGTTGTGGGGTTAACGCAGTCCAAATGCTGCCAAACTTCCTGTTATTGTTGTTGTTGTCTTAACCCAAGAATCTTCCTTTGAGAACACAAGTTTCACAATGGGGCAGTGGGGGGAGGACGGCTGCCCTGTATCTGCATCTCGTCCCAGAACCGCCTTTCTAACAACTCGCGGTTCTGAAGGGCACATGAGACAACGTAATAAGTGCATCTTGTGTGTTCATTTATTTCTTGAGAGAAGAGCAGTCATTATTAATGTATGTTCTTGACATATCATTGGATTCACATTCCCAACCGTTTTGAATTACTACCTAAAACATTCTTTTGAGGAATGTTAAAGAAAAGCCATTCGCAGCTCACTTGCTGCAGCACATGTGTTTCCCGTGAGCTGCACTACTCCAGCTCTTTCTCTCACACCTTAGGTTCCTTCATTTGTAAATATTATGTTATAACACAAAAATGTGCTACAAATATTTCTACTTTTGACGTTCTGGGAAGGGAACTATCACTTTTATTTTCCACTGCTTGAAAGAAAACATAGAAATGAGGATTGTTTTCTTTTTTGAAGATTTGAAGTTGATGGTGTCGTCTTGTTTATTTGTACACAAGAAGGAGTCTGAAGCAGGGTTTCTCAGCCCGTGCAGGACTGACGCTTTGGGCTGAATAATTCTTTGCTGTGGGCGCTGTCCTGTCCATTGCAGCCTGTATAGCAGCAGCCCTGGCCTCCACCCCCAATGCCAGTAGCACCCCTGTCCCCAGTGGTGACAGCCATAAATGTCTCCAGACATTGCCAGAAGTCCCCTGGGAGCAAAATCTCCCCTGGTTGAGAACTCTGGTCTGAATTACATCACTCACGAGAGCCAGGCGAGTATTACCTGTCTTCTCTATCAACTCCAAAGTCTTCAAGGAGTGAACATTCCTGCCTTTCAAACACAGGGACTTCCGACTACTGTGTTATTCTACTAGTCCTTGAATATTCCACCTAACGTGAACTCATAAGCAGCTGAGATTTTCCATATCCTTCAAACAAAAATGGCTGACCAAAAAGCTGGGATTCAGGTGTTAAAGAGTGAAAATTCATCCCACTTCTCTTTACAATATTTCCTGGGTTTTACTGGGTCATGAAAATTATATAAATTATTTATCACATTGATTATTCAAACTTTTGGTTCAAAAGTCCAAGTAAAGAGATTTCCAGTAAGAAGCAGATAATTTAATATAATTCATATAATGCCTATACTTCTTTTTGTTATTCATAAACTTTGTAACAAATGCAGCAATGGAGAAGTGAGAGTCTCTGTAGCAATTATATACCTTTTAGAGATTTTTTTATGATTTGATTGTAATATATTTTTTGGAGATTTTTCAGAAAATACAGAAAAGTATGTGGATCACCATCATCCTACTACACAGAGATAACCACATTTAGGTGTTGATATTTCTAGGTTTTATTTTATTCACATAAATATATCACATACTATTTCCTTAACAGATCAGAGTTTATACCACCCTATTTGTGAATTAAACATAATGTTTGCTGGGCATTAAGGGCAAAATTTGCAATGATAAATATAGTTAGCTTTCTCAAACAATTTTTTATAGTAGGAAAGCACACAATGTTGGGCTATCTCAGCAATAATCACCATATGTGACAATTTTCCTTTCTGTTTCTCTAACCCACAGGGTTCAGCAATGATAAGAGGGAAGGGGGCCCTCAAATACAACTAGGGCTGTCTTTTTTTTTTTTTTTCATTCTGTTCTACGTGTCATCTAAATACAGATTTTCAAAGTCCTGCCAATTTTTCTGAGAATTCTGGGGAAGAAAGAGAGGGTCTTATGTTTTCATAGTCACCTCTCACTTTCCTTTGTTCCATATGGACCCACTGAAAAAAAAGAAGCAAGTAACAACAACAAAACCCCTCACAGCAGGCCGTTTATGTGTCTAGAAGCTGTCACTGAACATCTGCCCTTGAACCTCAGAAATCCTTTCTCCAGGTCCCTCTGCACCCACACTGAGGAACTCTCCAGGAGCTCCTCCACCTGCTGTAGTTCCTAGCTCCTCCCTCTCCCCGGCTGCCTGTGCCCTTTCTCTGCCCTCAGGAGCAGGGAAATCTCCCTGTTTCCTATCCAGAGCTCAAAGCCGCTGCCTCCGTTGCCTGCATCCCTCTAGGTCAATGGAGAGCCCTGGGAGAGCTGAAGAACTAAGTTCTTAATCATCGTAGGATTTCCAGTCACAAGGGCTCTGGTAACCAATAAGCCTAACTCTCCAATCCAAAAAAGGAATTGAGGAAACCACTAGACTATTCTAATTTTGTATTTATTGACCACAGTTCAAAGCACAGATCAAAGTAGTGGAAGGAACACTTGTGAGTAATTAGGAAACATGGGGAACTGGGGCCTGGACCCAACCTTACTCTTCTCACTCACTGTGTCTCCCTTCCAGACGCTATAAAATAGGAATAGAACCTACGTTAATAAGAACACTGGCTACCCACATGAAGGTCTGCAAAGCATGTTCAAACAAATTGGACGCTTCTATCCTCAAAACAATATGAGAAAGATCCAGCGTCTACAATTATTGCCATCCTCATTTACAGGCCCAGAGGAATGAGTGGCCTGGTTGAGTCCCACAAAAGCAGCAGAACTCAAAAATGTCTCTGAACCCAAACACTATGCCTGCTGCCTTCTCCTCATCTGGAGGGAAAGTCATGAGGCTCTAACGACAGTACCTGTGAAGGTTCTTTCCAAACGAAAAAAAAAGTGAATGAAAATCCAACACTCATTGTTGTATTTATTTTCAGACGACTTTGGAAAAATGCCACCTCCATGAGAATGCTTTAGTTAGAGTTCAGGTGGTTTCCACAAATACTCTCTTCAAATGGCACAGTATATTATCAAATAAAACTTTACATATTGGAATTAAAACATTACACTCCATCATGATTCTTTAATTTTTCTGGACTTACTTTTTAGATTTATCCTACTCTTAACAACTGGCAGGTGATCCAAACATTTATTCAGCCTAGTTCCCTACACACACGCACGCACACACACACGCACACACCTTTTCTTCCTCCGTGGTTGCGGGTAATGACTTTTTCCTTTGCCTTTGAATATTTACAACGCAGCCTGCAAGCCCCGCAGACGGATTTCCTTCTTATCCAGGATAAACCGATTCTCAGAGATCGCCCCGCCCCGGAGCATTTACCAGTGGTCCCAATATTCTCCCGCACTGGCACCAAAAGTTAACGATGAATTATGTCGGAAAAATCTGGAACCACAAAAGCTCGAAAATGTCATTTCCTCAAATATTCTATGTTCTAGATTTCTAATTCTTTTTGTAACTTTCCGCAGAATCTTCTCCATAATTTTCATTCATTTCTCAAACTATGACACCCACAATTAAACACATTTTCTGTCGAGTTTTCCTGTGTGCTGAGTCAAACGGTTTCAAATGATACAATTACTTCATCAAAAAACAAACAGGCATTTAGGAAACATCCTCCCCGTGCCCAATCTGTACTAGAATCTGTGGGATCCAAAGGCACAGTTGTTCTCAAGCAGAAAAAAGATAATCTACTACATTATGAATTGCTTGTGAAGGAAATAAAATAATTTCACTATATCTCCATTATATTTGCTTTCTCAAAACCACCATATATATTCCTGATTAATGTTTGTATTTCAGCACACAGGGGTCCTAAACCCCATTTTATCCTACTCTAAATACTTTACAATTGTGGTTTTCCAACATATATTGATACCTTAGATTTATTTTTTAATAAATTTCATTCTAAGATTTTTTGTAACAGTGAAAATTTTCATCAAAACAACATTCACACTTGGTTTTTAAAAAAACCAAATAAGGTGCCAGCCCATTGGCATACTGGTTGGGCTGGGCACGTTCTGCTTCAGCAACCTGGTTTCACAGGTTTGGATCCTGGGCACAGACCTACACCACTCATCAAGCCATGCTGTAGTGGTGTCCCACATGCAGAGTGGAGGAAGATTGGCACAAATGTTAGCTCAGGGCTAATCTCCCTCACCAAAAAAACAAAAAAAATCAGATAACAATCCTCCTCACACCCAATTGCAACACCCCTCAAGGAAAAGTGTCTCAATGGTGTCTGCTTTTAGAAAACAAATAATAAACTTATTTGAAAACATATGAAATTTAAATAATGAAATAACTGATATACCTATATATTTGTTTTTACGTCTATCACCCATCTATCACCCATCGATCATCTATCTATCTACCATCTATCCTTTATCTATCATCCCTCTCTCTCTCTCTATGTGCTGGACCCACCTATGTTAAATGAGGTTTTGGTTCCTTTACTGTAGTCCTTTTCTCAACATCTCTGTAATTTTGATAATTATATTATTATTTTAAGTTTTGTTGGTTGTAACTTACACGTATCTACTTACACTTCTGTTTCTTGTCCAGTAGACGTGAGTCAGTTTCTTGACATCCTTCTGGGGGAATGAGGCTGTTACCGCCTCTCCTCATCCCTCCACTTTTGCTCCTTCTTTCATCCCCCACCTTCTGTCGGCTAACCGTACATTCACTCTCCTTTGTCAAGGTTGTAAAGTGACTGTCATTAGGAGAGCTGACACAAAGGTTTTACATTTAAGTCGGGCTGAGTTTTCTCCCACTTACCACAGAAACTCTCCTGAACTCACTGACACCTCCTACAGGCTGGGGCTGGCCAGGAAGAGGATTCCACCACCCACCTTGTGTAAGTGACTCTGTTTTAAAAGGATGTATGATTTTTTTAACTGGTAAGTTATAGGTAATTAAAATATACCTCATAAAACAAAACAAAATGATGAGATGAAGATCTGCAATGGTTCTAGGACAGTATCTTACTCAGGAAAAGCCTTTTAAAAATAAAGCCATTGTAGAATATTATTTGAAAACACAGGGATACATTGTTTATTTTCTAAAAGAGACTACTAAAATTGAAGGAAATAGGTGTATAGTGATCCTAGTGAGATGATTTATTGTATTTGAAACATATTCTAGGGGTTATTGTCTTAAGTATAAACGCCACTAATGGGTGACACAGGAAGTGACCACGATTTGAGCATAATTTATAATATGTATTTCAGTTTATATTTAAGTCAAATATTCTATTTTTGAATGAAACCCTGATTTTCCACAAAACATCCATAAGTGTATGTTTCCTATAACTTTAACTTTAAAAAATAAGTGTAATAATTTTCCCCGTCTTGTACCTCTGTTCTTTTCTGCCTTTCTGATAAAGGTTTGGAGATGCTATACTTGATGAATCAGATTCCTCTTCGTCTGTGAAGGAAAACCACAGCAACCTCCTTCAAGTGGTCCTCACTACATATTCTGCTTAAGTTATGCTCAGCTCATCACACCCAGGGATTATGTACGGCTCAAAATATGTTATTCACGCATTTCAACTTCATCTCATTTCAGAAAGTATTTTAGATAGCTGAAAAGATGCATACATACAAATATAAGCTAGTAATGTAGAGGCAAAAAGAATAAACCAAGACAAGGTAAATATTATGTTTATAAAAAAAATCACAATAAGGCAGGCCATAATACCTTCCTTCCTAAATCGAGCTGTAAATTTACTTCTAAGCTCCCTGATAGTGGAAATAAAAAGGAGATGTTACAAAGATTTCAATTCAGGGGAAATAAAATTTCTCCTAATATTAAACTCCAAAAGAAATTTTCCTTAGGGATTGTGGCCCAAGATAAGTGGGGAGGGAAGTCTAGTACGCCCATTACCAGTGTTTTTTGGAACGTTCTCTCTGTTCCTCCATATGTGTATAAAAGACTTTTGCCAGAAATACATCCCACAGTGAGGAAACTCTCCACGGTGAGGTTCAAGAAATCATAAAAATATAAGCTTTGTAATAGGAGAGTTAAAAGGATCTGACGTAGTGGTTCACAAAAAAAATTTTCCCTCATCCATGTCAGAAATAAATAGGAAAATGAGTAAATTATTTCTCTATTTTATCTATATAGAAGATTATTTCACTATTCCTAATAACATCATTTTCAAATGAGTGAATTGGACTCAGTAAATTGAAGAGAAGTTACATGAAACTGTGATTTGTCCAAAACACACAGAAATTCAGAGACATATCAATCATCAGCATCCGGAAGAAGTGAATCCAGTTATTTGTTATACTCACTGATGAAGCAATCTTAAGGTGACAGTATCTTAAATGTAAACATACACAGAAAATAATATTGTCTTTAGGCATATTACCACAGATCCCGTGATGCAACTTATAAAAGACCTTATGTCTGTGCATTCAAAAAAATTATTTTTATAAATGCTAAATTTACCCCCAAAATCACAGTTTCTCTAGTAAACATTTAAATATGTTAAAACTGATAGCTCTCTAAAAGAGGGACAGCTCTCCTGTTCCATATCGGACAAATGTTGAAGAAATCATTGATGGAAAACTTTGAAAATATCAGTTAGTGAATGAAATATCACCAGAGTGGAGTCATGAAGATTACCCAGACAATGGATAAAACATTCATTCCCTGTAATAAATGGGTGTGGACTCGTCCACTATCAAGAAATTACCAAATACTGGTTTGGACTTAAATATACTTAATAAATCATGCATATTGGATTCATATTGATCAATTCTTCCACAATTTTCACTCAGAAAATGAAATCTGCACAATTAGTTGAAAATAATAACTGCTGGTTCAATTAAATTTAGCAAATTTCACATTCTAGTGTTACCATTTGTACATTTGTTTGAAGTAATAATTAAACTTCTGTACTAGATTACATATTTTGGAACAAAGTAAACAAATTACATTATGACATATGGAAATATCTCTAAAAATATGCATTTGCTTTCCTCTTTGAAAATTAAGCACAAATGCCTTAAGTGAATTCCTAATAAATGCCTGCAAATTACTTGATTATATGGGTATAAATTTGACCCAGCCATCAACAACTTCCACATAAAACTATGCATATTGGCAGTCATAGGACACATTAAATTTCTCTCCTAACACCTTCTCCATTAAAAAAAGAGAGAAAAGAAAGAAAGAAAAATAAAACCTGGAAGTACTGCTTTGCTCTAAAAAATTAAGAGGCAGATTTTCACTCACATCTAGTTTGAGGTAAAACTGATGGGCTCAAAAAAATATTTCAGACTGAACAAACGTGCAGTCAGGGGAAACACTGATAGGCTGCTAGTGGGCAAGTATCTTGATACCTTCTTGTAGAAAAGCATAGAAGGAGGATAACACATTTAAGGCTGTTGTGCACTCGGCAAAACATCTTACAGAAAATAAATTGACAAAAAGCTATCTTGGTTGGATCTTACAGCACCTCAGTGAGGCAGGCGAAGTCAGAAATATTGTCCTTTTATAACACACAGAGTCATTTAGAGATTTGCGCAAGGTCAATTCAGAATCTGGATCTTTTGACAAAACTTAGTCTTGGGGTCCATGCTATCTCCTGAAGCTAATGTGACGAGGTGTGGTGAGTTTCAATCATGAAAGCAAGATGGTAATACAAGTCTTTTGTTACTTGTTTGTTCTCTCTCTCTCTCTCTTTCATTTTTTTCTTCTTTTGGTTCATTGTACAGATCATCCTTTAAAAAGAATTTTGTCATCAAAATAATTTATGCAGAAGGAACATGTCACATGTGTACAGAAATGTTTAAATGCAAAGTTTATTGCCAGAGGAAATAAAGTGAACGTGACAGCTATCTGAAGTACAAATAAGTGTGATTTGATTTTAACATATGCAACCATGTGTTAACCAAAAACTGTTTTCATTATGGTGTAGTCCACGCTCAGTGAAGAGCTAAATAAAGTTTACAAACCTTATATCACCAACGACGGATGAGTAATCCTATTCATATCAAATAAACAACTACAGTGCCTATTATCTGCAAGGTACTGTGGTTAACAGCTAGAGCCGTTTATAGCCAGAGGCGTCCTCAAGTTCTCTCGGTCGGTCTATGCGTATATGATATTCCATTCAGCGATTTCGTCCCACCTCCACGGAAGACAGTGTGTGACTTACTACTGAACTAAAGTTCACAACTAAGATGACTTGTATACAAAACTCCTATATTTTCATTCTTGAATGCAATACTCTTCCAGAAAGAAAAAAAAGTTGGCAGTGCCAGGACGGCCTGCGTTTTGGAGCAGAACAGAAAGTAACCACTGCTTCGGACACCCGGGCTCCGGCCAACACATCAGAACTGCAGACGCCCATCCTGCGGGCGCGCCCCCTGGGCCGCAGGTGAGCCTCCCTCGCGGTGACGTCAGAGGAGAGGCCTCCCCGGCAGCCGGCGCCCCACGTGCCGTGCAGCCCTCGCTCCTCCGTCCTGTGTGGACTTCCCCAGGCTGGAGTTTAAGTCCGGGGAAGGGAGGAGGTGACCCGTGGAGGTGGTCGTGCAGCGCTCCCGCGTTCGTCCACAGCGGCGGTGTCACCGCGCGGAGCCGTTGCCCGACCGCTCGTGGACTCCCGGCCGCGCGGCCGGCCGAGCTCCTCTGGCTCCGCGGGGACGGCGGCGCACGGCTCCGGGCGGTTGGTTCCCGGAGGATCGGGGCGGGCATGCGCCGGAGTCGCCTCCCATTGGCTACTCGCTCGGGGCCTGGCGGGCTCCTCGGCACGTGATTGGCCGGCGCTGCCCCTTCAGGCCGAGATCATTGGTGAGCGCGGAGCCGGGGGCGGGGCGGGCCCCAGGATTCCCGAGCGCGCGGCGGGGCTGGAGCGGGCGCCCGGCCGGAGCCGACCTGACGGGCGGGCGGGCGCTGAGGGAGGGCGGCGGTCCCGGCCCCGGGTCCCGGGCGAGGCGGGGCGGGCGTCGCGGGCGAGTGTCCGACGGCGGTGCGGCCCGCGGCGGCGCTCCCGACCGCGTCTGTCAGCGCCCGCCGCCCCGCGTGCGGCGGCCCCGGCCGGCCCGTCAGCTGTCAGCGGCCGAGCGCCGGGACACAAAGACCCGCCCGCGGCTGGGACGGCGCCGCTCTCCGCCCGCCGGGCCGGGACAATGCGGCTCCCTGACGCCCGCCCGCCCGCCCGCGGGCCCAGAAGTTGGCGGCGCCTGCTCAGCGGGCGGGCGGCCCCCGTCAGCGGACGGCCGGGCCCCTCAGCGGGCGGGCGGGGAGGCCGACGAGGGCCCGCGGTGAGGGCGGGCCGCAGGTGAGCGCGCCGCGCGGGCGGGCGGGAGACAGGTGGACGTGCGGGCTCGCGCGGGCCCCGGGGCCCCTCCGCCGGCCCGTCCGCACGGCCCCGCGGCCTCGGACGGACTCCGCGCGGGACCCCCGCCGTCGCCGCCCGGACCGGGCGGTGTGAGGGCTGGGGCCGCGGACAGGTGAGCGCGGACGGGGCGGCCCGACAGGTGACGTGGAGTCGGGCGTTCCCAGCAGATCAGAAGGTCGGCGCCGTCTCAGAGCCGCGTCCTGAGTAAGACCCGCTACACCGCTGCCCCGTCGGGAGCGTAGGGGCCGGAGACCCGGGCGGGGGCGGGGGCCAGGTGCCCGCGACGCCTCCCTCCGTCGTGGGGGCCGCGTCTGGGGAGCAGGCCTCCGCCGTGCCCGGGCGTGTGGTGGCGGTGGCGGTGGTGGCGGCGGTGGAGGCGGCGGCGGCGGCGTGTCGCCTCTGTCCACCGACGACTCCGTGTGGGCCGCGGGGGCTCTGACTCCTGACGAAGGAGAAGGCGGTGTGGCCGACAGCCCGAGCCGCTCTGGCCCGCGTGAGTCCCCACGCGGGAGTGGCCGCACACGCCCCGCGTGCTGGCCTCGTTTCACGGAGGCTGGAGGGGCCGGGAGGCCCGTAGGAGCAGGGCGTCGGGGCGTGCGGTTCTGAGAAGCGTCGGGGTGAAGTCGGGCCGGCCGCGGGGTTGGAGTATTGTCGTCGCAGCTGGTGCTGCAGCACAGTGGAGCCGTGACTTTTGGTTATTGTGAGAATACGGACTTTCTTCATAAAAAGTGAAATCAGACATTTCCCTAACATTCAGCTAATAAATGTGGACTTGTGGGTACTGAATCCAGGAGAAATCATCTTGTTCTCTCAGTGATAAATCCCCCGGTTTCTCACTGGTCACGACAGTGCCTTCTAGATGTCGGGGGCTCCACAGTGCATAAAGATAGATACTCAACAAATATTTGCTGGATAGAATACCCAATGCGCGGATAAAAATAATTGAAAATTCTTCTTGCCCATTCTTAAAGAGAATGATTATCATGCTTCAGGGGAAAGGGAAGGTATCAGAGAAAGAACTGGCAGGAAAACTGGGCTTAATTCCAGTACCTGGCCTGAAAGTTTATAGCTTAAAATCAGGATGCAGATTTAGAAAGAGACAAAGATAACTGATAGGGTTTCTGGGAGAAAGATAGCAGTATTGATTTAACGTAATACATTTTATGACCTAGTTTTCTTTAAGAACACAAACCTTTGAAAATGTATGTTTCTTAAATAATCAGTAGCTGTTTGCATTGTGATTGTCTAATTGAATGGCCTAATGACCACAGTAGTTTACTTGAGTGCTGTCTGATTTTTAAACTTGTTTTTAAAATAGCATGAAATAAACCTTTCAGTGCAGTTGCATGAATGAAAGTGTACCTTTTGAAATCAACTGAATCTGTAGGGAGAAAATTATCTCGAATCTTACACCAAATATAAAATAAGCACTGAACATAGCATCTTGCCAAGACGGTCTTCACTCTAAACAAGTGCTATGTGTGTGGAGAGATCCTGTGTGGACTGAATCATGCATGAGATGTTCTGTTTTCCTGAGAAGCCTGTGTAATAGTCTATTTAGTGACATCAGGAAAATAAGTCCCCAACATTTGTAAGCCTGGAAACTTCTGGAAAGCCTAATGGCATTACTTAAAAGTGACTACTCAACTAGAACCTAGCATTGATATTTGAACAACAAGCTGTCTTGGTAGAATGTGCTTTCTCTTCAGTAGGTTCGCAGGTTGGGCAGCCTTGTAGGGGTTAGAGCAGTGTGTCTGAGTGTGGTCCTCAGATCACGGGCATCAATGTTCTGTAGTACTTGCAAAACTTCAGGCTCCTGGGCACCTTCCCACACTTAACAAATCAGAATATCTATGAGCAGAACCTAAAATCTGTATTCTTAAGCTCCTCCCAAAGTGAGAGGTCAACACACTAAATTTTGAGAATTTGTGTTCAAGTTTTCTTGCCAATGTTTAATGGCAACTGTTGCTTTCCTCTAGGAACGTCAAAAAAGTACCCCCAGGTGCTTACTGCTCTGATCACTTCTCTTCCAGCACCAGACATGTTGGCTTCATCTCTTAGTTGGGCCCTGTGGCCAGGGAGCCCCTCATGAACCGCTTCTGCAAGCAAACCAAGACACCACCCACAAGCAGAGTTAAGGCTGCTTTGAGGCACAAGGCCCAAGAGACCCCTCCTAATATGGGATACTCCTACCCCCCGACCCCAGCCAGTGTGTGATTTGTGGGACTGGCGATCTCAGCCGCCTTCTCTTCTGCAACTGGGGAGATGAGTTTTCAAGCAGATAATTGGGAATGGACCCCAGGGGACAGAAGACCTGAGAGAGAACAGAGCAAGAATGCTAAATGGAAAGCTATCCCCTCAACAGAGTTCAACACTCACATTTGAAGATCTCAGTCCCAAAGCTGATCATTTGGCAGTCAAGTGTACAGCTGAACCCAAGCCCGTTACCGTCTATTGTCAAAACTTTCATCTACAGACTTATATAATGGTTCCTATAACCTCTGTATCCATAAAATCCCTGACATATAAGTGAGGGTTTTCATCTTTATTGATAAAAAAAAAAAGGGAAGAGTTTAGGAGAGAGGTTCACAGCATAGGCTGAAGAGTCAGCCACACTTGATTCAAATCCTAGCTTTGCTATTTACTACCTAGGTGACCTTGAGCTGCATCTTTGACCCTCAAGCTTCAGTTTCCTTACTTGAAAAATGAGGAAATACCTGTCTCATAGGAGTTGTTTTGGGAATTATGTAGGATTGTAAATTATGTAAGATACAAGTTAGTGACAGATAATAACTGTCACTCAGTATGTACTCCATATATGTAGCTTTTAATTTGTTATAGTAACTTTTAAAAATTTCTTTTTTAGCCCTGGAGAGTTGCTGTTGAAGAGGGACAAGAGAGGAGGACAACGCAGAAGGAGATAAGTAGCTCTGGCTGGACACAAGGGAAGATCAAAGCACTAAATAGTCATTGTTGAGCAGAGGGAAAAGGTACAGGAGAAGGATGCAGACTGCAGGGCCGGCTGATAGCCTGGGTTTCCTCCTGTATCTCCCTGGCTCAGGTGCTGTCTCTACCCTCCTCCCTTTTTGTACTACCTTATTTAGTTGAGAAATAGTGATTATGTGGTCTGCCTTAAAATTTAGTCATAGTTTTGGATTTTAGTATTGGTGCATCTCAACCTTGCAGCAGCTTAGGAGTGGCAGGTGTCTCTCCTCATGGGATCTAGCTTTTGGAATTATTGAGGGAAGGGATTTCTATCTCTGACCCATAGGAATAGATCCAGAATTCAACTCCAAATTTGCCTTCTCAGAGAAGCGTATGCCATCGAGACTTGGGCACATGATCAGAGAGGGCCCTGCCCCTGACTTTTAAAATTACCTTTACTTTCTAGAGCTCCTATACTTTCCAAAATACTTTTTCTCACATCAGCTCACTTGTTCCTTACAAAAGCCCTATAAAGTTTTATAATATTACTACACAGACCCCTATGAGGCACCTCAAATCTTTCTCCCTCCGCACCTCCATTCTCTCTTGCAAACCTATTGCTAGGCTAGTCTTTCCTGTCTTCACATCAGTTTTATAAAATCAAAATCCTTTAATCACTCTCTATTTGTCCTCCTATCAAATTGAATGTCCTCTGCCTAGCTTATACGGTGGCCTTAAAACCAAGGTCTCATCCTACTCTAAACCCTTTCTCTCCAGTTCCTGGAATGAGGCCAACTCTGTCCCTTAGCCCATGTGCTTCCCTCAGTAGTGATGCCTCCTTTCAAACCACCCAGTCTACCGTTCTTCAGCATCTAGCTCCCCTTGGAGCCTTTCCATGTCATTAACACCTTAAAGAGCCCATCTTCCTCTGAATTCCATTGATAGCTGTGGCTATTTGGTCACTTATAATGTGGTCTTAAAGTCCTAACAGAGAAAAAGTACATGACAGATTTGATATAGAGAAGAAAGCACTGAACTAAATGGGTTGTAAAGATGATGTCTACTAAGGAGCTGTGGGCTCCAAGCCAGGTTGCTCTACCTTTGTGGTTCTACATTTCCTGAGCTGTCAATGTGGAGAGGTTTTGGCCAGGAGATGTTGATGGTCCCTTCTCCTTCTGAGGTTCTGTGACAACTTGGTCTTCCTTATGTGGGATGGGATTGGAGCTCTTATTGAGTTCTTAGATGAAAATGTCAGGAATGGGCACTCAGTGCCTTCAGGACTTGTTCTATCCCACAGATTTCTAATGCTAAACGTGGCAATTTTTGAATGCCATGTGCCTTTTTTGGTAAACTTTTTAACTACAAGCATTCAGGGAAGGTAGCCGGATGATGTATTAGGGGCAGTAAAGGGTTATCCTTGTGAATGACTTCCTATGATGGAATAAATAAGGTCAACTGTTGGAGAAACCTTGGTCTTAGCATTTATAATTTACTTTGCATTTCATCTTCACTGGATAGTGCTATATAATAAATGCAGTTGTGTTTTCTTTTTAATCATTTTATAACTTGGAAATATCAAAACTCTAGAATAGATGCTGATGACTTTCTGTAGTAATCTGGTTGGTCACATGTTGTAAGTATGCATATGTAGGTACATATATTACATACACATTATGCTTGAATTAAGAAGGGTACCCCTAAGTTTTGAGGTGCCATTATACATTGACCAGATTTAAGAATATCTCTTTAACGTGTGTTGACATTTAATTGACCTTTGCAGGTTCATTCTGTTAATCATACTCAGAGTGCTGAAGCTGTGGTTGGCTGCTCTGGTGTTTTACATCCAGGCGTGCTTAGCATATAAATTTTTCAGCATAATTGCTACTTATTTAGCAAGAGTTTCCTTTCTTCTCTGAAAATGTGAGTTGTGTTTTATTTTTGTATATTTTTTTTTTTTTTAACTTTGCTTTGGGCTGGATAGTTTTAGAGTTTTGAATTGAAATGCTTTCCTGTCGTTAGTTGTATGGGGTGTGGTTTCTTAATATAGGAGTAATGGAAATTTCTTGCTTAGTTGAAGTGCACTGTTCTTCTGGCAGAAGTTAGAGCTCTTTGAGGTATAATGCTAAAATTTAGAGAAGCTTAACACTTCAACACTACATATTTTTAAAATGATAAACTTTTGAAAATCAGTTCCCTTAGTGTAGATTAAAACTATCAGTGCTAATACTTTTTATTAAGCAAGGATTCAAAGGATCTAGTTCCATAGCAAACTCTAATTATACTCCTTGAATTGCTGTGAACTTTATTATAAATGATGTATTTGTTTTAAAAAAAAAAACATCAAATATATTTCTTTTTTAAAGCTTAACATTTTGTTACTGGCACCTAGAGAACATCTGATGAAATGTTTGAAAATTTCTGGGTATTAAGTTTAGGAAATCAGTCTGTGGAAATAATTTTTAATATGGTTAGCTGTTTTATAGGTTTCTAAAATATTTCTAATGATTATGTAAAAGTAGTTACACTTTTTGCTAAATGTTGATAGAAAAATAAAAACATGTAATTATCAATTTTTGGTAATTTATCTTTGAGACTCCAGACATTTTTTAAAAGTACTTTTATCTTAAAAACAAATTTTAAATAGGGAAGATAAAATTTAAACCAGAGTTTTTATTTTCCTGAGGTGATTTTATACTTTTAAGATACGTAGCTCCATATTTGAGATGCATTTTGTTCCCTGTTTATACATTTGACGTCATGATATCATTTATTTGTTCATACATTACAAGCGTGGTAGATGGGCTCATTCACGAAGCTGACTTTGTTTCTCATCACCTCTCTTTCCGTGTTGCCCTTTTTTCCTGCCTTTTTCTGTTCCCAGTTTTACAACTTACAGCTGTCCTTTTCATCTTAATATAGCCCCACCTCTAAAGGAAAATAAGTCTTTCCTTTAGTCCAAACATTCAACTTCCAACTCCATCCTTTTTTAGAATATACAATGAAGCCTCTTAAATACTGTTATCTAAATAATACGTAAAGAATGCAAATGACAGCAATGCTGAATAGTCAGATACAGGATATCCCAGACTATGGATGAACTTGCACACTTCCATTTTGTAAACTGTGACTTCAGCAGACAGATGTCTTTCTTCCTTGATAACTATGTTTCTCAGGACCAGGCCAGAATCAGTTAAATACAGAATGTTAAGATAAAGCCTAGTTTCTTGTGTAATCTCTCTTGGTAATTATACTGGACTGATAACACATATTGACAAAATCAATACATTTGCTCTTCTTTTCTGTTTTAAGTCTGTTTTGCCATCATAAAGAGCTTTCTGTCGTTTGAATTCGGATGTATGTATTCACAGATAATTTATTTTATTTAACAAATTCTTATACTTTCATGTACTAAATCCTGTTCTAAACACAAGTATTAGTTTATTTAATCCTCTAGCTCTATAATTATAGTTATTATATAGTTATAGTTATTATCATTTTTCAATTAAATGATTAAGGCACAGAGATTTATTTTAGAGTAGGGCTTTAAGTGGGGGGAGGCTGATAATTGTGAGCAGAATGGATAACTTAACAGTCCTGCTAAGAATCAACAAAAAGATATGCATGAGTTTTGGGAAGATGAGTCTATGTAGGAAGGGTTAGGGACTCAGGTGGGCACAGTCTTAAAGAGCAACATGTCTTCCTCAGTTTTAAGCCTTGGGCTATAGAAGCAAAGGCCAAACTTAGAAAGAGGAGACACTCAGTCCTGGGACCCTGGGACGTGGTCCTTGCTGTAAGTTTCAGGTGCCACTCAGCCTGGTGAGGGGGCTCTGCTGGCTCATTGTGACTCTCATAAGGCTGCATGCATTGCAAATACTGGTGGAGAATTTCCTTTCCCAGCCTTAACGCCAGCCAGCCCACCTCATTCTCCTCTTGCCCTGCTTTCTTTGTGTATTACTTTGAAAATATTGTCCAATAGTGTTTATGTGTGTGTTGTACGAGGTTTAGAGAACGATGTTAAGCAATGAAGTTAAAGGACAAAGCTATCTTTTGTGTTGGAATTGGGGATGAAAGAAAATGAGAGAACAACTAAAAGTAGGAAATACAGAGAAAGGAGACATCATAGAAAAGAAGAAAGTTATTGAGGGAAAAAGATGGTGAAAAAACAATGAAGAAAGAAAATTACTGATTTGCTTCCCACCCACACCCCGCCCCAGCTTGATTTTCTTTGCTTGACCTGAGGTTCTCAGGGAGTTACGCACTGTGGGAGTGGAAAATTTCTCCCTTTTGCATTTGAGACTTGGGTGTGCTGCTTTGAGATGCCACTGGTATCTGAGTAATGTTTGTTTATACTAGGTATTTTTCTCTGTAGTCTTTGTGGATAGGGCTTAGAATACAAACAACACTGTTAGCAGAACTGCAGGTACTCGATTGCTATGTTTATTTTATTAGTTAAAAAACTGCCAGAGCCCTAGGACTTGTGAGCACATTTAAAAAATACCAGAGGCAATTTTAAGAAGTGCTTTAGAAAGAAAGAAAAAATAAGAAGAAAAGTTAGGACTTTCAGGCTCTGGAATGCCAACCGATGTGGTAGGGTTTTTTTTTTAATTAATGTTTTCAAAGACTTTAAATTAGGGTAGTCTCATCAACCATTTTTTTAAAGTGGTTTTAAAGTACTCTTCTTGTAGATAAATCCTCTTTTTTTAGTAGATAGTTTAGGTAAAATGAAAGTATGATACTTTTGTTCCATAGAATATAAAACTAAATTAATTCTTTAGGGAATTTAGGATTTTTTGGAATCTGCTTAAATCATCTCTGATGACTTTTCTTGGTCAGATCACAGGTCTGAAAGTATTTCCTACTGATTTTTCATTGTATTTGGACAGAATCTTTGAAACTGTGACACTTTCAGAAAACCAACAATATGTGGCCAAATTTTACCCTTAAACGTTCTGATAATTCATTTATGGCCCCCTGAAGTCTCTCTCTTTATCTTGCTCTTTGTAGAAAGGTACATTATTCAGTAGCATTTGTGAAAAACACCTGGTTTAAATAACAAAATGTTGAACTAATCTAAATGATAAAAGTATTGATTTGAAGAAATTAATTTATTTTTCAAGTTATTCATTTCCCAGGTAGAGAGGGCCCTGATCTTAACAGGTTTGATTAGATTCCCATCAGTAAAACAAAGTAAATTAAAAATTTGTTTTTCTTGATCATTGCATAACAATAATACTGTTCAAACATTTCAAGAATCACTAATAAATTAGTCTTAGGGAATAGAAAGGGGGTAAAGGAGCTTTTCTTTCTTATTTGTCCTCTTTTTCATTCATCCATTTTTCCCCACTTGTCCATCCTTTCCTATAATCATGGAAATTTTTATTTTCTTCTGCTGTTCATTAAATGTTCCCCATTTGTATGTCCTAGATTACCACCACACCAAGTTTTCTTAGAATTAGGCGGAAATGGAAGCTGGGCCTTTAGAAGCTGATGGAAACCATCCCATGCTTTCTCACACTCTCTTTCCTCCCCAGAGGAGAGAGGAGAAAAACAGTAGTTGGTGGTTTGTGACTGCTGCTTCTGTGGCTGCCCTGTTTGGTTGACCTCAGCTTTTTTACCTCCATTCTTAATGCTTATGTCTACAAATGAAATTAGGGGCAGTCACACTGTATTTCCATCATTAGCTATCCCTAGTGGTTCAAATTTAGCACAAACCTGCTGTGAGTACATATTAATTAGGTGAATAAAATAAGAGGAAATTATAACATGAGTTTTTTAATAACTATTCTTTGAATGAAGTATGGTTTTTATCTTATGAGTTTACAGTTATTTTGTTGAAAATCTAAAAAATCCTTACATGAGCGACTAAGCTGCTGATAGCCCACAGTGTAAGTCAAACATTAACTTGCAGTAAAACTCTGCTGAAAGTTCTTTAACTTTGAGATGCAGGGAGCTATTTCAAGTGAAGTTGCCCCTTCTCTATAAGGAATGGTGTGGAGGTCTTGCAGCCTGATTTCCAGGTTGGACTCTGAATGAGAACTTCCTTGTCCCTGTTTTCTGTACGCTGTGTCACTGTGTCATTGTCTACCACTGGTATAAGGTTCATGAGTCTCTTCTTTTGCTACTTATAACCCAATTTCCATGCCAGACAGTATCAGAGACAATTAGTTCTTCTGTATAAAGTTTCATAAGTCAGCTACTAACTACTGTGTCTGTAAATGTACACTCAAACTATTTTGTAGTCTTGCTATTTTTAAAAATGTGTGGGTGTGGGAAGTGATGGTGAGTGAAATCAGGGTGACTGGTGCTTTTTGTATTAAGAAAAATCACACTAGTCACTAGACTAGGAAGCAAGTCTGCTTCCATGATTTGTGTGTGTTTAATTTTTAAAAACTTCCTCTGACCCGCTCCCACTCCAGTTCCCACCCCTACCTCATAAATTCAAGCAATGTAGGAATTAGAGTCATAGGATTTTATAGCTGGAAGGATTTTAGAGAGAATCTGATTAACTCTCTTACTACAGTTGAGGAAATTGATGTCCAGTGAAGTCAAATGAGATCGTGTAGCTAGTTTAAAAGTTCAAATGACATTAGCAGTTTATTTCTATTAGTAAACACTGTTCTGAATAATGGGCCCTAACATGTGCATAATCAGAAGGCAATAATAAGGAGAAATCACTAACGTGTGTATGGTCTTTCTCATACACATCTCAGTCGCTTCTCAGAAGAGCTCTATGAGGTATAGCTATCGCGGTTTCCACTCACAGAGAAAACAGGCACCTCGATAGTCGGAGACCTGCTCATGGCAGTCACCCATCAAAAGGGCCGGTGATCCCTGTCTTCTCATCTTGGCAGAAGCATCAGCTGGTCTCGAGACCGTTCTTATGGAACACAGCATGGGGAATCACATCTCCATGTTATAGCTCTGGCTCTAAACTTGGACCAGTTATTAACTTCTGTCTATTTCATAATTTATAAAGGAGAAAAAAAACTCTACTTTTTAAAGAGCTGTGAGCTCATAAATTTTTCAAAAGAAAGATGCTGGATAACTGTAAATAGAGTGTGTTTTAAGAATCTTCTTATCAACATGTTAAAAATTTGGCCAGTATATAATGAGCACCTCCTAAGGGTAAGGCACATTATGGACTTCTCCGGTAGACACAGTGTGATTGAGACAGAACCATGGCCTTCAGAGAAGAGGCATATGCAACCTGCTCTCCTTTCGAAGATTTACCTAGATAGACAACTGTCCTTGAGAATGTCTGGTACTGTCTGCATTACTCCTGATATACAAGAGAGATTAATTCTTATGTCTGAAATGGGTAAATTTTTTCTAAATATTTGTATTAAAGTATTCACATTAAAGAAAGCTTGTAAAACAGAAAAAAAGAAAGAAAAATCATACATGTATATTCTGAATTTTTAATAGGATAATATTTGTATCATACGTAGAGTTTTTTCTTGGCTTTTCTTTAACTTGATGGGATATCTAAATGTTCTATATCATTGCCTAGCTTTGTAAACATGTTTTAATGATTACAGAATTTCAGAAGGAGTCAGTTTCTAAGTATGTCAATAATCTGGCTATTTTGCTATGGCAATTACTGATGTTATTTTACACAAAATGATGTATAAAAGATTCTAAACTAACCTTGGCTACTACTAAGAAATACTTTCTAAAAGTATTTTTTAAAAAATAACAAAGTAGACTACTTTCAAATCTTTCTTTAAAGGCATCAAAATCATTTAATTTCTTAAAATATCCATAGAAATATCAACTATATCCAATTGACCTAATTTAGAAATGGATGTTTTTTTAAATTGTGAAATGTAGAAACAAAAAAATTTTTGTTGCCATTATAGAATTGTTCCTCTGAAATAATTTCTCATTACTCTGAAGGTATAATACTAATCATGTTAAATTTTTACTGTTTGGGGGAATATAATCTAATAGCTTTGATTTAAAAAAAACAAAAACAAGGACTGTATAAATTCTGAATTCTTACATGATTATTACAATGAAATTCATCTTAAATTCACTTAATGTCCCTTTAGAAATAGGATCTTATATTTCAACAGGACTTCGAGGGTATCCTAGGTGAGAGTTGCTCTTTGTGAGGAGTCCAGTGGAGCAGGAATCCCTGAGGGGGAGCTGAGCCAGCAGCTGGTGTGAGAGATGCAGCCTGGGAACTGCTGACAGTGATGTGCCTGAAGGAAGGGAGGGAGAAGGGATGGAGGAGTGGGAGGAAAGTCCCTTATTAGCCTGAAGGCTAAGATGCCCTGACCCTCTGGAATCCCCCTCCCTAGTGAGAATGCCAGCCAAAGTAGGAGAGGAGGGGCTCCGACAGATGGGGGCATAGGGTAAATGACAGCCAAAAACTCTCTGATGAGCTTGGAAAGCTCCTGTAGGGGGAAGGCTGGCCTAGGTTGTAATCGGTATCGTTTTAAAGCAGAGTTTGGCAAATGAATAAATATATGATGAATGAATGATCTACTGAATGAATTGTTTTATCACCAAAGGATCTGGATATTTGTTTCTACTCTTAAAAGTTTTTTCGGGCCGGCCCCATGGCTTAGCGGTTAAGTGCAAGCGCTCCGCTACTGGCGGCCCGGGTTCGGATCCCGGGCACGCACCGACACGTGGCTTGTCCGGCCATGCTGAGGCCGCGTCCCGCATACAGCAACTAGAAGGATGTGCAACTATGACATACAACTATCTACTGGGGCTTTGGGGGAAAAAAAGAGGGAGGAGGATTGGCAATAGATGTTAGCTCAGAGCCAGTCTTCCTCAGCAAAAAGAGGAGGATTAGCATGGATGTTAGCTCAGGGCCGATCTTTCTCAAAAAAAATTTTTTTCATTTATTAATTTTTTATGCCCAATTTACAATGAAAACACCATTTTTACTAAATTATCATTAACTATCTCATATTTATTCAAACCCACACCCTCCCTAACTCCACAAATGATTCAGAAGAGCTTACAATAAACAAAACATCAGACTAGGAAAGTGAGTGAGAGATGTGATTCCACCTCTCCAAGTCCAGTGTCCTCCTCTGCATGGTGATGGTGATGTAAATGCTTCATCACACCGTGGCAGGGATAAAATGAGATCGTGCATAGACATTACTTGGCACACGACACAAATGTCGTATTAAAGCTAAGGCTATAAACTTGAGCACACGGTTTATCTAGCTTAATTCTCAACTTGTTTCTCACTACCATTTTATTAGAAAATGTTAATTGAATAAATATATTTCTAAAGTAGAAGAGATTTTATTCTTTATAACTCTGTAAGCTCTATACTATCCAAGATAATGCTTTTCTTCCTAGAATTTGCGTTTCTTAATATTCCATGTGTGCACAATCCATGGGAAAATGTTCCTACAGCCTTCAGCCATCTTCGAGAGGCAAGGACAGTTAGGTCTATAGTTCTAATAATTACCAAAAAAAAAAATCAAGGGAGAGTTCATCATCATCGTCATTAGCAAGAAATATAATGAGAATTAGAAGCCTTTGAATTAGGCAAAAAGCAGTGTGGACTACTAAGTGTAAAGTGTAGAAGTGTATAAGAAGGTGAAGATTAATTTTAAAGGGCAGAATTTTATTGGTCCCTTTATTTTACTTCCATTTCAGATCAGTTCTATGTGTGCTCTCTGCAAAAGAAAGCAGAGACCACTGTGTTTCTTGTCTTTGGGTGGATTTTCTGAAGAGGTGATGGGGGCCAGATGTCAGCACCCTGGCCCCAGAGAGGTGGTGAGTGGAAGCATGCCGAGCAGAGCCTGGACACTGGGTCCTGTGCTGACATGAAACGCTCCCGCTCCTACAGTGCCATTGCAGCCGTTCAGAGGCCAGAGCGAGTGGAGGTTAGATGGACACTAGGGAGAAAGGTGGAGCCAGAGGAGAAGCTTCATTCTTTCCTGGGGTATAGTCCCCTACGTGCACCTTTGCATTTTCATGGCCAAAGGAGAGTCCTAGTGTACATAAATAAATAAACAAAGTAATGATAACTTCCACCACCTGCTAAGTGCCTAAAAATCTCACCATTCAAGTATGGGCCATTTAATTTAAATACTCTGATATCTTAAAATCCAGAGAACTGGTTATATGAGTGGAAGGAAGTGGGGGAGCTTGAGTAATATTTTAAGCTGTTCTTAGGTAGCGTAGCTTAGGAAAATGCATGATTATAGAGTCAATAAGAGGGTTCAAGACTGAATGGTTTAGGGTAGTTAAGAAAAATTTTTAAACTTTAACTGGGGCCAGTCCTAAACTGTTCATCACCAGAAGGAAGTAATCCTTCAAATAGTTAAAACTAGTGTGGGGAAGATGATAAAACCTGACCAGGGTGTAGACATCCAGAGCTGCACTTTTGGGTGGGGAGACTTGTAGGGATCTTGTGTAACAGGGCTAAGGCAGCCAGGAGTCCTATGGTTTTGAACTAAGTAAATAGTTTTCTGTGAGCATTTCCAGGAATATGACAAATCAGGGTCTCATGTATTGGACATAATTGAATCTTATTCTCCTGTATTTGTTTATAATTCATGATTTTTTAATGGATTCACTAGTCACATTTCTCAGGTAGTGGCAAGATTTTTTAGTCTTAAGCAAATTTATTTAGTTCCATCTTTCTAGATTAGTGGTTCTCTGCCAGGAAGGTATAGCAAAATCATTTGATAGCTTTTGCAAAATACACACACTCAGCACCCCCCCCCCCCAATCTGAGTAAGAAGTGCAGAGGGATGGGGCAAGAGGCAGTCCTGGTATGTGTGGTTAGAAAAAGCTGTCCTGATAGTTCTGTTGCCACCCTCTCCTTCTGAGAATTGCTGTTCCAAATGGAACCAATACTGCTCAATTACCAGAAAACAAGCAAATAGTTTAAACTACATAACAGTGAGTCTCACTTAAACTGATGAAATTGTTCAGCCCTTATTGGGATAAATCTGCTTTTTCTCTCACACAGATTTCATCTAGCTGGTGTCTTGGTAAAAAGGAAGCCCATATGTGCAGGCAGTGAAGTACTGTAGTTGTTAAATGCCCTTCCCTTTATGAGCCCTTGTAACCCAGCTCTTAACTGTCTTCCATGCTTGATTCAGAGAATTTTTTATGTTTATTCATAGAGCTCTGAGCAAAGCGCTGCGTTTTCAAAGTTGTGCTAAGGTTTACTATCTCTTTCACATGTTTGCTGAATTGTTATTTGAGGTTGTTTGCTTAGTGTGTGCTAGTCACTTACTGTTTTTCATTCTTAATTTAAAGTTATTATTTAAAAGTGGTAAGCTTCCAAGGCAAGTAGGAGATCTGTCAATTTGAGAAAAATTTATGGGAGTAAAAATATTTTCTTTTTGTAAACAATTACTGCTATACAATGTCTTCACAGGGTGTAAGGCTTGGTATTTATCTGTTTTAATTAAAGAGTCCCTGCCTGTCTGCTGGTGACTAACCTAAAAGAGGTGGGTGTCTTGGTGAGAAGTTCACAAGGTTGGTAGCTGTGGCTGAGTCTGATGACCTGACTCAAGCTCTAGTCAGCAGTGGTCTATGAAGGCCAAGTACTAAGAATTTCTGGAATGTAGAATTGCACAGCACTGATAAAGTTTGCTTTGTTCCCCTCTGTGACTTGACCCATTGAGAAAATGTGGTTCCCTAGGAAGTTTTAATAGTTCAAAGTCCTTAGTTAATAACGAAAAAGGCCTCAACATAATTCAGCTTGTTTTCACCTGCTGCCTCAAAGATTAACTTTCTTAACCTTAATGGGATAGAGTTACCCTTTGCTTTGAAAAAGTAATTTGTGGAGCTCTTCACATTTGTTAGTTTCAGTAGACATGACACTGTTTGTGTGGATTTTGTTTTGTTGAGGGTTTGGTGTCACTAACTACTAAGACTTCTGGCACTTAAGAACCTTATGGCAACTTTATCTAAAAACAAACCTCGGAGAGGCCCGCCCACTTGTCAGTATCGACTTAATCTTCCCTCACTGGGAAGGGTTTTGAATTACTGCAGGAAAGCAGGGACTGGTAGAGCTTAGCCTTCAGTTTTCCTCATTTATTTTCATAAGAGAATGGGAGTGGAATTCAAAACATTCAAATTCGGAGTTAATGTGCGTCACTCTGTTACGAGTGATAGGTTCTGTGTTTTTCCAGTGGGAAATCTTGATTCACAAAATGATATATGCCTGTTATAGACCTCGTTATTGCTTTCTGTTTTTCTCCTGATTGTTGCTTACTCTTTCAAAAACCAGCTGACTATACAGGTTGTCTCTGGGAGCCGATTTCAGAGCAAAAGTGATATATAAAAGTAGCACGTAAGTCTTTTTTTTGTCAGAATTTATAATGTTTGAAATAGACCTTTTATATTTTCACTGAGAGTCTAAGTTCACTTGAATGTAGTATTTCATGTGAAATGTTCACTTTATGTTGTTAACCTGATTTAATTTCTGTGTTTGGCCACTTTCACTCAAAGAAGGGTTTTAGTTACATCGTGCATGTTGGAGTCATATTAAGGAAACTGCCCTTACTTCTTGTTCCTTGTAGCCAACAATAATTGGATGAATGTTGTCTCAGGATATCACAGAATTTTATAGGAACTTGGACATGAATAATAGATATGCGTGAAGCTTTCTTTTTGAATTTGAGGCATTTTCTAGATTATTCCTGTGTTTAAATGAGACTTTATGTACAGAGTTGCTGCCTGTGCATCCTCTGAAACCTGCTAGGGACCCTTCTTCAGGTCAACTGAACAGAAAGAAGGTCCATCCCTGCTGACAGTGAGCGACTGTAAACATCCTCGACTGGAAGCTGTGAGGCCATGGAGGGGCTTTCAGTCGGATGTTTGCAGCTGCCTCCTGCCTCAGGCTGCAAGGAGCCGCTTCAGGAGCAGCTGTCTCATTGACTAAAACTGAATACCTTGCTTTCTCTATGATACATTTTTACAAAGCTTGGGTGAAAATGGTATAAATTAAATAACTTTTAAACCATCTCTGTACATTTTTAGAGGACTTCAGCGGGGCGGGAGGAGAGGTTGATCTGTGTGTGTATAGAATTTGCAATATCAAAAAAGAAAGAAAGAAGAAGGCAAAGTATTTCTGAGAGAAGTGAGGAAATGTATTATAGTATTTTTGTTCTTTAAAAAAAACTTTACTAGGGCAGCATTTCACAAATCACTCTAAAAGGTGATTTCTTTTGTCCTATTGTTTATCTGTAGTTTCAAAATAGGTATTTTTTTAGAGCCATTCACAAACATTTCTGTTAGGGAAATCCAAATTATTTGAAAAAGAAATAAAGTAAAGGCCAGAGTGAAGAGTTAACTCACTTTCATATTATTTGAATTAAACCCTTTTATTTCCTTATAGGTTCAGTCTTTAAGTAATAAAGTAGTTTTCAATTTAATGAAGTGCCTAAAATAAACTAATATTGACTTAACTAACTCTTATTTGAAAAGCCTGTTTGTTCTTGTTTTGGCTGATGAGAATAGTATTTTAGGCATTTGTTGATACTGTCTCCATTCAATTAACTGTGGACTTTGCTTTATGTAATAGCACATATCTCTTAGAAATAATACATGCATCAAATACTAGCCTAAATATTCAAAGCCAATCTCAGATTTTTATAAAAATCCTGTTGTGGATCTCTGTGAAGGACCTAATTTCTAACTTGTCTCTTTTGTAAATCTGTATTTGTCTTATGGCAGATTTGTTTAATACGAAGTGCTTAAATAGTAGAAACGAGACAGTTTAGACGGAGATGAAGGTGGTATCTTTTGTTCTCTAAAACATAGCATCTTCTAAACATGCAGTATTGTCATTAATGTAGAAATTATAGTTTCTGTTCCTCATTTAATACTCACTGATGATGTGGATAAGAGGTGGTATTGAAACAGTGTGACCTTACCACTATTTAAAATTTGACTAAACGATAGTTGAACATTCTAATTAGCTGGGATGGAAAGAGAGATGTATAGAAATGCCTTTAAATTTCCCTCATACATAAAGCCATCAAGTGAAAAAACTCAGTCATGCTGAGCTGTGAGAGGTTAGTAGACTGCCCTGAAACAGAGGTTGTGGGATGGGGCTGTCCATCTGCTAGGCCTTGGGGCTGGAATTGAGAATGTGGCCTGTTTTTTAATAGACAGACTTAAACACTTAGAGCAATTAACTCAGCTGTATCTCATGCACCTTAACCATATTTCCTAAGGAAATGACCCTAGGTTTGGAGAAGTGGGTCAAACTTCCCTACTTCTTTGACCTTCACTCTCTGTAGGTTCTCCTCCTGCATTACTCTACATCCTCTCCCTTGTCTTACAGCCCTCCAAATTTGCCATTTCCTACTTCTATTTGGTTGTTTCTTTCATTGAAGTAATTACTTATGGAAATATTTTAATTTGTAAAAATTACAACATTCTTAAATATTCTTAAACCAACAATTACAAACCTCCAGAAAACATTCTGGGTAGTTTTGAAATTAATACCTATTATTTATTATGTCTTGTGCCCCATATTTCCATAGCAACAATCTAAATTCTATTTTAAGATAATATCGAAAGTGTGCTATTTATACATGGAATAAGATCTGGATGCAATTTTTTTTATTTCACAAAAATATCTAACTTTTAAAATTTAGAGTATTACATTTCTACAACTGCATAGACAAAGTTATTGTGCATTTAAGCGAGATAAATTAATATTTATCATAAATTAGAAACTTTATTGCTAATTGCTTTCATTTGCTTTTTCTTTGTATAATTTTTTAAAATTTCATGTACATAGCAGCAGCAGCATAATGAAATATCATATATGATCTAGAACATAAAATTCTTGAAATGGACCACAGTAGGTCAGTCACTGAAAATAAAACACTAAAAATGTGTGCTAGATAAATATAACCTGAGTGTTGCTGTAAAGTTTGTAATGTTAAAAAAAAGCACCGCACTGAGTAATCATCATAACTGTTTTATGTTTATTTTTTATTTATGATTTGCCAAAATAAAAATTGGCACATCCTTGAAAAGGAGATTTCTAAAGGAAGTGTAAGAGGTTCTAAAAGTGGCAGTGGTGACTCATTTAAATGATGCTTATTTTTCCTGACCTTAAAACTCTGATTTGAACCTGCACTCCATTTGGTAGTGATGCTATCTATAAATATTGCACTTGTGTGAAACCTTTCCTCCGCTAAAGAATAACTAAAACCTGAGGCGAGGGCTGGGGAGACAAGGAGGCTGCTTCGGAAGGCAGTCCTGCGAGGGATTAGTGCTCCCTGTGACACTCCTCTTTGCCCAAACTGACTGCTGTCAGAGTGGCCTTGTTCTCTTTCACTAAAATTGTAACTAAATATTACCATTGGGGGAAAAAACTTCTCTTGAGTGGTGTCAGTTTGTGGTGGCTTAAAAATAATAATGCAAAGATGCCAGTTGTTTTTCTGTTTCACAAGAGTAACCGGAAGTTAATTATTTCTCTTAATTTTTGAAGTGACTTACTGAAATTTTAAAGATGGTTCTTAGTGAACTGTCTCAGCAATCTCACTAAAATAATGAAGACTTTCTTCCTATGGTACTGTATCAGAATAAGTGTTCTAAATAGATATGGAAGATATGTTTGATAGTGTGTATTATAGTTGTTTATGTGCATTTAAGAGATTGAGTTTTTTATGATTATTGCTTTTTCTCTTCATTTTTACTCCTCTTAATGGCAAAAAGCCAGTAAATAAAATGAAAAAAAAATCTCATCTTCTGAATATGCTTATTATTAGAAATAATAGTCAATGAATTAAATATTCTTTAATAGGCTTCTTCAGTTATTATGCATGAACAAGTATCTCTCACTAATACACACTTTTTAAATCTTCAATGTGAATGTGGTGGGCAAGTTAATGTTGCCCAGTGATACTTAATCTGCCTTTCCTAATTTGTATATCTAATTATTATATAAACTTAATGATGCAGTACTTTGAGAGTAGAGGCTTTTTAATGCAAATTAAAACAAAGTAGATTGGTAATTCATTCAGCACAAACACTAAATGTGAACTTACTGTCCCCAAAGGCTTTGGTGCCCCGCATGGTTAGAGAAATTAATGAATGAACTCTTTCAGTGCCTTAACAACTCTGAGTAAAATCAGAATCTCTCCACAGCTATCATTTCAAAAATGGCACCATAAAATCTCAGGATATGAGACACCTAACTGGAAAGTGTGTTGGAAAACATAAAATGTATACAGTGTGATAATGTGTCATAAGCTTGTTATTCTCAATGTGCTTCCTTGCAAGGACCAAACTACCATTTCTGAATTTTGGATTTGATGTTTTTTAGCTAAAGAGTTAAACTCTTGAAAAGAGCAATGAAGGAAAATTTATGTAAAAGCTAAAGAAACACATGTATTTAAATATGTAAACAAATATCTCAATGCCATAAAAGAGTAGTGCTCACAGTCAAGATTCCCACAGTAGAAGTACATTTATTTGCAGGATGTGTGATGTTAATAAATAGAAACATTGTTGCTCTAAGTGAAGATTTATTTGCACCGAGTGTAAGTGTGCTGAAATGAGTCAGAGAATTGATAAAAATTGCAAATTCAGATATTCAACGTTGAGTATTCATGTTTTGCACATAACAGATCTTTGTAAGTGCATATTAAGGAAGCGATTTTGCTAAATTCCTTACCCTGTAATTATCATGTTAGATTAAAATTATCTTTGGAATTATAGTCTTTCAACTATGGAATGCCCATCTGGAAAATTTAATTTTGAAACATTTATTCTTTTTCATATACTTTCAGTGGCTTTCTTGGTGATATCAGATATATAGTTGTCTTGTTCCAATTCTCATTCTACTCTCTTACCCTAGTAAATCTGTATTTTACTTAAAATAAATTCTGACAGTCAGATATTGAATAAGAAATAAGGACATTTGCACTCTATTTGTTCATTGAAAGAATAATATTCAGCCGTATCTCGAACCAATCATCTAACCTTTCTACACTTGAGCTTTAGTTTCTGAGCTGATTTTCTTGATTTCTCGTAACTTGTTCCTAAATCTCTGAGTAGGTAAAAATAAATCGTCATGCATTATTAGAAATTCTAAAAATCTGAGGCTATTTTTTTTCCAATCTATTTTTTATTTTTTTGTTTATTGCAGTAACATTGGTTTATAACATTGTATAAATTTCAGGTGTCCATCATTATACTTCTATTTGTGTGTGGATTACATCATGTTCTCATGTTCACCACCCAAATACTAATTACAATCCATCACCACACACACATGCCTAATGATCTGTTTTGCCCTCCTCCCTCCCCTCTTCCCCTCTGGTAACCAAGCATACATTTAATTTGTCAAAATGCAATTTACTGACTTATAGTTATCTATTTTTTTGTATAGTAAAGACTCTATTGAGATTGTTAGTACAAATTTAATTCTTGTTGACTGTGTGTGATATGCTAATAGCTAATTAAAGCCAGTTTTAAAAACTTCTTCAGTTTCCCACCTGAGATAACACAGAGACTAGTGCTGGGAGAAGTTAGGGTGATGTTTAGAGCTGGAATACAAGCTCCCAGGGGCTGGCGAGAAGTCTCATCCCCTGGATCTTGGACTCACTTTTCCTGAAGGAAGTATAACATCCCAGGGGTGGCTAATAGCTAGCACTGCAGATTATTCTTAGATTGGGGAAGAAGAGGAGAATACCAATGAGGGCAGAAGGGGTTTGTCTCATGAAGAATGACTAATCTACATCTTAGATGGAGACATTATTTAAGGGCCACAGTGCACAAGTGCTATGCTTCCCCTCTTTTGGAGCCTCTTCTAACAGGGTCTTCATGATTTGGCTCTTGCCCCATCTTCTGCTGTCCCCCTGCTTTCTAAGCTCCAGCCACACCGACTTTCAGTTCTTCAAACCACCTTGCTCTGTTCCCTTCCTTTGAATCCCAAAGCCTTTGCCTTAGCTCTTCCCTCTGCATAGACTGAATACTCCTATTTTACCCACCCTTACCCCCAAACACATACAGCCACACACACATATACGCATGCACACTCATACTTAGTATCATTTCTTCAGGGGAGTCTTCCCTTACTCCCTTCTGTTCATGCTGTGAGCTCCTTTGTTCTGAGATGGGAATCATGAGAAGCAACCCATCCTGTGAAATTCTTGGGGGAAAAGCATTCTAGGTAGAGAGAGCAGCAAGTGCAAATGAGCAGAAGTTGGATCAGGCACAAATTATGAAGTCTTGGTTCAGAGCGAGCCAGACAGGGTCAGAGAGGAAGCAAGGGCAGACAATGAGGGCCTACTGATAGGATTGGATTAGCACTTGTTATCTTGAAATGGTCTTTGAATTTAGTTTAATTAAATGGTAGGACCTCAGTCACAGTGACTGACCCTACCAGAATGTTGGTAACATTTGTTTTTTTTAAAAAAGATGCATAATAGCTAGTTTCAATAAATATTGAATGCTTCCTTGTAAAAGAATAGTGAATGTTAGGGGCTGAAGGATACAAAGTTGAAAAAGACTTGATCCCTATGGTTGCTAATCAGGGTGAGATGAGATAATGTGATGTGGACCAGCAACCCAGGACTACCTGAATCCCACCTGAGACCAGCCACTCCTCCCTGAGAAGGTCTCACAGGAAACACATGTTGAAAACAGGAAAAGGAAACGAAATAACTCACTAAGTAGAGCATCCTCTCCATCTCCATATAGAATGCTCATGAACCAGGCTGCACGAAGGAATCCTGGATTTCACACTCATTTAGTCTAGAGCCCCACACTGGGCAGCTCTGTCTATGAGAAATCTTAAAGAAGAGAGAGTGTCTGAGAAGACGAAAGAGAAATGAAAATAGGAATCTATTCCAGAGCACACTTTACTGCTTACTCTTGGGAGGAAGAACATCCACAAGCAAGTTTGTCCAAATGGGATAAAGACTATGCCCATGTCTTCATGAACCTTCAGCTGAGCCCAGTGGCCAAGAAAATGTCAGCACGCCTGCTCCACCATAGCAGATTCCTCCTCTTTGTGTATGCATCTGGGGTGGGCAGGGGAGTGAGGGAGGAGGGGGGGAGGGCATGAAAGGGGCTAATATGTGCTTGTACTCCCCCTAGAGGCCAGTGCTTGCCCTCAAACAATTTTTTTTTAGGAGGAGTTGATGAAATACATGTAAAATAAGTAATAGTGGTGCGTGATGTCCTAAGCAGTGGTAGTAATAAGGAAATACTGGCTGGCATTTATTGAGTGTGTGCTGTGTGCCAGGCACTGTATGCTTTGTATTAACTAGATGCTTTGTGTTAACTCACAATTTAATCTTCACCATAGCCCTGTGAGGTAGGTACTGTCATAATGTTATAGATGAAGAAACTAAGGCATAGAAAGGCTACGTGACTTGTTCAAGGTCACTCAGTAAGTGGCAGAGACCCTAAGGTAAAGAATAAAGTCCTGAAGATCGCACAAGAAAGACTAGCCAATTTAAGCTAAAAGGATCGTGGAAGGCATTTGAACTATACTTTCCTCAAGTTGAGTACACGAAGAAGTGCCCTGTGTTTGGAGAGAAATGTTTGCGCGCGGGGAGGGTGCATGCCTGGTAAGGTGCCTGGGCCGGCCAGATTGCTGCCTCGTTGGCCCCTCAGCAGGTCCTGGGGAACCTGGAAGCCGTGCAGTCAGAAACTGCTGGAATATTGTGGAGGTTTTGAAAATGTAGTACAAAAATATCTCTTTAAGCTTATGGCAAGCTACACTTGTAAATAGTGTTGCATTGTCGGATGAAGTTATGCAGAAATGTTTTGTTTCCCTTGAAGGCTAGAAAACAAGGGATGGCTCTTGCTGTATCTGTAAATAGGCTGCTGTTTTTCTTTCTTTTTGTAGTTGTAAAGAATCATTCATGTTAGTGTAGTTAATGAGCTTCCACAGCTGTTAAATGAAATTATATATTCTGTTCAACCAGGGCCTTCTAATGCTGCCGTTGTGTCCTGTCCGTCCTGGTGTTTTCTCCAGCATCAGGATACTTCTAAATCACAATGGCCTGAGGTGGTCTTAGTCCAGGAGATTCTCAGGTCTGGGTCAGACAGGCCTGCAGAAGGAGAGGCTATTTTGGCAAAGGTAGCCATAATAGGATGTGATTTTTCTCTATCACAGCTGGCCTCTTCAGCAAGGACTGTGAGGAACCTTAGAGGAAATATTCAGTTTTCTAAGAGGGTTTTTTACAGCAAAATTATTATCCATCAAATTATACACAGACACTAACTTTCAATCTCCCAAGCAGGGCACTTAACCAACCTCAAAGACAGCAGACACTCAGGGAATTGACTCCAACTGGGTTCTTCTCTTCCTTCATGGTGTTTCTTTGTTCCACACCTGTCAGTTTTGGAGCTTCATAGTCAGGTCTTTTAGTAAATGTCTGAGGATTTTCCAGTCTCCGATCTATTACTGCTCTAAAGTCAGACTTTCACATCTAGTTTTTCTCAACTGTTGCTGAGATGATCACTTTCCTCTTGGGCACTTCAAAAAATGCCACGTGCCACCAGGAAGTCACTCCTCGTTCTGGTGCCACCTGGCTCCACACTGGGTCTGCAATGCAGGCTGCTGACTCTCCTGGGCTGTGCTCAGTGGGGTCTGCCCCTGCTGTGGTGGTGGGCCTGATTACAGTCAGGCACTTTTTGGTGGAAAGAAAGTAACTCAAAATTGCGACTAACTGCACAAGTCTCTCTCGTTGCATGGGAGTTATGAAACTCTGCTTCTTCATGAGTGCCCCTCTTTCCAAACACCTAATTTTGTCTCCTCCTCCATTGAAAGAATATTTAGATTTCTTTCCACAAACATTTCCACCCTATATTTACCATAGGAAATAACATTTGCTACGTAGTATTTGACTATCTGCTACATGAAAAACCAGATCGATGGCTTCTGGGTTACCACAGATAACTAATAAAGAGTTGATCTTGGTGAAATATTAATTTTACCAATTAAATGATATTTAAAAGTCAAACAGAACCAGTGAATAAGCACAGGAAACGAAGATACTTGTAGGAACAGACGTGCAGACCTGTGTGCAGCTACGTATCCTTAGTTTCCACTTCTCTGCATTCCCACCTCCCAGACGGACCTTCCAGAGGTGGCCAGTTGTTTATTATTTATAAATTTGAGCTGTTTGCTTAATGGGTGTTACATTAATCTGATTGTGTTATTGTGATCATCAGTTACATCCATCTGCTTTAATGCAGTAGCAATATATACCTGCTCTTATAATCTCTTCACTTTTGAAGAGGAAGTTAATTTCAATGAAGAATGATGAGGAAAATATCCTTGAAAAGTAAAAACACTGCTTAATAAAAAGAGAAAACCATGAGAGCTCTCCATGTCTTGGTCTCTGTTTATATTACTAAGGAGACGTTAAAACTATAGTCTGGAGACTATCTTACGTTATAGTCTGGAGCTTAACTATCTGCTGACACATAGGCCACTTCTGAAATATTGCTTAATAACACATTTTCAAATAATCTGATGCCATCTCAGCCAAATTAACCTCTGAACTAATGAGAGTCCTTTCTGGGCTTTACACATCTGCTCAGAGATATGTAATAAATGGTATATATCCAGGGGCTGCTGCAGTGATAGTATTTACACAGCTTGGCTAGAAAACAGCCGCTTTCTGAACATGGTGGGTGTTTAAGATGAAGACTGTCCCTGGCATTGTGCAGCACAGTAGGAACGCTGGCCTGCTGACTAAACAAATATCATTGCCAAAGTGAATTATTAAATTCCAACTGGCCTCACTTGCTAGAGAATTTCACTCCTTTTTCTCCCTCACAGCTTCCTACTTTTTATTAGATGAGCAGTTTTCAACTTTTGCAAATAATTGCTATATTTTGCTAGTCATTACTACAGCAGTTTCCTACTGTTGATATTTTAAAACTAGCACTTGGATGAGTCCTGTTGAAGCAGAACAAATAAATATGTGTGTGCATCTGTGCAAATATTGATCTAAAATGGCATTATTAAAAGTTTCAGTGAACTTTCAGTCTAACCACTGTGCCTTGTGTCTCTTTTGAGACAATCGCATCATCAGGCCACTGTTACTTTACTAAACAGGAGTGACTTCATTCCAGTGTTTCCTTTAGAGGACTATTTGGGAGACTCCCTTCCAATAGAGGAAGTGGGTTGATGAGGGCCAGCGTTCTCATTCCAGATCCTTCACATCTCTGAAAAGCTGCATCCTTTGTAGAAAATAGATCTGTATATGTGCCAAAGTGTAACCCTGATGTTCACCAGGGGAGGGGGAGGAGGTCACATATTCCTTGTCTGTTTCAGCAGTAATCCTCCCATTTGGCAGGAGTTTGAGAGGAAGTATTTAACAATGGGATTTTATAAAATTCAATGTAGTAAAGAACGTTTTTATATTTGAATGGATCTAAGGAAGTTTTCTTTTTCTCCCCCCTGATAAGTGGAGGGTATTTAAGGGTAATTGTAAATGTGGATTTGTTGGGAGGATTTGGCTTTTTTATTGGACTTTGTGGAATAATTATTTTTCCATTTTATCATTTCCATGAAAGGTAATCCTCTGAAGAAAAAGCTGTAGTCTCTTAACTTCATACTGATCTTAAATATTTTGCTTAAGGGGAATTAGTGAGGAAATAACAGTCTTCAGGAAGGTTTAAAACTGTGATTTTATTCAACAACCAGACCTCTTTTAATGTCTCCAACCATGCCAGAAACTATCAAGTTATTTTTTTTCACACACTCAACAATAAGACCTGGTATTTTAAAAAACCTTAAACAGAAATAGCTTTATGTTAAAAATAAAAATAGCACAAAGTAGAGGAAAAGATGTTCTTGTCATCATCCTTTGTTTTCTTCCAGCCATGTGAGGTCTCCAAGGGAGCTGCTGAAGACACAGTTTCCTAGGTCTAGCTCACCTAGTTCAAGTGGTTGGTTAGCAGTTACAGGAGAAAGTTAGAGACTGTCTGCTGAGGAACAAAGATAGATCCCTTTCCTCTACTAGGTTAACAGATCTGGATACAAGAATGGTTTAGGTCTTCATTAGCCAGTGAGCCATGTCACCAAAGTTACCCAAAAGTGTTTCAGTGTCTGCTAAGAAAAAGAAGACCAAAATAATACCACCAATGTACTTTCAAATTTATTGTACAGTCTATTTAGACTTTGTTAATTTCTAGTTGTTTTTAAAGTAACTTTAAGAAGATTTACTTGGTATGGGATCATCATAACATCATAAACTCTTCCTCTTGGCAGGGGCATTAAGTGCCTTGGTCCGCATCCCTATCAAAAGGCAGCCCCGCCAATTGCTCATCCAGACAACGTTTGGATATCTCCTGAATCAGGGACCTCATTACCGGCATCATATTTTGCACATATAAAACTCATCCATTCACTTAAATAGATGTTTATTGAGCTTTTCCCACACAGAGAGATGGCAAAGAACGATGCAACCTCTTGTTTCAAGGAGTTGGCAATTTAAAAGAAAATAAAAACATGGAAACCGGCGATTGTATGAGAGAACCTATGGTAGAAGTCCTGGTGATAGTTTTAGGAGAAAAGACATACAGAGAAGGTCTCTTTAACTTAGTGTAAGAATCAGGAAACAGTTCAAAAAATTTTTTGAACATATTGAAGGACAAGCAGACCCTGGGCAAGTGGATCAGGGGAGCAGATACACCAGAAAGGTAAAGATCACGTACCCAGGATGGAGGGATGGAGAGCAGAGCCTGCTCAAGGAGAGGATGGTGGATCATGCTGCCTACGTAAGTGTGAGAGGAGCATGGACAGAATCGAGGAACGTGATATTCAAAGGTGGGCAGAGGAAGGAGCCAGGAGAGGAGGAGGAAAATGAGGCTAGAGGTGTGAAGGGAGCAGAGAATTCAAGGAGGGAGAAGTCAACAGTATCAACAGCTTTAAAGAGGTGAAGAAATTAGCCCTAAAGAGAAGGAGAGGCATCCTTCCTGTGAAGAAAGGATGGATGGACATTAGGACAGATGTGAGCTGGGATGCAGTAATGTGGGGAACAGAATGTACTTTATGAAATAGGAAGTGAGGTAGGTCACGTCTGAGAGGGATAAAAATAGGGAAGCAGTGGAGGTTTGGAAAAGCTGCTGTGAGCCTAGAAAGGAAAGCTGACTGTGGAAGAAGCCCTGTGCTTCACTGAGGGCCATGACTTTGGAGAGGCATGAACCCACTGTTGATGTGACTTCCAGCCTTGAATTAGAAGTCCACGTATAGGCACAAAGGAGAGAGACGTTGTGCACGGGAAACCCCACCTCAGAAGGAGACATGCCGTGGTTTGGGCATGTAGTGCGCCATCACTGTAAAGAGTAGCATGATATTGGAGGCAGCTTTGGGGTACTTGGGTAAATTATACGCTTGACTTACTGAGAAGCAGCTGTTTTTCCCCCTCCTCCTATCAGCACTCCTGCCTGACCTCAGAGTCCTCAGAGCCCACAGATCTGGCTTGGCTCAATGCACAGTCTGTAGTGGAACACATCGTTTCTCTGACTTCTCATGCTGCTTTCCCTCTTTCGTCAAGCGTTATGGATTGACCTGCATACTTCAGTGCTTAATTATATGCAGTAGTATCTGATTTATTTGAGCCCATTCAGGAATGAGATGATCCTCATAATTGAATTTTCCAGATAAGTGGATTATATTCCATTTAAAACTAAAACAACTAAGCAAACAGAAAAGACAAATTCTAAGATGTATTTCTATGACTTGATCTCTATAAAGAGAGTAATGGACCTTATTTAGAGCAGGTTCTTGAGGAGTTTGGGCCATAGTTATAAACACCAATTAATGGACTATGCCTGTTGAGTGCCTTCAAGCCTCTGATTTTTTTGTTTGTTTTCAGTTTTGGTTTTGGATGTTTGGGAGTTTTGAGGGGTCATTTCCTTGATAATTAGGCTGTGGAATCACGTCTTACATTGTTTCGATTGCTGATCTTCCTTTGAGTAGAATGTGCCTTATAAGGGGATTTTATAGCTGATACTTCTCTATGCCACACAGCACCTAGAACAATGCAAATGGAAGCTCCATAAATACTTAGTTGATTTCTAAAGATAGCACAGTTCTCTTAATGTTGGCCAAAATCGCATTAGCTTTTTTTGGCAATCATCAGTGTTATACAGGTTGGGCTTAATGTCAATTCAAACTCATTCCTTTTTCACATGAATTGCTCTTTTGCCCCAATTAGTACTTGTTCACTCCATTACCTGAATTTACGTCAGTATTTACATTTATCCCTAAGACTTCACAAGAGCTGCAGTTACGTCACTTTCCTTCCACAGGAAATTTCTTAGAAATGCTACCCAGTTCTCAAGTTAGACTTGGCCCATTGCACTAATCTGTCCAGGTCCTTTTGGATCCTGATTCAGTTATCCAACATAATTCCTAACTTCTTACTTTTATATCAAGTTGAGAAGGCCTTTATTCTCTTGTTTAATTGAAGATATTGATAAAGATTAACATAAAACCAGTGCATAGGAAGTGCCCAAGCCAGGACAGAGGCGTGAGGAAGGCCTGGCCCTCATTGTGCGCAGGCTGATCTCCGTCCCATTGTCAGTCCCTCTGGGACACAGCTGTTCAGCAGTTAGGAATCTTCCCAATTGTATTAGGATCCAGACTAAATTTCTCCACAAGGGCATCTTGAGAGACTTGGTCAAAAATACTTTGCCTAACACATTTTCTCTGTCTGCCTGTTCAGTAATCCTATCAAAAGGGCAGAAATAAAAATCGACACCATATTGTATAAATACTTGCCTGCCTTCTCTCTCAGATTCTTCTCAGAAAAAAGATAATTGTGGGTCTAAGACAGAGGATTTCAGACATGAGTTTATTCATTTAATAAATATTTATTAAGCAGTTACTCTGAACCAGACCCTGTGCTAAGAGTTTAGGATACAGCTGTGAACAAGTCGGATGTCGTCCCTGTCCTTCCCAGAAATGTCCACTATTGCCTGGCTGCCCTCAGAGGGGCTTACGAGTGGGGCTAGAGTCTGCAGCTGCTGTTGTATGGGTAAACAGACCAGAGCCGGGAAATAGCATGTGCAAAAGTGGAAGCTTCTCAAGTTTCTGAGATTGTAACATGAAGTATGATGTCAAGGTCTAGATGAATTGGGAAACTGGTTGAACTATGTAACAAATAAACCCTAAGACACTGAAATTTGGAGCAGCTTGTTTCCTAAAACATTTGGGATTAATAGACTTTTCATGCCAGTAATTCAAGTGCGTACTAGCAATAGCTTTCACACACACTGGTTAACATGCTATAAAAATGGCACTGTCATCTGAAGTAAATGTCTTTGAACTTAAAACTGCCATATAAGAATTTTGATTCTTTTGCCACAGGGGGAAAAAAGACCTAGCAGAACACTGAATCAATTTTTTACTGCATTGCCTAAGTCTAATGTTCTTCGGAGAGTTTTCAGAGAATTGCTTATGCAACGTTCATCTCTCCCACTGTTTCTCCAGAGGACTTGTATTAGTCATTTTCTGAAAGTCCTTTGTTTAGGAGTGTGCTACACCTGGGCTGACTCTTCTACAGACTTCAAAGTTAGCCAAACCCCATGCATAGATCTCAAAAGGACTTTAGGTGGAAAAACACAAGGCAGTCAGCCCAAGACCCCTCTTTAACCCCAACTTGGTTCCTTGTCCCCTTTTCCCATGCAGCTTATTCCTGGGTCTAAAGGTTAGTGGCCCCACTAGAAAATACTTTGGAAAAGCAATATTCATTCTTCCTTTGGAGCTCACTCCCTGCGGGAACCTACTTCTGGATGCCCAGCTTCTTTGCCACCCTCGAGGGATCCTATTGGCCAGGATGTTTGTGCTCAGACCCAGGAGCTACAAGCATACCTCTCTAGTTGACCAAAGGGAAAGTAATGTTTCCTTTTCTCAGGATTGCTGTCTTCTTTCCCTCTTCCTTCATATGTTTTCCTGCTAGTCTCTTTACTTCCCAGGCTTCTTTCAAACCCATCTTTCTCTATATAGTAGCTTCCTGTACAAATGTGTGTTAGACTTAGATGTGGAAACTTGCCTAGATGAAATTAAGCAGATATGTGATGCCAGATATACATACGACTCACCCCCTTGCTTCATTTAGTTTCCTGGTCAAATGTCACTTTAGTAAAAAAGGCCTTGCCTGACCCCCATCTCCATCTAAAATAGTTTCCCTCCCACCTGATCACTTAACCTACTATACTTTCCCTGGAAGCATTTATCACACCTGTCAAATTATGTGTTAATTTCTTAATTGATTTTATTTGTCTCTCCATGTACACAATGAGATGGACTTACTGCTACGTTCCTATAGTCTAGAACAGTGCCTAATACATAGTAAACCCTTAAGTTTTTTTGAACAAAGAGGTACCTATTAAATTTGACAATTAAGAACCTAGAGCTGTATCTTAATGAGGGACTTGCTATTATCATTATCATGTTTTAAAGGTTGGAATGTTGAAGTTCAGAGCTTGCCCAAGGTCACACAAGTGGTAAGTGGAACCATGATCCAAACTCAGATCTGCTGACTCTATTTATTCTTATGACCCTATAAAATGTCTCAAAATAGAGATAAATTAATTTATAAATGTTTATTGATATGTCTTTCTAGAGAAAGCATAATGAACGTAAAGGGCAGTGCATGAAACTTTATCCCAAGCAACTGCTTACCAGGATATGTCAACTCCTTATCAGAATGAACAAGGCCAGAATATCAACAATAATTAATCTGAAGGTTGCATATCAATTAAGGGCTCCAGTTTTTCTCTACAAACTTTTAATATGGGATGTTTATGAAAAAGAAATGGCCGATTAGATTTTACTTTTCATTTCTTCTGCCTAATTCTAAAGTGACTGCTCATTCCTCAAGATTTAACTCGTGTTGCTTTATTTTCCTCCCCTTTGGAGAGAGGAGAGATGGTGGGGAAACACATCTTTCAAGTGTATAAAGTCTGCTTCTTTCAACCCCACAGATGTCTCTTGCTTCCATAGAGATACTTGGGCACTGATGATGAAGCAACTATATTTGGAGCCAGATTTGTGATTAGACATTTGAACTTTTTCTTGCTTCCCTTGCAAACTCCTCAGCCTTCAGATGAGTTGGGAGGGAAATGTACAGATCTCAGATGAATTTTCAGATGATAGGATTTCGTCTTTTTTCAAAGATTTTCTTGGAGTGGGAGGAGATAGAGTGGACTGGGCTAAAAGTTTTGATTTTGCAAATATAATGTTATATTCTTTTATAATAAGACTTTTATCATGTTTATTTTTTTATCTGAAACGTACTTTCAATTTTAATATAATGGAAAAAATAAAGATCTATGATAAATTTATTCTGTGTTTAAACACATTTAGAAAGACATAAAGATGAAGTACTAACTGTGACAAAGTCCCAAAATATTTTAATACTAATTTGCTTTAAAATTTTCAGCACATTTTCTTCTTTGCTCAGTTCTACTGGGTTCTGTTTTCTGTCAAAAGAAACCATTCTGTCATGTTAATATACAATAGCAGCAAAAAACTACACAAAGATACCACCCTCAGTGCTGCTGAAAAGAAATCATTTCCAAATTTTTCTTAAAATATAAAGAGTCCCCTATTCAGGTCTCACCGAATATAATCAGCCACTTGAGAACTTTTTATATTTTTGCTGCTCTTTTAAAAGCACAGTCAATTATTGTGTGGTGAGAAAATGTCTTTTATTTGAACTACCTAAAAAAAACATTTCATCATTTATCTAAGTCTCATCATTGTGAGACTAGGTGTTCTCATGTCCTTCTTTGTCTTCTTAAAAATTTTTGAAACATTGAGAAAATAGTAACCAAAAAGTCCCCAAAGGAAAATGATTCATAATCCAACTATACAGACCCAAATATTTTAGTTTTTGCCTATTACCTTGCAGTACCTGCCTATTTTTGTGCAGATGTAATCATGTGGTACATTGAAAGCAGTATGCTTTTTAAAAAATATTGTATTATACTTGGAAATCATATTAATCACTTAAATGACTATGTTATGTTGATATACCACATAGTACCAAATTACTGTTTAAATTGTTTTCATTTAACCAATATTCTAATATAGTTTTTGGTTCTATCACTTTATTTCTTTATGATAAATTACCTTAAGCAATATCACCAAGTCAGAAGCAGATTTTTTAGCTACACATGAGTGTAACAGATTTGCTGCAGCCACGCCTGTACAGTGTATATGTTTAAATATTGCTAATTTAGTAGTTAAAAAAATGCTAACTCAGAAAATTCATTTACTTGATTTTTTTTAGTTACAAGAAAGTAGTGATCTCTATCTTTTATTATTTGCATTTATTCTTTGGGAGTTATATGCCCATAGCTGTGGAAACAGGCATTTCTTGACTCCATTGTTGCTTGTTGAAACATTGATAGGCAAGGAAGGATAAAGACACGGCATGATCCCCAGAGAATTAACTTGAATGTTTACATACTATCCCATAAAGTTGTAAGAGACTATAAGGTATCCTGACACATCTGAGCCTCTGGTACTTTTCTCATATCAATGGATATCAATATAAAGCTGTTAGACCAGAGTATACCTGCGTTGACTCATACTTCCTCTGCCTAGGTTGTGCGCGTTTACATAGATGCTGAGAGAAATAAACCTGAGTTCAGAGCTTCACTCTTGTGTGATTTTGAGCAAGATAAAGCCTCAGTTTCCTCATCTGTATGGGTTTATTTACAGCATTATGATAATTAGCATTTAGCACAGGGCTTAGAACATGAAAAGCACTCAGAAATGTTAGCTATTATTATTAAAGTCTGATCAATCATGTTAACCCAGAACTGTTAGAACATGTGGTTTATTCAGGTAATTCAATGGAATTAATTTTAATAAATGCATTTTCTTTTTCTTACTATTTGAGGAATTTATAATATTCAGTGTTAACAGTAATTGATGGCATTGCAGCTGCAAACAGGTTGTACCAGATGTGTTTCCTAAAGCATATCTAAGTGATAAAAGCATGTTGTTGTCACCATGAAGGGCATGTAATGCCTGTCCACAGGGAGGATTGTGTAGGAGGTTGTGTAATGTAGTAAACATGAGTGTTGCCCATTGTAACTTCATAACTTAAAAGACAACACAATGACAAAGATAGTGACAGTTGCTCTATCTTTCATAAGTTGACAATGGGTAAATTGTAGGAGACTCCACTTAATAAGAAACAAACTATCATAATGGAAAATAATCTGAATAGATTAAAGCTTAAATGAAAGGAAATAAAGGAGCTATGGTGGGCCGCAGGTTGAACAGCAATCAAGAATTCAGGCATCCTGCTGTATAACAGGAGTGTGAGCTGTAAAGTCGGGCAGCCCCAAGTTTGAACTTCACTTAGGTCTGTGACTCAGGATAACCTCCTTGAATCTCAGGAGGAAAAAAAGCTGTTTCGTTTAAGGACGTTGTTGGTTGCCCAGTAGGCACTTAATAGATATTTCTTTGCCTCTTCTCTCCCTCTGTTATTCACAAAAGTAATATGAAATACATACCAACCATAATATATTTGAAAACTAGCAATAACTCCTTCAACGTCGTCATCTAGCAGAATATAAGAGAACTGGAGTTATTAAATTTGGAAGCCCATTTAAGAGAATTGACCTTTCTTCTTTTCTAATATAAGCATTTAAAGCTACATGTTTCCCTCTAAGCATATCTTATCTGCATCCCACAAATTTTGATGTTGTGTTTTCATTTTCATTCAGTTCAAAATACTTTATTTCCCTTGTAATTTCTTTTATGACTCATGGGTTATTTATACGTATGTTGTTTAATATTCAAATATTTGGGAATTTTGTACATATCTTTTTGTTATTGATTTTTAGTTTGATTTCTTTGTGGTTAGAGAACATGTTCTGTATACATTCAGTGCTTTTAACTATATTGAGACTTGTTTTATGGTTCGACACAGTCTATTTTGATGAATGTTCTATGTGTACTTTAAAAGAATGTCTGTTCTGCTGTTGTTTGGTGGAGTGCTCTATAAATATCAATTAAACCAGTTTGGTTCATAGTGTTGTACAACTCTGTCGTTACTGATTTTCTGTCTACTTGTCGTATCTACTACTGAAAAAAGCGTATTTAAGTCATCAACTTAACTATAATTATAATTGTCTATTTCTCCTTTGAAATCTGATGGTTTTTTGCTTCATGTATTTTTGAGTTCTATTATCGGATAGATATGTATTTATAATTATTTTAACTTCCTGCTGTATTGACTCTTTTATTATTATGAAATGTCTTTGATGCTAGTAATACTTCTTGTCTTATTATTATTTATTTTTTTTTTGGTGAGGAAGATCAGCCCTGAGCTAACATCCCATGCCAATCCTCCTTTTCTTTTTTTTTTTTTTTGCTGAGGAAGATTGGCCCTGAGCTAACATCTGTCCCCATCTTCCTCTACTTTATATGGGAAACTGCCACAGCACAGCTTGATCAACGGTGCGTCAGTACGTGCCTGAGATCCAAACCTGCGAACCTCAGGCCACCGAAGAGGAGTGCGCACACTTAACCGCTGCACCACTGGGCCAGCCCCTACTTCTTGTCTTAAAGTCTGTTTTATCTGATCCTATTATAGCCTCTGAAGCTTATTTATGCATACTGTATATCTTTTCCAACCTTTTACTTTCAACGTATTTGTGTTTTTATATTTAAAGTGTATCTCTTAGAGGATAGTATATCGTTGAGTCTGTCTTTTTTATACAGCTTGGCCCGACAATGTCTGCCTTTTGGTTAGACTGTTCAGTCCGTTAACATTTAATATAATTAGTGATATAATTGAATTTAAGTCTGCCCCTTTGCTGTTTGTTTTCTTTTTTTTTTTTGGCTTGAGGAAGATTAGCCCTGAACTAACATCTGTTCCGCCCTTCCTCTACTTTATATGTGGGTCGCCACCACAGTGTGGCTGACAAGTGGTATTGGTCCGTACCTGGGATCCAAACCCACAAACCCAGGCCACCAAAGCAGAATGCTAACTTAACCACTACGCCGCAGGGTGGCCCCTGCTGTTTGTTTTCTATTTCTCTCGTGTATTTCTTGTTCTTTTCCTGTCTTCTTTGGTGTTAAATATTTTTTGGTATACCATTTTAATCCTATTGGCTTTTTATAGCTATATTTCTTTGCATTATTATGGTTACTATAGAGATTACAACATGCTTCTTTAATTTATCACAATCAACCTAAAATTATTATTGAATTAACCATATATATATATATATATATACACACACACATACATACATACATACATATCTTGCAACTCTGTGGTCCCATTTATCTCCTCTCCATCCTTTGTGCTATTATTGCCATATGTATTACATCTATACACTTTGAAACCTAAAATACAGCTTTATAAGTTTAGCTTTAAGCAGTCGTATGTCTTCAAGAAATTAAGAGATGAAAAGTATAAAAATGATGTTAAAATTCCTAGGTAGTTATTAAAATAAATTGTCTCTAAAATAAATCTCATAATTCATTATTATACTTTTATTAGTTATGAGAATTTCCAACTGTTGTTTTTTGTTACTTTAAGAGGCGTACCCAGTGTGAAGTAGAGAACAAGAGAAGTGCTGGGCAGTCAGCTAGACTCACTCACTTGCTCCCTGATCAAATCTGTCTCAGTCCAATGACAGATCACCATAGTCATGTTCTCCAGGTTTACCCCTCAAAAGGCAAAACTGAAAATATGAAATCCTTGACCCCCGTAGATATACTTACTGCATTTTAAATCATTTAGCTTTCATTGTCACTATGTTTTCTTAAAAATTAAGGCTTGTGGTGATCCATTTATATAGAATTCAGTAACTGTAGTTTAGTAACTATGACAATATAAATTACTGTTGTGGAAAACCTTGTAAGAGAGTAGTCGTTTGCTTGTAATACACATTTCTTTCCAACTGGATAGAAAAACAACTAGCAGTGCTTTAGGTTATAGTGACACCTGGTGGTACTGTTTTTTTAGAGTATTTTCTGATTTGATCTGTTTTGTCTAGAACTTTTTTTAAATAATCTTTTTATCAGGTAGGGTGTGCTTTAAGAGGCCTCTCCCTTCCTGGCCCCATGTCCCTTTCTGTGGCCGGAATACTTGGGCCAGAAGCCCTACCGGCAAGAGCAGCCAGTGTCCCTTGCGTTTCTACCTTGAGCTTGAGAAAGAGACCCATGCCCTTGTACAGGACAAAACTAATTAAGGCAGGAAGAATAAGGACAGTGTTACGTGCTGAAATTGGAAATCTTAAGACTAAATAACATGTCATGAAGTGCTTCTGCAGATGTTTATTTACTGAGAATGCACCTAGCACACCCTATGAGGTACATGCTGTATTATTTTATCATTTTATCGATGGAAAAGCTGAGGCTCAGAGAGGATTCGAAAGAGTACCCGAGGTCACAGAGTTAACCAACTTGATTAAATCTCTAGAGATTGTTGAACCCTATCTCTAATTTTGAGAGAGAGAGAATTTGAATTTAAATTTAAAAATTAAATCTGTATATATATATTACATAAGTACATTCTTTTATTTAAAAATTAAATTATTGCTGATAAGGTTGAAATCTTCTTTGATACCCAGCGCTAGTCCTCTCTTCCTCTCCCCAGAGATCACTACTGCTGTCAGTTTGGTGTGCAGCATTCCAGAACCACGCCCCCCAACACACACACACATGCTCACACACACACTTTGCATTAAATATAGAGATGGGTTGTGTGGGGGACATAAAAGGTGGTATTTGGCCAAAGTAGGTTTATACTTGCAAAACCTCTTCAATGGAGGGACTAGCCTCATCAAAATGTGAACTCGTGCCACTAAGTGTTATGATGACGATTTGATGCTCTATAGATACTCAGTTATTTCTCAAGTTATTTCAGATGTCTGTAGTAAAGATTCAAGGTTTAACTACAACATTGGCAAGACCACCATGTGAGTCTTCTAGTGATGTTCCGGTATTCATCCACATTCTTTTTTTTCTTTTCTAATGGACACAATAGCTTAAATGAAATAATAAGTGTAAATGAAAAATAAAAATAGAGGAATCAAAGGGCCCAAAGAATTTTTAAGGAAAGCATGATTGAATAGGTTTCATCACATGACTGGTCTCCCGACTCTCTTTGAATCTACTCACAGCATTCTACACAAAGATGACACGAACTTCTGGTTATTCCCTCACACTATAGAATTTACTAGACTTTGGATTTAAACAGGTTGATTGGAGCTACAGTGAGAACTTGAGACAGAACCACGTCAGGCACAGATTCTAGGTACAGCACGCTGGGGTCAGGGAGGAGGGGAGGAGAGCTGTTTCCCCAGGATAAACATGAGAAGGTTGATTAATGAGAGTAGAGTGGACTTTCTCAGAGCAAGTGATTTGAAAATAAAACTGGAATTTTTGAGTTGGATAAATCTCCATGAATTTTATGAACATATTCTGAACTTATATCTGTTTTAAAGTCACGTTATTTTTTTTTTTTTTGAGGAAGATTAGCCCTGAGCTAACATCTGTTGCCAATCCTCCTCTTTTTTGCTGAGGAAGATTGGCCCTGGGCTAACATCTGTGCCCATCTTCCTCTACTTTATAGGGGACGCCACCACAGCGTGGCTTTGATAAGTGGTACGTAGGTCCATGCCCGGGATCCAAACTGGCGAACCCCATGCCGTCAAAGCAGAGCGCTCGAACTTAACCGCTACGCCACCAGGCCGGCCCCAAAGTCACATTATTTTTTATTATCCATATATTATAACATTGTAGTGAGGCATTCTACACTTAGAGTTTTCCTTCAGGATCTTGGGTAAATACAAACAAACTAGAGTAAGAACCTTTAAATCTACTGTAAATAAAGGAGGCTTAAAATAGAGTGTGTACTGTCACTTTTTCCTTGTGATTTTTCTTGTAATTGTTCCCTGGAAATTTCCACATAGTTTCATTATTGTTGAGAGCATGTTTGTGGCACTGTGGGAGGTTTGGATTTTGTGTTCAACTGGGTAATGCTTCCCTATTAAATGTGCATCTCACACAATGGGCAAAATGAAAGCAGAATGGAGGGTGAAATGGCAAATGTACGGCCTAGGCGAGGGAAGAGAGCAGGTGGCAAAGAAGCTTAAGGAGATACGCCCATGGAATAAGATGCGTGCAGGCACCCTCTCCAGGAATTTGCAACAGCTCTAAAATGCAGCAGTGGTGGGAGACCTGGAGCCTGACTAGGAGTTAGCGACACCCGTGATTGAGAAAGTGTGAGCCAGTGAAGATCTGGGGTACACAAGATACAGTAAACTTCAAAAGTGGTAACAGTGGGTTTTCTCCAGGTAGTCCTTCAGGGCTACTATAAAGCTGCTACGTTTTAACTTAAAAAATGAGATTTGAAGAAAGCTACTGTGTATCCTGAAAGGTGATATGTACCACTGCAGTTTTTTTAAAACAGATAATAGATAAAAAGATTTTTTTGAATACAAAATGTGCCAAATGTGATCAGATATAATATACTCTTGAAATAAGTGTCTTTCCAGTTAGCACTCAAAGTGACCAAATTACTAGTTTATCAGAGATTGGTTTTATGTGACTAAAATGCCTGTTCAATCAGAAGCCCTACTTAAACAAAAAGAGTAGATTCCGTGTTACAACAGGACCTTCCCAGACTTGTCTTTGCATGGTTAAAATCATTATTTATGTAACTAAAATGATTTTAATCACTGTGTTTAGTTAGGGTGTGGTTCTTTCCAGTTAGAACATTTTAAACTTGTAAATGATTATTCAATAGTTAGACCCAACAATTAGGGCCATTTCCCTTCTTTCTTGTCCATTTTTAAACTGTTTTCATGCTATTCTCCTCTGCACTTAGTTTGTACCTGATTTTTCTTGATTTGGAATCCATCACAAAATAATAATAATAATAAAATAACTCAAAACTGCCTTCATAAAAAGTTAACTTTCCAAAAGGTTTCCTGTCATTTGAGAAAAGACAGCTTGTGGTGCAGTCACCTCTCTTCTTAGTCAGGATTTCCTTGGAGAAGTAAAGCAGCCTAACCTTGAATTATTTGGGAGTTTAAACACAAACGCTCAGGACTGGTAAGTATTGTTGTTTACATATTTAAAGCCTGAATATTCGTCTTGAGTATTAAGGTTCACTCATTCACTCATTCGTTCATTCATCACACGTTTACTGGGAGCCTCCTGTAGTGCCAGACAAACCCTGGCTACATGTTGTGAAATTTTTTAAATGAAGTGAAATGAAAGATGGTGTTTTATAGAGAAATGGACAGGTAAGCCAATCGTGTAGTCAAGTACGAGTGCTGTGCTGGAGAAACACGCAGAGCACCTGATGCTCATGGGGTGAACAGCTCGTCCTAGGCTGGGAGAGAGGGCAGAGGTGGGGTGAGGGAGGTGACGACCACAGGAGGCTTCAGAAGAGAGGATACTGGTATTGGGGTTTAAAGAATGGGTGGGCATGCGCCAGCTAGATGGTGAGTGGAGATGCAGAAACAGCAAAGAACAGGCTTGTGTGATTTAGGCCCTCAGAGTGTCTTCATCCCTTCAGTCATGATGGAATTAAATATTCCTTAAATGTGGGTTCATAAACTTTCCACCCAGATCCATTAAAGGTATCATTGGTGTCCTTCCAAGCTCTTCCCTTCACTGCCTCTCTTCACATTCCTTCCCTTCTACACAAAAGGCCTGGCCACCCAAGCCAGACTTAGGGGTTACCCCTGACTTCTCCATCCCCTCAACCAGTCCCTCAGTGACCAGGCTCTGCTCTTCTTCCCTTTCTCCTGTCTCAGGCTTGTTTTCTCTGTGTCCTTACTCCCGCTGCTTCCCTGGGCTCACACCGCAGCCTCACAGCTGCATAAACTAGAGCACAGGCACGCCCGTCCCCTCGCCTGCTGACACCCTTCACTGGCCTCCATGGTTGGAGGTAATGCCCAGACTCCTTAGCCTGGCATGTGAGGACCCCACACCTCTCCTCTGCCCCGCCTAGCCTCACCTCCCTCCACCCACATGCATCTTCAGCTCCAACTCTGCTGAATTCTTGAAGGGCTCAGCATACATTGTCTTTCTTTCTCCAGCTGTGTGACTCTTCTTCCCGTTATGCTTTAAACTACACTGTCCCCTTCCCTGCCTACCCCTTCCAAACCCCCTTAGCACCATCTCGACTCAGCTAACTTTACTCAACCTTCAAGACTCAGCCCAGGTGTCAGCCAACTCGAAAGTGTCTTTTGACCCACCACAGCATTTGTCACACTTATAACAATGGTTTATGTGTCTGCCTTGAAGATTAGTCTTCCATTCTTGAGGGCAAGCATGACAACATTCATTTCTCATTCCTCAGAATTTAAAACGTTGTTGATACATGACAGGCACTCACAAATGTTTGTTGAATGAATGATGAACAATGTCCAGTGACAGTTTGAAATTAGGTGCCACTTTAGTTTACAGTGTGGTGTTCTCTTACCATGGAAGGTTGTTTTGTCATATATAGTATTGATGGCTTTCTTTTCACCCAAGTATTTTGTGTATCGTAGCTCAGTCTAGCAAATGAAGCCCAAGAACCATTTGAATATATCATTCTTAGGAGAGAACTTTAGGTATAGACTAACTCCATTCATGTATATGCCTCTAATTATACATTTACTTCCTTCCAAATATATTAGATTTTTAAAATTTCAGCTTTTTGCTAGCAATTTGCCATTCATCATTTTTATGCATATAACTTGTGTCCTATCAAATTTATCTTTTGCTCATTTGATTGGACTTATGACTACATGACCCATAATTAAAGTAACTAACCTTCAGTAATTAAACTGACAGATGGTCTTCTGTCAGCAAGCACAGTTCAGCCGTTGTTCTCAGTTAGATGCGGGAGTGAGCTGGAACAAAGTCATAGCTCAGAGAGTGAGAAGCAAGGTTTCGCATCTTCCCACATGCAGAAAGAAAGGTGTGCCATTTAAGGGGTGGGTGAATCTTTTGAGACCGTTTTAGGAAATCATAGAATATTGAAAATCTGTGTTAGCAGAATCCATGAGTGTGCAAGGCCCAAGCTGTAGACCCCAGGAACATCCTACATGTGCAGAGCAGGAAGAGAACAAGAACTGAGCAGGCGGCAAGAGATAGTGTCACGTGGCTTCCCCACCACCCCTCCAGCCCTCGTCCTAAAAGAGCCGTAATTCACTCCCAAGCATACTTTTCTGATCTCTTCCTGAAACACATTATGATATCTTTAAATGATGCTGGGCTTCCTGAGGCTTGTGCTGCTGAGCACCAACCCCACCCTAGAGAGCGCTGAGTGACAGATACTGTAAACATCCTACACTCTCAGCTGTGGACAGTGAGAAAGCTGGGAGAAGGCTGTTTACTCTCTCTGCCTTGGAAATCAACTAAAGAGAAATGGATCTGGAGTATTTTTATATGTGTCTTGTAATTGATCCTATCTAGTATTTATTTATCAGGTCAACTGTAAAAGGAAAAAAAGTAAATTGAGTCATGCTAACAAATATAAAATAATTTGTAAGATCAGTTGTCTTTGAACTATCTAACATCATTTGGAAAAAAAAAAAGATTGCAAATACCCAAGAGATAAAAGTTCAGGTAACTTGTATGAGGCTACATTTTGTGGGTTGCTGTGGCCTGTTCTATCAAAGCGACAAAACATTAAATGCCTGCCCATTAAGCCGAGCAATTCTCCATTAACCAGAATAGCATTTCTACACCGAGTTGAAAGCAAAAGTTCGAGGGTCCTGGGACTTGCTATTTTGTAAAGGATCAGGTGCAGTTTGGAGCCCCATGCTTAAAGAATGGTCATGATGAACAGAACGAATAAGGCCTGCTATTTAAAGCCAGAATATAGTTACACATCTTGAGAAAAGATAGGATTGTGGGGGAGGCAGGTGGGATGCAAGAAGAGAATTTTAAGAAAAATCTACAGAACTAACTCATAGGTTCAGCCTTAACCAGAATAACCATACTCTTCATTTCTTCTTCCATGTAAATAATTTAAATCAAAGATTTATTGAACATCTAGTCTAGAATTTGACTTACCCAAAATTTGAGTCCCTGTCTTATTTTTTTTCTAATTAATATTAAATGTCTTCTTTTCAAAGAGCGTATTTAAATAAGTTATATTCTAATATAGAAAGCACTTAAAAAGGTTAAAATAATTAACTTAATGCCTGCTTTGAATATTAAACAAATCTGGACACAATTACTTGCATATATTGTCTTAGTATGTCAACATTTGCCAGTCATTTAAGCTAAGAGGCACCCTACTGCGTTAAAAGTATTAGAGGAACTTTTAATCTCACCTCCTTGCTGAGTGCAGAATCTAAGACAATGGGAACAATTGTTTCATGTGAGTCTAACCAAAGGAAAAGTGTATAAATATGGTCGCCTCAGCCTGTGATTTCAAGGCAGTATTTGAGCACACAGGCCGTGCAGCAGTGGCAGACTCAGCTGAAGTGCCTGCTGAGCACCTCCTGCTTGGCTGAGTCATGCACCTCTTTAGATTTTGCCTACAGGCTTGAGAAAGGCCTCTTTGAGACAATGCTCTACAGTCTTTCCCAAGAAATGGTTATTGTGGTTGTCTGAAATTTTGCTTTCTGCCAGGAGGTGCAGATTATATGGGTATGTGCCAAAACAGCTCCAAGTGGAAGGAGAGGAATGACCCGTGTGCTTTTTCATAGCTTTTTAGTTATTCTGCCTAAATGAAAAGGGGAAACGTTCGGATATTCCTGGTGGAAGTTGATTTTGACTTTCAGTCATGAATGTAGCTGTTTCAAAGCTTATTGGAATATGTGCTGATATTCATTCCCTCATCCAAGAAGTATTTATTAAGCATCTACTGTGTACCGATTCTACACACTGGAGATACAGCAGTGAACAGAAACAAAATCCTTACTCTCGTGAGCCTACAGATAAATATATGTGATATGTCAGGATATAAACATCTTGTTTGTTTATGTATCTAAAATACCTAATTTTATTCAATGGTATTATTGCCTTTTTCAGTCTTTAAAAACTAAATGAATTTAAATATTCTGGAACATTTATTTCATTTTCTATGAAAAACCTCTAGATAGAAATCTATGTAATATTGTTAGCTTTTGTAGTTAGCCTTGTTCTTCCAAATATGTTCTGATTGTTACCAGCCTGTTTTGTGACATGGGTAAGTAATATTAATAAACATGCTTGAGAGGTCACTGTTATGTATATATATTTACTGAGAAGATAGTGCTAAGCAGTTATATAATATAAAAGGTTAAATATATGTGTGTTTATATACATGTTAAATATATTGTATATTCAAATTATCATTGTATACAGTAGAAGTAAATTTTATCAACTTGACATTACTCTGTTCAAGTTTATAGTTCTCCAGATACGGCTAAGGATAATTTATCTTTACACTATATTTGTATATTTGTTGTGTGCTAAGGAAATGCTATAAATACTTTAAAAACCAAACAGTTTTTAAATGTAAACATCCATTTATATTTGAAAAAACATAAGCTTTAACTGACAATTCTTTGAAAGCTTAATTGTGTCATAAAAACTCAACAGAAATACAAGTCTAATACATACTTTATTCATTTATGAATTTGTGGTCTCCTTGTCCCTATATGTTTAAATTAGTAAGTCTTGATAATATAAATATTTTTATACCTAGTGGTGATCTATTTCTCTAAAACTACTTGGACTTAGATTTCTCTGGATTTAAATATAGTTCCTCTCTCCTCTTCATTTTAAAACCACAGAGAGAAAGTTTTCAATGCACAACAGTGGTTCTTGGTTGTTATTTTGGTTAACTCTGTCATTGAAAAGCTATGAGGAAAATATACAAAAATCAGTTGTATTTCTACATATCAGCAACAAATAAAAATGAAATTTAAAAAATACCATTTATAATAGCAACAAAAACTATCAAATACCTCAAGGATAAATCTAACAAAAGTTGTATAATACCTCTATAATGGAAATTAAACGTTATTGAGAGAAATTAAAGACGACGAATAAAATGGAGAGATATACCATGGCGAACAGGACTCAGTATTGTTCAGTGGCTAATTCTCCCTAGGTCAATCAAGTAGATTCAATGCAGTCTGAAACAAAATCTGAGCAGGTGTGTGTGTGTGTCTGTGTGTGTTTGGAAACTGATAAGCTAATCCTAAAGTTTATAATTTAAATGACAAAGAATACCACGACAGTCTTGAAGAAAAGGTGGAGAAATTACCCTCCCACATATCAAGATCTATTATAAAGCAATAGTATAGTGTGGTATTTGTATAGCAACAAACAGATAGATAGCAGATGCATGAACAAATAGAGACACCATTATGATACAGACGATGCTGGGTGTGCTGGAGATAGGATGGTCTCTTCAATAAGCAGTGCTGGCTTAATTTATAATTATATTATAATAATTATATTATATATTATATAGTAAAATATTATTATATTATAAATATATTATAATAATACCCTTATTGAAAACAATGAATTTTTGGCCTCTACCTCACACCATTCATAAAAATCAATTCCAGATGGATTGTAGATCCAAACATGAAAAGTAAAACAATAAAGCTTCTAGGAAAAAATACAGAACATCTTTATGACCTCGGAGTGGGCAAAATTTCCTTAAAACGTTCACAAGACAACACTAACTGGAAAGGAAAAAAATAATAATTTGGAAAATAATATCAAGAATTTCTGTCACCAAAAGACATCATTAAGAAAATGAAAAAACAATGTATAGAGGAGAAGATATTTGCAACAAACATAACAACTTGTACTCAGACTATATCAAGAATTCCTTCTAATTAACAAGACAAACAACCCAGTAGAAAAATGGGCTAAGACTTGAACAAAAAGAGGGTACACAAATACTCAGCCTCATTAGTTATTAGTTTTCAATGCAAATTGAAATCACAGCTCAGTGCCAAGACACACCTAATAGAATACGTAAAATTAAAAAGAAAAAAATAGCTCATGTTGGCAAGGATGCGGGACAGCACTGCAGGTGGAAGCACTAGCTGGGACAGCCACTTCAGGACATTGCCTGGTGGTGTCTACTTCAGCTGAATACATCCACACCCTATGTCTCAGCTCTTGTTTTCTACCCCACAGAAATCTGTAGAATGTTCTCCAAAAGAAGTGAATAATAGCACTATTTGTAATAGCCCCAAATTGGGAACTACCCAAATGCCGATTAACAGTAGGACTTATAAACTGTGGTATATTCATACAACAGAATACCACATAGCACTGAGAATAAATGATTTACATGTAAATCAGTGAATCACACAAATATAATGTTGACCAAACTAAGCCAGGCACAAAAGGCATGCTGTATGTTTCTATTTATATTAGTTTCAAACAGGCAAGTCTAATCTATCTATGTGGTGACAGAAGTCAGAGTGAGGTTACCTCAGGGGCTGGGGGACCAATGACTAGAAGTGGGCATGAAGGACAGGATTCTGGGGGGTTGGCAATATGTTGATACTTGGTCTAAGTACTGGTTACACAGGTATGTCACTTCATCAAAAGTCTTCAAGATGAAATTTATTTTTACACTTTTCTGATTGTGTATTATACTTGAATAACACAAAACTTGATTTTTTAAAAAAAATTACATATTAAAAAATTAAAGCTAAATCACCTGATCTTAAATTTGGCAGGTAGAGCTCCTTATTCAATCAGTCACTAAGAGAAATTCTTCCGGATCATTTTTCTCTCAAAACTTAGCAACAGCACACAGTTTGAGGAACACTCTCTGAAACTGGAATAAACTGTCCCACCATCCATGAGTTCACATAGCACACTTGACTTTTAAGCAAACATCCTCTTTTCTTCAAGATAACTATCCTATTTCACAGAACTTCACTCCCCTCAAAACTTCACTGTACCAATTCAATCCCCTTTTTTCTGACAAGTCACCAAATTACTGAAAGATCAGGAAGAAATGGATGATGTTGAAAGGCATTCAGCTGTTGCCATGTTGCTGCATTTCTCCAGTTATGTGTGTTGCAGTGAGGGGGGTCCGGCATCCAAAGGTGAACTGACTTACGCAGGGTCATGGAGGCGTCAGAAGCCACGTGAGGACTGAGGGAGACACTGCTGGCTTGACTCTGGGATGCCTCAGAGCATTTCCACAGCCAGGTAACCCAGGATTGGGCTAGAAAGATGCAAGCCCTTTACCACTCAGAATCAAGAATATGAATAGACTGTAAATTTAGTATTCTTATTTTTCATTTTTAGAATGGTTATTGTGATTGAATTTTTTGTCTTTTCTTTGAACAAAAGAATGTTTTGGTTGTTAAATCTGTCTTTTAAATTTTTTTTTTATTAAGAAAAAAAAGGCTTCAACTTCAAACACCAGCTTGAGGATACTTTTATATTCAGCCAAAACTGAAAACCCTTGACTCCTTCACGCAGCGAGTCACGTGTGCTAACAAGCTCCATTTAATGCTTCTCATCTGGGCACAGTGCAGCCCCAAGAGGGTGTCTGAAGACGTGTTCAGGCATTTTTGGTTTTCACAGTAACTGGGGAATGCCATGCCTGTGAGGCTTGGGACAGTCCCACAGAACAAAAAAATAATTTTGGCCAAAATAATAGCAGTCCTCCAAGATGATATACTTAGACATTCTTAAAGATAATGTACTTTTAGGAAAATTTGAACTATGCACACTTTAGAGTCTTCAGTTTAAGACACGTCTGTAGTGCCCTACCTGGGAGCCTACAGGTCTGAAAGAGATAAATATGATGATCTGGATGATCTTAAAAATAATCATAATTAAAGAATAAAAATTGCCTCCAGCTGACTAGAAAAATATCCTGTGATATTAGGGTGACTGCCAAATGTTCTGTAATGTTGAGTTCATCAGAAGCTTTGTCACCAAAAGCCGAGTATGGCCTTAAAGTGTTTCCTTTTTGGCTCAGAGAGAAAAAATGCATCCTGTTTTAACCTCCAAGTTTCATAGGGTAAACCAGTTATTTCTGCGGTTTGGTAATGCTCATTACTTGAGAATCTAACAACCTTCAGGACTCCACTGTATAATTCAGTCACTGGAAAACTGAATTTCTAGATGTACTAAAAAGCTTTCAACACCTACGCTGAGACATTCCTTAAAAAAACCATGTCTTTAAAACCAACTTTGAATTTTAAAATAGCTTGGATTTCATGTTGCTGCCAGCGCAGTCATGGGAGTGCTGAGGAAGCTGCGTCCCTGCAGGGGCCTGTGAGCTCTGACTAGATGTTGTTGGTTAGTGGGGTCTGCTGAGCCGTCCCCTCCATTCTGCTCTACAGATACCCCCTCAGGTCCAGAATGAGCCAGGCAGCAATGGCACTGGACAGCAGTGGACAACAAATGGGTGTTCCCACCTTCAGGAAGGTTCTGGTTTTGTGAGGACTGCTCCTGATGCCCTTCCTGCTAAACTTGTGCCTCAGCGAACCTTTTTACATTCTGCATAGTCCACTCCGGCTCACTGGGTGGAATCCGACTGTATTTTTACATTCTGCATAGTCCACTCTGGCTCACTCAGTGGAATCTGACTGTATTTTTACTGACTTTTCTATATCATAGGTGTTCAGTAAGTCAGTGCTGGGCAGCAGCAGGCATGGCTTCTATTCTGGTTGTAATAATTATCGTGGCAGCCACCAGTCATCACTAAGGATTCTGTCCTCCAGAAGCCATGTTGGGGCCAAAAGCAAATACTTAGTGTCCTTACTATGTGCCAGGCACTATTCTAAACATTTGCTTATATTAACTGATTTAATCCTCACAAATAATAGGCACAAATATTATTTTTCAGATGAGGTGTGACAAATTAAGAAAATTACCCAAAGTTGCGCTAATGAGGGATTCCAGCCTGGGCAGTGTGGACCAGAGATTTGCCCCTAACCATTAGGCAACATGCACAACTTTCCTCTAAGTTAGGTATGATTGTCTCCATTTTTCCAGAGGAGGAAACTAAAGTTGAAAGAGTGAAGAAAATGTGGTAGTCGCTGGGGTGTTTACAGATACTTCAGTCTCCTCTCCTTCCCGCACCTAAGAATATGGCACTTCTTCACGTCTTCTGAGGTGAGGTATGACTTGCTTTAGTCAATGAAATGTGCACAGAAGTGCCAGGGTAGCATTAAGAGCCCATTTACAATTTACCATGTTCCTTTCTCCCTGTGTTGGTGAAACGCTTGTCACAATGGAAACTTTGTCACCCTGGATCCTGGAGAGACTGTGTTGAAGAGTGCCCCTCCGCTGGACCAGCATTGGACATACAGACAGAAGAAATTTTTTTCTGGTAAACTCCTGAGATTCGGGTTGAGGAAGGAGAAGGAGAGTGTTTGTAACCATGACATAATCTAGCCTAAACTTAATAACTTGCCTAAATAACTTGCCCTAACTCCTCTAGTTTGTTGGTGCCAGACATGTGTCTCAAATCCAGGTCTCTGACCCTATAGGTCATGTTTTTTCATTTATCCTCTCTTTTTTGGTGTTACATGACCTTCAGGAACCTAAACTTCGTTCTGTTGCTTGCCTTTTAATTTTATGATAGTAATGAAAGTGCTTAAAAAGTGCAATCTGATGTCTGTGGTTAGTCCAAAGTGAATAGAATGTAGAAGAAAAGTTTCTGTCATTCTCTATCCATGTGTTTGGTCTGGAGCTGAATATCACGAGTTCCTTATCACTGGGGATATGCAGGCAGGAGTTTCAGTAGCCACTGTGGGTGTCTCATAGCAGTGGTCTAAGCAGTGGAAACCTTACAGCCACTTCAGTCCTGAGATTGTGTTAAATGTGGATCAGCAATTCCCAGGTGCACCACTTACCAGCTTCTTGGGTGTCACTCAACTTCTCTGGGCCTCAGTTTCCTCCTGTTCAAAGGACAGCTTTATAACAACTTAGAAAACTGATGGAGAGATTAAATGAGGTTGAAGAACAATAGCAGTAGCCTGATTCCAAATCTCCCCATCACGTTCCCAAAATAACCATAAGGTCAACAAGGAGAATGGATAAAACTACACAGGACCTATGACTTAAGCATTGTTAGGAGGCAGAAAACACTGCAACCTTCAAGTCTCTTAGGAGGAAAGAAAGAAAAAAATTCTAATAAACCTTCCAATACCTGCAAACCATCCCAGCAAAGCTGTGAGTATGGAAAGTCAGGGCTGGGGGGCCAATAGGAGGAAGTAAAACACAAAAATGTCGAACACAGGTGAGGATTTGGTAGTTCACAGCCCTGGCTACAGAGAAGGGACCTAAAAGTGTGCAGGGCCTGACGTGGCAGACTCAGAGAGGCACTGCTCCTGGGAGAGGATTGGAGAGAGAGAGAAGGTTCTACTCCTTGGACATGAGGTGGAAGGAAAGAAAGAAAGAAAAGGAGAAAATTAAAGGTCTTGCTGAATAAGATTCGTTGATTGTATCAATGTCAATATTATGATTGTGATAATTGTACTGTAGGTTTGCAAGATGCTACCATTAGGGGAAACTGCAGAAAGAGTACATGGGATCTCTCTGTATTATTTCTTACAATCTCTTGTGAACCTTCAATAATCTCAAAATAAAATGTTTTGTTTAAAAAACTGATTACAGAAAACAATCCCACATACAAGTGCATCAAAAAGAATGAAATACCCAGGAATAAGTTTAACCAAAGAAGTGAAAGACCTGTACACTGAAAACTATAAGATATTGATGAAAGATATTGAAGAAGAAACAAAGAAATGGAAAAATATTTCTTGATCATGGGTTGGGAGAATAAATATTGTTAAAATGTCCATGCTACCCAAAGCAATCTACAGATTCAATGGAATCCCTATCGAAATTTCAACGGTGTTATTCACAGAACTAGAACAAATAATCCTAAAATTTGTATGGAACCACAAGACTCCGAATAGCCAAAGCAATCTTGAGAAAGAAGAACAAAGCTGGAGTCATCACAGTCTCTGATTTCAAACTGTTACAAAGCCATAGTAATCAAAAAGGTATGTTACTGGCATAAAAACAGACACACAGATCAGAGGAACAGAATAGAAAGCCCATAAATAAACCCACACATATGTGGTCAATTAGTTTATGACAAAGGAGCCAGGAATATACAATGGAAAAAGGACAGTCTCTTCAATAAATGGTGTTGGGAAAACTGGACAGCCGCATGCAAAAGAGTGAACCTGGACAGCTATCTCACACCATATACAAAAAAACTAACTCAAAATGGATTAAAGACTTAAATATAAGACCTGAAACCATAAAACTCCAAGAGAAAAATAGGTGGTAAGGTCCCTGACATCAGTCTCAATGATGATTTTTTGGATTTGACACCAAAAGCAAAGACAACAAAAGCAAAAATAAACAAGCGCAACTACATCAAACTAAAAAGCTTCTGCCCAGCAAAGGAAGCCATCAACAAAACGAAAAGGCAACCAAATGGGAGAAAATATGTGCAAATCTTATATGTGATAAGAGGATAATATCCAAAATATATGAAGAACTCATACAACTCAATAGCAAAAGAACAAAGAATCCAATTTAGAAGTGGGAAGACACTCTCACCACTCTTATTCCACATAGTATTAGAAGTTCTGGCCAGAGCAATTAGGCAAGAAAAATAAATAAAAAGTATCCAAATTGAAAAGAAAGAAGTAAAACTGTCACTATCTGCAGATGACATGATTTCATATATATAAAACTGTAAAGAATCCACCAAAAAAATATTAGAAATAATAAACGAATACAGTAAAGTTGAAAGGTACAAAATCAACATAAAAAATCAGTTGCATTTCTATTCACTAACACAAAACTAGCAGAGAAATCAAAAAAACTACATCATTTGCAATCACAATGAAAAGAATAAAATACCTATGAATAAATTTAACCAAGGAGGTGAAAGACCTGTACACTGAAAGCTGTTAAGACATTGTTGAAAGAGATTGAAGACATAAAGAAATGAAAAGATATTGCATGCTCATGGATTGGAAGAATTAATATAGTTAAAATGTCCATATTACCTAAAGCAAACTACAGATTCAATGCAATCTCTAGAAAACTCTCAACAACATTTGTTCACAGAAACAGTACAAAGAATCCTAAAATTTATATAGAACAACAAAAGATCCCAAATAGCCAAAGGAATTCTGAGGGGAAAAAAAAGAACAAAGCTGGAGGTATCACAATCTCTAATTTCAAAGTATACTACAAAGCTGTAGTAATCAAAACAGCATGGTATTGGTAGAAAACCAGACACACAGATTGATGGAACAGAACTGAGAGTCCAGAAATAAAACCACACATCTATGGACAGCTAATTTTTGACAAAGGAGCCAAGAACATACAATGGAGAAAGGAAGGTCTCTTTAATAAATAGTGCTAGGAAAACTGGACAACTACATGCAAAAGAATGAAATTAGACTACTGTTTTATACCATACACAAAAATTAACTCAAAATAGATTAAAGAATTGAATGTAAGACCTGAAATTATGAAACTTCTAGAAGAAAACATGCAGTACGCTCTTTGACATTGGTCTTAGCATCTTTTTTAATATGTCTTTTCACTCAAGGGAAACAAAACCAAAAAGAAACAAATGGGACTACATCAAACTAACAAGCTTGTGTACAGCAAAGGAAACCATCAACAAAACAAGACAACCTACTGATTGGGAGAAGATATTTGCAAATCATCTGATAAGGGGTTACTATCCAAAATATATAAAGAACTCATACAACTCAACAACAAAAAACAAACAACCCAATTAAAAAATGGGCAGAGGATCCGAACAGACATTTTTCCAAAAAAGATATACAGATGGCCAACAGGCATATGAAAAGGTGCTCAACATCACTAATCATCAGGGAAATGCAAATCAAAACCACAATGAGATATCACCTCACACCTGTTAGAATGGCTATTATCAAGAAAAACAAGAAATAACAAGTGTTGGAGAGGATGTGGAGAAAAGGGAACCCTTGTGCACTGTTGATGGGAATGTAAATTGGTGCAGCCACTATGGTAAACAGTATGGAAGTTCTTCAAAAAATTAAATATAGAAATACCATATGATTCAGCAATCCCACTTCTGAGTATATATATCCAAAGGAAATGAAAACAGGATCTTGAAGAGATATCTCCACTCTCATGTTTATTGCAGTATTATTCACAACAGCCAAGCTATGGAAACAACTCAAGTGTCCATCAACGGATGAATGGATAAAGAAATGCGGTATATGCATAAAGCTAGATACGTTGGCCTTAAATTTCATGTGCAAAATAAACACACAGAAACAGAGAGATGCAGAGGAAGTGAGGAGCAGAGGAGAGATGAGGCAGAAGGGGAGGTCTGAGAGATTTAAAGCATGAGAATGGCTGCCCTGCCATTGGTATCTCTGAAGATGGATAAAGGGGGTTGCCAGCCAAGGAATGGAGGCAGATCTTAGAAGCTGAGAACAACCACCAGCCTAAGGCCAGCAAGGAAATAAAGAGCTCAGACCTATGACCACACGCAACTAAATTCTACCAACAGAATGCATGATCCTGGAAATTGATTCATCCCCAGAGCCTCCAAAAAACAATGCAGCCTCGATGACACCTTGATTTCAGCCTTGTGAAACCAGAGCACAGAACCAGCCAAGCCAATCAGACGTCTGACCTACAGACACACGAGTATTATATGCAGACCAACATGAACAAACGAACAGTCTGCTGAGGAACTGGAAACGAAATGAATAAATGTGGTTAGTTCTGGACAAAAAATTTATTCCATTACACTAGCATTCATCTATTTTTTAAACATACATAAGGATACTCAAGAAGATTTTGAAAGAAGTGTATTGAGGGAGACTTGCCCTATCCAGATATTGAAAAATTTTTCAAGCCACAATAATTAAAATAGTACTGTCTCAAGAATAGACAAATGTATTAATGAAATAGAAAAGAGATCCTGCATACAAAATTATGTATATGGTAAAGATCATTATAAATCAATAGATAAAGAATAAATTATTCAATAAATAGTGCTAGGACAATTGGTTAACAGAAAAAAATTCACCTCATACTGTATAACAAAATAAACTGTAGCTGTATTAAAGAGTTAAATATTTTTTAAAAGCCAAATAGGTGAATATTTATATGATCTGAAGATGGGAGAAAACCTTCCAAGCATTAAAGCAATTTTAAAAAATCCACAAGATAAAGGGCCAATATAAATAAAGATAATCAAAACATTGCATTTCAAAATATGCCAAACAAAATATGAAAAAAATAATAATTTGGGGAAATACCTGCAAAACTTATGACAGTGAGAGTATTAGTAGTCATGATGTGGGAGGCACTCAAATAATTAAGACAGAGACTTTAATAGAAAAAATGGGAAAATACATCAAATGATAATTCACAAGAGATTAAAATGGCTAGTAAAATGCTTAAAAGTTTCAACAGCAAGAATAATCATGAAGGTTTCTAAAATGAAAATTCTCTACCATTGAGAGCAATCTCTTCTGATTGAAAAGCTGAGCCTTCATGAGATGGTCCATTGGCTTATCATGCCACATAAAATTCAGTAAGTTGACGTGATACATCTTTTGAGCTGCATTTTTTGTGTGTGTGAGGAACATCAGCCCTGAGATAACATCTGCCAATCCTCCTCTTTTTGCTGAGGAAGACTGGCCCAGGGCTGACATCCTTGCCCATCTTCCTCCACTTTATATGGGACACCGCCACAGCATGTCTTGCCAAGCGGTGCATCGGTGCTCGCGCGGGATCCGAACTGGCGAACCCCGGGCCACCGCAGCGGAGCGCACGCACTTAATCGCTTGGACCACCGGGCCAGCCCCTGAGCTGCATCATTTAAAGCTTTATACTATGTCAATGAAGTATAAAATTCTATTGATCAACTACAATATGTGGTTGACCTTGAAATTATAAAACTTTTTCCAGAATTAATGGAAAGAATAGCTCTGGTTTTTTTAGGAAACCCTATTGGGAATATAATTCTTAAAATGCTAAATTATGCCAGAAACAAGAGAAAATGTACTATGATGATACACCTAAGCCCTATGAGATCCAGATTTTTAAAAGGCATAATGGACCTTCATGGACCATTGGGGTCAGCAGATATGATCTTTTGAATTACAGATTTGAAGCAGGTGAAATTGACCTTAGTTTTGCTTATTGTGATTTAAGCTAGCATGAATTACCATGTTGGAATCGGGGTTGGTTAATCTACTCTGGCCTTCTGTAAGGACACTTCAGTATAGACCCAATCCCAAGGCAGAAGCAGTGGACTTCAACTGTCTTGAGTTCATTTTAGGGCCATAAATACATACAATTGAAGGTTCTATTAAACCAAACAGTGATGAGGTTGTTTTCAACTGCAAATTCCATGTCTATGAAGCAGAAACTACCAGAACGTGGTGGTGGCATGGCTGTCTTTCCCCCTTCGTGGGATGGGGTTTTGGTGAGAGATGAAGAGCAAGAAGAACGAGGAGATATTAGAAATAAGACAATAAAATAAATTAATTTTTTTCAAGGCTGTATTAAACTCAAATAATTTTCTTCTATACTCAACTCATATAGAGATTGAATAAGTTAAGTACTTTTCACAGTCAGGAATAAAATCCTATCACTCCCCTGTTTACAAAAGCAGTTCCTTTAATCCAAGTTTAGTATGGTTTATTAATGATCATACAGCGAAAGCCACCTTCGTATTCATGAAATTTTTAGGTTTATTAAAAACTAAAAATAGAAAACACAAGAAGAGCTAGGAAATTACTGAATATGAAGACCTGTTTGCGGGGGAAGGGAAGGAGGGGGCCTTTCTCCCAAAGCTCCTTCATTAAACAGTGCGGTACTGGCACGAGAATCAGCACCAGATCCATGAACAGCATAAACTCCCATAGATAGCCCAACTACAGATAAAAATCTAGTTTATGACGGAAGTGGTGCCTCGAATCACTGTGGCAAAGATGCTCTGTTTAATACTATATAGTGTAGGGACAACAGGATAGTCGTTTGGAAAAAGATAAAAGCAGAACTATTCCTTCCGCGTCACCTGAGAAAAATCTCCAAATGGACCAGAGATCTAAATATAAACAGTAAATCTGTACAAGTATCAGAAGAAAACGAGTGAATTCCTCTAAAACCATGTGACTAAAATCCCAGACACAGTAAAAGGTTGATAAATTTGACTAAGCACTAATAAAAAATTTTTGCATGGCAAAAGAAAAAAACACATTAAAGTCAAAGACAACTGACAAATTGGGAGAAAATATTCACAGCATATGTCACAGATAAAGAGTTGAATCTCTAATTTATTGAGAATTTTTTTAATTGAGAAAGAGACCTATAGCAAAATGGGCAGAGACTTGAGCAAACGCAAAAACAGATATAAAAATGGCCCTTAATTATATGAAAAGGTATGCAATTTTATTCATATAAAGAAAGAAACGCAAATTAAAACTATAATGAAATTCCATTTTTCACCTATCAAATTGACAGAGATCAAAAGCTTGACAATACAGTCTGATAATGCAGTGATGGGGAAACAGGTGCTGCCCTACACTGCTGAGGGATGTAAAAAATGGTACAGCCTCTGTGGGGGAGAATTTGAGAACATTTAACCAACTATATCTAACCAATATAACCAATATCTAACTCATTGTAACTAAACCTCAACACAGAAGTCCCTCTATGAATCTATCCTGAACATATATCTCCAACAATATGAAAACGTGTGCACAGAGGTATTTGCAGAGTATTATTTGTCATTGTCAAGCATAGAAGACTGATAAACTGTGGTCCACACACACAGTGCTACACAGCTGTGAAACAGAATCAGGAGAAGCTTTATGTACTGATATGGAATGATTTCTTGCAGGTATTATTAATTAAAAAAGCAAAACGCAAAAAAAGTGTATAGTATGCTACCTTTTGTGTGCAAAATAAAGGGAGAATTTTTTTTAAATCCATATAATGGTTTACCATTACAAAAAGGAACACAACAAGCACAAATGAGAAACAATGAACACTGCCTACAAGGGCGTGGGGAGATTGGAGAGGAGGAACACAGGAAGCACAAATGAGAAACAGTGAACACTGCCTACAAGGGCGTGGGGTGATTGGACAGGAGGAACACAGAAAGCAGTGACACGTCTCTGATTGTACCTTCCGTGTAGTTTGACTTTTTTTTGGGGGGGGGGAGGAAGATTGTCGCTGGGCTAAGATCTGCGCCCATCTTCCTCTATTTTGCATGTGGGATGCCACCACAGCATGGCTTGACAAGCGGTGCATCCGTGTGCGCCCAGGATCCGAACCCTTGAACCCCGGGCCGTGAAGCGGAGCGCGAGCACTTGACTGCTGCGCCACCGGGCTGGCCCACTGTGTACTTTGACCTTTGAAAGCATGTTAATATTCTACATACTCCCAAAATAAAATTAAATCAATAATAAGAAGATGGAGATACTAAAACTGAAAGCAAACTGAAACACATGGACCTAACTGCATTTCAAATGAACACCACTGCCACACTAAAGGGAGGGAGGGAGGAACGACCCATCTAAGTAATTTACAAACACAATATTTGACGATATACCCCCAGTCTTGGGGTAGAGGGGGAGTGAGAACTGCAAACAAACCCCAAACTCTTCTGAGGAGACTGTTTATCATACTGCCACGTGCACAGCAATTCTGACGCTCTATAGATGTGCTGAGGGTTGAAAAGATGAGTAAACGTGCTGACGTTGTTGGAAGCCAGAGTTTTCCCTATGGAAGAAGGACGTACAAAGGTGGAATGCTGGAAGGTAAGAAAGAACTTTTGGGGAGTGGACTGGAACTGGAGGTATTGGTGTGAACTCAAGATTTCTAGAATATATATATATATATATATCAATGTTAATGTGCACACATATATGCATGTATGTATGCATACGCATGTGTGTATATTGTATGTGGGTGTATGCATGTGCGTATATATATGCATAGCTTTCCTAGCTCTCTTTATTGAAAGGGCCAAAAAGCAAAGACCAGAGTAGCAACAGGCACGCCTGGCACCCAGGCCTTGGTCCCCACTCAAAGGAACCAAGGCTTGTAGGAGAAATGGCTGATTCCAGGCTGGGACAGGGAGCTTAGTTCCTAAGGAGACGGGCTGCCTGTGGCATCTGACACTTGCTCGTCTCTTCTCTTCAAACTCTGTGAAGCCAGCCACAGTTTGTTGCACCAACTATGGACATGATTTTCAGTAGATCTTCCCAGGCTGCCATGAAGTTCATAATGATCCTCAGGACCTTAAACAACTTCTGCCAATCCCAGTTTGTCCCCTCTTTTATCCTGTGTTCCTGCAGACATTTCTTCAAAGTCCATATGGAACGTGGATTTTAGTTTGCATCATGGTGAGCTTCCCTTATGTGCAGCTGATTCCGCATTGTACCCCATACATTTTGCCTGACATTGTAGGTCTAGAAGATTTGCCAGGACACAAAGGTCAGACAGATTGGCCACAGCAAAGCTTACACTGCAGAAGGCATTCAGCACAGCACGGTAAAAAAACAAACAAAAAAATGCATCGGCTGAGCGGATTTGCAGTGCGGATGTGTTCAAGCTTACTGGCCAAGAATGTAGGCAACAGTACAGCTGGCCTCAGGGCATGGGAGAAAATCCACTGGAGACACATGGATCATAATAAATTGGCTCTTCATCATTTTCCGGGTATCCACCTAGCATTTTTATTACCAATAGGACTCGATTGGTGACCACAGTTTATGTCAGCAGCCGTGAGGCTGTGTCCTAGCCCGCAGGGCAACCTACCTGAGGGGGAGCAGAGGAGGCCAAGGAGGCCCTTATACCCTGAACCACTGCCGCAGAGACGGGCCTTCCCCTACCTTGAGGTGGTCTGAGCTCCATCCAGATGAGCTGACTCTGGGAAGCAGGCAGAGCAGTCACCAACCGGACAGGCCACACCTCATTCCTTGGGGAAGAGCTGGTGAGGACAAAGAAGGCAGCTGAAAGCTGTCCTTCCCAGGCCTTCAGAAAAGGCGAGACTGCCTGATTGACGGCCCAAGAAAGACCTGTGTGTTCCGCACACCTCGAGTTCTGTGGTTTGCTGGGCGTGAGTTCACCCTCTGGCAGGCGTCTCTTGCTTCTGCTGCACCGCTGAAATGTTCTCCCTCTCTCTACCAGCTTTTACGGTGGCTTCTGCGGATTAATTCTGGCAGACAGGAGAGGCTCAAATGACCATGTTATAATTTGAGGCTTATCCAGTGTTAATCTTAGTTACGTACACCATATTGTCCCTAGTTTTAATGTTTGCTCAACATGCTTTTCTCCAGATGAGAAGAGAGGGCAGATTCACGCATCCTGGAGGAAACACAGATTTTCTTCTTTTCTCTCTCTAGCCCTCAACCGCCCAGGACAGTACTTTCAAGTGGCTTATGGAAAGGATTGAGTGAAGGGTAAAGAAGACAGACAGGAGCTGTTTCTGTCGTCAGCCTCTGCAGTTCTGTGAACAGACCAAAAGATCCTCTGAGGTCTGTGACGATATTAGGAGATGCCGAAAGACCAGTAGCCAGGATTCGTGTCTTGGTGCAAGAACTGAATAGCTACCAACAGCTAGAAAAGTTTAAACCCTGACAGTGATGAAACAGTCCTATTAAAAAGTATGAGAAAGAGAGAAACGTTTCTGAAATAATTAGATTTACGAACTTGCAAAAGAACGTTCCCTGCAGATCCTAACCCTCTGAGCACGGAGATGACTGAAATGTGAAGATTTGGAGATGACATTTATTGATTTTTTTAATGATGCTATTAGTAATAGTGGTTGAAATGAATCTGACCTAACATTAAATTTTTTAGTGAAGGGAAATAAAGTGCATAATTATTAGTCTAAATTTAAGTTTGCAATAAGCACATATTTAAAATTCTAAGATGATTCTAAGTTATTGAAAATGTTAATCACATGACATCTTAACAAGATGGAGATTTTTTTCAGTAGTAACTTTAATTACATTAATAAAATCATGATTGGCCTTTCTTAATTATTTTATGCTTCTGAATATTTAAATTAGAAATATATATATTTGATTCATCTTTTTGAAAAGATATTAGTCAACACAGTAAAAATTTAGGCTGTATAAAATGAATGGAAACCAATGCCAAAAGCTAAAGGTGTTCTTTATAAAGTGGAATTTGCATTTTTAAGATAAAATATAAGTAACAAAAATATGATTAAGGCAAATATTTGGGATTTTATTTACTGATCAAATTATAAAACATGTAAATGCTTCAAAAATGCTTAGTAAATAGTAATTTCCTTTTTATAAGTGGAATCCATAGTTTTGTTTTGTTTTTTTTGTGAGGAGGACTAGCCCTGAGCTAACATCTGATGCCAATCCTCCCCTTTTTTCTTGAGGAAGATTGGCCCTGAGCTAACATCCGTAGCCATCTTCCTCTACTTTATATGGGACACCACCACAGCATGGCTTAACAAGCGGTGCATCGGTGCACGCTCAGGATCCGAACCTGCGAACCCCGGGCCGCCGCAGTGGAGCACACACACTTAACCGCTTGCGCCACCAGGCTGGCCCTAGAATCCATAGTTTTAATTTAGCTTTATCAGAAATAAATTTATTGCTTTTATTTCTATAAGGACAACTTTTCCATTAAATCAAGTATCTTGACAAATATTTGACTGTAATGACAGAAAAGAAACAGTGGAGGGCACTTTAGTTCTCTAACAAAATAAAACCATTCCTAAAACCTCCTATAAATCAGTAAAGCAGACAATGGGAAGATCTGAACTATCTGGTCAAGGTTAAACAAAAATGTGGAACAAGTTTCTCTGCTTCCCACAGCCTAGTAAAGATATATCAGGTGAATGGCAATTTCTTTCTGTAAAATTTCATTCCATAAATCGACTGGGTAACATGAAAAACAGAAGTGTTCTCAGATTTGCAAATTCATGGACTCATCGTCTCAAGAGTATTTCATTTAAGAAATACCACATTTAGGGGCCGGCCCCATGGCATAGCAGTTAAGTGCATGCGCTCCGCTGCTGGTGGCCCGGGTTCAGATTCCTGGCGCGCACCCGATGCACCGCTTGTCAAGCCATGCTGTGGCGGCGTCCCATATAAAGTGGAGGAAGATGGGCACGGATGTTAGCTCAGGGCCAGTCTTCCTCAGCAAAAAGAGGAGGATTGGCATTGATGTTGGCTCAGGGCTGATCTTCCTCACAAACAAACAAACAAAAATACCACATTTATTTGGAAATGGCCTGATCTATTGAATGTACTTGATTTAAATCAGTAAATTCTCATTATCTAGAAGTTTTAAGAGGTAGATCGAATGCTCTAAATAGGAAGTCACACTATGTGACAGTGCATATTTCTCGTGTCTTGGTTCAATACCCACTAATGAGCCTGTGACCTGAGACATGTTACTTAATCACAATTTCCTTCAAAATCATCTTTATCATCACGTCGTCATCAGTTCAAGGAAGGTCCCTGCTTTCAAGTAGCTTCCACTCTATTCTAGTTGAAAAATTAAGATCAGTGTAAGAAGCAGCAACCAACAGAGAAAGCAGGGCACAACTAAACGTCAGTTATGCTGTTCAGTGCGTAAATGATTCTCAGGCCAGTCATTATAATTCCCTGGCCTCGGCTTTTACATTTTATGCTGAGGTTCTGCACTTGACGATCTGAGTAGAACACTGTCATCCATCCTTGATTTGTGTGTTGTTCTACCAAATTTGGTAATCTGGTACCCAAGCTCTCAGCAGATTTGCTGTGGTTCTTAACATCTTGGCGTATAAAGACTCACTTGAACTCTTACAGAAGACGTGGAGCTTATCTCCCTGAAAAACGCTCTACCATACAGCTTACTCAAAATGAGCAACATTCGTTTCAGAGATCGATCCGGGTACCAGGTGACCACAGACACGATGTCAAGAAGCTCTGACAGAGGCTCCCACGTATTCCAGGGGTTACTCCTAGAAATGTTACTGTTGTTGTCGGGTTAAGATGGATGACAAGGCTGGAGAGGAAGGTATGCCATATCAAGCAATTTTGGACTTTTTCCCATAAGCCCCAGGAAGTGTACTGAAGTGTTTAAACATAGAAGTGGAAGATCTGCATTTTAAGCAGCAAAATCGGAGAGTAGAATGCAAAATAAACAGGCAAAGACAGATAAGAAGCGGGTAGATCCTCAGTCAGTTGTCAGCACCATGGTCTGGGTGAGGCATAGTGAGAGGCTGTTTGAAAATCTTTCCAAAATTAGGGATGTTCCCTTTTCTAAGATAGGCCTACGTTGAGTCTGTGTAATAAATAATGACAGAAGTTTCCAAGCACCAAGGGACATTTTGAAACTAGACAAAGGGTGTTCTGCAGCTCCATCTGTTTTCTCCTCGGAGCAACAGAGGGTGCCAGCAGCCCTGCTTTTGCCGTCTTCTGCCTGGTGGAGGGCTCCAGACGCCTGAGCAGCCTGGGAGCCACCAGGAGGCGAGGTGTTGGCCTTTGCTCAGCACCCACAGCTTCAGGGAAAAAGAAGTGTCTGTCCTTTCATCACATCCTTCAGGGCAGAAAGGATGGGCCACTCATGGTGTTATCTGAGGCTGGACCCATGAGGAAATACCTCTCCATTCTCTAGGAGCCAAAAACAACAAGCAAGCAGAATTTCTGGCTAGGGAGATTTCTCACAGAACTGTGGTAAAAATTTAATGAAAACAATATGTATGTGTGTACAGATGGTCTTCTGGGAAATGCACATAGATCCTGGTATTGCCACATATTGCCAAATCGCATTTGTTTGCTACAAGAAAGGGAAGATCATTAACAACATGATGAGGATTGGCTGTAGAGATGTTCTCATTGTTACAGAGGGGAATTTGGCCAAGAATAGGGCCATAAATAAGACAGGGTCACTGGAATTGGAGAAGAGATATTAGGTTCAAGCGTTAGTTTGTTGACTCTACTCAGAACTTGGTATTTGGTTAGATGTGGGAAGTGAAACCAACAGTTCCAGACTACCTGTCGAACAAAACCCTCACACTCCACTGGAGGCTCTGGACCATCTGGCCCAACCCTCCTCCAGCCTCCTGCCCCCCATTGCCCCCGTCACAGTCTGTGTTCAGTGACTGAACCATCACACACGTTGACATCTCTGTGAGCTTGTGCACATTGTCACCTTGGCCTGGAATGCCCTTCCAATGACTGTCCATCGGGTGAAATCCTCTCCATCCCGGAATCCCAGCCCCAGAGCCACTTTCTCTGTTAGACCCTTGTTAATGCCGTCTGCCCATTTCCTGCAAAAATAAATGACTCGCCCTTCTCTACGGGCCGCCTAGGACTGTGTTCACATGTGTAGTGCTCATCAGAGCATCATTCACATCCTTCTTCCCACTGCATTGTGAGCTCCACAAAGAAAGAGGCTGGTCTAATTCCTTTTGTTTCCCAAGCTACTAGCACAATGTGGGCACAAAATAGGAAACAGATCAGTATTTATTGAAGAAAGAGAAGGAAGAGGTAAAGGAATTCCAGTCAAAAGGCTGTTATAGTCGCCAGACAGAAAGTCTCATAGGAGCCTAAATGTGGAAAGTGGTGCTGGGAATGGAAATTCACGATTATGAAAATAGGATAGATTAGATGACAGGTTATTAAATTCAGAGAATGAGAGAGAAATGGGACTTGAGGGTGATTCCAACCAAGTTTTCTGCCCAAGAGACCAAGAGAACATAAACAGAGTGTATTGACAACGTGCGAGGAGGGGCAGGAGGGAAGCTTGTGTAGACTTCTACCTCCATACACGGGGACATCCCTTCATAGGAGTTTAGCAGATGGTTGTGTATTCAGAGCTGAGGCTCTAGGAGAAGTCCAGGGCTTAGAGGGTGGCAGTGGAACTATGGGGTGGATTGTATCGAGGAGAAGAGACGGATGACTGAGTTTGGGGTTCTGCCTCTATTTAAGAAACAAGGAGAAGAGAAGGCAGTGAAGGAATCTGATGAGAGGCCGCGTGAAGCATCCGGGAAGACCCAGCAGCCAAGAAAGGAGAGCAAATCTGAGAGCGCGGGAGGCCCAGGGACAGAATGTCGAGGACAAGCCGGAGAAGGACTGTGGAGCCGCAGTCACCGTCACCTCGGAGAGCAGCCTCACTGGGGTGCAGAGTCCACGGGGCGACCGGAGAGGGTGAGGGCAGCATGCAACGGCTAGGAATGTTGTCATCACGGGGATGCACGAGGCCTCCACACATTCCATAGATGATTTCTGGTTGTGACCTACATTGTCTTTTAATTGAATGTGGACTTAATCAAGTTTCATTAAAGTTTCCACTGCCTACAGCTACTGAAATAATTTTTGTTTTTTTTAATTTAAGAAGCTAAAAATAGAATCTATGTGTAGGCCTGGAGTTGAGGTGGAGAAGTAGTTTGACAATTCATTTATACTCTCTTTTAAAGTGTATCATTTAATTCTAAATATGAATCAACTCTTTTTTGTTTTTTTCGTAAAAAGATGAACCCAGAAGACCTTAAATAGTCCCTTCCACCAAAAAATAGGCTTCCATTAAATCAGCTGGAATTATGTGCTCAACTGATCTAGGGCTGGGCCTGAAATGAGTCAGGGTTTAACTGTGAGACTCACCACTCGAAGTCATGATTTCTCCCTCCGTGTTCTCTTCCTGTCCCCCCAGATTGCAGGCTGTATTGTTTAATGTAGCAAAGGGAGAATTGAAGTGAGTGAGTACTTCAATTAAAATAAAAAGTACTCACAGTGAGTACTTTTTATTGTCTCATCCCCTACTTATTACGGAGGAGACCTGTGGATTTTAGATCATAATCAGCAAGACTCATGGCTTTCTCTATCCAGGGCCATGCCCATCTCCATAGGTTGATTCCACTGAATTTAGAATTGAAGACCTGTGTGTTTTAATTTGGTTTTAGCCAATTATGTTTTAAATATGAACTGGTTTGGGGAAATTTATTAAGATCTAGTTAAAAAGGAAGCTTTTCAGGTATCAAAGACATTGACTAAATAATGCATGCGGGGTCAGTGCACTCTGTCAGTGGCTGCCTGGAAATTACACTTGAAGAATTTCTACAAGGGTGTGTTTCCTTCCCAGGGGAAGGGGCAGGAAGCCAAGATGAAAGAACCTAAGGGGCTAAGAGAGCAGAGGGAAGGGACTTCTGCTCTGGCAATAGCCCGGGAGGCAATTCCTGCTGAAAACCAATCTTTAGAAAAGCTGTGTTTTGCATGTAATATGTTTATTTAGATATAATTTATCCATATATTTTGTGTATCGCTTATGCACTTGTTAGTGTCTCCTCGCTGGAACCTAAGCTATGGAAGGGCAGGTGTTTTTATTTTGTCCACTGACCCGTCCCAAGAACCTGGAACACAGTCTGGCTCATAGGAGCTGCCCCCCAACTACTTGATGTATGAGTAAATGAATGATCTAAACCCCAGTTCCTGGAGCCGTTCACTTTCCTCCTGAGAGGAGCTCTCCTCCACTTCCCCACCTGCCCCTGTGCCCCACCTTCTCAGAACCCCACCCCCTCCTCCCACCCAGTGACTACTTTGCATCTCCCTCCCTGGAGAACACAGTCCCACCTTCCACTCCTCCGTTTAAGGAAGAGAATCCCCCACGTGTCTGTTGTGGAAGTGAGAGAAAGCAACTGAGAGCCCATGGGTGTTTGTTGGTGGGGGAGGGAGATGAAAAACTGGACACTGGTATTAGGCCCTAATCCCACTGAGACCACAGACTGACAGAGACGTGGATATTGCACGGCTCCTGTAGGATTCGGTGAGTGCTCTGGGCTCTGCACATATCCAGCCAACTGTTGTTTGGACGATGATGTTGTTGATCGCCCAGGATGAAAGGCAGAGGTTGTGGTAAAAAGCTGATGTATTCAATCTCTGCAGATACTGTCCACTTCATCGCCTTACTGAACAGTTAGAGGGGCTGTGGCATTGTAGGTGAGAGACGAGAAACGAAGTCACGAATTTAGGATCCATATTGACTGTCCGTGTGTGATGCTTTGGCGACAGAGTCATCCTGGCCAGAGCACAGGTCTCAACAGGCACAGAAGTCAGAGAGGAAGAAGCACTGGCACTTTTGCCCCTGCGAAGGCCCTCTCCTCCCTGTGGCGGCACAAAGACCACTGCTGAGATCCTCTTTCAAGAGACACTTCGTGGGGACCAGGTCTGATCGACAGCCTCCAGCTGCTGTGCCTTCGAATCTGCCACAGGGCTCGTGGCTGGGCTTCCTCTGGCTTCACCCAGGCAAAGATGGAGCAGGCAGGATTCCTCGAGGCAGGCCATCCTGCCCACAGGGGACTCCTCTGATGTGCAGCCTTTGAGGACTCTGGGCTGGCCTGGCCGAGACTTTCTAGAATAGCACACAGTCTGAGTCTCTTCCTATCCAATCCTTCCTTACCTCTCTGCTTACACAGGTATCAGACCTGCTTTCAGGTCTGCAGGCTCACCCACCAACTCCTGCTGTCTCCTCCTTAACCCTCCACAGGCGTGGCCTCCCAGTGAATCTCTCACGCGTCTCATCCCATCTTGGCCTTAGCTTCTCAGAGGGCTTGAACTAATACACCTGCAACAGCCAGTAGATCCTGCTAACGCACAAAATCCTTGCTTATCAATATTAAAGGAAGATACTATGAGTGAAGATGGCATCTTCCAAAAGCCTTATTGGGGATAATGCACCCCCAATGTAGGGGGCAACTGCCGTCTCTGATCATGTGATGGAGCCAGTGAAGGCGGTTTTTGACCTGGGGTTCATGGGTGACTTTAGAAGGTTGTACACCCCTTAAATATGTGTGTATTATGTTGAGTGTGTGAGCAATTTCCCCTGAAGAAGATCTATAGCTTTCATCACATTCATCTACAAAATTATCAACAGTGGCAACTAATTGTGAGTTAACTCGTAGTTCAAAAGTCATATTAACATGAAATCTGTATTATGACATAACTTATTTTATGCAATAATAATCATGCCTCCATTTTCCACCCCAAACTTAATGAACTTTAGTCATCTTTAGAGCCCTGCAACCTAAGCCTCTAGGACAAAGATGATCAGTCCTGCATTCTTCATCTAATACTGAACTTTAAAGGAAGTCATGCTCTAATTTAAGTTGTTATTGGCATGAAAGAAATAAGTAATTGAAAAATCAATAGTTAATTTTTCATATTAAGGGATCGAATCTCAGTAGTATATGCTTCAACTCTCAGCCCAGACAATGCTTTGAGTTAATCCACTGGAAGATAGTGGAAAAGCACCTCTAGCAGCTGTTCTCAGGGAGAAAGTTTATGTCAGCACCACTTACATCAACTACACTCAGCACATTTGTGTCAGCAGCATAAATGCTGGCATGTCAGCATCTCTATTTTATACCACCAAAATGTGTGTGGTTTAATTAGACCAAAGACAGGGAATGGTTGGTTGATAGCTCAACATGGAAGTAATGGCTTCCTGAGGGAGACATTCCCACCCCACCTTGGACCCATCTAATATTTGTCAGTGAAAAGCCAAACCCTTATGACTTGTTCCCTAGAGGAAACCATTCTCAGGAAATAATAACTGTACCCCCGAATCTAGTGGAATATTTGTGGTGAGATGGGATAAATAACTTGTCTGGACACCCCAAGGCATCTGTGCTCTGCTACTACCAACTTTAGCCAGGCACTCTGCATCCCTCCCTGGGCACGTTTATCTTGTTTCTGTGCTCAACTTAGGTGTGAAAAGGACAGCTTCTGCAGAGAGAACTAGCAGATCAGCAGCACGGCCCTACTGTCCACTGTGAGCCTGGATAAGTGAAGCCTTCGAGGGGAGGGACATTCCCTGAAGAAAGAGCAGATCCGTGCGGCAAAGGATAACAGACAGACGCAGAGCCCTCTCCCTCTGCCTCTAAGTGTTCTGAATGTGTTTGGTCCTCACCTTGGCAGAAGAATTCTTGCTCAGTCCTCTCTATTTCTCAGTTCCTGGTAGTATTGAAAGATAATTTTAGTAGGCAGCTCAATTTCATTCTTAGAAAACCAGAAGACATCTTGTTGGGGGTGGGGGAGGGCAACAGGTGTATTGGTTGCCATCTTTTCAGTCACCAAGAGGAGAACTAAATCCAATAAGTTTTAGAAAATATTGAACCATTTGAAACCCTTTCTGTGGAGAGCCAGGTAGTAGGAACAAACAACAGAGGAGAGTTAAAAACTGTGCCCAGATTTGGAAGCAGAAACCAGAGATTTCTCCATGACGATGGCAAGCAGATACTAACTTCTGATAAAGCAGAGCTATTACCTCCCGCTAAGTTCCTCCCTGACCAGTGTTTCCTCCCAGAAATAGTGACATTTCTTTCTTTACTGGAACCTTCTTTTTCTAAAAGGATCAGTCACCTATATTTGAATTAAAATGTCTGTTTTGAAATACACGCACACACGTTTAAAGCATTCCTCTTCATTGTGGAGATCTCAGCAAGTGTAAGATGGTCATCATAATGATTTAGACCGAGTGAGGGCTCCTGTCCTGGCTTTTGGCTACTTACTGAGAAGCCTTTACACTAGGGCCTGGTAGAGACCCAGGAAGAATTTCAGAACTCTCCACTTGGAGCTGCCAGTGTCCTCAAGCAACAGCAGTTAACGCTCCTCAGAATGCCCAGGGGCATAACCCCACTGCTCTAATTTAAAAAAAATAAAAAAAGAAAAAGCATAAAAATCTTTTCTTCCACTTTGACCAAAGTCTACTGCACATTTTAAAAATATGCTTTCATAGACATAATTCTGGAAAAGCCAGAGTTATGGACATGAGGATCAGAGTAAAATATATTAGGTGTCATATGTTACTTTGTTAAGAGAGAGTAATAATTTTTACTTGCACTGCATCTTTTTGAAGGGTCACAATTTGCTTTACTGCTGTCACTGCAGAGCCACTATTCAATCTTTCTGAGGAATTATAAAGGACACACAAAAAACCTCTGAAGATGAAAGAAGGGAAATGCTTTCCCCATCTAATAAAAAGGGAAAAGGAGTGTCACAGGATTACAGCCACTGGACTTACATGAGCACCAGAGCAAGTGATCAAACAAGCCATTTGAATGCTGCATAAGATACATAGCACTTGGAGAACATCATACTAACTAGGATTATGTCCATTTTTCTTTTGAAGCAATGACATGAAACAAGCAGTTTTGATGCCAATAAGGTTTCTGCATCCATTGCTTTGGGCAAGCAACATGGTGCCATAAACCAGGAGTAAGAAGGCATGGATCTAGCCTTGCATCTTCCTTAGACTCCCCATGAAACTCTGAGGAAGACACCCACCCTTTGATTTCGTGGATTCTCCCCCAGGAAGATCAGATACTGCTTCCTACTTGTCAGTATCCTGTGGTCTGAAGCCCTTGAGAAGCTTAGGACTGGAGTCCAGCATCCCAGGGGCATTCATATCTCTAATGGATGCCGCAGGTTGGCTGCCTGGCTCACAGGATCCCCACCTGCTAGAATTAGTCCCTTTGATGCAGAAAGTCTGGGATAGAAAATGGTCCCATCTGGACCACAAGATCCTGTGCCCTCTTCCCTTTGTCTATAGCCAATTAGTGCAGGCGTAGACATTACATTCGAACTGGGCTGATCAAATTATCTCTCCAGGACACCAAATGGAGAGACAGAAAGGCACACAAAGATTGGGATGGTCAATCTAGAGAGTCATAAGACATTTGAAAATTGTGAAATAATGGAATAGAATAGATCACAGGACAGTACTCTGGGCCCCTCCTCCACGCATTGGAGTGGCTTCCTCACAGTGCCTGGGACTAGCTGGGGCCTGCAGTGCTGGACATGAGCCCCCGGGTCCCTTTTCCTATTTCTCTCCTTTGGGATGCTCTGTTCTATACCCCTCCACCCCACCTAGGATCAACCAGTTGTCCCGAAAGAGTTCTGAGACTCATGCCTCTGCGGTTCCCCTGGGGCCCATAGCCAGACTCCAGTTCCAGGCGGTGGCCTGGTGAGGGAGTTACTCCTGATGGCTGGCACAGCATTTCCTTGGTGGAATTGTGTGGGATTAGGCTGCCAGGATGGTGCTGACACACTCATTCGGGAGCCCTACACACCCTATTGGTCCCTGTCAGAGAGCATTACTAGTGGTAAGAATAAGTTCACTTTATGAGACTTTTGTGTCATATGTATATTTACATAATTTGTATGGATATTTGTATAAATATTACTTATATAATATTTACATAATATATAGAAATGTTTATATAAATATTATATGTTTATATTATAATTTTATATCTACATGTATTGATATATAATAAATTTCTTATTGTGGGTCATAGTAAAAAATAGTGCCCTTGGTGAACTGCCACCTTCACCTAAAAATAGATTAATATGTGTAAAACCAGTGTTGGTAAATGGCAGTGCAACATGTGATACGATGTAAAGTCTATCTCAGTCAAAGCAACTTAGAAAAGGTAGAAACAGAGGAGAAACATCTGTAACAAGATGTTTGTTTATTTATAATTCCATTCACGCCATGCCATGCTGCTCCATTCATGACCCATTCACGAGTCTAACAAGCAGAGCAGAGGCTTTCTCCCTGTTGCAACCCGGCAGAGCCAGAAACTCCAGGCTCAGAAGGGACCAGTCCTAAGTGGGCTTGCTCACCCCTGCACCTCTTCAACAAGCCACACGATTTCACCTCGGGGCCCATTCAGCCATCGGAGTCAATCGTGAACAAGGATCTCGAAGTCTGGCCTTCACACTTCAGTATCTCTTCCCCCTCTGCCATTTTGCACTGGCTTTTAAAATTCTGTCATGTTATTGATCAGTAATTAAATTGTAAAATCTTATAATTTAATCATTTAAATTAGATACTTTAATTCTATATGGAAAATAAACTAATCAAGATAAATAAGTAAAAAATCAAAACTTCAGACAGTTTTGCATATGCATGACTCCTAGAAATGTCATGTATATTTTAAGGCTTTCTGAATCCACTCCTTCAGTTGTGCTGGGAGTCAGCATGTCAGCCCTGCCAGTGCCCGGTCAAGCCTGACAGAACCCAACTCTATGACTCGGGGCTAAAAGGGAAGTTTTAATGCTTGAAAAGCTGTCAACACCTCACGATTTCTTCCAGTTTAGGGGTGCTCATTAGAGCAGTATTTGTCCTTCCTAAAAACCCATCCATGACTTACTGTCAGGTATACATCCTTCAATCAAAAGTCATTCTCCCTGATAATGTTTCTCAAAGTACACACCTTCTTTCTTTACAAAGTGTGGGGTGATTAACAAGGACAAGAAAACAGACCTGATCCTCACATTCTCTGACAGTTAGCTTCACTCTGCAGACCGTGTTTTTCTTTGAGACACTGCAGCCTGTGCACTCGCGTAGTCTGTGAGTGTTTACGACATCCGTCACCAGGAGCTGCCCTGCTGGGTGGAGCTGGTGCCACAGAGAGAGACAGCGCCGGCCGGCTCCTTTGTAGATGGCGTCAGAGTGAAGGATGGTGGTGGAAGCTTGTGGAAGAACAGCAGAAACTGGGAGATTCTAGGGTGCTCTATCTAGAGCAGATTTGTGCAAAGCTATGGTGTTGAGTATTTTCTTGAACATTTTTCATATTCAACCTAAGCCAAAATTTTATCTTTTAAAGCCAGATTATTCCACTTCCCAAGTTACTTAACTGAGCATATTTTTTGTATTTTGTTATTCAGTCTGATGGGTACACAATAATTTGGTATTTAATTCTAAACTCATTTGATATTTTTAGGAGAGGATCACAGTCTTATAAGAAAATGATATAAAGAATGGGAAAATGCAAATATTGGCTTGTGACTGCCAACAGCTTTTTTTCAGAAAGGGAAACTGTTGGGTTCCCTGTTACCTTTATTCCAAATTTTTGAGCAGGGCTGCAAGGTCCTTCCTTATTTGTCTCTTATCTCCCATTATTGCTTCATTAATGTGGGTCTTTAAAGCACACTCTACATATCACCCACCCCCAACCATTTTTAGCGTGCAGTGCCCTTAATACCATCTCCAGGTGCATGTGAGCAAGAAGGCACGCATGGCGAAGAGCCATTTGGCCATGGGAACATGTATAACCACTTCAAAGTTAGGCTTTTGGCATTATTTCCAAATGATATTATAGACAGAGTCACATGAACACACCACCAGTATAGGCACCGCTCAACTGTTCCTCGTACAGTGTTGAACATGCCCCATTGCTGCCCCATACCGCCTGGATGGCTTTTTAAAATAAATCCCGTGCTTTCTTGTGAATAGCACTTTTTGTGTGTGTTAATGGTTTTAATTTATTAAATGTGAGCATTTAAAATATATCACATTGTCATAAAGTTGTTTTGGTGTGTCTTCAGCTTTTCATAATCCGGGACCCTCCATAGTTGGAGTGGTCACGAGCCCCGCATTCTCGCACACATCCCGGGTTTGGTACCTGGCATTTTCTTCCTCCCCTTTGCTGTTCTGAAAGGAGCAGCTCCAGCTGGCCTTCTGCCCTCAGGTATAACTAGGGGCTCCTCCTCTTTGCTCCCATAGCATAGGTCTTTATTCTGACCCATCACAGTCTGCATTGTAGGTTTTTATATGTGCGTGTCTGTCCCTCCATACACTGTGAGGACTCAAAGGCAGAGATGGTACCTTTGTTAAACCCAAATCGCCAGAGCAACAGATGTTCTTCGCTCCCCTCCTGACAAGACCAGCTGGTACTAGGGCACACTGGCTGGGCGGCATCCCTCAGAATGTCTGCACACTTCAGTTGCCCCTTTTGAGCTGTACATTGATCGAGTCCTTTGCATTTATTCCCACACCTTTATGCAAGTGTTACTAGTTATCGTAAATATGTAATTTCATTAAATATTAAACACCATAAAATTAGTACAGCAGAAATGAAAGTTTTATTTTTGTGAAATGTATCCTGAAAGCTTTGGCAAAAATAAATAAAGGCAAATCACACACACACACTCACACACACACACACAAGAGCTGTCAAATAAGTCATGGGAAATACCACTCTGCACAGTGGAGGGGGTAGTCTTAAACATCTAGAAGGATTCTACACTCAGGTTGATTGCAAGTATCTTTAAGTCTTTGGTCCATTTTAAACAAACCACAGTTGAAAAGAGGCATGAAGGGTCTGGTTTATTCAAAAAGAACAAGATAGAGATCCAAATAATACTCCCAAGCAAAAAAAAAAGGTCTTGGCTTTACAGCAAAGATTGGCATATCAATTTGTTAAAATAAAATGTTTAAGAAATATCCTTTTAAAGATTTCCCTTCTTTAATCCGCTTTTAATGTGAACTAAAAAATCCTGGATAAAAGGCCTTCCTGGAACCTTTGCCCTGCCCTGACCTTCACCACGACCAGTGAGTGAAAACCAGAGCCAGATGGAAACTAGGGAAGGCAGCGGCCCCTCTCTGATGGTGACATGGAGTGTGGACCAAGGGCCTATGGCCATGAGTCACCTCGCAGAAGATGTGGAGCAAACAGGGAGGAGAGGTGGAGACAGAGAGCCTGTTGACTTGGGTTCCTACTCCTAAGGCTGGGCACCGCCTTCATTCTAGGACTGATCACAAGCAGCATCTTTTCTTTTTGCTGAAGTTCATTCAAGTTGCATTTCTTTCACAGGTAAACAAAAAGATCTGATAATTCAAAAAATTAGACACCACTACTTTATATATTGTCGTTGCTGTGGAAGTTGTTAGTGACTCAGCAGACATTACTGGGCATCTCCTCTGTGTCAGACTCAGGATGTTAACAAACCAGGCCAAAGGCCAGGCTCTCAGGGGACTCGCAGGCTAGTACCCCGATGGCTGGGATGGGCTACAAATACAAATTTTATCTTTATCCACACTATTATTTATATCATAATATAGTTCTATTCATTATGCATTAATGGCAGATAGATCCAACAATGGACATTAAAGAAAGTTAGAACATTTTCAAGGGAGTAGCCATAACCCTGTCAGTGAATGTCAGTAAGAATAACTAGGCACCCTAAAACACATCCCCACACCATTGTCAAATTCAGAATTTGGTGTTGGAAGGACTAAGACTTAAGTATGGTGATTTCTTACATCGGCATGATGTAAACATATTAAGAGGCCTCATTGCCTCGGTCACTACTCTCCTACAGCATTCATAGAATCTCAGAACTGGAAGAGGGGGTAGGAGTAGGGCAGGTGAAGCACAGAAACGTGAAGCGAATCATTCCTGGTCAGCAGACTGCGCATGCAGCAGAGCCCAGCCAGGTGTCAAGATACCTAGTCGGTCGATCGTTGGAAATGTGTCACAGTAGTTTGTTGCTACTAGTAAAATAGTGACGTTCAGATGGTGGGAGAGCCAGGACTTGCACTGTCCCTGGGAACCCCTGGGAAGGATTGTGCACGTCAGTGTTACGAGTCAGGTGTTCTTGTCATGGGGAACATTAAGGCTGAAAATCATGAGCTGGTGGAAAATCCAAGATGAGAACCTAGCATCCTGAGGTTTTTTAGAGAGTTTTGTTTTTAAATCAACTTATAATAAAGGATAGGATAGACTCTCAATCTTTAAACATCAAAAAAGGAGAAAATTCAACATGTGGTTGTTAACGGTCCAAGGGAAATAAGCCCTATCAAAGGAAGCTCAGTCTGCACTATCTGTAGACCCCTTTCTTCCTCTGCTCCTCAAAGAGTACTCACACTGATCTGGAGGGAATTCTGTCTCATCTTTTCTAACCTAACTTCTGCTCATGGTAGAGGAGGTTAATATCTTGCCTAAACTTGAGCTTCGTAACGTGGTATTAGAACGTGCCAACTAACATCTTATTCAAATACCTAGGATGAAACAAAACATCATTGACTTGGGCCTGCTCCTGTAAACCTCAATCTTCAAAAGCTTTCAGTGTCCATTCCTCCCACAACAGAGCCATCCACAAGCCTCCGGATAATGCTCAGAGTGTCATATCATCAGTCGAACTGTTTACACTTCATGGGAAAACATAATTTCTTGTAGTTATTGCTGAGCGTTAGGCTGCCTTAATCAATTGAATTCCTTAAAAAAAATGAGCATCTGAGAAGTAAACCTGAACTTATTAAAACAAGTTTCTAATCAAAATTTCCAGCAGCAATGGGGCTTCCTAATTCAGTTTATTCAATACACGCTACTCAGCAGTTTTAAGGATGTATTTTCCAAATGTAGTGAGATCTCTCCTCATTAGAGAAAAAAAATTGAATAGAATGTAATTCATACAATATTAATAACTTGCTCTACTTTACAGCTTAGTAATAAAGTAATTTATGCTGCCAGAGGCGCTTCATGACATTAGCAGTGGAGAGACAGCAGTAGACAGGCGGGCCAGGCCTGTGCCATTTACAAATGGCAGAGCCACGGCACCTCCCTGCCAGGCTGCACAGCGGGACTGTGGCTGAGGGGAATTACCCTGGGACAAAATCATCGTGCAGCACACGGAAGACGTGGAAACCCTATAACAACCTCTGTCTGGTCTTTTGGAACAAATGAATAGCAAAAATTGTAATCGAGATTAACACGGCCTGGACATGGGTCAATGAGTTACTACACCACAAATGTGTCTATTTCCCAGATCAAATATATTCTTTCTGGGTTTCAGGCCACATCGCACCTCGCTCCCCATATGTTAGCACAAGTTATGCTCTCACCTCGCTACACCCACACACAGGCATACCGTCTGTCTTTAATCGTGCACTGTTTTATGTTATATTATTTTGTACTATGTTTTCTGTAGTCGATTCTAAGCACTTGGAAAGCAATGTTCACATCTTATCTAGTGCTTCTCCATCTCCCACAGCACCTGCCACGGTGGTAAATACAAGACCAATGCTGAAGAGGTGTTTGTAAATAAGGAAATGGGTGCCAAATCGTTGTCTGATAAATGGTTACAATAGAGTCATTTTCAGTATTCAGATCTAGGATGTGCAAACAGAAGGAAGTGCTGGCATAAATAATTCAAAATAGGATAATTGGAAAGTCATGTATATTTAACTTTGAGGTGCATTAAGGCTGGCCACCACTTTATAGAATAGCCCGTTTATAGACTAGCCAACAAATGAGTGGTCTGCTGTGGTAAGAGAAAAGATGAACTGGGTGTAGAATCATCTGTCATGTTTTGTCTACCCAACATTCGTCCCCACTTCCTTATAGCATCCTAATATCCTCCCAGGTGTTTATCTCCCTTATCGTGTTAGTCCTGTGGGAAAGTGAATCCAGGCATCATGAGGAGCTCCTTCGACTAATTTCCTTGTGAAAATTGCCTCGCACAGCTCAGGGTTGGTCCATCACTTACACTTGGCCAATCAGACCCTCTTTTCAAGGGCTCCGAATTTCAGGCCATGTCATGCAAAGGCAGAAAAGAAAGAACATTCCAGTGCTGGCATATACCTGGGGGTCCTTCAGAGCCTGCTTCTGAGACCTTCTGGAGGTACGTGGGTCCCATAAGATCCACACAGCGTTCTTGTGATCTGCCCACAGTCTCTAAGGAACTCACTTTTAATAGAATTTAATAGAGTTATTTTCTGTTGTCTGCAACCAACACACTGTAACAACTATGTGAGGCCACTGCTTCCCTGAGAGACGTAGAGCAGAAACCAGGACACAGTCACAGCACAGCACGGGGGAAGATTCTGAGGACGCCATGAGCTGTAGGGTCAGCAAAGGCACAGACAGTGCTGGAAGGCTCTTACTATGCACTGGCCAAAGAGGAGACTGACGCAGAGCAAGAAAAAGTGTAGAGTCATAGAAATAAGCAGATATGCTGTAAAGGTATACAGCTCCGACACCTCTGAGTTGGCCTGGCTCCCAGTGGTGTCGAATTCCCAGCCCTGTTTCCCAGGAGAGTCCCCTGCATGTTCCCTGCACTTGCATCACTTGAATAAGCCCCTTGATACTGTTCCAGAGCTTTCAAAAGGGAAGCACGGTGCTCATGGTGTGAGCTCTAAGGTCCGACTTCCTACACGAAAATCCAGTTCCATCTCCTATTATTTGAATTTTCCCATCTATGAATTAAGGTGCATAATAGCTACCTGAGTTTTGATGAGATTTCAATAAGATAATCCAAGCACGATGCTCAGCCCAGTGCCATTCAGATATATCAGACACAAATCTCGTGCACCTCTTCAGAGTCTCCTACCTCCCAGACAGCCCCGTTGCCGGAGTGCAGGGCCCTCCCCCTGGGCCACGCCAGGCAGCTGCACGGAACTCCCCGAGCAGGCACTGAAGGTGCCTCAGGATTCGACCTGCAAGTGAGAGGGAGTCAAACCTCCAGGGAGGAAACTCCAATCAGTGGGAAAGGGGTGAGAGGGAGGCAGGCAGATAACGCGATCTCCTTCCACCTTCCTGGACTGCTCCAAGGCACAGTTCCTCCATAGGACCTTCTAGAAGTCCCTAGAAGACCTGCTGGGTCCCATCCTAGCTCCCATGGGGCAGGAGCCAGTGGGAAATGTATTGCATCCCACTGAGTCCCCTTCTTCCCCCCTCTGGCTTCCTGGGTTTGTTCCTCCAAAATGAGCTTCAGATTTTAAAATTCCTGCTTGCTTCAGTCTCTACTTTCTAGGGAACCCGCTCTAAGATGACTACTACTCGTGTTATTATTATTACTTGAACTGGCTTGATTGGGTCTCTGTTACTTGAAACCACAGGATCCAGAATACAATAATGAGGCAGAGCACGTACTGTTATTCCAAACTAGATACTAAGAAATAGGTGCACTGCTCTATAGCTCAGAGCTGAGAGCTAAAGGTTTTTTTGAAGTTTGAAGGTAATTTTGAAGAATAAAACTAAATAATTCTTAAAGTATTTTACTAATAAATAATGTGCAACAGGATGCTTTATGTAAAAGCATAGATTTTTCCAATTATATGTATTCGAGTGAAAATCTTAGAGAAAGAAATCTTTAATCAGAGAAACAAAACATTTGTTTATTCTTTTTTTTTCCCCCTTGAGGAAACTCTCTTAGGCTGTTTACCTGTTTCTTCCCCATACACTGGTGCTCAAAGTCTTATTCTCCTGAAAAGAAACATCTGAAGGATGATGGTTTGCACAGAAGATGAGGTTATGAAGAGTGTTTGATAAGACTCTAATATTTTAGTGGTTGGTGGGAAAGACAGTTTATAAAATTGTATGTCACGGGTCTGTTTTAAAATACAGAAATACGTCTTAAGGCTGAAAGGAGATTAATAAAAGTGTCGACAGTGGTAGTCGTTGACTGGTGAGTGAAGGGTAGTCTTAGAGTGGTTAGTGCGGAAGGTACAGACCCTGGATCCAGGCAGAACAGACTCAGTTCCCCGCTCACAGCTCTCCAATCGCAAGTCCTGGGCCCCGTGCCCCGAGAGCCCTAAGGTTTAATCTCCCTTTCTGTGTCATGATGGAGGAGTAATACAAGATATATACGAACTAGATGCAGAGATGCACAGAGATACAGGATAGGATAGTATAGGACAAGTGGATAATAGAACCCACCTCTGAGGGCCATTGTGAGGGATACATGAGGTCTTTCTCATTTCAGGAAATCTTACCATATCTTTCCTCATCTCCCACAGCCAATCTATCACGATTCCTACCAGCTCTCCCTCCAAAATGTACCCTGCATCCATTCTCTTCTCTCCCACCTCCACTGCTAACATCAAAGCCACCCTCATCTCCTGCCTCGACTGCAGAGATAACCTCCTAACCGCTCCGCTCTTCTCCCGGTGGAACCCGTTCTCCACACCACAGCCGAGTCATCTTTTGCAGCGGGAGTTGCATCAGGTCCCTCCCTGCTTACACTCTGCAAAGCTTCCCGCTGCACTTAGAGTGGAGTGCAGCTAATTACCTTCGCCTACAAGCTCTCACGACCTCCAACTTGCCTGCCCTTCCCGTCTCCTCGGCTAATCCTCATCTCCAGCCCACATCACTAAAGTCCAGTAGATACACCGGCCTTCTTTCTGTTCTTCAAACATCTCAAGTCCATTCCTGCCTCAGGTCTTCACAGATCCTCCCTCTCCTGGAATGCTCTTCCTTCAGGTCTTTGCATGGCTCTCCCCTTCTTGTCATTCAGGTTCTTAAATGCTGCCTTCTCAGCCTTAACGATCCTTTCCTCAGTAGGCCCCACGCCATCACTCTTTATTCCTTAATGATGTATTATTTCCTCAAATGACTTAAGTGCTACCTACAACTCTCTTGCTTATTTGTTTATTGCCTGTTCACCTCATTAGAAGGTAAGATCCACAAGAACAGAGACAACTTGTCTACCATTCTACCCACAGTACTGAATGAATGAATGAATGACCAGATGCAGTGCTTAGCATGGTGTCATTTTCCCAGGGCATTTCCCAAGTTTTCTGCCGGGATCATGAATTGCTTTCATAATGGGGAAAAAATAAGCTACTTTTTCTTTAACCAGGAAATGTTGTTAGGCCATCCACAGCCGGCCGGTATGGCGAGTGAGTTTCCCAGGGTGCAAACCCCAGCACAGTCCAGATCCTGCCAAAGCAACTAACTTACATCCAAGAAGTGGACTCAGAATTAAAACAAAGGGATTTTAGGGGCCGGCCCGGTGGCGCAAGCGGTTAGGTGCGCGCGCTCCGCTGTGGCGGCCCGGGGTTCGCTGGTTCGGAACCCGGGCGCGCACCGACGCACTGCTTGGCAAGCCATGCTGTGGCGGCATCCCATATAAAGTGGAGGAAGATGGGCACAGATGTTAGCCCAGGGCCATCTTCCTCAGCAGAAAGAGAGGAGGATTGGCAGATGTTAGCACAGGGCTGATCTCCTCACAAAAAAAAAAAAAAGAAAGAAAAAAAAGAAAAAAAAAAAAACAAAGGGATTTTAAAATTTACGCTGTAAGTTAAAAAGTGCATATCTGCTGATGCCAAGTGGGTAAACTGCTTTGAAATTGGTGTGGGATTGGCATTGTTCATAATGGGACTTGATTATTCCCACATGGTACTTAACAGGCACACAAAATTCACTAATATGAAAGAAATTGTATTTTAAATGTTGGTTGACAGGGGAAATAATACTTTTATATTATTAAAGAATACAAAAAGGAATTTTATGGCAACTTAAGTATATTATCTCACAATATTGATTAAAAACTCTTCCAATAAGACAGAATAGCTTAAAGTGACTATTTGATGTTAATATGCATCCACAGCAGGTCTTCCCAAGGGCACTAGGGCAGCTTTCTCTCTGATGTCCTCTGTCCTGTCAGCTGCCCCACCTCTTCTGCAGGACTCCCCCTCTGGGCTCCTCTCCACCTATAACCTCCCTCCCTTCCTTATCCTTCATGAAGACTTCCACCCTTATCCTGGGCAGCGCTCTTCACGTCCATGACACATGGACTGGCCAAAAGACCTGCCCTTCCTGTTTAGAGGCGGGAGGAGTGGCAGATCATAAACATTACAACTTAATATTTCCCCTTCATACTTGCGTGGTGGGGGATTTTGAGATATGGTGTGTGTACCGCACTCTTAGTTGTCACCTGTCCCCTGCTCTGAGCTGGTAGCCAGGCCCTGGTAATTCCGTTCCGTGGATATTTGGCCAGGCAGAGAGCAAAACATCCTGTAGCTGAAGGCCTTTTCACTCTTTACACAATCCTAAATCCTCAAAGGAGATTTTGCTGGGAGTCCTGGAAGAGAATGGGAGAGGAGTGGCGCCTTTGAGAAGTAGCCATGCTGAGAATAGATGCCCTGGTCATGCAGTGAGAGGAGGAGAAAAGATCTGAGACCCTGCAGGGCAGCAACCCGTGCTGTGCTCTGCAGCAATGCCAGAAGGAGGAAGGCACAGCCAGTCCACAGGTGACGCCTTCATGCCAACTGGAAAAAGCGCCCCCTCTGGGCAGGTGCAGGCCCAAAGGGACACGGCTTATGAACAGATGGTGCCTTTGTCCAGAGGACAATGAGTCAGCCCCATGCCTGGTGAGCAGCGGGCAGGGTGCACTAAGCCCACTTGCCCCCTCAATCTAGCCTTTTGCACAGGCTCAAAGTGCACCACTGTGCACAGTGTCTCTACAAAAATGTGCGAGACCTCAAAGGGATGGCTCCGTGGTGCCCTAGGGAGGAGAAACCCTCAGTGTCGCAGCCCTGGCCTTAGCAAAGCCCTTTTCCCCACTTGCTATGGAGCAGAGAGACAGGAAACTTCAAGGAAGCACCGATCTTGAAGTTGAATGAGGATAGGTCAGGAGGACCACGGTGTCCAGCAAGCAGAGGCCCTGTTCCTGATCCCACACCATGTGACCTCCCAAATGTTGACATGATCCTAAAAGAATCAGGGACCTCGATACTGGTTGAGATTGGGTTTCATTCTAGTCTGATAAAGTTGAGCTCAGAATCTGTTTAATCTGTTTAATTTAAAGTCAATAATAACTGAGATGTTTCCTGCACCTTTGAGTTTATTGTCTACACCTGTCACACCTGAATTACAGTTCCTTGTAAAAATAAACCTATTTTTGATTAGTGAAAATATAAAATTCAACTTGCAAAACGACAGTGAAATTACTCCCCCGTAGGTCTGAATAAGTGGATTTTTATTTAGTCCATGTGAACATCAGAATACAATCTTAACTTTGAATGTGACCCTGTATGATTTTATATGACATGGTACCTAAGAGGGGGATATACTCTTCATGATACAAAGTAGGGGGACTTCAAGATTATAATGAGTACAGATCCGACATTTCCACTTAAGCAGATTACGTGTCTATATTTTCTCTTTGTTCCATTGCTTTTTAGATTGCTTTATTTTTTTTTAAACTGAGAAGCAGAAATATCTGAAACACAACTCCTGTCATATTAACACATACTGTAAACTATCTGCAAGTGGCTGCCACTGAAATGTTTAGCTTTGAACACACACTAGTGATCTGTTTTCATGACATTAAAAAGCGGAACTTGACTAAGATATAGCCTAATTTTGAGACAGCCAAATTAATAATGATTGAAACTGAAAATTAACTTAATAAGTCATTGTGAGGCACTACCACCACAGTCAGAAACCTCCACAAAGACACGAGAAAAATTAAGTTAATGTCGTTCTCATTCAACCTAGAATAAGTACAATTTTCTAATAGCTTTTCCTCGTGAATAAAAGTCCAGATAATAAAATAAATATTTATTAAAAACTTGAAATACCTTTTCTTTGTAAATTTTTCATAGAAATGACTGGGAAAATTATTTTATCTTATTATGGTGAATAACATCATAATAGATAGTAAGAGTGACAAAAATCTGATACCTCGATTATACTGTAGATTTTTAGGTGCCATTGCTTTGAAGAGCTTAAAGTACTTGAAAATGGACTATCTTAACATATTCCATTTTCTAAAATGATAAAAAGGCAAATATGACTATCACCAGTGCATAAACAAGGAAACCAGAGCACAAATTTAATAGATTCCTCAAGACCACAGTCAGCCATTAAGTTATTCAGACACCTGTGCACTTTAATGCCTCTGTGGTTTTCTTTGATAATAGCGTGTCTTTTCCTTATTCTCTGTCCTTCAAAATGCTATTTATACTCTAAGTCCAAACTGCAGTACTACTTCTTCCATCAAGCCCTCCTTGACCTTCAGGGGTGGGGGGAATAACTGGCTGATTCTACTTGCTCTAATTCCTGAATCTCATCCCTTGGGATTTTGAAGAGTTTCCTTAAACTACGCCTAAATACAAGCCAAAAACAGACAGAAATACACCAGAATTGTTAGCCATGATTATGTGTGGGAATTGTACTGTGCATAACTTTTAAAATTTTCTATATTTTCCAAATTTTCTCTCAAGGACATATAATTTATGATTGGAAAAAGGAAAATAAGACAAATGGGAACAGAAGAAGGACATGGTAAGTTTTACAAGTTGTCACTTTAATTTATAGCCCAGAAAAAGCAACTCTCCAAGATGAGGGTATAAAGAGACATCTGAGGGAGATGGAGGAAGGACCCAAATCCCCCGCCAAATTTTACCTCCTTTCCATATTGTGTCTAGACACAACTCTGCTCCCCGGCAGCCAGGAGATGTCAAAAAGACCCTGGGAATACCAGTGTCCATTTCAAGAAAGTGTAAGACGATAGGCCAGAGAGACAGACGGCCCCTGAGAAAACTAATGCATCTTCTTTAAACAAAATGCAGAGAGGAAGGAAGAACTTGGAGCCTTCTTGAGAGAGGAAGGAAGACGTGGGGACGAGTCTGTCTCCATTGGCTGGAGTCCGACTGAGGCTTCCTGTTCTCAGACGTGGAACTGGACCTGAGGAAGGTGCCCGCTCACGTGCACTGGCTGGTCAATGGCAGAGCAGAGGCCGGAGCACAGCAGCCTACAGAAAAGGAAGCTTAGTTCTCTCCAGTAATCAGGCCCGAGGGTCTGGGGGAGCTCCAGCTGGTCATTTCAGCCCCTTCCTTCCCACAGTTTCTTCCCCACAGGAATCAGAAGACTGCAGCCCTGTGGGCCGAGTCCGCCTGCCCCGTTTTCATAAGTGACGTTTTACTGGAACACACCATGCCCGTTTGTTTACCTAACATCTTTGGGTGCCTTCACACCACAAGGCAGACTGTACACTCACAGAGCTGAAAATATTTACTTTTGGCCCTTCACAGAGGGTTCGCCCACCTCTGCTCTCGCGTGTTCACTTGCTGCGTGGAGGCACCTGGGCTGTGGGCATATGCACGTTCCAGCCAGTGAGAGGAAAGGAGCACACGCCCATTTTTCCGGCCCAGGCCATCTACTGCGAGGCCTGGGTCACAAGTCCTCCCGTGGTGGAATGGAGCCCGGGAAATGAGCATCTGGCTGAACAAGCATTTGTTCAACAGCCACACAACAACCCATAGTGCGGCTACAAACTCATCCAAGGAAACAAAGTGGGAATGGGTTGTGAGGACAGCCAGCAGTGTCCACCACGCGCTGTGTTTGTTTTGTCCACTTGCCTCAACCGAGATGGTGTGAAGCAGCTTATCTCCACGTGTGTGTCATGTCACAGGCAAATGGGCACATTTTTATCCACAGGAGAAATGTGTTTTTGCTACAACCAAGCCAGTATGCTTTCTAGTGTTGCTCGTCAGATAGAACATCGCGGTCCGATTTGGCGCAGGTATGAGGAAGACTGTTTGTACTGGACATGCAACGACGTGAAAAGTTGGCCAAGACAGCAACGGCCCGGCTCTTCTCCGACAGCGTCGGGCGTCAGGGCCCAGGCAGGAGGCGTGGCTCGCGCAGGTGTCAGCTGGTGCCTTCAGAAAGCGCCACCCAGCGCTCTGTGTACTGAAGCATTCCTCCAACACACAGACGTCGGAGACCCCTTTACGAAGCGCTGACCACGCACAAAACGTGCTAGAAGCCTCCCACCAGACTCCACGAAACGGAAAACGTGCATGTGAAGAGATCTAACACAGCGTCACCATTGCCGAGGGGCTGTACCGGCCGGTCGTCCTGCCCCCACACGGGATCAGAGGAGGAGAGGCGCTGCCGGGGTGACGCTGCGGCGAGCTCTGCTCCCCCCTGGATCCAGTGTCAACGTCCGCAGCGGGGTGCTCTCCGGCCCTTCTCCGAGACGCAGTTCAAAGTCCTGGAGAGGTTCCCAACACCCGAGGTGTAAAGAGTAACAGAGCGAGGAACAAGGAGAGAGAGGACTGGTCCTCACGCGTCTCCTTCTCAACCATGTGAACCTGCGTGATTCATCCTAAGTGTTCGCTCAATTTGTGTATTGTTCCTACTAGATTCAAAGCCACTGCTGGGAGAAACACAGACCGCAGAGACTGAGCCCCAGCCCCTGGGAGTTTATGACCTGACACAGGACCAACTGCGCGGGAAAGGAGAGCGCTCAGGAGCGGGGTCACGTCAGCGTGGGTGACAGTGGAGGAGGGGACAGGCACGCTGGTATAGAAGATGGGTGAGGTCTGGAAAGGCAAAGAGGGAGGGCAGAGCACCCCACCTGGAAAGAGGTCAGAAGCCAAGGGTGGAGGTAGGAAAGGAGACAATGAAGTAAGGACCAGTGGTCAGTTTTAGCCAGAACATGTGTCATTCAGAGGGGACTAGTGGGACCTGAGTTAGGAAAGACAGCAAGGAGCCGGACTGGGACGACTGAGGAATCTGATGTTATTTAGGATGCAAAGTGAAGGGTTCTGAGGGGGGGGATTTGATCTAGGAAAGACTTTGAATGAGTATTCACATAGTGGTTTGTAGAATGGATCAGGGGTAGGGAGACTAGTTAGAAACTAGTTAGAAAGCCAGAACAACAACAGATGTGGAAGCAATTATCCGTGAGGAACAAATTCAAGAAATTATTTTTCCTATGTTGAACATGATCCAGTTGCTTACATTAGAGATGCCACAATCGAGAAATGATGAAGCAGGAAATATAACGCTTAAGGTGATAGACAGAACAAAGAATACTTGAAATTGAAATGACACAAAAATAACTGATAGAAATGCATTTGAATTTTAACTGCTTAATTTGATATTTATGAGGATTTTGAACTATTTTGTAAGCTTCAGGCAGAAGACTGAAACTCTGGGGAGGGTGCAGGAGCTGGCTTCTCTGATGACGAGGTTTGAGGCATCTGGGGGGTGTGACTCTCCTCCCAGGTCCTTCACACTTATTCCAAGTTAGGTGGACCTTCTAGGCTCTACTTCTCCTGATTTTGACTGAGAAGACAGTCTGTTTCATTTCCTTATTTATTTTACTTTCTCGAACTATATTTTGCAGATAATAAAATGCACCTATTTTAAGTGTACAGTTTGATGAGCTTTGGCGATGTATATACCCATATAATCATCACCATAATTAAGGTGTAGAATGCTTCTGTCAATGCCCTCCCCAAATGCCCTCATAACCCTGCAATCAACTCCAACACCTTTTCAGGCAACTGCCAATCTGACTTCTGTCACTATGGCTTCGTTTTTGCCTGTTCTATATAAACACAATCATGCAGCATGTATTCTTTTGTGTCTGGCTTCATTTGCTTCGACTGTTCTGGAGATTCATCAATGCTATTACACGTATTAGTAGTTTATCCTTTTTATTGCTGAATAAGCTGTATGAATATTCCACAAACTGATTCTCCATTCATCTGTAAATGGACGTTGGGGTTGTCTCCAGCTTGCAACTATTATGAATAAAGCTGCCATGAACATAGCGTATCAGTCTCTATGTGGACATAAGTTCTCATTTCTCTTGGGTAAATACCTAAGCCTGAGTCATATGGAAGTATATGCTTAATTTTATAAGAAACTGGCAAACTGTTTTCCAAAGTAATTCTAGTATTTCACATTCCCAGCAGCAGTATATGCGAGTTCTAGTTGCTCCACATCCTTTTCAGCACTTGATGTGGTCGATTTTTTTTTTATTTTAACATTCCAGTAAGTTTGTAGTTGTATCTCATTATGGCTCTAGTTTACACCTCCCTAGTGGTTACTGATATGTTCATGTCCTATTTTCATGTCCTTACTGGCCATTGTATATACATTTTTGCGAGGCATCTGTTCAAACCTTTTGCCTACTTTTTAAATTATCGTTTGTTTTATTTTGAGTTGTGAGAGTTCTTTACATATTCCGGATGTAAGTCCTTTTTCAGATATGTGCATTGCAGATATTTTCTTCTGATCTGTGGCTTGCTTTTTCAGTTTCTTAGTAGTATCTTTGAAAGAGCAGAAGTTGTTAATTTTAGGAAAGTCCAATTTGTCAATTTTTATGGATAGGGTTATGTTCTATCTACAAAATCTTTGCCTACCCCCAAATCTTGAAAAATTTCTGTTTTCTTCTAGAAGTTTTGTATGTTTAGATTTTACTCTAGGTCTTTGATCCACTTTGAGTTTACTTCTTTGTACAGTGTGAGCAGGGATAAAGGCTCATTCTTTTTCTATTTGACTATCCCAGTGTCCCAGCACTATCTATTGTCAGTACTACCCTTTCTGCACCAAATTACCTAGACACCTTTGTCAAAAGTCAATTGACTCTATAAGTGTTGGTCTATTTCTCAACTCTTTATCACACTCTGTTGATCTATTTGTTTATCCTTACACCAAGGCCACGCTGTCTTGATTATGTAGCTCTGAAGTAAGGCTTGAAATCAGGAAGTTCAGGTCCTCCAAATTTATTTTTCTTTTTAAGAATTATTTTGGCAATTCTAGGTCTTTTACATTTCTGTATGTCTATTAGAATAAGTTTGCCAATTTCTACAAAGAAGTCCTAGGACTTCGGTTGAGCTTGCATTGAATCTATAGATCAATTGGGGGAGAACTGACATCTTAACAATATGACTTTTCTGGTTCAAGAATATGGTATCTTTTCTTTTTATTGTCTTTTTAAATTTCTCTTAACAATCTTTTGTAGTTTTCAACGTACAGATCTTGCACATATTTTGTTAAATTTATCCCTAAGTATTTCAGACAGCCTGTCTTAGAAGCTGACTACTGCAGAAAGCAATCTCACCCATTATTTATTAGTTTTATTAGTTTAATTCCCAGAATAACAATTTCTTCAAATTGATGGCACTGGAGGTGGGGTGGTAATGCGGGAGGGGTAATTCTCAATTGAAAGCGTTTCCAGTTATATTTCCCTGCCATATTAGGAAAAATATCTCTTGATGAAACCTCACTCCACCCCAACTTGCAAGAATATCAACACACACACACAAGGGAGGCTGCAGATGTGGACAATCTCCCTGGTCAACAGTGACGGTGCTCACCAAGATCACTGGGTCTTTGAGGTTGAGAGCAGCTCTCTTACAGATTACCCAATCTACAGACCTACGTGGAGTCACCACTCACAAATTATCTATCACATTAATGGACACTGTGAACAGTGTTTCCTAGGGCTGGGTATTTCTTTTAGCAGAATCCCCACACTGCAGTTGGAATCAGCAATAGCAGTTGTGCAATTAGAGAGTGATCGTCGGAGGCCTGAAGATTAAGAGCAGAGAGGAACGCTTATCAGCAGAGTTTTATCTAGACGGACAAAATTCTCTTGAAAACACTTTTGGGAAACCTAACTACCTCATTGATCTTGTTGCTTTCCACGCAAAAATACTGATGATATAGGAGAAACTAACTTTCTGAACCTTAAATATTATTTCTCTCGCCAAATTCCCTGTTGAGTATTTTATAGATTATCCTTAATTTAAAAAGTATTCAAGATTCCTGCAATAATTATATGATAAATATAATGCTAATATATTAACTTATACAGTGCTTCTTTTTGTGAAAGGAGTGCATTGTGAAAGAAAAATTCTGATATCCATTTTTTTCATAACCATCAAATTAGATAAAGAAGGATTAGGTGTTATAATCTAATCAGGAAACAAACTCAGGGAAAGTCAAAGAGCGATCTAAACTATCCCATAGAGCTCTGGCTCTGCGTCTCTTCCTTCTCCGCTTTCTTCCTCCCTCCTTCCTCCTCTCTTTTAAATTTTGGGCTTTAAAAGAAACACTCAGAAACCACAAATATTCAAGAAATACCAACAACAATAACAGTTATATTCACCACTCTGGTCAGAAATAATATTGCAATTCTATAAGCTTCAGACATGGGCGTGGTATCGTTGTTCCCACTTTACATGCAAAGAAACCGGAGCTCGTAGAGTGTCAAGCAACCTCTCCCACAGCCGCATGGCTGAATCGCAGAAGTGGCATCAAATCACAGAACCAAGTCTCTCTCTGTCACACAGATGCCGCCAAAACTAAAATATTTGTTTAATTAATTCAGACCAAACAGTGAATAAAAAGGTAGACTTTAGAGTATAGTTTAACAGAGCTTCCCACCCACATCTATTTAGGAAACTACACAGAAATTTGCTCTTAAGAAATGGCAAAATTGCATCATGGAAAGAGCACAGACCTGGGGACGAGGAGGTCTAGAGTACAGCTAAACTAAGCAGCAAATTGTCACAAAATTGAAGGAAACTCTTTACACCTGTTTCTTAATTGGTAAATGCAGATGTTGGAGTTCACGCTTTCTAAAGTCTATTCCAACTCTAGATGCTACCAAAAAATAATACTTTGTGTCTGTTATTATAAGAGTAATATTCTTTTCTCTTCTGATCTTTCTACGTAAGCAACATTTTCAACTCAGATCCCAGTCTTTAGAAACATCCACAGACATATAGGGAAGCTGGAAGGCACCAGGGCAGGTGTCACACTTTCCCGGGTGACCTATGTGGGCTGAAGCTCCTCCAGCAGCCACGTCCACCATGGCATGGAGCAACAGAAATGAGATGAACGCAGATGCGGATAGAGAAATGAGCATGTGTCAGTACTTCTGTTTCCTGTTGTACTTGAGGGGCCAGGAGAGCCCACATTGTCCATGACCCTACAGAGGCTTAGAGTCTAAATATGCGGCTGCTCCTGGTAGGAACTTCAAGACTGAAGTCTATCAGCTCCATCATAGGCACCACCAGGTTTAAGTCCAAATAGCCAGATGCAGCCAGTAGGACATCAGCAGTTACTAATTCAGAAGCAGCCTAGCCCAGCCACTCCACAGTTATGCCCAAAGAGCACCCAGAGGACACCCCGCAGATCTTTTCACTTGTTCTCCTCTGCTGCCACAAACCTTCAATGAAACCACCTCAATGCCCCCAGACGCCATATTGGCAAGAAAAGAGAGGGCGGTATAAAATCCGAATGACTAGTAATTTACTAAAAGAAACAGGGTCATGCCAAAAGGCTGTTATTCCAGCCCTGATTCAAATTTTGAATAGTTTGGATGTTTAAACCGAAAAGAGAAATATAAACATGAAGTGATAGAAACGGTTCCCATGGGCAAGTTTAAGACGTCCCTACCCACCAGCAGGGTGGGGTCATGGGGAAGATCAGACGAGCTGTTACGAAGCAGGTGCCACATTGTCTTTACCTGTCTGAGTTTAGTGTGAGTGATTTTGTGACCTGACCACACTTTTATAACTTGAGTTCATTACAATAAGGTAAAAAATGACAAACAAAATGAGGAACCACCCTTTTCACGAAGTCAAGTTTAAGCTCCAGTGTTTTTTAACTATCTAACACCCTCAAGCCTTTTTAGGGCTGCTCATAGAGAATGCTCATGAAGGTCACAGGAATTCCTGCCATCCAGGAAAACTTCCATAGGGTTTTCATTTAATGAAACCTTAAGAAAAGTGAGTTTCTACTTTCATTCGGTTGTCAACATGTAGGAGAAAGAAAAGCTCACATGGAAGAAGCAATACAATCTGAAAACAAAACATGAAGGGAAAAAGCCATTTCTTAAAGTGTGGCCTGTACTGTCAATCATAATTTTGGTCTAAAGTATAAAAACCAAGGAAAAAAATCAGCTGTGCTGTGACCCGCCACGGGGATGGCCTTTATTCTGCCCAGTGCTCCAGACACCTCTCCGCAGCGAGACCTCGGTCCCACGCTCGCACTTGCTTGTTTCCACGCAATGACTCGCAGCCAGGCCCAGAACAGGTCCTTTGTTGATCCACAGAATATGACTTTAAAATTACTTCATCTTAGTTAAAATTTCAAACCAAGCAGGAAGAGTAGAACCATGTACTTCCCTTCCTTCCTTTAACCTCGAATTTGAAACTTATGGTAAATTGGTTTAAAACCAATTAATGACATTTGTTACTAAGTGACCCAAGAAATCAGGAAGAAACTATGATCTAGGTTTTTCAAACAAAGCATTAAATACTCATGAAATGTTTCCATATAAATCTTCGTACTGTCATACAAATAATTCATTTTGAAGGCTGTTTGTCTTGAGGAAGACATCCTATTTTAGAAATGGATCCAGAAATAGCTGTCTATACACTCATTCATCTTGTTTCAAGATATCACTGCTAAACATTTTAATTTGATGACAGTTTATTGAGTGTTTATTACGTGCCGGACCCTATGTTAGGCACTCAAGATACATAGATATACATGGCGTCTTGTGAAGGCTGCATTCTCTCTCAGGGCAGAGGGAAAATTAGGAGTCTTTGCAATCGAAAAAGGCCATGGAGGTGCAATTGAGGGGGTGGATTGGAGACAAATGCAAGAAGTGGAATCAACAGAAACTGTTGTCAAATTGGATGTGCTGACAAATGAAAATTCAGAGATGGCTCCCTGGTTCCCAGTTGAGGCTCAGACAATGCCCTTCAATGAGCTCAGTAACGTGACGGGGAGAGCAGTGCAGCCTGCCCCACGTCACCCCAGAGAGGAGACGGAAATGAGCTGCCATCACAGGAAGGCTCACAGTCAGAGACGACTGCATTCAAAGTCCATTTCAGAGCCCCAGTGGGGTTTTTCCCAAATGGAAATGCTTGAACCTGCCTCAGAACCTGCTAAACATCAACACTGGCCAGTGCAAAGGCACCGAGCCATGAGAAAGCCTCTTCATGGAGAGGACTCCTGTCTTGGACTAGTGTTGCAGTGTAGGTCAGCCCACCATCTGGGCGGAGGCTTTTGAATCCATTCCAATAAGGAAAGGGTGTTCACGAGTTAAAGGGGCCATGCAGTACAGACACCCTGAATGGAGAGCCGGGGGTTTGGGCTCCAACCAGGCTCTGGCACCTGCAGCATTGAGGGAGGAAGTCACGTCACCTGTCTTCATCATCTATAAATCAGGATCCACACTCATTGCCAACTAGAAAACTCTATAATGTCCCTCCCATTTCTGGACATTGAAACAGATAAAACAGGGGGAAACTAAGTGAGATGAATGCTAGAGAAAATGAAAACCTTCAACTTCTGTTTACGTCAATGAGGATTTATCTCATATCTTATTGATGGTATGTGTGTGGCATTTTGAAAGGATAAAGGTTGAACAAGACAATGACCCAAGTCCTCTGGTGACCCCATTTTAATTTCACAGTGTGAAGACACCTACAATTTAGAATTTTAAAATATGAATATTTATTTAGCACAGATTATTCATTCTCCAAGTTCTGATTGTAAAAAAACAATGGCAGGTAGGCCACCATTTTCATAGAATTAATTACATACACATTTTAAAATAGTGTTCACTTTAAAGTGGCTTCCCACTGAGATATGAAGTAAATACAATTTGGAGAGTTTGAAATTAAAATTTCCTGCTTCAATAAGAATCAATACTGATAGTGTCTTAGAATAGACTAGCATCAACTGATCCTGATCTTCAGCGCTGCCTCATACTCCAGCTCTTTCTTGGCAGAGAAGGTGATACCGGCCCTGATATCAGTTCCCCTATACTAAACCCAGCATGTATGGGGTTAAAAACCAAAAGCACTCATCCTCATTCCCTGTTTCTCTAAGTTACATTCACAGGTAGATATTGGTTGTTTTACAAATTGTTAAAAGCCAGGTGGCCTCAAGCTGGGCTCACGCTGGTGTTTTGGCTAATTACCAGTTCTTGAGGTTTGATACAGGGAAACTGATATCAAGAAGCTAAAGCTTCTCAGACCTCAACTCCTTGGCTTCTTGGCACCAGAATCTACCATCCACCAGGGAGAGAGAGACAGTCGAAGAACACCCACAGTCGAAGGATTCCCTTATCTTGCCATCCTCCTCCCTGCTGGCAGCCTCACAAGGCCAAACGCCAGCTGGTGGGAAAGTGCTGACCAGCAAGGCCACAGGTTCCCCTCCCTACAAGCAGCTACATTCCTCACAACCTTTAAAACCCCTTGCCTCCCAACTTTTGGGAAGACAGGAAAAATTTGAGAGCTCTCGTCTTCCGGCTGACGTCACCCAAAATGAAAACTCTTTCCTTGCCATAAGCCTGGCGTTCTAGTTTTATTTGACCGCTCTTGTGTGTTGGGTAAAGAACCTAGGAATGTATCAAGTAACAAAGGGAAACCAGTTCAAAAATTATGAAGGAAGTAACAAGATTCGTTACAAGCACTGTGAGGGGGATTTTTTATCCCATCAGTATCAGCATGTCCTACATAAAATCATCAATTCCACACCTGGTAGCTTTTTTTAGTAAGAACTACATTAAAATTATAAGTAAAGCTTAAGATGTTTGTTTCGATCTATAAACCCGATAAACACAGATTAGATTGATTTCCACTGAGATAAACGCTACACAGTACCTGTTGTGACCAAACGCCTCCTCATTTTTCTAGAACACTAGTGGATACTTTTAAGAATGTCTTGACTATGTCCCCAGCATTTCACCTACAATCTAATCCTTCCAAGAAACTCACAAAGTAGGTATTATTACCAATGAGCCACCAGAAACCCTGAGAATTTACATGACCTGCCCCAAACCACACAGCCAATTGCTGTGTGGAGCACTATAGCAGAATTAATAAACCGAGTCTGGGCTGGCCCCGTGGCTTAGCGGTTAAGTGCGCGCGCTCTGCTGCTGGCGGCCTGGGTTCGGATCCTGGGCGCAAACCGATGCACTGCTTGTCCGGCCATGCTGAGGCCGCGTCCCACATACAGCAACTAGAAGAATGTGCAGCTATGACATACAACTATCTACTGGGGCTTTGGGGGAAAAATATATAAATAAATAAAAATTAAAAAATAAATAAATAAAGTCACAGAGCTAGACGGCATGGGCCAAGGCCTACCTGTGAGGGCTAGGCCAGCTCCTGGATATCAGGGGCTGCTTTCCCTTTAAAATAAATAAATAAATAAATAAACCGAGTCTTCCTGAGTAAAGTCAAACCGTTGCTGGCTGTCTGATCACTTTCTTTAGTATCCTATTTTACAGTACTCTCCCAATGAGTCCTGTATTCATGGGGATAATCCCAAGGGCAGGACAATCCTTACATGTCCACCATATCAGTCCAACTCCTCAGCAGTGACCACTGCCAGAGCCTAAATCACCCACAAGAAGCCAAACTGCCCGTCACCACTTGAGCCAGGCTGAGCCCTCCTGCCATCCCTGGAACACCAGCTTCCTGCTTGCATCCGCTTGAGGCTTACAATAAGGAACATGTTATAAATCTTTTCTCCCATATTAAATTTTACTTTCTTGAAGAAATGCAGACTCAGTCCTGCATTTTTCACTCTTCTAAGAATCTCCATTCTCTTAAGATTTTACGTTGCCTTCAGACATTCAACCTGTAGGGAAAAGAAAACCTCGCTATTTTCTATGACCAGAATGTGTCCACTCTCCCTTACGACAATAATTGTTCATGCGCATTCCTCTCTCTCCTAAACAATTCATCCAAAAGGCTGCAGTTGAACTCATGCTCACCCACAGCTGTGGCTGTCGTTTTTTCTCTCTCTATATCCATTTCTCAATTATGCACAATGTGATTTCATTCTGACTCTCACACAATTTATTCTTGTGCTCTCATCCTCTTTTCCTGCTCACACGGATCAAGGCAGCCAAGCTCAAATGTGCTCTCCTCATCCTCATCCACAGTCCCATGATATCAGAAGCCTCTTCACTTTCATCTCACAACTGCATTTCTCATCAATAATTTGACTTTTTTAAAAGACTAGCCCTATTAATGAAAAAAATCTGTCATCTCCATTAGTTATTCTTTTTCATTCATGTATTAAAAATACTTTTAAAACTCTGCATTAAAGTAAAAAAGAGAGAGAACCATAGTCATCCAAGTATTTACACACGTGATCTGACCTCCAAAATCTCACATAAAATAACTTCATATGTAAATAAGACTTCACTCTTCAAAATAAAATATTTATTTTAGAGGATAAAAGGAAATAATGTTAATCTCAAATTATAATCATAAAAAAAGGGGCTAATCACAGGAAATCAGCAAGTCATTTGTTCCAGCTCTTTAAAAATATTTTAATCATGCAAAATCAACATAATGCTAAAACGTTACACTAACACAATGCTAAAATAGTAACCAAGATGAAGTGGCTTTTATTCATTTTACAGGATGTATATTTGGCAATAGTTATTAAAAATAATTACTCAAAAGGAACTCTAAATATATTATTTAAGAAACAATATTTTAAAATACAGCAGTAAGCAACAGTAACTATTGCTCTTTATACATTTTTGGCATAACATTGCCATACAGTTACAGAATTATAAAATAAGTGTTTCATAGTACCATACAGATCCAGAAACTGGTTACAACTCCTACCACATACACATGGTATTGGTGCTGACAGACACACACAGCATTCTGTAATTCACACCGCGGTGGAGGACGAGCACAGGGAAGGTCCGCGGTTCCAGGAGCATCAGAGCCCACGTGGGAGGTAAAATACACATCTCTGTAAGAATCATACCCATCTTCCTGAAATGCTTAAAATATGAAGGACACAAGAGTTTCCCCACTGAAATAGTGGGTACACTCAGCCTGCCATCTCTCTCTTTAGGCAACACTAAAGAAGAGCCAACATCTTACTTAGGAAACAAGTAAACATCCTTTTTATAAGAAGAAAAAAAATGCTTGCCAAAGAACCTAACACTTTGCTCTTGTTTGTTTCCCTTGATTGTAATGCCACACAATTAATATGCTGTCAACTCTTGATGACATGGGAGGTGGTGACTTTATTTCTAAACAACTTATCACTAAATCTTATCTGCAGCCAGTCCCTCAATTTAACTTTTTGTTAGTAAAACCACCAACTGTCGGGGACACACTAGCAAAGGAATTAAATTTGGTATCTGCTCATCTGATGACGTCTATCTATCTACCGGAAGGTTTCACTGTGGCGTAGATGGGATCCATGGTTCAAATGAGAGCATTAATTGGTTTCCACACCAATCCCTGATCTGGGCACAAATAACACAGCGCTGATTCCTAAAGCACGTCCCCACCATAAAGCTTTTGTAGATCATTCCTTACCTGCTTCAATAATACTGCCACTTGCACAAACTTATCATTGGTTATATCTTTATTTCTGTAGTAAGTTTCTTGTTAACTATTTCTAATCTTTTGTTTCACTTGGGTTTTCCTTTCCTTCACATGAAACCAATTCCATCAGCACTGAAAAAAATGCTCATTTGACCAATGAGTACAGAACTTGAATGTTTCTTAACCACAGCTTATTATATAATTAATCTCTCGAGATAATGGAAACTGTTCCACAAATTCCATTATAATTTAAATATGAAAATATGATAAACAAATTTCATAGCTTAAATATATTTTCATAAGGTCTCTGACTTAAAAGAAACTTTTCACATAACAAGTGAGCATTGATGCCTTTTCTCTTTTACTTCATTTTTAAAGTATGCCGAATCATTTTATGCAAAGACTTTTGTACATATACCTATGAAAGAACAACCTAAAAGAATTTTTGATTGAAGAACTGGGGGTGGGAGATTGGTATTTCAATATGTTTCCCCAAGACAGTTATAAAGATACAGCTATAATTGACATAGCAGGTGCCCAATTGCTCACAATTTCCTTAACAATTACAAAATGGTGGCAAATAAATTATAACACATATTTTATGAAAATTGATACCCATTAAAATGGTGTATGGAGTCCAAGGTGGCCCACCTTGCCCAGAATTCAGAGATCATGGGGCCCAACGCACATCATCCAGAGGAGGCTCTGAGGACCCATCACGCTACTGGAGAAGTTGGAGGCCAGCGTTGGCTCCACTTCACCGGGATGCCCACTGATCGTCAGTCACCTCTCAGTCTCTGAACTCTACTTCCAGGCAGAGTCTGGACAATTAAACAAAGTACTTAATTGTATCCTCCAGATAAAAACTTTAATTCAAGAAAATAAACATATTAAGAAACTATTTCCCACAAATAACTAAAACAATAAGCTTCTCAACAGAACAGGAAAAAAGTAAAAGATGACAACATTGTCTCTAATCTAGGAAAAAAGGCAACAACAGTGCTTTTTCAATGTTTCTAATAAGACTACTGCATAAAAGTTTTTCTAGTTAATTTCATATTCCTTCAGCCATCTGCTGGAATTAACCTTTTAAATAATTTCTCTAATAGAATTCCATTTTCTGCATCCATCTACATCTAAGAACAAGAAGTAAAACACAGAGAAATATTACCTGTAGCAACTGAAAAATGTTTAAGTTGAAAATTATAGCATGTAGCAAAATTAAGTAAAAGCATAAATAAATGTAACAAACAACATAATCTTTCTTACTCTAAACATTTTTTGTTTATATTTTGTTTTTTTGTTATATTTTGTCAAATATAACATACCGGTGAACATTGTGGCGAGTACACTTCCATATGAACTGATGCTATTGTCACAAATGGAAATTTCTCCACAATGAAAAAGGAGCCAAGTAAATTTCATTAAAATAACCGATATCCATGGTTTGGAAAGTTCCTTATGGCAAGATTTTACAATGGAATAAAAATTTAAACTTCTGAATGAAAACAATTTACATGAGTTAAGGCACATCTAGACACCTCCAGGCATTCATATTTACAACTATGTTATTATTAACTCCAGTAATAGTGGATTTCTAAAAACACAGTCTGTGCTCGAACACCATCTGCTGGGTGGACTGAATGACAAGAATAGGAAGGAAGGCAGGGTGGGACTCACTGTCACCCTAGAGATTACCACACAAATCTGTCCATATAATAGCACAGAATTCAAAGTTGAAAGAAGTCATTTTATACATACACCTAATTTTCTATACCCTACATCCTTCTCTATAACTGCATCTACATGTGAAATGATTCTAGCACGTCTAATGCCAGCCTACCCTATATTTAACACATATACTCCAAAAGAGAAAGAGGAACTTGCTAAGTGGGAAACAAAAGAGAAATCTTCAAAACTATTCCTGTAACAAAGGATCCCTACTCACCCCCAAATAGACACGAAAGACCTGCAGATGTAACTACAGTCGAGCAAGATCAAGAACATTCTTTTCTCAGCTAAGAAAATAAAGCTTGTAGAAGAGCATCCATTATGGAAAGACCAAGAACCTGCTTGATTTAGTCACTCAGTGGATTATAAACTCAACCATAACTCTACCATAAACTTGGGAAATTTTACTTTAAACAATTAACCAAATATTCTCTACCCATCATTTCAACCAATTTTTTGACCACTTGACATGGAAAGTTACTTAGTAAAATGATTTCTAAAGAGTAACTCACATGTAACACTGCACTGTTTATCCTTTCTCCCCAGTTCACACTTTCATGTAAAGTATAAAAGCTAGAAGCAGAATAGGTCATTTTATATGACAAAATATGAAATATAATGACTATGATAGGTGTTAAGGGCATTTTCATGTTTATATTTTTTAGCACAAAATTGTACAACTTCTCTCATAACTCCTGAGTAGTAAGTTTTCATCCTTGAAGCTGAAAAAAGTAGTCCCAAAACCTAAATTCAAGATAAAACTATACAAAATAACTTGCGAACTGAGAACTTAGACTTGATTTAGAGAAAGCAGACATATTTTCACTTCTATCATGATTATTTTCAGTTTCCTATGAGATTGAGTGTGAAAGTGTATGGCACAATATTCTTAATGTTATAAATTTTTTCTCTACTGTACAGAAATATATATATAATTATATATCACTTTACAGTATTTCAAAATATTTTCACATATATTATCTCCTGAGAGATATGAAAGCACAAAACATTAGAAATGCACTAGACTAGCCCAGCAGTATAACATCTATTTGCTGTGAAATGCAAGATAGTATTTTATCAGCAGCCAATATTTAGTATTCTCACAGTCCATGGCACAATAAAGTCTATATATTTGCAAAGATTCAATAATGTTTCTAGCTATTTGGCCATGCTTCACCACATTTTTATAACAGCTCCTCAGTAAATTTCTGCAAGCATATGGTAATTTTTAAAAATACAAAACATTAGAGTCAAACCTGGGGGACTGTTTCATATCTAAGACACACACAGATACATATTGATGGATCTTATTTAAAAAACTATTAAATGTACAAAGTATTCTTAATAGAAAAAAAATCTAAACACATAATTTTTATCTGCAAAAGGAATGACGTCCTCTCACTTTTTCTCCACTGAACAATTCTCTCATAAGTTATTTACATGTAGGAAACATACTGTTACATGTGAATATGCATTTAAAAAACAACACGGTGGAAAAAGGCCACTGTTTTAAATGGAAGCAGGCAGTTTTTCCCTTGAGACCAAATATTCTCAAATTAAATGGCACAAGGTAATCAAAGCCATAATTAGGCATAACATTCTAAAAGTTAAATTGTTGGGGCCGGCCCCATGGCTTAGCGGTCAAGTACACGCGCTCCGCTACTAGCGGCCAGGGTTCGGATCCCGGGCGCGGCACCAACGCACTGCTTCTCCGGCCATGCTGAGGCCACGTTCCACATACAGCAACTAGAAGGATGTGCAACTGTGACATACAACTATCTACTGGGGCTTTGGGGAAAAAAAAAAAGGAGGAGGATTGGCAATAGATGTTAGCTCAGAGCCGGTCTTCCTCAGCAAAAAGAGGAGGATTAGCACGGATGTTAGCTCAGGGCTGATCTTCCTCACAAAAAAAAATAAAAACTTTAAAAAATAAATAAATAAATAAGTAAAAGTTAAATTGTTGAATGAAATGCTTTACTTCTGAGGGGTCTGATATACTACAATTTCTAAGTAATTCAGAGTATATCCTTTTATTTTAGTATCTGTCCACTGTTTATTAACATTTTAACATCTGGCCATTAATTTTTAATATTTTGCACTTAGAAAGCAGTCTGAATACTTTATCATGTATGCAAAATTGGTAGGATATTTTGAATTAATTGTATTCCTACAATTCGGCCTAATGTGAAAACCTCCTCTCATCCCCTAGCCCTGTGGAAATGTTTACTGAGTTTTTTGGGGGCACTAGCGGGTACATGGACAAAAGAAACCAAAACACAAAAGCAGAATTGTTTCCCCAAATCCCAATGCTCACTTCACAAAACAGTGGGAAGCAAAAATTGGCATATTACGGGAACCAAAAGAAAATATTCTATAATGTATTTATTGGAATATGACATACAACATGAGTGTTACTAACATTCATACTAAAAAGTCAGGTTTGAGCAACTGTGATGGTTCACGTAAACTTTAAAGCAATAAAATCATATTTATAAAGACATATTATCGGTGTGTTTATTTTCTAGAAATCCTCTGCTGAAAATCCTCTGATCGATAACAGTAATAGAAGATGATGTGATGTGATTAAAAAATAGGAACTAGTAAAAATTCTCTGGGGGTTAAAGTGAATAGAACTTTTCATAAAAGCCTCAGAGACATACAAAAGCCAATTTCTTTCCAAATGAAATAAAGTGAAATTTTCTTCAATTAATTTCTTTAACTATATTTGTGCATATGCTTTGAAGTTCTCATCACAATGTTTCTGATTGTTTTCTGATGTGTAATAATAATGAGTAATAATATTACATTATACAGAATAAAATTACTTGCTCTTAACCAATATTAACAGATTAAGTGCTTACTAATACTCAATATATGTAATTTCAAATCTGTTCTCAATTTCAAAGTTTGACAACTTAGAGATGCATCAAATTGTATTTTTTTTAAAAAAAGATACACTGTGGACTAAGCAATATTATTAATTTCATAGTCCACGTAACACTGAGATATTCACGGTTTTAGAAACCACTGACTGGTTTCCAGTGCTAGAGGCATGCGTTTTATTTTCCTTTCTTATGTTTTAATTCTTCATGGTCATTTGCATTCAGAAACAAGCACCAAATTTATATAGAACAGCCACAGAAAGCAAAAGTCTTCTCTTGGACTTTTGCATCAAAATTTGTTTTTAAGCACTTAATATAGAAAAAACATTTTTATCATTTTAGACAAAGCAAACTCTTAAAATCATGCAGTTGAAAATCCACCTCCATTCCATTTAAATTTCAATACAGGAGATGATCCACATGGACACTAGAAATGCACGTGCCAGCTAACAAAGACGGCAGAAGGAGGGCACGTGCGGAGAGGGAAAGAGGAAAAGTCAGTGGCTGGCAGACAGGCTGGGGAGATCTCAGCTCCCCAAGAACATCATCTCGTCAGAATTTAAAAACAAACATGCTGAGGGGTTGTGATGAAACAAACATTACTTTCTGAATACATTTGAGAAGACCAAATTCTTTCTTCCAACTTAAAAAAATTAATCCATAAATCGGGTAACAGTGTGGCCACACAATGCAATTATCCTCTTGACCGTCTTTACGTGGACTGTAATCTCTCAGAAGAATTGGATATATCAAATACTACACGATCATTTCCAGATACATTCAAAATCATTATTGTGTACAGAATTTAAAAACTCACATCCCAAAAGCGTTACAGAGTACATTCATTCATTGGGTCTTGTCTTAAAACTTCATATTAAATATTAAATTGTCATCAAAATAAAAGCAAATAACAACAAAATGCTTACAACAGAAATCACAGAGAGATGGCTGAAACTTGAAACGTGACCTCATCTCTGTTCCTCAGGATAAACTGTTCATAGTTTTTTCCTCCCTTACCTAAACTGGTGTGTGGGTTTTCTGACAATTCACTGTAAGGCTACCGCATCACAGGAACCTGTATTTCCAGGATTTTCACAATCTGTGCTATCATTTTCACCTTCTGAATCTTTTTCGGCGGGAGATGCACTCTCCTTCTCCTCTGCAGGTTTGTTAACTGTTTTTTCTGGTGGAGAACTTGAGTTCTCAGGGTTCTCATCCTTCTCTGTGTTTCCTGGCTGGGCGTCCCCACCGCCGGGCTCTGAGCCGGGCCCGTCTGTCTCGTCTCCAGGCTCTGGAGGTGCCACCTTTCTTTCCTCGGCTATTTTGCTATTGACTTGAACAGCTGAGGAGGAATTTCTGGAGTCCTTGGATTTCTTGTGCACAGGGGTCTGGCTGTTCTGACCGGAGGCGGGAGGGGCGGCCGGTTTCTGGGCTTTGCCTCCCTCCAAGGGCTCCTTCCTGGGTGGTCCCCAGATAAAATTCTCCGAAGGCCTGTAATGCTTCTGGGCGAACCGCAGGAGCTTCCTCCTTTCTCTTCTGTCTCTGATGGTATAAACAAAATACTCCAGAGCACTCTGCTTAATATTGGGAATAGTATTTTCCACAAGTGCCTCCTGAAGAATAAATTTTACAAGAGGAGATTTAAAACTTTCATATCCAAGCTCACCAAGGCTTTTAAGAATACGGGTGATTCTTAAATAGTTGTGCTGGGACCTGAAAGAGAGGATTGAATAAAGTGAGGGAGAAGAAATCAGGTGGAGGAAAGCAGGGGATGAACACTATCGGAAAAATATTTTTTACGGAACTGTATGCCATGGACAGAAGCCTTGTAATGACTTTATAAAAGTCTTATTAGCTGCCATTAAGAATAAATGAGAAGGTATTACCTTTATACCTCAGTGTAATGCCAATCTGTGTAAAACTTAAGCGTACAATATAAATTCCCCTTGTTTCTTCAGTTCTTCATATTTGAAAAATATCTGAATTTAAAATTTATTTCCACTGATGTTGAATTGTTGTTTATTAAATACACTGAGGATGAGTGCTCTAAGAGAGTGTTTATTGGCAACAACACTGATGTGCGGTACCTGTCCCAGGGAACCAGTGCGGATCACAAACACAGCGTTAGCTATCAGCTGAGGAGCAAAGTCGACCACATTAGCCAAGTCATAGGAAAGTAGCAAAAACACCTCACCTTGCTAGAACAATTCTGACAAAGGATGCAAGACTGACTCATTTAGCAGAGCACAGTTTAATAGTTAAGAGCATAGGCTTCAGAGTCAGGGCTGAGTCCACCCCCGGCTCTGCACTTACACATGTGAAGATATGGCACCTCTCTAAGCTCAGTATCCTTAACCGTAAAATAGGAAAATTGTCCCACACCTCACTGGACCATTGTAAGAATCAAATGAGTTGATAAATATGCAGGGCATGTGGAACTCAGTGAGTATTAGATACTATTTGACATTAATAATGTTATTGTTACTAAAGATTCAGTATTAAGGACCACAATATTTGTACCAATCCCAACTTAATAACCAATTCTCTCCCACCCCTGGCCTCTCTCTCCTCCTCTTTCCCTATCAGAGAGTTGTCAATCTTACTTCTAATGGCATTGACTCCAAAAATGCCTTTTTCCCCAGACTGCACTAACATCTTTCTTCTCTGTCCCAAAACTAAGGCCATTATCAAATGAATGCTTTACAAACCTATTCTTCACAATTCACAATCTCCCTCACTCAGCACAACAGTTACCTTATGACACATTCCTGGCCGCACGTTAAAGGAATCTTCAGCGACATATATTCATGTGCATCATCACCAGTTTTATTTACCCAAAATTGCCACAAAACCATCACCATCACTTATTTCTAACTTCCTAAAACCCATGTCACACCTTGGACACTGAACTTTATACACACATTGCACACCTGCCCTGGCCTCCAAAGGTGCCTGAAGTCCTCCACTTAGGGACAACTGGGAAATCACCTGGGCAGGGTGGAGAAGGATGCTGAATTATTTGAGGGATGGAAGGGGGTGGTTCCATGGTCTTATATTTTAATAAGTGTTTGGACAAAACAAAACCCTTACTGATTCAGGCTAAGCAAACCTTGGAAAAGAACAGTCCAGTGGTTTATATCATCTCCATCCTTCTGGACGTTTACCAAAAAAGTGGTATCTTAATATTCAACTCTTTGAAAGCCAAAGGGTAGAACACAGCACAGATTATCTGTTTCAGTCTTATGAATCTGTATTTTTTAATAGTTAGAAAGCAAAAGTCTTCTGAGACAATACAAAGTTGGGTGAAGTTAAGACAGTGTGCCACTAACAGCCCGCCTATGTGGTTGTCAGTTTCGCACGCAGTGTGCATACTCTAAAAACTCAGTGACAAAACCGGGAAACAGCTGCTTTGTAAGGCTATGAGAAAGAGATGTGTGGAAAATCTTTTCTAATCTCAAGGAAGAGTTATATGATACAAGAAAATCTACTATATTTGCAACCAGCTCAATTTCACATATCCATCCCAAGAAGAAGGGCCAAGTTAAAATTTCTGTACACATTTATCTGTATCTACACATTCTCCAATTAAAAATATTTACCTAACAGTAGAAAAGGACAAAAACTTGGGTTGAAGAGAATGAAGATCAGGATTCTGGAACAAAATTATAAAGAGAGAAATTGGATATTTCAATGTGATTTGAAATAAACGTCACAAATAGAGACGACGGGGAAGAGGGAAGCGCAGCTGAGCCCCTCCTGACGCGAGCAGCCTCTGGGGCTCGCAGACAGAGAGACGAGCTGAAACTGTCAGGGAGACAAGGTAGTGAAGAGACGACACAGAAGGGGCAGGAACCAGCAGACGGAGGAGAAAAAGCGGAGGGGATCCGGGTCTAACACACGGCTCCATAAGCCAAGCAGACCACAGAGGAACCCGGAACCACCTCTCAGAGCCTGGTCTGTGTGCCGGGCTCTCACCGCCCAAGTCACCTCACTGTTCACTGAACGTTTTCACCGCACTTCCACTCAGTATGTGTGTCTGCTGGGCTGCTGTCAACACACGGCATTCCCGGCAGACTCCAAACAACTCACGATATCATACAGATTAACACACAGATAAGTTGTGACATTTAAGGATAAATCAGAAAAGAGCCCAAAGGAAAAAAGAGAATGGAATAGAAGTTTTCATATAATCCCCTATAATTTGTTCAAAGCTAATCAATATTATTTTTTGGCAACTAAATCAGAAAGGAAATTTGTTTTCTGGAAGATTCTAAGGCAGTTAATTCACAGCTGGAAAAGCTCTATGCAATACCCAGGGAAAGGAAAAAGGGAAACAATGGGTGGCAGGAAGAAACGGAGGGGGATGCGGCCAAGGATTGAGGCCTGCAGGTCAGTTCAGGCTCCCTCTCCTGACCCAAGCCAGGAGGTCATTTAATTAAAGCCTCAGAAGCGCTCTGTTCCCAGCCACTAGTTACAGGATCTGATGACAGAACCCCAAGGAGGATTTAAGCTGACCAACATATTTTGTTTATCATTTATTCATTCAACAAACATTTACTAAACAAGATTGCTATTCTAACCAAAATAACAAGCTGGGAGTGGAGATTCTCTAAAATAATAGCCATGAGTACATGGAAGATGAGGGACTGTCAGATCCTCTCCAGAGATTGACTTTGGCCATCCTTCATCCTGCAACAGGCGGCTTGCCCACAGCTTTCTTCCACAGTATCACACAACAAACTTGCAAACTCTGTCCAGAGACAGCTGCCTGCATTGCTCAGGCAGAGCGTGCACAATTCTGCCGTAAGTGCAGCTTTACATAAAGCAGATTTAACTTGAGTTACGAGTTAATGGGTCTACAGTCAGGGTCATAAAGTTTTCTGCCCATATCTTCAGTGTTTCAGTTCAAGCTACCATCTTAATAGTGTTGATTACAACCAATAAAGTAAAAGGAAAGTTCAGTCATCCTTATACTCATTTGACCAAGCAAGATGAAAATTCTAGAAAGAGTCAAAACACTTAGTTAATTGATGCACAAAATTCTGATTTGTTTTGGGCAAAGAAAAATTTCTTAGGTAGTTTTAATGTTTTTTCTCTTAGTACTTGCCTAGTTCAGCTAATTATAATGTGCTAAAAAATGCTTTAAAGCTGTTGGTTTATAGTCCAGCACTCAGGAGTCACCCTATAATTAAAAAGAAAAAGCCAGTTTGCATGTGAAGAAAAGAATGAGAAAAATAAACTTTGCGTATAAGTATCAACGAAAATTATAAATATCCAAGCAAAAGAATACAGCAAATCAATTCCAATAAACTATATTAAAATTTTCTTCACAGGTTTTGGGATTTGTTAACCAAAAATGGGCTTTTGTTTTTGACCTAAATAGTGAAGATTGTAATTTTCCCTCATTTTTAGTAAAATGTATGGACACATCTCAGTCTTATCAAATGATTTTTATATGTCATAGGCTTAATTCACGGATTTAATCTAAAACGGCACCAGGCCTGAGGATGTCAGAAACAGACTGGGCCACAAGAAGCTCACAACCTGGCAGAGGGGATATGGAAAACTGTATGCAAGCGACAACCAGAAACGCCAAGAAACGTGGCATAACGAGGGAGAGGCCACACCGGCTGTGGGCAGTGGGGAGGTTTCAGGAGAAACAGCTCTGGGCTGTTTGGATGGAAAAGAGAATGGAATTCCAGTAGTTCTACCTGGAATTCCATTCTCTTTTGGTGTTGTTTTGTTTTGTTTTAGAATACAGAACAGAGAATAAAATGCATTTCAGAGCCGCTTCTGAATTCAAACTCCTGGCCCATCTGCTAGCTGTTCCTACGTTCCACAGAGAACCCCAAGCAGGGGAAAAGAACACGCCGGCCCCTGGTGCCCGAGGGCGCCGTACTTACTCATTCAGATGCTGAAACCTCTCCTGCCAGTTAGCAGCCCGAGCAACGTTTCCAGTTTTATCAGTCAGTTTCATTCCAAAAAATTCTAACATCATTTTATAAGCCAGGAGGAATCTTCTAATTGCTTCTTTTGTTTTTTTGAATTCCTAATGAAAAAAAAATCAGCTGAAATGATTCAGTAGCTACCAGGACAATAAAACAGCAACATGATTTGGTCATCGCGCATAAAATGAAACAAGCTTGCATTACCTCAATTTCATATGTAGTTAGCTCTTTAGCATAAAAGTTCAAGCCTTGTTCTCTCAGGGGGAAAAGCCTGTTTTAGAAACAACATTTGTACATGAACGTGTCTGGAAGGCACACGTGGTGAAACGGACACGGTTCGCGACAGGCGGCACGCAACTGACCATTGGATGTAGGTGTGGTTGTGTTCCAGCCTCTCGTAGTCTCCCTTCCACTTGCTCAGAACTTCTTCAATGTGAACACCTAAACAGAAACATTCAGAAACGACCCAGACATTTAAAACATTGCTGAAGGCATTTTAAGATTTAATCACTTAAGTTTTATATTAAAACTTTTTAAAATTTAATAACAGCACCCAAGAGTAATGCTTTTAGAAGGCGAATACCCTATGCCATAGACTCATACATATGAATGAATTTATGAGGCATAGTTAATGTGATAAGCCTAATTTTTAAGAAATTAATGGCACCTCAAACTGCAGAAAGTTCTGCTGGACAGCGTTACTCTAAAGCAGAGGCTGGCAAACTACAGTCCCCCATCTGTCTTGTAAATCAGGTTTTATGGAAACACAGGCACATTCATTTGTGTACTTCACACTAAACAAGAGAGTCCAGTGGTTGTAACAGACAGGCAAGTGTGTATGTGTGTATACACATATGGGGGATGAAAGTGTGTGGGTTGATGTAATTTACATAATAAACTAAAACAATGTTTTATGTGACCTTAGGTTAAACTTCTGACCCCCACCAAATTTACAAGATTTCAAAATAAATTTTGTGATAAAGATTACAAAAAAATTAACACATTGCTTGAAGTTATTACTTTAAATTACTACCTCAAAAATAAATTCACTGTTAGAAATACAAAAATAATTCAGTTAAATACTGTCATATCTCTATGTTCAGTGTTTTTAATATTTAAAGGCATTACTTTAGGTAAATTTTATTAAATTCAAATCAGAGTCAAATTAACAATCTATCATTGCATTTCTTCAAAAGGTTTTCTCGCCCCAAGTCCTAAAAAAACTAATAATTTAATTAACATTATTTCAGTTAACAAATAAAGCAGTCCGTTGCTATCACTACTAAATACTACAAAGCATTTTTATCCAGAGGTTCCCTTCCAAATCAGAGCAAACTTTTGGGACACCAGAAAATTAACTAAAGACAAGTGGATCTGGCATTTCAGCAACGTTCTTAAGTCCTAACTCCCAGCTGGCGCGCCTCTCAGTGCAGGGTACGGGGAGTTCCTCCTTCCAACACTCCACTGACCTTCCTCTGGTCAGTTCACCCAAGAATGCAAGGTCCTGCCACTTGGAAAGCTTTACAACCCAAGATCCTCATTCCCTGACTCACATTGCTGTGGATGTGGCTCAGTTTCCACTGAAAGCAAAGAGCAGGAGTCAGGGCCATCTGGTCACCTCATGGAGATTAAGGGCTCTATGGAGAGAAGCCAGCTTTGCTGGCTTGACCTGGATAAATTAGGATGCCCATCATGAATCACTCACAGCATGGTACCTCAGGGAAATATGCATCTGACCATGGAGGCTGCATCCTCTCACGCTAAGTTTAGAAAAGATCCTCTGAGAACAATGAGCATGGGCTGTGAAGGATGCGCAGTGTATTTGGCAGAGTTGAAGGGAGACCTGCTGTAGCTGCAGTTCCCTTCCCAGGACACGGAACACTGAACTGGGGCTGCTATAGCTCCCCGACCCCTGAATCTGAGAATCAACAGGGAAGATAATTCTAACATAAACATCGCTTTTCGATTATGTTCTCAACAATTTGGGGGTATGGCACAGCGGAAAGAACACTGAAGTGTGGAAGCTAGACCCAACTCCACAATCGAGTGACCCACCAGTCATGCATTCAAGCTTTAAGACCCAGTGACCCCATCTTAAAATGAGGAAGGTGAACTTGATTTCCTCTAGCGTTCCTTCATAACCTAATACTCCATGGTTCTATAAATCTCTTTTCTTCTCACAAAAATGGCCCCCACTACCTTTCAGATAAAAGCCACTGTACACAGGAAGGTGTTGCTGATCCGCAATTATTCCTCCAGAATCTGCCAAGTGGATGCTCACAACTCTTGGGTCTAGACTTTGGGGACACATCAGACTGCACAGCAGAGCAAAGCCCATCAATGAACAAACACATTAAGGATGTACTGACCACAGAATAAACAAAGAATAACTAAGTATATGTTATTATTTAAAGTTTGCTTTTTACCAAAGTAGTGGATTACTTACCATCTGGCTTAAATGGAATTTTATTCTTGTAAAAACGAAGATTGCTCAAGTCATTTTGATATCGGATATCCTTGAAGTTCTGCTAAAGAAAAAAAATAAATAAATCCCCAGCATACGGACACATCAAAAAGGCATAAGGACCCCTCCTGCGTGTTTGCTCACCGGCACCACAAAATAAGAAAAACAGGAGGGAAATATTGTCCATCTTAGAAAAAACATCCCGTACTCTTACTGGGTACTGGTGTCGGTATTTGTACAAATCCCTGGCAGCATAGAAACTTCTCTTTGGTTTGGCAGTTGCTTCAGTGCAATCACCACCCTAAAATAAAAAATGAAATTCCATTTACATGTTAAAGCAAGATAACTTCACTGAGAAATTTCCAGAACACTTAAAATAATGAACATTCATAAAGAAAGCCTGAAAAGTGTCAAGCTGTTCAGATTAATGAAAATATTAAAATGTCCTTTTAATAATGCTTACTAGCAACATTTGTTGGCATTCTATTTTCCTGATTTGAACTCAATAACATGTGTCCTAAGGTGTTTTACTAAATAAAAAACCTTATTATTCATGAAAAGCCAATAGAAGCCAAATGTTATGGACCAATATCCACCAGAAATAGAACACAAAATGAATTCAAGACTTATATTTTACCAGGGGTTACACAAATGATTCTATGACAAAATTAATTTTACAATTCTTTACATAATACTAAAAAAGTGTTAAGATAAATCAATTCTACAAAGAAAATTGTCATTAATTTTGCAACATTTAGCTGTACTCAAAAGGCAAATAATATTCATGAAAAGAAAAGGGGCTTTTAAAACAAACAAAATAGCTTTCTAGAATCCATCCTTTATACACCATAATAAGTACACAAAGGCATGAATAATCTTCTGTTAATTCAGTGATAATACAACGTGATATAAATGAGTAAATTTAACATATATACACACAAAGCAATAAAAGCTCTCAAATGGAATGGATTTCAGAATGCAGTAACTTATATGTGGTAGTTTATTCATACAATTTAAATTCTAAGCAAAATTCCCACCACCATGAAGTAATCTTGAAAGCATAAGACACGAGTCAATATAATCAGTTGAGGTTCTCTAACTACGTGTACTATTATAACGTATAAGAAAGCCTCGTGTCCAGTGTCATGCAGAAGGACAGTGAGACTGACGACGATGAGGAAACAGAAGACTAAGTTCAGATCTGAATATCCATTAAGGACTTCGCCCCGAATCCTTTCTTCATCATTCCCCACCCCCATCTGTGTTGACAGACTGCCATCCTCTAAACAATTTTCGCACATTTTCAAAATGGTGTGAATCTCACTATTACTACGAGTACAAAGATAGTTTAACACCAAATTCTCTCATGTTTGTTTAGCATTAGCTACTCTGTCATGTTACATAAGCAAGGAAAAGCTTGAATTCTGGCCCTTGCCACACGTTTCCAAATAGCTCTGCCTAGCAAATTTCTGAATCTATTTAGCCTGAGCTACAACCATATGAATCATCATCCTACATTTGTATAGAAAGCACTTTTCCATTTATAAAGCACTTACACGTCTATTATTTCACTCGATTCTTACAGCACACCTGGCTGGCAGTTATTAGTGTTCCCACCTTGGAAACAAGGCAGCCTGGCCTTAGAGAAGCTGAACAATCCCCAGAGGCAGTGACAGGCAGGCACTAGAATCCCAGGCTCTGGGCTCCAAGTCCAGCTAACCTGGAAGAAGCAATTTAAGCCCCACTAACAGGGAAGGATCATCATAGGAACTCAGGTATAACGTCAACAGCCCAAGACTTGGAGTCCGGAGACTTGTGCTGAGTCTTAACTCTGCTACTTATTTGTGAAGACTTAAGCAAATCACTTAACTGGATCTTAGTTTTATCATCTGTGAAATGAAGATAATGACTCATGCCCTACCTATTTCCCAGGATTATCATGAGAACAGCTGCATCCTCCAACCTCTAAACGTACCAACCTACCAGCATTCGTCGCTGCTCCTCTCACTTCTGCTCCTTTGGACTCTGTATCCTGTCCCCTTTCACCTGCTCAGCCAAGGATTTTGTTTCTTAACATATTGTTCCATCATTGTTCTATTGTTCTATCATCAAAATTTCCCTCTCTTCTGGATCAATCCCTCAGCAAACAAACATGCTTTAGTATCTCTAATCTTACAATAAACACGCACAACCTTCCTTGCCCCACATCCCCCCTCAATTACAGCTCCACAGCTCTGCTCTCTTTTCTAGTAAAACTTCACCAAAGAGTTGTCACACGCCCTGCCTCCTTCTCATCTTCTTCCAGTCTCCCACGACCCACTCCCATCAGGCTTTCATCCTCAGCGTTCCATCAGAATGGCTCTTGTGAATGTCACCGACAAGTCCCCATCTGAGCAAACCGTTTCTCAGCGTTGAACTCAGCCGACCTCCCAGCAGCACTGGGCCATTCAAGGCCGCCCTCCTTCCTGAACCACTGTCAGACGCCACGCCTCTCCGGGTTTTCTTCCTGTCTCATTGGCCGCCCCTTGTCAGCCTCCTCTTTGACTCCTCCTCCTCTCCACACGCTCTAAACGGAGGAGTGCCCAGGGCCTGCTCCTCATTCCTCATCACTCACTCCTTGATGACCACATATCTTCCTATGACTTTAAATACCCCAGTCTTACATGTTGATGACTCCAGTCCTGGACTGAGGCTCCATTCATAGATACAATGAACTACTCAACAACTCCACTTGGATGTCTAATAGGATATCTAACTCAAAAGAATTCTTGATTTAACTCTGATGCTGCTTTCTCCCTAGACTTCCCCATCTTGGTTAATGGCACCACCATTTGTCAGATCTTCCCCTGACTAGGATTACAGCAATGGGGGAGGCAAGAGGCAGCCAGTCTGGCATGTACTTAGAAGGCAGCTTCCAGGACTACTTGCAAATGACTGTGGGGAATAGTGAACAATTGGGGTTGACGGTCAAAAAGCAAAATTAAAAAGTAGATTTCTTTTTAGAAGTTAGATAGTGATACTAACAAGAAAAATTAAACCTCAAAGGGGAAGAAGGAGGGTTGGTGTGGTCTGCCATTTACTGTGGTTTCCATTAACTGACTGCAACATTAATTATCAAATTATTTTACACAGATGGACCTAGTCAGTTGGACTGAATCTGAGCCGGTGTTTTTTGACATCCCAAGCTTCTCTAGAAGGTTACTTAATTGGGAGGCAGATGGAAGGGAGAAACACAGGAATACAGCGTCTCATATTTTCCTGGGGTTGAACTCACAATGGAAAATGAGGGAGCCACAAAACAAGACACAAGGGGCAGTGGGATATTCACACTTGCAACAGGCTGAAGGCTCTGACCAGGGCACAGACACACTGGGTTTGCATCCTTCTCTCCCTGGCTCTCCGGCAGGCTTCCCCTGCTCGCTAAGCCTCGGTTTTCTCTAAAATGGGGATTAAAAACAGCACCCTACCCACAAAATTGCAGTGGGTTGAAATAACACTTTTAGCATAGAGCCTGCGTGAAAACTTGGTTTCTTCCTGACCTAAACAGGGACGATCCTCAAGATGTACAGGACCGGCTGTGACACTCAGGTGGTGACTCGTCCACGCTAGCACAGAGCCCCGCGGTCGCACTAGACTTTGGCTCCATTTCTACTCTCGTCCCCGGAGCTGGTGCAGGGCAGGCCCACGCCCAACCGCAAACCTTCAGGACCCCCACGACGCATGTTTCTTCAGAGGCTGGCTACACACCTCCTCTTTTTTAAAGTTTTCTGAATTACTTTCAGTCCATCAAAGGTTAAAAGGGATATTTATCTCTTTACTAATCTCTCCTCCAAATTGTATTAGGCAAATAATTTAAGCACAGTTTGATCAACAAGTCTTCTAGGTGAAATAAGATTTCTGAAGAGTGCCCGAACTCCTCGGTTGAAAGGCCTTACTTGAGGTAAGAACTGTGGTTTAACTTTGGATGGGGACCTTCTACACGTCTAATGGCTGTGGACCCACTGGAGGGGCGAGCGCTGAGTTGCAGTCCCACCGTATTCTGGTAATTGTTACCAACGACACGCACTAGACCGGCTTTCACAATCCTCTATTTTTAGACAGGATCCTCCCACCCCACCTTCGCATCACCCAGCTGCGCTGCGGAGGTAAAGAAAACACCCATTCAAGTTGGGTTCTGCCTTGAGGGACTTCCTTGTGGGGCTGCGGTCAGGCCCCGGGCCGGCAGGGGAGGCCCCCGCGCCGCGGGGCAGCGGGACGGTCGCCGGCGCGGAGGGTCCGGCCGCAGAGGACGAGCAGCCGCCCGGCGCCCCGGCCCCTGCGCGCGGGGGTCGCTCGGCGCGGGCTCCTCTCCCCGGGCGCGTCCCTCCTCCCGGCGCCAGGGACAGGGGGTGAGGGGGACCGGGGGCGCCGGGGACAGGGGGGCGTGGGGGATAGGGGGGCGCGGAGGACGAGGCACCGGGGACAGGGGTAGCCAGGGACAGAGGGTGCGGGGGCAGGGGGGCGCCCGGGACAGGGGCGCCCCGGCCCGAGGCCACCGCGGGGCCGCGTACCTGCTCGGCGCCCGCCGCCTCGGCGTCCTCGTCCGGCGCGGGGCTGGCGCGGGGCCGCCCGCCGGCTCGCTCCGGGGGCTGCTCCGGCTGCTCGGGCTCCTGCCCCGGGCCCTCCCCGCCGCCGGGCCCCGGCTCCTCGGGCTCGGGCTCGGGCTCGGGCTCCGAGTCCGTCTGCCAGGTGGAGTCGCAGTCCTCCACGGTGCTGGGCTCGCGGAAGCTGCCCCCGCCGAGCAGGTTGCCCATTGGCGAGGCGGGGCGCGGGCGCGGGGCGCGGGCGCGGGGGCTAGGGCCCGGGCATGGCCGCGGCCAGGGCGCGGGGCGCGGCAGACAGGCTCGCTCGCGGGGAGGAGCCGCGGCCCCGGGACCGCCGCCGCCGCCGCCGCCGCGTGAACCCGCCCATCTGGTTCCTCTCCTCCCCGCGGGCGGGAGCGGCGGCGGCCGGGCCCCGGGGACAGCCCCCCGCACCCTGGCCCGGGCGCACCTCGCCTCCCACTTCCCCCGGAAGGCCTGCCTGCGCTCGGCTCTGCCGTCCCCTCGGGTGGGCCGGGGTCGGCTGCGTGCCCGCCCGCCCCCTGCACCTTCCTGCCCCTGCACTCCCATCTCCACCCCCACCCCTCCACCCCCACCCCTTCCACCCCTCCCCCATCTCCTCCACCCCCTCCCCCATCTCCTCCAGCCCCACCACCTCCACCCCCTCCCCCATCTCCTCCACCCCCTCCCTCTCCACCCCCTCCCCCATCTCCTCCAGCCCCACCACCTCCACCCCCTCCCCCATCTCCAGCCCCACCCCCTCACCCCCTCCCCCTCCACCCCCTCCCCCATCTCCTCCAGCCCCACCACCTCCACCCCCTCCCCATCTCCTCCACCCCTCCCCCTCCACCCCCTCCCCCTCTACCCGCTCCCCCATCTCCTCCAGCCCCACCACCTCCACCCCCACCCCCCATCTCCACCCCCTCCCTCTCCACCCCCTCCGCCTCCACCCCCTCCCCCATCTCCTCCAGCCCCACCACCTCCACCCCCTCCCCCTCCACCCCTCCCCCCATCTGCTCCACCCCCCACCTCCTCTCCATCCACCCCCTCCCTAGGCAGAGACGACCTGCTTGGAAAAGTGCTCCAGCCGGGCCTAGGAGCAGCGGGCTGGGGTGGACGTGGTGTCCGAGGAGATGGCACTGTCCGCAGGTGAGTCCTGTCCACCCCACCCCCTCTCCGGCTGGTCCAGGAGGAAGAGAAATTAGCCTCAGCAGAAGACAAAAGCTAATGGTGACCTGGCACCACAGAAAATCCACGCTACCACGACCGCATCTGGGGCAGACCTCGAGTCCCCGTGGACTAGACGAAGTCAGAGCTGTCCGCCACCTCCTCCGATGAGCAAACGGAGCGGTAACGACTGGACTTGGCCGCTGATCCGTGGATACTTTTACCAACACCCACTTCTGTTCCGGAAAAGAAAGGAGGGAAGAGGGTTATAGAAGTTCTCAGAAGAGCGTGATGGGATAAGCGGGCCGGGGAAAGGTGACTAGTGTCATCTCTGCTCCCACCTTCTAGCTCGAGGGAAGGCCTCTGGAGGGCAGTGTGTGTATGTGCCCGCACGTGGTAGAACCGCCGTCGAATATGGACTGAGAAAATAGGCTGGATATAGAAGATTCATTGGTGTCGTTGAAATAGTTTCATTTAAATGTTTCCTGATGAAATAGGAGCCTTAATCAAGGCCGATGGACTGCTTCTAGGTGAAGAATCAGGTGAACAGGACACCCATCCCACAGATAATCGGGATCCCCTGTCTCAAGTGTGGCAGCAGGAGGTCCCAGCTGCGCTCTGTCCCTCATCAGTTTCTGAACCTTGGACAGGTGAATAGCTACTTTAGATCTAATTTTCCTCATCTATGAAGTAGGACCAGACTGTATCTCTGGTAGGTCCCTTGCAGCTCTGACCTTCTATGATCCATGCCTGGGAAAAACTCTAAAACTAGTAAGTAGTAGATACTAGACACACAAAAAGACGTTTTGGTCCTAATGGCTTAGTGAAGAAAAAATGGGGCAGCAGCAGAGCACATGAATCCATCTCCTCATGTGTGGAGATTTGGGTTCATCTTCCAGGGGCGGAGGACCAGAAGCCATGCAGAGGTAAATGCTGTCCGTCCAGCCATAGCATTCCAGACGCAGAAGGTCTAGAGGTGGCTGCTGTGGCCCGGCGCTCCTCAGCTGGTCTGTGTGTGTAAAGATTAAAGTCACCCTCATACTCTTTGGTCTCCCCTCATTGAGATGCAGAGTCCAATACCCTACCCTTTGAATCCAGGCTGACTTCGGTGGCTTGCTTTGGAAAATAGAATATAGAGGATTTTCAAAAATAGAGTATCTGGACTTTTCAAGGTTAAGCTAAAAGGAATCTTGCATCTTCTACTGTGGTCTCTTGGAACATTCTCTCTGGTAGCCCTGAGCTGCTGTGTAAGATGTTCAGCTCCCTTGAGACTGCCATGCTGGAAAGGCTACCGTGTATGTCTTCTGGTCACAATCCCCGCTGAGCCCTGCCTGCCAGCATCCCCCACTGAATCCTGCCGGTTTTTATTGGATCCTCCAGACCAGCCCATCCGCCAGCTGAATACCTCTCAGTGACCTTCATTGATGCCATGTGGAACAAAGGAACCGCTCAGCAGAGGCCTGCTCAAATTCATCACCCTCAAAATAGTGAAATACCGTAAAAGGTCTCGTTTAAGTGACTAAATTTTGCAGTAGTTTGTTATACGCAATAGATGTTGGAACCGTGACAAGGATCTGTGTAAGCCTATATGTGTTTGTGCATACAACTGCTGCAGTTAAATCCTTACCTTTCCCACTACCTTTTGGTAAATGTATCAATTTTTTATAGGGCTATAGATTTTGTGCCAAATTGTGCAACATATTTTCTAAAGAACATAATTTTACATGAAGTATTACAACTTTAAGTAATAATTTTAAAAAGTTAAGAGCAATAATTGATCACATTGTGTCCAGTCCATGTATTTAACAAAGTTGCTTCTGGAGGTCTCTAATCTCTAGGTTCTGTACTCAGGAATTACCCTATCTAAAAACCTAAATTTTTCCATTATCCCTACCTTTGAGAGTATTCAACATTTCTGCATTAACACTAAAAAAAGTATGTCTTTGCTTCAGATAAAAAATTCAACACTTACCCAGTGCCAGGCACATATTTACTTATCAATATATGTTAGCTCTAATCGTTATGCATCTATTATATCTTCAAAGAATATTGAATTTAACAATAATATAAATAATTATGGAACGAGGAGAACTACTATCACAATGGCCTATTGTAAAGTGTTACTTCTGACTCCCTGTATCCAGAATCTACCCTAAGCTATACAGTTACTACAGCCTTGCTCCAATGTAACTGTTTTCAAGCTCATCGTGGTTTCAACTATGTCCTTGAAGGGTGAGCCATTGTAAGAAGGAGCTGGTGCTTCAGGAACTAAACTTTTTTGGGTAGAACCCAAGACGCATGTGACATATCTTAAATTGTTTTTTATAGTTAATTGTGTTTTAGGGGCTTTAAGAAAGAAGGTTTATTGTTATATAATTTCCTTTGAGAGCCTTGCAAATAAAAGGAAAAGGTAACTCAAAGGCCATTTTATCCAACCTCAGGAGTTAACTTCTCAGCAGCTCCCAGGAATTTAAGACCTATGGAGAAAAAAAATAGTGTTATTAAAAATTGCCCTCTTTTATCAAAAGCAACTCTATTTCCATTATTTCTGATTGGAAAAAGATGTACAAGACACAGTTGTTGCTCTCAATCCCTTGGGAACACAGATGAGTAAATATAAACAATGATACGATATCTGATAACAAAAGGCTCTGAGAGCACAGAAAGAGGGAATGATTTGCCCTCCTTTGTCAGTCAAAAGAGTTATTCGTTCTTTCAATAAAAATGTAGTTAGTGCTTCCTAGGAACCAGTCACTGTGATCTGTGATGGACACTGGTGAAAATATGGTACACAAGACCCAACCCTACTGTCAAGGTCGATAACAAAAGCTGAGGAGCTAACACATTGGAGAGAAAGCTAAAACTAAGTAATCGAATTTGGCATATCGTGATCTTAGTGAGAGCAGTTTCCGTAGAATGGTGAAAATAGTTAAAAAATTAGAATAGAAAGAGGAAGTCGCGGCTGCTGATGTAGAATATATATATATTTCTTTCAAGCATGTTAGTGGTAGAGAGAAGGAGAGAGAAAGGCCGGGAGCTTGGTTCTCCTTCTTGCCTGTACAGTACCCTTTGTTCCATCCGCTCTGCTGGTTCCATCACTGTGCTGCTCACTTCTTGGATGGTGAGCAGACTGGGATCATTGGAAAGGCTGGCAGGCTCTTCCCACGAGAACTTCCTGGGTGACATTTGCCATGGGAATTCTGCAAGGCAGGGAAGCTGCCCACAGCCACACAGGCTCAGGATCTCTAACTTGTTAGTGTCACTGAGTTAGTATGCCTTGAGGATATTCACTCATATTAACAGAGCTCTCAAGACACTAGTCCATAAAACCCGAATACCAATTCTTAATTCACAATGAACTGTACTGACAACTCCTAGTGCATACCAGCGTCTGCCCGTCAGGCTTGGGGAGTGTCCCCCAAAATTCATATGTTGAAGTCCTAGCCCCTAATGTGATGGTATTAGGGAGTGGGGCCTTTGGGAGGTGATTAGGTCATGAGGGTGGAGCACTCATGAATGGGATTAGTGCCTTATAAAAGGACCCCAGAGAGCTCTCTCACCCAATCCGTCGTGGGAGGACACAGTGAGACGGTGGCAGCTGTGGACCAGGAAGCAGGCCCTCACCAGATCTTGAATCTGCCGGCAGCCTGATCTTGGACTTCTTGGTCTCCAGAAGGGTGAGAAATAAATGTTGGTTGTTTAAGCTGCCCATCCTATGGTATTAGTGTCACAGCAGCACAAACTAAGACAATGAACATGAACTCAGAACAGGGAACACTATATGTTCCTGTTAAACGTCTAAAGCTCTTCAAGTCCCAATGCTGCAGCTTCCTCTGTCTGTGATGGGGAGCGTCACCCCAGGCACTGTGCTGTGAGGCACACTGTGCCTCTTAGACGCCATCTCCTCTGAGAATCCATCAATGATCAAACTGTTGATGAGTGGATTCTTCAGGGAGGATATTCCAAATCTTTAAGACCCCATACAACATGGGCTCCAGCCAAGTGGAATGCCAGCAGGAGGGCTGCAGGGCTGGAAGCTCCTTGCTCTGCCAGCTGCTGGGCTGTGGGGAGTTCCAGGGCGGCTGGGAGAGAAGAGGAGCCCTAGGGGCTGGGGGCCATGGCTGCAGGAAAACTGGCTGTGACTATTTCATCTTCAGCTGCTGACAGGCTGACTGGCAGCCCCCTCATGTGTGTGAATGCCTCGATCATGGCCAGGCTGCCTTGGAAGTCTTGGGGCCACTCTCTCTCTCCTGGAGACTGCTCATTTCCGTCCGAGTCCATTTAGTGCTGAATCAGGATTTAGTTCTCAGAGGAAAACTCCATTTCCAAATTCTTGAAGACACTCCATTGTTACCCCAGGTTATTATTTCTAATAAAAATTAGCAAATTGCAACGGGGTTGATATTTTTCTTCCTCAGAGCCTTCTATAGTAGGTAATGCATTGTAGGTACTTTTAAATGCTTTCTAATGAATAATTAGGTGAATGAACAAAGAACCTGACCTAGTAGCTGTATGTTCCTTTAAACTGATATCTGTTACTTTCATCAAAAGTTTGTTAACTAACAGACTGTTAATACAAAGATAACTTATGGATTAGCTTATCACTGGTAGCTCTTAGCAGTCCGTAGATTTCAACTGCAACACATTCACTCAGTGATTTTAATGATATGGAATCTTTAGCTATCTTTGGGGTTATGAAAACATAGAAAGAGGTGATTTTGGTTTTGAGTTTCAACTGTGTAACAAAAATTAACATTTCCTTAAGAATCAATGAGACAAACTTTTAATTGTGTCTATGCTATAGGTATGATCATTCAGAAATCATTGGGAGGTCACAGACAGAGAGCCCCGTCTGGTCCCAGGCACATGAGCCACAACTGCCAAGTATAAGAAAATAAATGTATTTTTTTAACTTTAAAATAATTATTAAATCATCTTCTCATTTTTCCTCCCGAAGTAATTGCATGAATCATTGGTTCTGACCAGCCTTTCTATTCATATAACATTGCATCTAGTAATCCATTTAAATGGAAACTTTTCTCTTTAATTTCTTCTTTTATATTTTGTAAAATAGAAGGAACAAAAACTCTGAGTGTAGTGGGTTTCTGGGCTTACACTTGAGAAGTGTGGAAATCTATATGGATAATTGCCAAGAAGGCATCGTCAAGGTCCTGCTTTAATGAGTAAAAATGCCATTCCTGGGCAGTTATAGTGGAAACCAATCCATCTGCAATTTGCATAATACCAAATACTGAGGGAGTTTCTCAATGAATGTTAATTGATGATGATTGAGATTATTAGAGGAGATATTTTAAGGTGAGAAGAAGCTAAACCGGATAAATTCAATAGAGGAAACTGATCCAGAAGCGTTAATACCCTCATGAAGTCAGTTGTGTCCCAGAGTATCTTAGCAGTCTTCCAGAAACATACAAATGCTCTAGCAGTCAGGCAGCTGGCTTACACATCCCGAGGAGAAAGATAAGGGTGAAGACTGAGGGAGAAAACAGAATTTCCCAATCTCCTTCCAGCCAAGTCCTAAGGGTCCTCGTCTTAATACCTACTCCTTTTCCCAACACTGTCAAGCCCCCCTTCTTTACTGGCTCTACCTTCAGACACACACACACACACACACACACACACACACACACACACACACACACACCCCTTCCCTAGCTTAAAAAAAGTAAACTTGCCTGGATGCTCCTATAGCTACTTTTCAATTTTTCCCTTCCACTCACTACAAACTTCTACAAATGACAAACGTTCTATATGTTTCCACTTCCTCATCGTTCATTCCCTCCACAAGTGTATTCCGTTCCCCACGACTCTACTGAAAGTGCTAGAAGTTATTTCATAAGCTTCATAATCTCTGTGGCACGTCACTCTGCTCACCGTATTTACCACTTGGTGACCTACTCCACCTTTAAAGCCCTTGCTCCACTGCTGTGAGGATCCCACTCTCTCCTGGGTCTCCTCATGTCACCTCCAGATCTTTCCCTGGTTCTCTTTTCATTTCCTTGACTACCTGCTCTTTTCTCTCTCTGTATTGACTCCCCAAGGAAATCCATCAGTTATCCCAATATCCACTCTAAAAATGTAACCTCTCTGATGATGGCCCCCATTCTATATCTTCAGCCTTGTCCTCTCATGGGGGGTTCTACTGTTGGCCAAAAGTCTGGAAATGAATCTTGTTATTGTATTTTTTCACAAGTTGAACTCTCTTGAATGCTTCTTTTTGGGTAAGTTAAAGGCTTATCAGCAAAAATCAGAGACAAATTTTCTGAGGAAATGCATCACGTGTATGTGCAGGAATTGATGGAAATGCTGCATTTTGTACAACATTCATTTTGATTTTGCATTGAATATGCATTGCTCAGGAGGAGCAATACATTGAACACATCATGTAACGTCATTGTATTGTTGTAACAATATTTTAAACGACTTCTTATGCATATTTGCTAAAAGTTTCCAGACTTTAGAGCCACCCTATACTTCTGTACCTTTGAATGATCACTGCATAAATTCTTCTGGGATACTTCCTGCCATCTCAAAGTCTCAATGCTATTTATTTGAAGAACTTGCGTTGAGTATCAGGTGCTGTGCTAGGGTTTGGGATACAAAGACAAATGATCCATAAACCCTATTCAAGACATCCTGAGATAAACTCTTGATCTTTCTCTGTTCTGAAACCAGGAGCTTTCCCAACTCCCCTGCCATTCTCTTAATCAGCCAAGTTAAATATCTTAGTATCACCCTTGATTAACTCTTCTTGTTTATTTCTCATATTGGTAAATCTTCAATATTGGGTTAATTTTTTTCTTTAAAATAGTTGTCCTATCATCTGTTCCTTTATGTTTCCATGGCATATTGTCACAATGCTGGTTTAAGCCCTTTGCATTGCAAACCTAGATATGTCAATAGTCTCCCAGGTGTTCTTTATAACTCTATCCACTCCCCTTCTTCCAATCCATGTAGTACATCACTGCCAGACCAATCGTCCATAAAGGTCCATCTAGAATATCCCTTCATTCCCTGCTCAACACCTTAATGTGCCCCATCTTGTTAAGATGGGAGCTTGACTTCACTGGTCTGTCTTTCTCTCTCATTTAAGCTTATGATGCCTACTCTCGGTATGTTTGTCTTCTCATGGACACCTTGGGTTAAGCAAAGAATTTGTACATATGAAACTAAAAGCACAACCCATAAAGCTTTTTTAAAAGTCTTAAATTGGTTTTTATAAAAATTTAAAACTTTTGCTCTGCAAATGATACTGCTAAGAGAATGAAAAGAGCCAAGCTACAGATTGGGAAAAATATATTAGTAAATTACATTTCCAAAAAAAGGACTTGTATCCAGAATATACAAAGAACTCTCAAGACTCAACAATAAGAAAACAAACAACACAATTTTTCAAATGGGCAAAATATTTGAATAGACACTTCACCAGAGGAAATATACAGATGGCTAAATGACAAATAAGCACATGAAAAGATGCTCCACGTCATTAGCCATTCACGGAAATATAAGTTACAATTACAATAAGATACCACCATCTACCTATGAGAATGGCAAAAAAAAAAAAAAAAAAAAAACACCCTACTGACAATACCAAGTGCTGACAAGGATGCAGAGCAACTGGAATGCTCACGTATTGCTGATGGGAATCCAAAATGGTACAGACACTCTGGAACAGGTTGGCAGTTTCTTATAAAGTTAAAAATACACTTACCATATGACCCAGCAATCCCATTTAACCTAGAGAACTAAAAACTTATGTTTACAGAAAAAAACCTGTACATAAATGATTATAGCAACTTCATGCATAATTAGCAAAATTTGGAAACAATCTAAATGCCCATTCATAGGTAAATGGATAAGCAAGATGTGGTACATCCATACAATGGAATACTTTTCAGGAATAAAAAGAAACAAAGTCTTGATACACAAATAACATGGATGGATCTCACAGGCAGTGAACTGAGTGAAAGGAGCTAGTCTTAAAATGTTACATATTATGTGACTCCATTGAAATGACACTTGGAAAAGGCAAAACTATAGGAAAACTATAGGGAGGAGAAACAGAAGAGTGGTTGCAGGGGTTAGGGTGTGGGGAGTGGTGAGTAAACAGAGATGGTGCTAGGGAAATCTTGGTGGTCATGGAACTGTCCTGTATCCTAATTGTGTTCATGATTATGTGAATCTATCTATACATGCATTATAACACATTGAATTGTATAGCAAAAAAATGTTATTTTTTTAACATAATGTTAAATTATGTTAATTTAACAAAATTTTAATAGTGATAAAAACTTGAATTAAGTGGCTATATATAATTCTAGAACCATCTCTATTGTTATTTACGTTGCTTAGAATGTTTTGCTATTAAAAACAACCATGAAACTAATGCTAACGAATGTATTTAATAAAAATTATACTTATAGCAATTAAAAATGCTATAGTGCTCTTTTTAAATGATATTTTCTTTGTAAATATATTGAGTGCCTTTGATATTAAGGTAAGGGGTACAAAAGAGTTACCCATGTTCCATAAACATTTTTTTGCATAGCTACAAAAATACAACAAATGATATTTGTAATATTTATGAGTTAAAGATAATTATGAGACAGAAAAATATGCATAATACTAGGTAATAAAATAATAATTATGATAATGATTATAATAGCTATGAATTAAAATATCAATTGTAAGTATAATGACCATCATATTAGTTAGTTTAAAATGTTATGTTAAACATTCAATGAGGATAGAGATTGTAAAGAGAACCCGTACATATTTGAGAATACAGCCATGTGCTGCATAACGTTGTTTCAGTCAACGACGGACCACATATATGATGGTGGTCCCATAAGATTATAATGGAGCTGAAAACGTTCCTATGGCTTAGTGACACTGTAGTTGTCATAACGTTGTAGTGCAATGCATTACTCATGTGTTTCTGGCGATGCTGGTGTAAACAAGCCTACTGCACAAGCATATGTACAGGCATATCTCATTTTATTGCCCTTCGTTTTATTGAACTTTGCAGATATTATGTGTTTTACAAGACTCTCCAGCAGCAAAAAAATTACAATTTTCTGAAGGCTCAGATGGTGGTTAGCAATAAAGTATTTTTTAATTAAGGTATGTACATTGTTTTTTTAAGACATAATGCTATTACACACTTCATAGACTACAGTATAGTGTAAAGGTAACTTTTTTTTTCGCTGGGGAAGAGTCACCCTGACCTAACATCTGTTGCCAACCTTCCTCTTTTTTTTTTAGGTGAGTTTCTGTCACAGCATGGCCACTGACAGAGGAGTGGTGTGGTTCTGTGCCCAGGAACCAAACCTGGGCTGCCGAAGCTGAGTGCGCCAAACTTTAACCACTAGGCCGTCAGGGTTGATCCAAACATCACTTTTATATGCACTGGAAAACCAAAAAATTCATGTGACTTGCTTTATTGCAATATTTGCTTTATTGTGGTGGCCTAGAACCGAACCCGCAATGTCTCTGAGGTCTGCCTGTACGGTATGTAATACTTGATAATGGTAATAAATGACTATGGTACCAGTTTATATATTTACTCTACTGTACTTTTTATCATTATTTTAGAGTGTACCTTTTTTACTTATTAAAAAGAAGTTACGTAAAACAGTATGTCATGTTATGCCAGCAGCAGCCTCACACGTCTCGTGTTTACTGTGTCTCTTGACTGTATCATCTTCTCCTGTGCTTGGTTTAACCTCATGTTGTTTTGTTCATCATGGCTCCTCAATGTACAAAAGCTACTGGTAATGTTTCCAGTAAGAGGCCATGTTGAGTGATTGACATGGAAACAAAATTAAAAGTGATTAGGACTACAAAGGTGGAAAATCAGTGATGGTTACTGCTCACCAGTCAGGCGTGTCCCATTCCACCATAGCTATGATCTTGAAGAACATGACCAAAGTGATAGAAGCTGTTAAAGGATCTGCTTCACTGAAGGCAACAAGACTAAAAATATTTGAGAAGGGCCTATATGAGACATGGAGACACTTTTAATGACCTGGATTAAAGACCAGACACAGAAGCATATCCCTCTCAGCACCATAATGATCACAGCCGAAGTGAAAATTTGTGTGTGATGTTGAAAGAAAAGGCTGGATCTGACTACGATTAAATGATTCAAGAATCATTATTCATTATATAATGTGAAAGTGCTGAGTCTGCGAGTGGTGATGCGAAGGCAGCTGAAGAATTTTTGGAAGCTCTAGATAAGCTGATTGTAGAGGAAAATTACTTGCCAGAGAAAATATTCAATATGGATGAAAGCTCCCGATTCTGGAAATGGATGCCTGAGAGGACTTTCATCCATAACAAGGCCAAGTCAATGCCAGGTTTCAAGACTTTTAAGATCAGCATAACTGTCTTGCTCGGAAGCAATGTTGCAGGCTACAAATTGAAACCCTTTGTGATCTGGCACAGTGAGAACCCCAGGGCCTTGAAGCATATTAGTAAGCACACACTGCCAGTGTCCACAGGAGCAGTAAGAAGTCAGGGGGGACCCAGCTCCTCTTCCAAGATGCCTCCTGAATTGCTCTGCCAGCGAAATGGAGACGTACTGTTTGGAGAATAACATAACTTTCAAGATTTTGCTTATTGTTGATAATGCTCCTGGACATCCTCCTTTTATTTGTGATCTTCATCCCAACATCAAAGTGGTCTTTCTCCCTCCAAACACCACCTCTTTGATCCAACCAATGGATCAAGGAGTCAGCAGATTTTAAGGCCTACTACCTGAGGAGGACCTTTGCCAGGCTATTGCTGCAAGTGAGGAAGACACTGGTTGGAAGGATTCCAACACCTGTGACTGCATCAAGAACCTTGTTTGGATTTGGGGTGATGTCACCAAGGAGTGTATGAATGGCATCTGGAAGAAGATACTCAAGAAGTTCATCCATGGCTTCAAAGGATTTGTCGAGGATGAGGAGAATGCAAAAATCAACCAGGCTGTGGCTGAGATGGCAAAGAACTTTAACCTAGGTGTGGATGAGGATGACACTGAGGAGCGCTTAGAGGTGGTTCCTGAGGAAGTGACTAATGAGGAGTTGTTGGAACTAGAACAGGAATGCATAGCTGAAGAAGAGGCAAGAGAAAAGGAGACTGGAGGAGAAGAAAAAGAAGAAGAACCACCAAGAAAATTCAGTGAAGGGTTTACCTGAAGCTTTTGCAGACCTCAACAAGCTCCTTAAAAAGTTTGAAATGGACCCCAACACCAAAATAGAGAGGAATGTGTATGGTTCATTATCTGCTTACAGGCAAATCTATGATGTAAAAAAGAAACAAACCAAGCAAACCACCATGGATACATTTCTGAAAAGATTGACACCTCCTCAAGAAGAGCCTCAGGCAAGTCCTTCAAGAGGTATTCTAGAAGGCGGCATTGTTATCCTAGGAGATGACAGCTCCATGTGTGTTATTGCCCCTGAAGACCTTCAGTGGGACAAGGTGTGGAGGTGGAAGACAGTGATACTGATGATCCTGACCCTGTGTAGGCCTAGGCTAATGTGTGTGTTTGTGTCTTAGTTTTTAATTAAAAAGTTTAAAAAGTAAAAAAATAAAATAAAAATTTTAAAAATAGAAAAATCTTATAGAATAAGGACATAAAGAAAGAAAATATTTTTGTACAGCTATACAAGGTCAAAAGCTTAAAAAAAATAAAAACTTTATAAAGTAAACTTTACAATGTTACAATAAGCTAAGGTTAATTTATTAGTGTAGAAAGAAAAATACTTTTTATAGATTTAGTGTAGCCTAAGCATACAGTGTTATAAAGTCTGCAGCAGTGCACAGTCATGTCCTAGGTCTTCACATTCACTCACCATCACTCACTGACTCCCCCAGAGCTGCTTCCAGTCCTGCAGGCTCCATTCGTGGTCAGTGCCCTGTACAGGTGCACCATTTTTTATCTCTTACACCGCATTTTTACTGTACCTTTTCTATGTTTAGATATTTTTACACAGACAAATACTTACCATTGTGTTACAACTGCCTCCAACAGTGTTCAGTACAGTAACATGCTGTGCAGGTTTGTAGCCTAGGAGCAATAGGCTATACCATACAGGCTAGGTGTGTGGTAGGCTATACCATCTAGCTTTGTGTAAGTACACTCTATGTTGTTCGCACAAGGACAAAATTGCCTAATGTTGCATTTCTCAGAATGTGTCCCCATCATTTAGTGACGTTTGACTATATACCATTGTGAAGAAATGCCAGGTGATACAGCTAGCAGGGGATTTCTATGAATCTGCTTATACAAGTCTTCCCAACACAGAAACTTGTACAGAGTGGAAAACCACAAAACATCACCTTAAAAACAACCTTGAGCCCCAAACTGATAAGATATTGGCATTTTCCATAAAAACTCAATGTACACTTTATATTTCTAATATGCCTTACCTACTCTCTGTAAGACATTCAACATGTATTTGTTGAATACATTTGAATTAATCTACTGCAGCAAAAATAAAGCTAAGTAAACAATACGAATTCAACTTGTGAAGAAAAGAGAAGGCCTGATGTGCAGGGAGATAGAATGTCAAGATGGTGCCTGACATTCTAGATGCCAAAGAGACTTCCACAATATTCCTGTACTGCGTGTAAAAGAGACGTGGAAATGACACATTTTCAGGATAGTCCATTGAAACTACAACCAAACCTGCCTGCTCTAACCTGGACATTCGACTAATACAGGCCAGTGATGAGTATACTCACCAACCTAGGGCAGCTGAGAACTGAATGTATAGTGTGTGTGTGTGTGTGTGTTTGTGCAGTTCAAATTTTTTTTTTAGTAGTACAAATTTTAAAAATCAAAGATTTGGCTTAGGGATGTAGAAAGCTTAAAAGAATGTCACTTCATCACGCATGACAAAAACTGTCAAACTGACTGTGAGTTCATCAGTTTCCTTGAACCCGTCAGAGAGCTGAGGTCATAGGATAACCAACTAGACCAAAATCTTAAGTACTGACAGGCATCTGCAGGGAGAGACAAGATACGGCCACTTGCTTACCTAGGGCAGACACAACCAGCCACTTGTGGGAGAATTCAGCCCACATAGTCAACAGATTGGCGGAGGCTGAGTGTGGCTGGCAGATGGATGTGGCACCCCTGGGAGCTGCGGGTACAGGAGAGTTTGCACCCTCTTGCTGGCTCTTCTCCGTGAACCCCACATCTAGTGCCCTGAGAGAGCACCCCTAGTCTTGGAGGCCTGAAGAGCGGAATAGCAGCCTCTGCTGCAGGGGTAGGAAACCCCCAAGAGGACCTTTCTCCTTTATCTCCCCTAGGGAACAAGAGCCTTCAGCTGTGAGGGAGGCGGGTCACAAACGTTGTGAAAACCCCTTGCAGCTGAGAAAGGGAACAGAAAACAATCCTCCACCCCTAGTTCCAGTTTGCCTAGGACGGACGTGGGACTTGCAGTGCAAAAACTGGGGAAGTCCCTGCCAGCTGGGAGGAAGTGGTCACCCTAACCCTGGCTGAGGCTCTGGAATGCTCTTGGGTGATCTACCACCACCACAGCGGAGGGAGGGACAGGAGCACAGAGAAGGCCACACCCCTGGGCACAGGGCCTGCCAAAGACTGAGGCTGTGACAACAGAGCTCCCCCTCCCACCACCGGGCCCACGGCTGAGTGACAAGTGACAAGTGGCCGTGGGTATTGCTGGGAGGGGGCCCAGAGTGTGGAAACAGACCTGCTCAGAGTGGCAGTGCAAAGGGAAGCCCTAAAGCTGAGGGTGGAGCTGACGTTGAGAAAAAACTGCCAGCAAACCCGCCGCCAGCTGAAACACAGGTTCAGTGGAGGAATCAGATGCCCCTGGTGCACTGAGGGTGACACGGAGGGAGGGAATTGCAGACTCAGCCCAACTCCTAATCAAACTCAAACACTGCAATTCTAGCAGAAGCACGGGTTTATGCATTTCCAGGCATAAAAGCTATTTTCCTCATCTCTACTGTCCTAAACAAGGTGTCTGGCTTTCAACAAAAAATTACGAGGCATATGAAAAGGTGAGAAAAGACAACACACTGTCAAAAATACAGCAATCGACAGAACCAGACTCCGATATGGCCGAGATGTCGGAACTGCCTGACAGGGAGCCTAAAACAACTCCGAGTGACGTGATAAAGCTCTAGTGGACAAGGAGCACAACAGGCAAGATCAGGTGGGTAATCGCAGCAGAGGGACGGAAACTATAAGAAGAATCAATCAAACTGAAATGCAAGAAATGAAAGCCGCAGCAACAGACTTGACAAAGAATCGGTGAACTTGGTGACTGGTCGATAGAAATTACCCAAACTGAAACACAGAGGAAAAAAGTTTGAAATCTCCTAGGTATTTACCCAAGAGGATTGAAAACTTGTGTTCACACAAAAACCTACACATGAATGTTTATCCTATCTTTTCATAGTCACCCCAGACTGGAAACAACCCAAATACTTTTCAGCCAGCGAGCAGATGAACAAAGCACAGCACAGCCACTCAATGGAACACTGTTCAGCTATAAGGAGGACTGAACTACTGATACTTGCAACAACGTTGATGAATCTCAAGTGGATTTTGCCAAGTGAAAGTAACCAGACCCAAAAAGCCATATATCATGTGATCCCATTGATATAACTTTCTGGAAAAGGCCAAAACAGGGGTAGAAAACAGATGTGTGGTTGGCAGGGACTGGAGTTGGGGGGAGTGGCTGCCCACACAGGGCAGCACCAGGGAACTTTGGGAGAGATAGACCTGCTCCCTAGCATGACTGTAGTGGTGGACACACGGCTCCAAGCATCTGTCACAACCCAGAGAGTTATACACCACCTCAAGTGGATTGTACTCTAGGTAGATTACCCAAAAACATACCAGGGTGTGGAGTACCCCAAAATGGAGTACGTGCTCTAACAAATGCAGTAACCTAACGTTACCCCAACAACACCACCACACAACACAGGTGGGGAAGAGAACCCACCTAAGTCACTCTAGAAATCAGTATTTTGATCAAATACCATTAAGGCTAAAGAAAAAATGATGGTACAGACATACTATATTCTGGTTAGTAAATGTGTTTCTCACAGAGATATGAGTGGGAAATTCGGAACCTACTTGTGTATACACACTAGAATTGAACAAGAAAGTAAATATATTGTAAATTCTGAGAGCCAGGTTTCTAACTATCAGAGAAGCAATGAACCCTGTGGTACTGGATTGGAATTGAATTGGAATTATGAACTCATAGCTTTTGACATACATATATATATATATATATATATATACACACACACACACACACACACACACAGGCAGACCAATAAAGATATAGAAATAAATATAAATTGTGTGTTTTTATGGGGTTAATATGATATATATCATGTATACACATGTACTTGTATATGTACACATACATACGTATTATCTATTTTTTGTTGAATCAAATTGATGCACCCTCCTTTAAGACCAGCTCAATGCCACCTCCTCACGAAGCTTTCCAGTTTTCCCTTTGCAGATCCCAATTCGCTTTGTAATTCTCTTGTAGCACTGATCAGATTTGTCTTGTACTTTCGTCTACATCTCAGATGCCCTTCCAGATAGCAGACTCTTAAAGGTCTTGCTTGACTCTCATCTTCTACAGCATTCTCCATGATCTCTTAGATAGTACAGGCACTCAGTGAATTACTGAATTGAATTTAAGGTTAGACATCTCCAGACACAAACCTGAGTGTCTAGGAATCAACATGCCCTTGAGGTAATTAGATCTCTTCAGGCCGGGTTCCCCAGGGCCTTGGAAAGTCCAAGGATTCTCTTCAGGGGTCAATCCTGGGCCCTCCACTCCTTCCTTTCATTCTCCTCAACATCATCTAATCCCTATGGCTATGAAAACTCAACACTGATGATCCTTGAATGTATGTATCAAGCCTTCACTTCTCCTCACAGGAACTTGGACATCTTCCTGTTTCCCCCTGCCCATCCCTTTCTCCCCATTTGCCTCCAACTCATCAGGAAGCCCTGTGCCAACGCCCTTCCAATTCTCCCCAGTTAACCTGCTCCCGACCATCACTCTGTCATCTAAGCCATCTTCATCTCTCCCCGAAACTTTTGAAAGCTGTTCATCCTTTACACTCTTTATTTCATTTCATCTGATTCTTCATAAAGCAGTTAGAATGATTATTTTAAAAGTCTAACTCATATCACGTGTCTAAGTTGTTGAAAAGTCTTCAGTAGCTTCCCATTGTACTTAGAATATAATCCCGTCACTTTATTTTTTGGTCCTCAAAGCTCTGCACACAACTGCGCTCCCCGTCACGAGCCTCCTGTCAGTTCCTCAAACTCAGCTGCCTCTTCACGTCCTCAGAGCTTTTGTGACTAGTTAACTTCTGCTAGAGCAGAGCTTCTCAAATTATCTGCGGTAAGGGATCAGATCTTTTTTTCCCTCAATTTATCATGGAATTATACTTTGTAAAATACAGTAAAAATCAACTACAAGAAAAAATGTTTAAAGAAATATGTTTTATTTTTAGATTTAACAGACATAAAGGTAGTCATCACATTACTATAAATGTTTCAAATGCTGATTCTCAATTTCTGAACAGATCTCATTACAGCTCAAGAACAGTTTGCTGACGAGACTGATCTGTGGGCTACTGAGTGGCCAGTGTTAGAGTACCATGTGTGTGGCTGATTCCATCTGCTCTTTAAGGTGCTCAGCTTAAATGTCTCTTCCTCGAAGAGTCTGCCCCTGACCAAGCTATCGAATGAGGTCCGTCCCCCTTTACAATGTTTTCTATCACTGCAGCCTGTTTGTTTCATTCACAACACTTACCTAAATCACACTCACATACACACGCACATTTCTCTGCTCACTTGATTCCCTGCCTCTTCCTCATAAACTCCAGGTGGCAGGGACTGTGGCCATTTTTTTCACTAATACATACCAATTGCAAAGGCAAAAATGTCAAATTTGATTCGAGACTAATGAATTTCTCAGAGCCTTTAATGTGCTAATATGAAGTGTGAAATTCCAAGAGAGGGTTATAAAGTGCAGAGTTTCCCAAACCCATTTCACCAATAGACCCTTTCTATACTCTAAAATACAGTGTAGGAAATAATGATCTAGAGAAATATCCAGAAATTTTGTATATGTTAAAACTACTTTTACCAGGTTATAAAGTTTAATTTACATTAACATTTAAACTTAACCTGCTATCATTATTTTGCGAGTGGACAAAGTAGAGAATTGGAATTATGCCGGAGACTTAGTGGGATAGGGGTGTGTGACACCCATTTGCCCATTTTTCTCTTGGCTTCCTTTCTACCTTTCCATATTCTGGGGCTGAAACACTGAAAATTAAACTTCCCAGCTTTCTCAGCCAGATGACTTCTGAACAGGTTCTTCCAAAAAGAGTCACTGGCAGGAGACTGGAGAGCTGAAGGAAAGGAAAATTTTAAAAATTTCTGTTTCCGAAAGCAGAGGGCAGCCTCAGGCTTCAGCGGCCTTCTGGCCTTGTGGACTGTGGCTGGCAGTCCAACACAGTCCAGTTCCAGAAGCAAAATGCCGCCACAAAGCTTCCAGCAGCTGCAGCAGGGATGACACGAGTTTGGCAGTGGCGTGGCTTCTGGCCTCCAGCAGTGTCCACTGTGAGCGGCCTCCTGGGTCTGCCAACACAGCGTCCTCCCTGTATTCCTCCAGCGGGGCTGGTAGGGACTTGCTGCAGTCACTGACCCTTTGTGACCCCACCGTCTGCCTTTTGCCCCATCGGGTCTTCCAACACTCTTGAAACCAATTCCTTGTATGAAATGCCCCTCCATTCGAAACACCTAGAGTGGTTTCTGTTTTGCTGACTGGACAGAGTAGACATACAGTAACCCATCAGTGAGATGCCCATGAAACAATAAGTAAAAGGAATTGTCCTAATAAATTGTCATAATAATGGTGCAGCCAGGTCAACTGAAACATTGTTGGAAAGAAATATTTATGTCGAAAGACTAAAATGCAGTTGCAAGAAAGAATTTAATATCTTTTTGAACATCTAGAATGAAAGTAATATTTTTAAGTTTTCAAATATTACTGATTCAGGAGGACACTGAGAAATAATAATAGTTTATGGATATAAAGAAGCTGGAAATGTGATTCAATATTGCATAATCAGAAGCAAGTTACAGAAATATATTCTGAACTCATTTAATGCCTGCATATTCCATGATCAGAGAAGAAACAATGACATAGAGATTTTTGAATGCCATTACATGGGAAATTAGTTATGAATTTTCAAAGTAAAATGGTAAAAACACTGACAAAGTCAGCACTGTTCTGAGCTATATACAACTCAGGAACTCTAATCCAGGTGAGGAAATTTCAAATCCTCTCAAACAACCTTAAGATAAATTGTGCCTGAAATATCTCACTCACCTTTGATTAGCACTGTACCAGAAAGACAGAGACAGAGTGAACGGAGAATGAGGAAAAACAGCTTCGTATTGAGGAAATTGATTTATGAAAAATAAATAGGAACAAAATCTGTTCAACTTTCCAAAGAGATGACTAAGGAATGATGACAGTCTATAAATATTTGAAAGGCGTAAACATCCAGTAGGGGAGGAATTATTTAGCATGTTATAAAGAGCTATAATTACTGCTTCTGGGATGAAATTAGACAACCAACATGTAGAGCATTCAAAACCACCTTCCTTGGGATACCGGAGACCTGCATTTGAAAAGATAGGGTGACTTTTGGGAGAACTGAATCCTTTTGTCTGCTTTTTTTAATTTCTGTTTTAAAAAAAATGTAATCAATTTAACAAAGAGAGGCATAAATCTCTTCTTAAGTGTAAGTACAATAAACACATGATTATTTTATTTATTTTGCACACTCCTTTGTTCTAAAAGATTCTCAGGTGGCTCACTCAATTATTTGGCAATAAAACACAGAAGACATAAAATCCATCAATACCTCCCCATCGAATGCTAATCTTTTCCACTAGACTGACTTACTAGCAATGAGCAAAACTCACTAATTGGAATTTTGTCTCAACATTACCAAAGGATTGTAAATCATTGATCCAGACTAATTGGAGTTATGTGTTAATTGAGCTAAAGACAAATGCCGCTGCTTTATATTGAAAAGAATCAAGGTTTTATTTGCCCTTGACACTAATTACTGCCTCTTTCTGGAATTGCTTCTTTCCCTGTAAAGGACCTACATATCCAGCCACAACCACTATCCTGTGCCCACTTTCTGTATCTCATGTGGGATGTCCTGCTGTTTCCTCAAACTCAGCAGACTCCATACCAAACTCATTTGACATACAATTAACATTTGCTGCACACTTTATGTATGCCAGGCCCTGTGCTGCTGAGCTAGGGATGAAATCGTGATTATGAAAGAATCCCTACAGAGAGGCGCGCCTGGATCTTATCTCCCCACCATCAGCCATTTCCCAAGTTTTAAACGACCTAATTCTGTTGTAAGCACTATCTAAGGCTGGGTTCCCAAGAAATACACGATTTATGGAGATGCTGGTGTTCGTGATTTGTTGAAGAAGTGCTCTCAGGATCAAAGGAGTCAGGTAAGCAAGATGGGGCAGGAGAATGAGCTAAACTAGGTGTGGGCCCAGTTGGGGTCTGGCTTTAGCCTGGTCCGCGGGAGCTCTGGAGCATCAACTGTACACTGAGTTGACCCACCTGAAGACAAGAAGGATGGCCTTTTGTATGCCCATGTCAATAATCATTGACCGTGGGCTGCCACCTCCCCAGAGAGCAGTGTGTGCAACCTCAGTGTTTATGTCCCATTCTTTCAGTGGATGGCAATTTTCTGGAGAAAGGGGCAACTGTGAGTAATTACCAGCCACCCCTCAAAACAGCTGGGGGACGTATGAACCGTCTGGTCAAGGGCACCTGACTGGCTACCAGCCACACCTCTGTGAACACCGCCACTGCCCTAGCCACTTAGGGTCACAACTCTGATTCCTGTCAAGCTATGCTGGATTGGTCACTAAATCTCACCTTTATACTCTTTCCTGTGATCTTCCTTTCTTACGTTTTCCCAGCCACCACTTGGAGCAGTCCAAGTTATTACTGACTCACACTTAACCTGCAATCATATTCTCCTAATAGTCTCAAGATTTCCAGAGGCAAAAAAGGCTCCACAGGTGGGCAAAGCCACTGGGCGGGGACTGGGGTGTACTGGAAAGTGCTCTCCTCGGCCCCAGGTGGGTGCACCCAGTGTTGCAGATCTTCTGATATTTTAAGAGAAGTCAGAAATCCAAATTTTTATGTGAAGTCTTCTAAATTTTATATGTGGTAACTGATTCTAGATTGTTTTGGTTTTTGTTTAATTTCTGTGTGAGGGAAAAGGAAAAACACATCTGCAGGTCAAAGTACCCACCACAGCAATTTCGCAAATTCTGGTCAAAAGCCTATGAGAAGAGATGACAATTAAATAAACAACTATAGTTCAAAGTGAAGGGAGATGAAAGTCTCAGAGGAGACCAAGATAAAGTGCTGTGGGGGTTCAGGAGAAAGGAAACAGACCCTGAGGCCTCATGAATAAGGCGCTTGTCTTCATTAGATTTCCCATCTCTGGTTTCTACCACCGCGCAAGGCACATAAAAATCCTAAACAAATGTTCGAGTGAATAAAGGAACAAAAGAGCAAACAAAGGAAGGTGTATCTCTGTATGTCGCTGGGAGCACAAAGGAGCGATGAGACGGTCGTTACCAAGCAGTCATCCTACTACCCACCAAGCACAAAGTGAAAGCTGTCACACCCTGCCCTCTGGAAGTTCTGTCAGGCAGGTCACTCAGACACAGGCCCCTCCCCGCCTCCTCTCAGCCTCACCTCTAGTACAAAAGTGTCAGCGTTTTGCTAAAATGCTGTTCCCAAGCTTGCAGGCAACAGCAGCCAACAAAGAGAAGAGGCTGGAACTCGTCTCTACTAACAGACTTTGGCGGGACTATTTCATGGGGCATACAGCAGCATCGGCCATCACTGCACATCTCAATCTCTGTCAGAAGTGCCCTGTATCCCCCAACATACCCCTGTATGAGTAGCTCTTTGTTTCCAGTCCACAGAATTCTGACTGCCAGACCTACTTAGAGGACCTGAGTCAAAAGCAGCTCTTGGAGTCATTGCAAAACGATCATGACTTTGGATGGAAATTCACCATCACCTCGCAGGGCTCTCTTCTGAGCCAGCACCATCATCCAAGTCCCACCAATGCCTGTGGAAGGGACTCGAGCTGCCAACAGACTATTCCAGAAAGGCTGAGCAGAGCTGAGGCCAGGGATGCACAGTGTCCAGTTGGCTGCCTCCAGGATAATCCTTCTCCAGAATCACCAGGTTCTCACACACCTTTCACATCACGATGGAGCAGTTCCATGGCAGTCCCCAGTCAAATGTTTCCCTGCCTGAACTGGCATCTAAACCTGAGGCTTCTTTACCAAGTGGGCCCATCTATTTGATGTCTGGGCCTATTTCTCTAGGATGCTTTTGTATTGCCCACTAAGACAGAGTTTGAGTAGGAGAGAACCCCTACATTCTGGAATTCTCAATTGCCCCAGCTGCAGAAGGGGCATTCAGGGCTTTACTCTAGCTTGAGTTAGGTTAATAAATCCTGAATGTAAACATTATTTGGGTTGGGCTGGTTATTCGAATTGCATCTTACAAACTTCTCGTCTCCTGCTTTGCATTAAAAGAAAAAATTTTGTTTATTACATATTTGAAATTCTTTTCCCTACGTGCAGAAGTAGCTTTTGACTAAGTAGCCTGCCTCTGCTTTCCTCTCCTTGTGCTCCTAGAAAATACCTAGTCATCTTTCGAACCCACCTGGGAAACCCCAATCTTGGATGAACCCACCTCTCCACCTGCCTTGCCTCTGCCCTAGATTGCTGAGTGCTGGAAAACATCACACAATGAACTGAGTTCTAGTCCACTGCTCCTTCTCTTCCAGCAGACTCGGCGGGCCTCTTCCCTCACAGAGGAGTTAGAAACTGTCAGACGGAACTTCCCCAAATTCCCGTCTGCCGCACATCTGCTGTAATTGCATCAACTGCCCCTCCTCCCTCCTGCTGCAGAGGAGGAAGTGCCCTCTCCCGTGGAACCCCTCCCCCCTCCACTGGTCTGGAGTCCACCCTCCCGCATCCTTTCGTCTCCAGCCCCGCCCTCTCCACTGCCACCTTCCCATCGGCATTTGCACATGTCCCTCCCTCTCTACACCAGACAACTACAAAATGGTTCTTCGATCTGGCGGCACTATTGGGTGGCTAACTTGCTACTTCCCACCCCTTCCCCTAGAACTTCTGCGTCACATAAACCTGTTGAGGCTGTGCCTCACCTTCCTTGTCAGCACCTTGTTCTCTGGTTACAGCTCCCATCAATCTTCTCCATGTCGCCAAACCCAATGGACACTCTGGTCCTTATGTGGCTTGACCTCGGCAGCATTTCACGGGGGGCTCACCCTCTCCCCCAGCTTCCTCGTCACACCTTCCTCTTCTGCTCCCGGCTTCCCTTGTTGTGCCTCCACTGTGTCCTTACTGCCCTGCCTGCCTTTTAACTTGGACGGGCCTCGGGATTCTCTCTACCTCAAAGAAATTTAATTGATTCTTGTGGTTTAATTTGCCATCTCTACACTGATAGCTTTTAAAATAATTTTGTATTTACTTTTATAAAATTGAGACATGCACATGAAATAAATCAGAGTTCAGAGAGTTTATGAAGAAAACTCTGTGCTCCCCTGCACAACTCTTCCTCACTCAGAGCCCCACAGATCAGAAGCACCCTCTTTATTTATGTTGGTTATCTCCATGAATCTAAATAGTAGTATTGTAACCAAGTGAAAAGGGGCTTGTTCTGCTCACTGTAATCTGGTGCTGATCAATTGCAAATGAGCCGGTTGTTGAGAAAGGAAAGTTTAGCTAGCATAATCGGAAGATGGTGGACTAGTGTCCTAAAGAGCCATCTTAAAATCATACAGAATCTTGAGGCAGTTATATAGGGGAAATGGGCAGGGAAGGGGGTTAGGAATGTCAAACATCTGGTGTGACAGACTTTAAGGCGCCTCATTATCTCTTTCTTCTGTCCTTCCTGATGGATACCAATGCAGAATTTTTCTTTCTGGAGGTCATCATGTTTTTGGGGGACTCAGAGAACAAAGGTATTGTCTTTTTACAGACAATAACAGGGATATATGTAAGCAAGAGTCATAGAACTAGCAGATCATGTATTTTGCAAAAGTGAGAGGGCTTAATCATGTAGGCTACGTGCAGACTAGAATGTATTCACAGAGACTAGTGAGTCAGGGTGATATATAGTTATAGCATTGCTTCCTTTCTCTAAGATGACTTCCCTTATGTTAACTTAAGATCTAGCTGTTACAGTATTATATTTCTGTTGCATGAGTTATCACATTTAGATGATGTCTACTGATTTCCAATGTAAAAAGTGAAAATAGATTCACAACACCCATCCCCGTCTTCTCCTCTTCACCTTTTAGTATCTACCATTTTTGTCTTTTTTTTTTTTGCTATTGGTTATCTTTGCAACTTTAAACAACAAGAATTAAATCTCTAATTTTTTTCAACCAACCTTCAGCAGTATTTCTTACCTCCTCATTCTGTAAGATAACAATGTGAACAGTCATATCCCTGCCCCTTCCACCTCCTCTCTTGCACCACCTACTCTTGGACTTGATAGTTACACTTTTAAGCTTCCATGCTAACCAGATCTTTCTTGCTTCATATACAGATTCATGCTAAAATATGGAGACCAACAATCAGCATTATGTCACTATTACTCTGTAAATATTGTTCACAGTTGAGCCAAATAGTGGTCTGGAATTACACTTCTTTCTCCAATTGTACGCCTCCTGTGCCACTGCTGGACAATCCCAAGCATCAAGGTCAATCAGATGAACTTTTCTTATACTCCCCCAATTATTTAAAATTATGCAACATTACAATTTCCTTCATTTCTAAATAATGACTTTCTTACATACTTTCGCCTAAAATTTTGAATTGCTTTTTGGATTTCTTGCATCATTTGTCTGATCATCTCCTTCACGTTTTCAGACTCTACATCGTACTAGTCCATGCGGCTCCCCTCACCCAGACCTCCATTCTCCTGTTCCCATCTGGCCAGTTTTGTCTTTAGTCTTCTGCATCCCTGTTATCCTTCGACGTCTCGTTCTTGCCCTTCCAAGTTGAGATCACTGTCTCCCGAGCCTGTCTTCCTGTTTCTTGGATATGTCTTCGTTTTCCTGGGGTACACTCTCAGGTAACTTCCTTTAAAAAGATGTGTATGGGGATAAACTATCTGAATCCTGCCTGTCTGGATTTTTTGTTTTGTTTTGCTTTCATGCTTGGCTGGGAATCCAACTGGTTACAATCTCTGAAGACATTGCTACCATGTCTTCAGGCCTCCAGGGTTGCTGATGCCAGACGGATTCTTGCTCCTTTGTAAATGAAATATTATTTTCTTCAGTTGAAGCTCTCATACTCCTTTCTTTTTTTGGTGATTTGAAATTCTGTGCTGGTATGTCTAGGGAATGGTCTTTTGCATACATTTTCCCAGCACATGTTAAGCCCTTGACAGAGCTCTGGGAAATTGTCCTGTTTCATTTCGCTCAGGCACGTTTTTAACACCTGGGGTTTGTTCCTTTCTCAGAGCATCCTGTTCTTGTTTCAAGGCTATACACTTCCTCAGCGTCCGTGGGAATGTGCACTAGATTTCTGCCGTCTCCTGCTGTGGAGGAAGTCCATACAGTGTGGGAAGGTGACCCCAGAGCCGCCGGCCTGCTGCAAATCCCGGCTGTGTTACAGCTCCATGTCCTTGGGTAGCTCATCTGTGTTTTAGTTTCTTTTCTTTTTCATTTTTTTTCTTTTCTTTTTTGTGCCTGAAACAAATACAAAATGCTTATGATACAAAAATGCAGTAATTGCCAAACTATCAATTTGTTAAACTTGGAAAAAGCATTAACATATTTTATAACTCTAAAAAAAAACACATTTTTGTTTCTCAAGCTAACTTACCTCCAAGTTCTAAAAGTTGCAAATTTTTGGCTTAAAAGGTGGCGCTCTAAAATTGTCCCAATTAATTTTGTTATGCCATGAAAAGATCATCTAAATGTTCTGTGCACTAAATGAAATAATGTTTCTGACATAGTCTTATTTCAATAGCTTTTACATCAGTAACAAGACAACATATACACTAATGTCCTCTTAGTATAAATAGGAAATGCTATCAGCAACATCAGTGTGGAACTTCACACCTGTCAATTCACATGCAGTACAATTAATAACCAATTAATTGATTAGCCTGGTGATATTTAAAAACATAGTTAGTCACTGTATTTCCCACAACTGAGTATGCTGACAATACCAGTTTCATTATCTCTTGTTCTTCTCCATTCTCTGGTCTCCAGGTTGGAGTATCCCCACATGGAATTTGAACAAGTGGCCCAGAACTTGATGGTCCTCTATCTTTGGTCCGTTCTTTCCAACCTTTGGTAAGTTTGTAAAGCCTACAGTGATCTCTACGACCGTTTTCACTCTTCTAATTTTTCCAGTCTTCTTTGTTTTTCTGCCTTTTCATCTTCCTTTGCTTATCTGTTTAGCATTTGCAATTCAAGTTTATGTAAATCTCTTTCTTGAAACCTGGAAATTTTATCAGCAGCAGTTTTCCTTTTCTCCTTCTTTTCTGCCTTTTCTCTTATCTCCTTTTCAAGCCTCAAACATTCTTCCTATGTTTTCTTCTCCTGGGTATAACTTTATAATAGTAATTTTAGTTTAAACTGGCATTGGTGCTCTTTCTGCTACTTTTTCTCTTCCTCTTCTTTTAAATATAAGAAACGTATTTGATTGACATTTGTATACTTTCTGGTTTTCCCAAGCTTCAACTGGCAGTCTGTTTCTTCTTTGTTCCTCTTTTTTTACTTTTGATCATCATCTTATTTATTGCGAAGAAGGCTGGGCATATCCTCTGTCTTTAACTTGAAAATTTCCTCCTTTTTTGCTGCTTTTAGTTTTCCAATTCTGAGTAGACTTTTTTCCTTTCTTCTAGAGTCAGAAATTTTATACAGTTTCTCCTGCCGTTGCACTTCATTCTGTATTCTTCCAGGTTGATGTTCTAGAATTTCTCCCATAAATGTTGGCATCTGTTTATGTTTGTTTCTCACCTCTACAAAAGTCTGGTGATCATAGTCACCCAGTGCCTTTGCCGTCCCCACCCCCGTTTGCCGAAAGAATTTTCCAGAATCTGCCATTTCTTCTGGAAGAGTGCATGTGGCACTGTGTCTGCAGGAACTTCACTTGACGTTGCTCTGAACGCTCCTTGTGCTTCTCAGCGACTCAAAGCCCACGTGTCAGTTTTTCTGGATATGGCACTTGACTCATTATTAGTTGTTTTCTCTTCTTTAATAAGCTCTTCACATATCAACCTCTGCTCTTATTTGAAAGTGTTCTTGCATTTTCAATTGTTTCCATTATTTCTCTGAGTTTTTCAACAAAGTTAGATGTGAGTGTCACTTCTTTTCATTGATGCTGACATCTCTTTCCATCGTTGTGTATTTTGGCCAATTGCTGCTGGATTTTTGCTCTGTTTTCCTGCTGATAATTTATTTTCTGACTATTCCACCACACGATGCTCAATTCTGAAGTCTTTTCTTTTTTTTTTTGGTTGTGTTAATAACTTGGTTTTTAATTTTTTCTGCTATATATATGATCTTTGCCTTCTTAGTCCAAACAGCTTTCTGCTTCCAGTTTTGAAGCTGAAAAAGTTGAATTCTATCTGAAGTACTAGAACAGCCATCATTCTGTGCCACAAACACCTTTTCTCTTAGAATCGCTGAGGCCACTCTGGGCAGGCGGGCCTAGGCGTTTGTGTAGGGGGCACTACAGAACCGAGATGGTCCCCTGCGTGTGGGGCTGGGCCTGTGAATGTGCCAGAGGGAGAGGGGTGGACTGTGCCTTAATGTCTTCATCTATAAAATGGGGTATACAGTACCTGCCTCATAAGGCCTGTTATAATGATTGAACTTATTGTATGTAAACTTGGAAGAATTTATGGCTCAGATTATTATCTCTAGTTCCTCAAGTCAGTTTTTCTATATGTTGGCCTTGCTTATTCTTTTTAATGCTGCTGGTATTTCTCACATGCCTCATTGTCCTTGAATGTCCAGTCATGCTTAATAAAAGTTCGAGTCACTAGAGTTTCTTCTGCTATTGTAGGAATAGGATGATTTTCTTCATAGGTCTCTCACATGAGAAGATGTTGACAGAACTCCATGCACGTTGGTGGACTGGGCACGTCCACTATAAGCCTTCACTTTAGGGGCTGGTGAGCAGGAGCTGAACGTCAGGCGTGGATCCCCAGATATGGCTGGCTTTCATACATAGCCTATGCTTTTTATAGATTTTCAGTTAATATGGCATTAAAGGGGAGTGGTGATGATATCCTATAGTGGTGGGTATTGTGAAAAGAATGTACAAAATACAAATAAAATCTTTACAGAAGCTCTGTACTTGATAAGAGAGAAAAAGCAATTGCTTAGTTACAAGTGAAATGCTTTTATCACTTCAAAATAATGTCCTAAGATTTTTGTTTTTGAAAGTGACGTGTATTTGACTCTCTAGAACTGAGGGTAATTACAGAATCAATGTGATTTTTTTGTAGAATTCTAGAATCAGTTGTGATTTATTATAGATTCTTTAATTTTGTTGATTCAAAAATAGGACAATAGCTTTTAAATATTTTTCCCCCTGTGGTAATAGTGTATGTCTGGGCCACGTAAAAACTCTGGAACCCAGGAGAGGAGGATAAGGAACAAAGGAGTAAATATTCTTTGGTAAACAAGCCCTGTGACCCAAAAGTGGAGTGAGAACTTCCTGCCTGGTCTTAGGAGGTGGTCGGTAGCTCTGCTACTTCTCTTCTGAGTTAGATTTCACAGCTTCCTGTGACGTCATTTGTTCTTTCTCCCCTGGCTTAAATTAGGACTTCGCTTCCAGAGTTCTGCCAAGTCAGTTTCCTTTAGACCAATTCATAATCAAGTATTTCCACTAAATACATTTCTTTTCATGAAAAGAATGCTGAATGAAAAGTCAGGATAAATGGACTTCTAAGGCCAACTTTCCTTCTTACTGTCTGAGCTTAGAAACTAGTATTTATACCAAGCCAGCACCTCCTAACCAATTCACATTCTTGGAAGGTAGAAAGAGCTTCCTTACAAAGTAATGAGTTTTCTGTCATTGAAAGTATTCCACAAAACATTTGCAAAACACTTTTCAAGACTCTTGTAGAATTTTGATGTAATAAGATTTGATTTACTGGTCCTAAAAAATCTCTCTGAACCCTGATTTTCTGCTTTAGTTTTATGGAAAGAAAGGAGGCAAGGAGGGAACGAGGAAAGGAAATTTCTTCAGCCTTCGTGGATTTCAGCCTGGGTCTTTGGAGTTGCTCCAGGCTTCCTGAGGTTGTGCTTTGCCTGTGCATTCTGACTCCATACAGATATACACTTTCTTGGTATCTTTCCATTCTTTTTCAACATGTCCATATAAGTATCTTTCAGTCAAAGGCAGGTAGATACATACCATTAGTTGGAGGGGTGGCCAATTACTACAAGCACAAGATTTCTTTGAATTCTTGTCTTCATTTTAAAACCTATGGGAATTTAAAATTATACTTCATCATATATCTGTTTTAATATAAAATAGTATTTTAAATGATCAATCTTTGGGGGCCAAGGAGGTGAAGAACTTGACCCAATCCATCTAGGAAGATGTGCCTCTGGTTTCTTCATGTGCACGAGGCAGATGCACTCTGCTTAAGAAGCCCAGGTCAGCATGTTGGCCTGGCACTCTGGATTCGGGTTTATTATCCATGATCTTCTCACAGCCCCTGGGACCTGCTTCTGCAACACACCAGGTCCCCACTCCACATGGAAGGGGGAATTGTACACCAGGAAAAGGTTATGTGTTGTTTAAATAGCGCCCTCTCTGTTCATCCATGCTTCTCTTTTCACTTGACCCTGTGAACTGTTTACAATGACGTATTTTAGTAGAATTATTTCAGAACCTGTCTTAACTCAATCTGAAAGTGCCTCACTGAACTAATGAGATCCTTGCCCCTGAGAAAAGGTGTATTATGTGTTACATTTTGCTGCAATTTGTGATGTGTCTTTGGAGAAGAATTGTGCATTTTATATAACTTGTCAAGGACAATTTTAAAGTGCGTTAACATCATCAATCTCACAGACAATGTCTCAAATGGCTTCACTCTGTAGTCAGAGTTTTGCCAAATGCCAGCTAAGACTCAGACCACCACACACCTGCTCCCTGCCTGTTGTTTGGATGTATCATCTGTCGAAAAGACAACCAAGTGTAGGAAAAGAATTCATCCTTGAAGCATGTCTTTAATTAAGTCCACAGATGTTGTTTGAAGTCTATACCTGGGGAATTTATTATCTCAGTTTTAAAAAGTAAGAGGAATTCAAAGATTTGCCTTCATAATAATTGTTTTTTTGATCAATGTAGCCAGTCTGGTAATGACTCATAATAGTCAAGAATTTATGATGGTTGTCATTTTCAACAATTTGAATGTCATTTTCTAAAAGGGCTTTCACTTGAGCTATCGTCTGGACTTCACTGCTCGCCAGCTGAGTATCTGATCTCTCTCTCGAGGTGGAGGCTGGACGGAGCTGGCCCATAGGCTTGAGGGACTGGGGCGGATGGCAGGAAGCGGCTCTCATGGCCTCTGTGGCTGCATGGAGGCAAAGAGCAGACAGGAACTTAGAAGGTCAAAGGCAGAAAAGCACAGCTGAGCCCTCACCAAGGCAGAAGAGCCTGAAGCCAGCGACCGGTGACTCTGCAGCCTGAGGATCAAAGAGCCAGGGAAGATGAAAACAAGGACCTGCCACGCAGGAGAGGCAGCAAGAGGGTGATCCTGGCATAACCTCGAGAGGAGCTCCTGCTGCCTTCTGAAGGGTAAAAGCCCGGACAGAAGGGCGCCCAGTGACCCATCGAGACTTCAGTGTCTTTATCTGTCTCCTCCCCCTGCCTGATAAGGGTGTGGCCAAGATCAAATTCAGTCTTGTATGTGAAGTCTAATTAGCATTATTATTATAATTGTTAACATTTGTAATATAATTAAGAAATATATGGAAAGATAAGAGTGAAAAAAAAACAGCTGCACGGTAAGAATACTTCGTGTGTGTCTGGCAGAACAAAATAAGACAGAGCATTTAGGTGTGTTCTTTTCTTTAAATGTAGTCTGCTTTGTTAGTTTCTAACCAAAGTATTTGATTACCATCTGTGATTGCCAAGCATTTGTGATAGTTATAATTTGTGAACAAATTATCTATTGATTAATACTGTGTCAAGTTCTGATAAATTCACAGATCAAAATTTATATACAAGGAAGAATCCCAACATGAAAAAATTGGATTTTTTTAAACACCAGGTCTCAAATTATCCACCTACTTTGACAGTTTTAGTGTCTTGATTAAATATTTTATGATGATACTACTTAAGATAAAATGTAAGAGCTAATTTATAGGGACATCTCTTTATGTAAAAGGTTCCCAAGCTGATTTATTACCAGGCGGAAGCATGTCCGTGAAAACAACCACGTCTGAAGTAAAGAGACTCACAATTTTCTTCCACCCTCCTGGTCAAACAACTTGTACTAAACAATTTATATGAAAAACGGGGTCTTAAATTTTACAAGACTCCACTTTATTTTCCTATGATGTCTCCTTTAGTTTCATTCTTCAGTTCGATTTAGTACCTGCTATGTTCTGTTCTAAGCAATAAATTTAGAACACTATGCCCATTTATAATTCATATTAATTCCTGCACATTTGTGGAAACTTAACGTCGAAGTTTCAGACTTAGTTCTTCTCGGATTTGGTTCTTCACTTATCATCCTCCACTCAACAAAAAAGTAATCAGTTGCCAAATTGATGCCATGTTTTTACAGTTTTCTAGTTGTCTCTCACCATCCTGATTTTGTCTCCTGCTAAATTTATTACATTACATCATCCTGAAAGGACTTTGGGGAAAATACACATAGGTATTAAATTATTTAACCATGTTCTTGGTTGGGGCACAGGGGGCTAAGAGACTGCTGCTAATGCTTTATTGACAGTTACGTCGAACTATTCGGCAATACAATTAATAAAATAAAGAACTATAATTATATTCTTTTTGTGTGTGTGTGAGGAAGACTGGCCCTGAGCTAACATCTATTGCCCATCCTCCTCCTTTTTTTCCCTTTTTCTCCCCAAAGCCCCAGTAGATAGTTGTATGTCATAGCTGCACACCCTTCTAGTTGCTGTATGTGGGATGCTGCTTCAGCATGGCTGGACAAGCGGTGAATCCGTGTGCGCCTGGGATCCGAACCCGGGCTGCCAGTAGTGGAGCGTGTGCACTTAACCACTAAGCCACGGGGCCGGCCCCTATAACTATATTCTAATCTATAACTTCATAAAATCTGGGTAGTGGTAGATGAGTATTATTTCCGAGGCTTAAAAAGATTTTTATCAGTAAATGGATTTCAAGAATTATTAAAGGGGAAACAAATGACATGGGATTTTGCATTAGTAGAAGAGTGTGTTACGGGAGCATTAGAGGTGTTGTAAAACAAAGAAGAGACGATGAAGCCACAGGTTGCTGTAAGTAGGACGAAGAAGAGACAGCAAAGCTAGGCACAAGCAGAAGAAGCCACTGTGATGGCACCCCGCCCGGTCGCATGGGGCAGCGTGTGATCAGCAGGAGCTGACGGGAAAGAAAGATGTCTTTGGTGACAGCATTGTGGTGGGAGGGAACGGGAGAAAACAGGGAAAAGATTAAGGACAGAGAGAGACCAGATGGTGATAGAATTGAGCCAAAACCCAAAATATGTCATGGACTCAAATCTTAGCAGTAAAGGCCTAGTGAAATGGAAAAACAATAACACAGATAGAAAAATAGAATTCATTCTCATCAATTTAATGTACTTACATTTTATTTTATCTAGAAAGTATTTGAGATGGATTATTCACAAAGAGAAGGAGGAGATATTTACAGTAAGATTCATAAAGTAGAACCAGAAGAGAGGGGGAACCATATGCCAGCCGTAAAGGTCAAGAGGGTGGATCTGTTTGAGCGTAAAACCTGGAGCGTCCTCCTAGCTGTGGTGAAGAGGGAAACGTTACAAATTAGGAAACATTCATTAAATATCATTAGCTGAAATAATTACCTACAGATATTTGAGGGATGAAATTTTCCTGGTTAGAGACATAGCTCTTGTGTGGCCGTAGAGGGAATAAGATATAATCAATAGTAACCTCAATATTGGCTTCACACCAAATAGATAAATTTGCATGACTCGTTTTGAGAGCAACCTAAGATAAAAACCCATGTCCAGCAACTGAGAGACAGTTCTACAAGAGCAGCAACCAAGATGTCATTGTCCAAATGTGTAGCCTTCTTGTAATCTGCCTTGATCCAAGGACATCGGTTCACATTTAACAGGTGTTTGTGCTGGGTGCTGGGACACACTGTGAACACAATAGTCACGGCCCTGCCTTCACGGAGCTTACAGTTTGGTAGAGGAGTCAGAAAATAAAGTAAAAAAAGATATAAAAATAAAATAATTACAAATTGTGATAGATGCTAAAAAGAAAATTAACACTACTGTCAAGAGTTTAAGGGTGTCCTCCTGTATCTAGTATCAGGGAAGATCTTTTGTGAGGAAATGATGTTAGGAAGAGAATTTGGAGTGTACGGAGTAGTGATGCCTGCATAACCCAAGACAGTCTTCCCTAACTGCCTTTCTGTCAGACTTTCAACATGCATCATTTAAGCAGGGTGTTTAAGATGATGTACTCTAGGCGGTTGACCTGAGTGCAGGCATTCTGTATGGCTAATTAAGGAAATTTCATGAATTTTAGAAACTAACAAGCCAGTGTTACAGTTAATATCCTATTATAAAATTTAATAAGCTTAACCAATATTTTAGCTCAAATTAAAGTTAGAGATGTGCTATGGACAGAACTGTGTCTCCCCGAATTCATATCTTGAAGCCCTAACCCACAGTGTGATGGTATTTGGAGATGTGGCTTTTGGCAGCTAATTAGGTTTAGACGAGGTCATGAGGGTGGGGCCCCTTGATGGGATTAGTGCCCTTATAAGAAGAGACACCAGAGAGCTTGCTTCCTCCTCCACCCCCTCTATGTGAAGACACAGGGAGAAGGCGGCTGTCTGCAAGCCAGGAAAAGGGCCCTCACTGGGAATTCAGGGAACTGAATGGGCCAGCACCTTAACCTTGGACCTCCCAGCCTCCAGAACTGTGAGAGAAAAATTCCTGTTGTTTACACCACCCAGTCTATAGTATTTTTTTATGTCAGCCTAAACTGCCAGAGATGAGCTGAAGAAATAGTAGAATCTAAAGAGGAAAGTCATAGGATGTGAAAGAAAGACAGAAATGCATTCCAGTTGTTTGTTTTACATTCTAATTATGCTACTGACAAAAGCGTAGTGAGTCCAAGTCTTTCTTTCACACTCAGAGGAGTCCTCTGGATCTCAGAAGTGACTACAAGGTGCCCTGCCAGGGGCAGCCCAATTCTCACAAGCCCCCAGACTGTGCAAAAAGGGTCCTGCTAGGACTGGCCCCATAGTCGAGTAGTTAAAGTTCTGTGTGCTCTGCTTCAGTGGCCCAGGTTCATGGGTTCAGATCCTGGGTGCAGACCTACACCACTGGTCAAGCCATGCTGTGGCAGTGACCCACATACAGAATGGAGGAATATTGGCACAGATGTTAGCTCAGGGCCAATCTTCCTCAGCAAAAAAAAACGGTCCTGCCTACCAGGATTGAGGGATTAACTCAGTCCACCTGCATATGAGTAGCTAGCAATTCTCCTTAGTTCAGTAATGAAATATTGTAGTATTTTTTTTCCTGAGGAAGATTGGCCCTGAACTGACACCTGTTGCCAATCTTCCTCCTTTTTTCCTTTTTTCTCCCCAAAGCCACAGTAGATAGTTGTATGTCACAGTTGTACATCCTTCTAGTTGCTCTATGTGGGACGCCACCTCAGCACGGCTTGATGAGCAGTGTGTAGGTCCACACCGGGGATCCGAACCAGTGAACCCCAGACTGCTGAAGCAGAGCGCATCAACTTAACTGCTACACCTCCAGGCTGGCTACTGTAGTATTTTTTAATTGGTTCCTTTTAATTGGAAAAAAAAAAAGTTTGCATAAAAAATTAAATGAAGACAAATATACAATGAAAAGTAATTCTCCTCTCAATCCCAATCCCAAAGTCTCCAACCTCCTTCTCCAAAGGCTACCAGTGGTAAATAGCTCCTTGTGTATAGCTCAAGACATACTTAATGCACACACAAGTGTTGATATTTGTATTATACCCACACACATTTAAGTCCAACGACAGAATTGTACAGATGGTATCCCATGCCGCCTTCTCTCTCAATTAGCAATATATCTTGGAGTTCACAGAGTGCATTCTATGCATCTTAATTTCTTTGACCTATTTCCCATCCATGCTTCTACTTGTGTACCCAGTCTTCGCTACTGTTAACAGTGCTGAAGTGAACATCATGTATTAATACTTTTGTGCACATGTGTGAGTATATCTGGAGGATAAATTCTGAAATCACAATTGCTGTGTCAAAGGAGACGCACATTTTAAATTTTTTCAGTTTAAATTTTTTAATTTTTCCATATATTTTTCAATTATGTCACAAATATTCACAATTATAATAATACTGATATATTAAATGTCACATTTAAGTAATTACCAAAGTGCCTTCCAAAGAGGGAACACCAATTTATACTCCCACCAATAACAAATGCCTGTGTGTGAAACTCTGCTGTGCATGCTTACTTCAATAACTCATAGCATAGCCTTAGGAGGAGGTGTGATTATTATTCCCAATTTAACACTGAGTTAGCTGAGGCACAAGAAGGTGAAGCAACTTGACAAAGTCTTACAGAATTAGGTGACTAAACTGAGAGCTGGTGATACTGAACCAAATCAGCTCGCCTCCTGGTGAGTTAAATAAGACTCTACACCAGTGGAAGTTGTCTCACAAAGTAAAGTGTATTTTCGGCAAATAGGAGGCCATGAGGAATCATTTCCAAAGTCATGGCGTCCGAAAACAAAGGGAAGCAGGAACTTTTATTTTGGCTGGGGAGTGAATATTCAAAAGGGAGAGGCAGGTACACTGCAGATTATGGTAATGAGGCTTAATCTCCTCCTGAAGAGATCTTCGAGTTAAACATAAGGCAAGGTCATGGGTGTAGCTCTTGCAGGGAGACTTGGTTAGCTTCAGGGTAGTTGCTGGTTGTGTCTCCTTAACATAAAAAAACAACTTGGAAAAACAGTTAAATGCTTCCAAACCCACCCTTGAGTTCCTCGGGGCACTAGCCAGTGACTCTGTGTTCTGCGGTCCACCAGCCGTGATGCTATGTGACCTTCCAGAGTTTCAGTCCTAGCTCTCTCCCTTAAAGCCGATGACCTTGGCCAAGTTATTTGCCTCCCATCTATAATTTCTGTATGTATAAAAGGGAGATAAAATTGATATGAGGATAAAATAAGACAAGGTAAGGAAAATCCCATTCACAAGGGCTAAACATAAGCTCCCTCCCTCTCTGTTGAGACAATCTGTGAATCACAGGGAAGAACAGACCATTGCCCTGGCTCCTCTTCAATGACATGGAAATTAAAGAACTCTGACTCTTTCCAAGGTTAATACTACAGCAACAAAGCCAACGAATGAGGACTTGTGTCGAAACTCCCCTCCCTGTGTTTCTTGTTCAATATTTAATTCTAATTGGTTAGTCTTGGCCCCTCTTCTCACAATGTTATATCAGATTTCCAGTCCTTAGGAACCCGTCTAAGAAGTGGGAGTCATTTGAACCTCCTGGAGCTGATTTCCCCACCTCTTCAGGAAATTTCTCAAAGTTCTGTTTACTATCAATAGTCTTTGGCTAATGATAAACTGAGAGCAAGCATCAGCCTATGAAGAAGAGCTAAAGGAAATATATTCATGTTCAGCACAGAGTATGCTGTGGCTCAGAGGATAGAGTGACTCAGCGAAAACTGCACTGCCGAGCGAGACCTGCTCATCAAAACACGTCACACACCCTATTGCTAAATTGTGTTTCCTTCAATGTTATAAAGCAGTTGAGTCAGTAGTTATTGAACAGCTCTTCTCTTGTGAGCGAGTGTTAGGAATAAGCAACTCAGAGAGAGGTCCTTGCTTCCTACACAGCAATTTAGAAAAGGAGGGGCCGTGGTCTGATGGACAGGGGCTGAGACGGGAGCAGAGGAGCTGCAGTTACAGTGACTCAGTCATGCTCATTCTGTCTGGCTAATTCCTTAAGATCCAGCTTTATTCCCATTCCTCCTCTAGGGCTTGGGTAGGATAAGGACTGGTAAAGCTGTGTTGCTGGAAACTGCTAACCGCCCATTCCAGAACAGCCTTGAATGGACCTTCTCTTTAGGATCCACAGTCAGGGACGGCACCAGGGGTGACTCATGCACATCTTTCCTGTGAATGTGTTCCCGTCACAGGAGTGCAGGATATCCATATATAGCCTCACACTGTGGCCCGTCTCTCCTCATCTCGGAGTGACAAGCAGAGCTCAGTAAAATAGGCTCAAAAAGAGAAGCAAGACACTTAGACATGGCTGAGTTGACATCATGGTTTTAACGTGACTCAGAAAACTCACAACCACATAAAAATGTCAAAATCAAAAAATCACTGTTTTTACAACCAGGTTATAAGACAACAAACACCCTGACAATTACACTGACTCTGTCCTTCACTTTTCACTCCCACCTGATCCATCACCTTCTCTCTGTGAGCCCCGAGGCTGTCCTTTTCCCTGTCCTATCCACAAGACGCTCCCCCCATTCCCTGGACCCCAGCTGTGCTGGCCAGCAGCGACGTGACATGTATCCATCCATTTCTTCTACAAATGTTTACCAAGGGCCAGGCACTATGCAAACTGCTGGAGTGAATGTGCTTTTCTTTCTTCTCTCTCTTTTTTTTTTGTTTTGCAGATTACATAATTACTTTCACATGAAAACTTTAATTTTTTGTTTTTTTTAACTGAGTAAAATATGTCCAGTTTCAAAACAGCCAAGTCACATGTCATATAGCACCAAAAAATCATAGAAAAGATTTCCTTATGATGTAATTTAGGAAAGAAATAATTGCACATTGGCAAAAAATATCTTAAATGATCCTGTGGACAAACATCCTGTTCATCCCATTAGTACTGCCACTATCGTACGTTTACCAAAATGTTTCAGAGACTGGTACAAAGAATCTGTCTCTGTCCTCCAAATTTGGTAAATCTGGATATTTTACAATCACCTGTTTTAGCCTAAGAAAAATACAATTTATTTCTTCATTTTAATGTTTTATGTATTCTGGTCAAAGTAGAACAGTTAGTTCATGCTTTGGTATACCTCTTCTGGTCCAATACATAGCAAAAGTATATAAAAATATAAAAGGAAAAACCCAAAGTACGTGTCTGAGTTCAAAACCTATTAAGCATCCTTCTGCACCAGAAACAGAAGAGAAACGCACAGGCCGCAGCCCGGCTGGGCTCCAGCCTGCCGCAGGCAGCGGCAGCTGGGGAGTCAGGAAGGAAAGTTGAAGGTGTTCCATGGAAATCGCAAGACTGCAGCCAGGTTTGAAAACGGGCTGGGCGGGGCTCCTTGTGGTGAAAGGAGGCTGGAAGTCTGCAGCAACCGACTGCCAGGGGCGAGGGCTTTGTAGACTACTTCAGAAGCAAGAGGGCAAACACACTTGCACCTGAAGAACTGCAAGTGCCCCTGGCCTGGGACTGACGTCACAGCCCCCTGAGGCCAGGGCGGTTGTTCCGCGTACAGCATCCGAACAGTAAGCCATACAGTATCTGGTTTGGAGGCGGGTTCAGGAATTTGAGAAAACAAAGCTGCTAACCCACTAGACAGAGAAGTGTGAAGAAAAAGAAGAAGGGTGAAAAAAATCTCATTCAAAATGAGGCTGCAACACAAAATTTCAAAGCACGTGGAGCATTCTAATGCTCTGAAAGTGATCCAGCCAAAAATCAACAATTGCAACATAATTTTATTCCAGGTGAAATTTTATGGAACTGTCTAGACAAAACTTTAGAATAAGTATGCTTTGAATACTTCAGGAGAAAAATGAAAAAAAAATGATTTTTTTTAAGGAAGAAATATGGAAAAGCAGACAAATGAAAAAAGTCAGGTAAATAAAAAGCAGAAAACTAGACATCTTGGAAATTAAAAATCTATTGATTGAAATAAAAATTCAAAAGATGGCGTAAAGTTTGTAACCGAGACAATGAAAGAGAAAATAGATTGGAAAACATTACTGGAGATTCACCCGATCACAGCACAGGGAATAAAATAGGAAAGAATGTTAAGTAGGGAGACCATATACCCCAAAATGCCTGGGAGAGTTCCAGTTTACATTTGTTGTCCTGATGTAATTACTAGTGGCACTCCTTTTAACTCCCAAATACGTCCTAATTTAGACCATAAGTCATATGGTCACCTAGTGTTAAGAAATATATAGGACAGACTGAACGACAAATAAGACTGCCAAGAGGAAGGAATAGAGAGAATCTCAAAGAAGTAATATTTGAAGAGAAAAGAGCTGTGGGGAGAGTAAAAATGCTAGATAGCTTCAGATATTTTTAGAAAAAAACTATAGTTTATTTATAATTGGTTAATTTTACTTATAATTAATTTAAGCTTGTATGTCGTAAACTTTCAACTATTTTGGTGGAAGTTAACAAATAGAATCTAATTTATCTGTGTATGGAAATGTGAAAGACGAAGACTAAACAAGACAATTTTGGGGAATAACAAAGTTGGAGAACTTGCTCTGAGAGTTATGAAGATGTATTGCAAAGCTACGGTAGCTGAGACAGTTGGGTAGCAGCACAAGAATAGACACATGGAACAGAATGGAAACGTATGACCATTTTGTTTTTTGATAAAGTTAAATTCATTAAAGTATACACTTATGCATATAAATAAGCCCATTTCTGTATATTTGCTATACACAAAGCGGGAAAAAAGGCAAACTTTAGGTAACCCATATAGAAATAACCTTGATATCTTCCAAACCACTAGATGAATCAAGAGGAGGCAGAGCAGAAGGATTGGGGCTGCAGGAGCAGGGAGAAAGGAAGAAGAAAAAGAAAAATACAGAACCATTTATCAATCCAACAGAAGGTAGGAGAGAAAGCACAGAAAATGTATGGTAAGCGGAAAACACAAAAGGAGGTGGTAGAAATGAGCTCAAATGAGTAAGATATCAGAGTGAATGTGGATAGATAAAACTCACCTATTAAAAGAGACCACAATAATATAAAGTTAGCTATATGCTGCTTATAAAAGGCACGCCTAACATCAAACCAAAAAGAAAATTTGGATATAAAGTTTTGAAAAACTAAATAGGTTTTATAGTAAGATGTATTAGAAAAAATAGAAAATAGAGCCAGGCCTCATGGCCTAGGGGTTAAAGTTCAGCATTCTCACTGCTTCAGTGGCCTGGGTTTGTTTCCTGGTCTCAGAACCACACCACCACCCGTCTGTCAGTTGCCATGCTGTGGTGGCTCATGTAGAACTAGAAGGACTTACAACTAGGACATACCACCATGTACTGGGGCTTTGGGGAGGGAAAAACAAAAAAAAAGGAAGATTGGCAATAGATGTTAGCCCAGGGTGAATCTTTCCCTGCAAAATAAGAAAAAAGAAAATAAAAGAATCCCCAAGACAATAAAGTAATTTTGCACCTAGTAATATAACATTATGTTAGAGCAAACTGACAGGATTACAAAGTAAACTCGACAGATCTAGAACTATAGTAGGAGATGTCCATCACTTCAATAAGAAACAAAGAGATCGAATAGAAAAAGCAAGCAAGAATACAGAATATTTGAACAACCAGACTGTACCCATCCCAACTTAGCTCTCTCTCTTTCTTAGCCATCTCCAAAAACTCCAGACCTCCAAATCCTCAGGCTACTGAGGAGTGAGTGGAATTCAGTAACAAGCTCTCAAGCTGTATCTTGCAGGGAAAGACCCTCAGACTCAGAGAATATGGGAAGAGACTTAAGAAGAATTCGCTCAGACTATACCAGAACAAAAACAAAATCTACAAACAGGACTCATTGGACATGTGAACAAGATGAAAATAGAATAACATGAGAACTATGCAAACAGAACAAAAAATGAGAATGAAAGAAAACCTATAGCAACCAGAGTCTCAAGAACACAGGGAAACGCCTCACCAGTGCTCCATACTATGGGAAAGCTTATTAAGAACATGAGTTGAATAAAATAAACGCTTAAATGTAAGAGGATAACACAGAATGAAATAAAAATGGAAATTGAAAATATAAGGAAACAAATTGAATCTAACATAACACCATCACAGAACTAATAAACAAATTACATACAGAAAGGACTAGAATGGACAGGGCTAAAAAATGAATTACTTACATAGAGGAAAGTCTTGAGATAAGCACAGTAAAGTCAAAGGAAAAAGATAAAATGATTAATGGAAATAGAGAGAAGATAATAGCTTTGGAGGAGTGACACAGATAACATTCCAGAAGGATGAGCTGTCCCTGAGTTAAAGAACTCATAAGTGAATCAGGAAAGGTATTCCAATAGAAAATAGAAAAATAATCCTGAAATACAGGAATAACAGATTCTGCAACTCAAAAGTTTATATCATATTCTAAGACAAATATATTTAACACTATCAATTCTAAATCATATTCTTGTTATTATTGAATTTCGAGGATAAGAAAAAATTCTTCAAGCATCCAGAGACAAATAGTAAGTGTCTTATAATTGGAACAAAAGCAGACTGGCCTTAGTCTTCTCCAGAGTAATATTCCAGGCTAGAGAACAATGGAGCAATGTCTACTAAACTCGAAAGGAAAAGAAATGTGATCCAAAAATATTGCATCTAGCCAAGATTCCATTCAAGTAAAAAGACCACAAACAGATATTCTCGAATGTGAAAGAATAAAATACCTGCTATAATTAGCCATATTAGCTTTCTTGAGGGAGAAAAAATGACTCAGTGACGGAATCTAGCCAATCAAGAAATGAATAGACACACCACAGTCAATGGTGACTCCTGCCATGTTGAATGCTGGGAGACAGCAATGTCACAGCATTACGTGAAAGTGTGACCCAAGCATTTTCTAATCAGCCACGTGGTTCTTCAGGTTGAAAGGCAATAGACACATAGTCTGCTCTAACATGAAAGAACTCAGGGAATATAGCACTTAGAAAGTATTTTTGATAAATTCTTGAAATAAAATCCATACAAGAGGGGATCAAAATTTAGAACTTAGGAATGAAGATGCAGTAAAAACAAAAATGGTGATGAGCATTAAATCCATTTAAACACAGAACTAAGAACAGCAGTGAGAACTACGGGTACAAAACATAATACAAATGTCATAAAACTTTAAAATGTTTAACTTCAGTGTCTTAATGTCAAGTAAAATTGATTGTTTCTTATTAAAAACAATGTAGATTCTGATGGTGGTTCAAGATGACAGACTGAGCACATGTGTTGATCAACTAACTCTCCCAAGACCGGATTAAAGTGCTGGTAAAAGTATAAAAAAGATCAAAGAGAACAAGGTAAGGACCAGTAGTTGACAAAAGAGTTCAGTAAGTTTCTGGAAATCCAAATAGCAGACGGCGGAGTGGAAGTGTCCGAAGAGCTCTGGACAAGAAGAAACCAAGTATGGAGGGGGTGGGGGCGGTTATAGAGACCTAGGGCTCATAAAAAATAAAAAGAATTAATTAAAAACATAAAGATGAAGTAGCCACCCCATATCCCACACCTACTCTTAGACCAGAAGCAAATCAAAACTAGACAAGACAGTTCTTTTCCAAAGAAATGAAATAATCTGAGAACCCAAAGTAGAGATGTTGGCGCTTTGGATAAAACCTGTTGTATCCTCTCATTTAGAGGCTGTTCAGCGTCAGGGCCAGATCACCACCCATTCGCCTTTAGGGAAGCCACTTACACACAATTTCCAGTCCACCGTCATTATTCTAAAGCAGTGAACAGCTGTGGATTATCTGACAGGTGAGGGAAATCAGTTAAAGAATAAGACCAAGAGAAACATGATAAAATACCCCAGAGAATGAAAGACAATTTAAGCAATGGAAAAGAACTCTTAAAATATTCTAATTATTATACTAAAGATTTGCTAGGAGATGTTACAGGCATATAGCAAGAATAGGATCTACAAAAAAGGAAAGTGAAATAGCCGTAAAGAACACTTAGAAAATTAGTATATGACTATTGAAAACAAATTAGGGAGAAGAAAAATATCAAAGAAATAATAGGAACATCCCACAGCTGAGAATAGAAACAGGCATTCAGTTTGGAAGGACCCAGGAAATGTCCAGCCCAAGTGCAGTAAACATCCATATCTAAACCTAAGATGGAGAGACATGAGGACACACTTGAGGGTTAAAGAGGAGATCTTGGAAGTTTTCAGAGAGAAAAGATAGCAACACTGACTGCTAGCATGTAAGAAGCATCGCCCCAAAATTCTGATGAAAACTGATACTGAACTTAAAAGTCTTTATCTAGCCAAATTATTAATCAAGTATGGTGATAGAATAAAAGTATTTTCAAAATTTACCTCCCATGCATCCTTCTTTATGAGGTTCCTTAGGATGAGTCAGAGGAAACAAGTAACTAAGAACGAGACAGTCACAGGATGTAGGGAACAGTCTAACCTGGGACAGTAATGAAGGGAAGAGCTAAGACGACTGCTGGGCAACAGAATCAGTCCCGGAGTAGGTCCTGGTCAAAAAAAGGTGTGTGGAGAATATTCCAAAGACTTGGTAGTGTCCTTGGAACTGAAGAACAAACCTAAGGATTGGCTAAAGAAGAAAAGACAGGCGATTAAAAATTTGAAGGGGAGGGGCCCTGCACACCAGAGGTACGTGTGACCATGTGATCAGTGATGACCCACATCTATGTACGACCATGTAAAGCAACGCTTGTTGATTTTTCAACTTTGAAAATCTAAACAAAGGCAAAGCAGGGAAAACTTACCTGTGGTTATGGAACAGAAGGCAATTTTTCAGTCTTGCCAATATGAACATAGAAACAAAGAGACTGGAAGGGGTGAGGGGGTGAGGGCCTCCCCTACAAGGGAGGGACTCAGGGTAGACTGTCTATCACTGTTGGAACAGAGACAAAGGGAAAGTTTATGTTATTGGGGGTACAAAAGTGACCAAAGAGGAGCGAAGAGCAGTGAAATATTCCTGTGGCAGGAGAGAGAGGGGAGTTTAGGGCAGTGTGAGTGGGCTGAATCCTCGTTTACCATGGCCGGAAGTCAACAGACCTGGTTTAAAATGGGTGATCCAGAAATCGTGACTAATCAATTCAGAGTTTTAAAAATAGAAAAACAGAATCATATTAAATAGTATCTCTTTTTGTAGAACAATTTCTGCAGTCTACTCACCTATCTAAAGAAATGTATGAAGAGATGTTTACAATAATATTCATCTAGTATTTCCAAATGGTGAGATTTGAGAGGACCTTTTACATGCTCTTTGTACCTGTCTGTGTTCCTTGAATAGTTTACATCTTTATACCACTTTTACCACAATGACAGCTTTTTTGTGCACTCTGAAGACCGGGGGGCGTAACTGGCTATAAAGGGATAAAAGTGGAAGCAGGGGGAGGCCACTAAACTCACAAAAAGTCTGAGTGAGAAAATGCAGTGGCGTGGGCCAGGATGTGTACACTGGAAATGAGGAGAAGAGGCCTGATTCATGACGTAAGTTGGAGGGAAAATAACAGGACGAGTTGGCTAGAACGTTGGTGGTGAGCAGAAGAGGAATCTAGGACGATGCTGAGGTGTCTCAACTGCTGGGAGCACAGAGGCCGTAGAAGAGAGAGAATGGAATAGGTTATTTCCAGTTGGGAGAGACAGAGGCAGGGTCGAGAGTTTGCCTTTTCTGGCCTAAATTTGAATACCTGAGAAACATACAAGTAATAACTGTGTAGTCAGTGGCTTACCCAAGTTGGAGCTCAGATAAGTCCACGCTGGGTGTATAAATTTGGGATTTGTCAGCAAATAGACAGGCTTTCACAGCATTGGACGGAAGCCTAAAATAATCTCAGGGCCATTAATACTCACTACCTAGTTACTTTAGTTATTAGATCAGTAATCTTAATCAATTTTATTTTATTATTTTCATTTTTCAGTAGCCTAAACTCTGTTTCATCCATTTCCCTGAGTAAAAGAGTACTAATATTTGGTCAGACATACAGGGACTTATTGAATGTTGGAATTTAAAGAAATCTTAGATTTTACATACTCTAATCCTCATTAAACAGATAAGAAAACTGAGGCTCAGTTTAAGTAATTTTCTAAAATGAAAGAACTACTTGGTGACAGAAGTAGAAATAAAACATAAGATTTCAGATTCTCAATCTATTGGTATGAAAGCTCATACACAAATACACCCTGCATAAAAACAAAATCAAAAGGGCTTGTTTTTTAGACTCTGAAGTCAAGCAGAAAATGGGTCTTGGTGGGCTTCTCGGGCTGTGATGGGAGAATGTTTGCAATGTGGTGCGTGCTGTGCTTTGGAAGACTTGTGTGTAAATCATTTTTAAAATCACAGGTGAAGAAGAAAACGATATTGAACATATTTTGAAAGATAAGAATCTTTTCATTGTCTGTATTACCAAATAATTCATCTCTTTTTTGTTGGGAATGATGATTTCTTAGATACGTATTTTGTCTCCCCTGATTCCAATATCTTCCTAAATTTCTATATAGAAATATTTTCAGGAAGAGGGTAAAATTATTCCCCACTTGAATTTTTGTTCTGTGATTAATTTTTTTCAAATTATGTCCAAATGATTCTACTTGTTTTTCACACACCAACAAGTAGCCACCTGCCCCCTCCTTCATAAAGGAAATAACCCATCAGATTTTCTACTCTACGTAAATAACTTCTTCCCTAGGAGGAGAGAAAATGCTCAGAGTGGCATTTACCTTTATTTTTTACAAATATTTCTGCTGGGTTTTGTAGTATTATACTAATATTGTTTTGCCTTTGTGGATATTATATTTAATCCTTTCCATTTTCCTTTGAGATTATCAGTAGTCCCTTCTACCTAATAAATTTTCAGTTGAATACTAAACCTGTGTTACCCTTTTTTTTTAAGGAAGATTAGCCCTGAGCTAACATCTGTTGCCAATCTTCCTCCTTTTTTTTCTTTCCTTTTTTCTCCCCAAAGCCCCCAGGAGATAGTTGTATGCCATAGCTGTACATTCTTTTAGTTGCTCTATGTGGGACGCCGCCTCAGCATGGCTTGTTGAGCGGTGCGCAGGTGCGCGCCCAGGATCTGAACCAGAGAACCCCAGGCCACCGAAGCAGAGTGCATGAACTTAACCACTACACCACAGGGCCAGCCCCTAAACCTTCATTACTGTTGAAAACGTTCTTTGAAGTATTTTTCTCTACAATTATGAGGCACACAAGTGATTCTGTAATTAAAAGTTTTTGAACAATATTCTGTTAGGCTATATAATCACTATGTACCCAAAAAAGCTTGCTAGTTTCATTCATCCCTACCTCTCTGCATGTGGGCAAACTTAGAGATGCACTAACAGAAGAGTAAAACTATCTTTTCCTCTTACTCTTACTCAGATGTGCGAGGCATGGAGGGGATGAGGAGGCCACAAAGCAGGCCCTTGTGTCCCTGACTCTTCAGCAGGTTCCACTGAAGACTTGGAAAGAGACAGCTTTGTATCGTAACTGCCAGAGATGGATTTCCATGAAACGAGTGAGGATTAATCCCTACTAATATGGTCACATGGCTATACGCTTCAGAAAATTTTGCAAAAGTAATATATTTTTATTGTAATTGGTTAACACTATTGTCATTTTCTACTGCAACTTGTCCTCCATCATGCTTGCCCTCCTGGCAGGCGGTCCTGGAGCAACTGTGGGGTGTTGGGTTCAGGGGAATATTCTTACACGGTTCAGTCAACTCCGTGCATAGGCACGTACCGCTAGCTACCCTGCGTAGGATTTGCTTCCAGAACAACTCCTACCGTTTCCTGCCACAGTTCACCCAGCATGTTACACAAAGGTGCCCACAACTCCTAGTCCAGTCCCAGAATATGTGGGTACTGAACGAGAAAGGAAGTTCGAAATATCTGGAAATATAAGTTAGTCTGTGCAAGATTCTCCAATAATCGGTTGCATAAAATGTGAGTGAGGGTTTGGCTTTTATTAACTCTCAATCAAAACAGAAGTTCCCGCCTAACCAAATATCAGCGCCTGTCGGCTCAATGATGACCTGAAACCTTACACTTCACATATGAAAGAAACTTGTAGAGATTTTTCCAACTTTGAAAACAATCCTAAAATTTCATGAGATTACCAGTAGCAAGTTGTGGTAGCAGAAAGTTTCTGAAAACGTGAATTCTATAAATTCCGATCAGTGGTGGTTGATGAAAGACTGAATGACCTTTCTATTTTCTTTATAAAAATATTACAGAATTGATGTCTCATGAAAAGATGATCAAGAGATTACAGTCAAAAAATAAAAATATGTATTAGGCAGTTGATTAATATAAAAGATATATTATTTCCAGGATTTTTCTGTTTGTGGTATTAGCTCTTAAAAGTTATACTTAGATGTGACTTCTTTCTCATTATAAACAAACATTCATATTTGTACCTGACTTTCTATTCATAACTTTTTACTATTTTTCTTAAAATGAGTCAGGAAAATCATATAACCTTCAGGCTCCAGAAACCCTGGGTCCCCTTGGTGACCACACAGCTCCACGAGGCTTGACAGACATTCTAATTTGAGTTAGGCCCAAGCTTGGGCAAAAAGACAAGAATTAAAAGGGAGAATAGGGGAGACTTTCCCCCATCCTCCACCATGCTTTGAGACTGTATGTTATCTACAAAAATGGAAGCTCTGAGTTTTAACAGAACAAAAACATTGTTCCAAGGTAATGATGCTTTGAATTTTGTCTAATTTCTCACAAGGAAGGTGATCAGAATTGATTCTCAGAAGACTGGTAAAGGAAAAAAATTTGAAGGGTGGTCTGTCTCAGCCAGGCTAGTGGTCACTAATTAGAAAACGATGGCTCTCTGCTCTCCACACGTGAATTTGGCCCTGGTCGTAAGATACATAGGCTTAGATAGGTTTTGATACTGTGAGTCATATATTTGCCATTTGGAGGAGTGATGAGTGCACTTAAGGAAAAACCCTAAAGAAATAAGTTTAGGGAAATAAGCTGTCCAGAGATCATAAATTACCATGGAGCAGCTCCTGATTTCCTGAAGTGCAAACTACTAATCTAGTCATCTTTAATGGAAACCAAAGGGTAAGAAACAATGTGTGTCAAAGAGACAGGATATTTCAATCCCTGGTTGTATTACAAGTAAAAGTCTCCAAATACAGATATTTTGTTTTAAGGCACTGAGAAGAGCTGGACCCACTCAAAAATATGGTCCCAATCTAAGAGTCACTTATTGTCTTTTCCACAGTCTTCTTGAAGACATTAAACCTTTCAGGAGGCATGGCAAGAAAGGAAGCCTCTGTGACTTTAGGGAAATTCTATCACATAATTTTTCTCCTTATCTAGAACTGGGCATTTGATGTTAAAGAGGATGTCACTGTGGATGAAGGGGGAGGTGAAGGATTGAGAAAATGAAACAGAAAAATGAGAATATAAATTTCCACTCCTGTGACTTGAGATGGGGCCAATCTGATTGCAGTCTCTAAGGGAAAGTTGCCATATACTACTTGAAAACAATGTGAAATTGTCTTAGGATGCTCAACAGGGTAGAAACATGCTCAGAAAAAAATATTATTTTTGCAGTCTGATTTGTTTTTCCTCAATTTTTTATTTAAAAAAAAGTCAAAATAAAGGGGCTGGCCCAGCGGTGTAGTGGTTAAGTTTGAGTGCTCCACTTCAGCGGCCCGGGGTTCACAGGTTCAGATCCCAGCGCGGACCCATGCACTACTTATCAAGCCATGCTGTGGTGGCATCCCACATATAAAGTAGAGGAAGATGGGCATGGATGTTAGCCCGGGGCCAATCTTTCTCATCAGGGAAAAAAAAAAGTCAAAACAACAAAAAATGTTTAAAGCCTAGTACAATAAATATCCATATACTCTTGTCCTAGACGCACCAGTTAACGTTTTGTCCTGTTCACTGTTTCGTTTGTTCTCTGTATTTCCGCCCCTCCCTCTCCCCAACCCCTCAGTGCTTGCAGAAACATCTAGGAATAAGTTACAGGCATTGAGACACTTCAGAACTGGGCACTTGAGCATGTGTCACAAAGACGTCTCCCTTCATATCACAGCATCTTCCCAACCACAGTACCATTAGATTATCACGCACAAGGAAGTTCACACTGACCCAGTAATACCATCAGATTTGAAATCTGTATTCACATGTCTTCAGTTATTCACAAATGTCTCTTACATCCATCTTACTTTTCCAGGATCTAATCAAGAATCACTCATTGCAGTAGTGTTCATTTCTCCTTAGTTTCCTTTTGTCTAGAATATCGTCCCTCACTATTTTTTTGCCCTTTATGATATTGACTTTTTTTTTAACAGTTCAGGCCAATTGTCTTATATAGTGTCATAAATTTTAGATTGTTTCTTTATGATTGAATTAGTGTTACACATTTTGGGCAAGAATACTACATAGGTGCACCTCCCACTGCTTCACATCAGGAGGCACAGGTGCTGGTTTGTTCCATTACTGATAATGCTAAGATTGATCACTTGGTTATGGTGGTGTTCCCCAGATCTCCACGTTGTAAAGGAATCTTTTACATTTTGAAATTAATAGGGAATCTGTGGAAAAATTCTTCAGGAGTCCGTGTGGATATTCTACGCCCCATACTTTTAACTCAATAGTTTTTCCATCCATTGATGGGTTTTGCCTGTAGAAATTATTGGTGTTTGAAAAATGGAAATTTCCGACGCTATTATTATTTCTACATTCCTTAGCTGGCCTTCTTTTATAAAGAAGTACTTTTCATACCCTTCTGCCTTTTTGTGAGCATCACTATGGATTTATGGGTTCTTCTTTTGTTCACTATGTTGTAATCCATTACCTACATTATTCTTTTTGATGCTCAAATTCCCAAACATGGCAAGTGGGATTCTGTTAAGACAGATCTTGGACCCTTTTGACATGTCCCCATACTTCTGGCAAAAAAAGTCCCAGGCTCACCTTTCACTTTCCTGATCCCTTCTCAGAACCAGGCATTTCTGCAAGGAGCCTCCCTGATTCCTTTAGAAACTGAGATCAGGGTGGTGGTTGTGCTGATTGCCAGTGAGATATCGTTCTAAACCCATTCAGTGGGCAGAGCTAAGAAACATATACACATAAGTTTATACCAATAGCTACAGTTCAAATCCAACACTTTCACCCATTCCAGATTAGTATCTCCTTTCTCTCCCAGTGAAAACATTGGTTCCCAACAGCATCAACATATTCACTAATTTTCTCTTTTCTATAATATATACAAAATAGGTCCAGTATTACTACATCAATACCAATATCAACAACAAAATCAACAATAAAGTTCAAAATTTCTTTGCACTTTTTCTTGTACTTAAAAAAAAAACCTATTAATGATATACACTAAGGGGACTATGTTCAAAATTTACTTGAATGAATTTCGTTTTTGTATGATTATATCATTAATTTGATATACAGTTAGATTCATTTGTTTCCACTTATATCCAGTTGTAGGGTTATCTTTTTTTCATTCTTTTTAATTTAATTTTATTTCTGAAAATAAAACATTTATACTGTTCAAAAGTTGAAACTATATATTCTGAGGAGGCTCGCGCCCAATACTAGCCCTTCCGCTCCATTCTCGTCTACCTTCTGTGGGTAAAGAATTTTATTAGTTTTTGATTTATCCTTCCTGTTATTTCTATTTTGCAATACACACACACACACCCCATCTCTCTATATCTATATAAAAATGTGTGTATATAGTCTCATTTTTTCTTAAACAGAGGATAGTACACCATATATACTTGGGTGGTTTTTTTCTAAATTACAATGCATCCTGGAGATTGCTTCCTATCAATTCATAGAGCGCTTGCTCCATCATTTTCTACAGTGAATAGTATTCCATGTGTAAATGCACCATAATTGATTCCATCAGTTTCCTGTTGTTGGACATTTGGGTTGTTTCCAGTAGTTTGCTATTAAAAATAGTGTTTCAATGAATAACCTTGTGCATATTTTGTTTTTTTCCTCACATTTGTGTATCTTCAGGTTAAATCCCTTCAACAGGGAATTGCTGTTGTGTCAAGGGTATAGGCGTATGTCGTTTTGCTAGATAATACCCAAATCCCTTCCATAGAATCTGAAGCATTTTGAATTGCCATTAATCTTTGGGAACCTGTTTCTCATAGCCCTGTATACAAAATATGTTACTGAGCTTTTGAATTCTTATCCTTCTAGGAGGTGAGAAATAGTATCTCAATGTAGTTTCAATTTGCATTTCTCTTATTATGAGAGAAGTTATGAAACTTTTTATATGTTGAGGGCCTTCTTGTATATCTTTTTTCCATTAACTGATTGTTCATGTCTTTTGCTCATTTTGTATTGGATTGTAGGTCTTTTTAAAAATTTATTTTAAGCAATGTTTATATATTAGAGATATTAGTCCTTTATCCACGATAATGTAGCAAATATTTTCTCCTCATCTGCCATTTCTCATTTGCTTTTGTTTATGGTGTTTTTGGTCATTCAAAAGTTTTTTTTATGTACTTGAATGTATCAATCTTTTATTGTATTTGGAATTCAAGTCATAACTTACCCATAAGTTATTAAAACCTTCACCAGCTCTCTTCTTCTAGTCCTCGCATGGTTTCATATTTTACTTTAGGTCTCTGCCCATTTTGACTTTATTCTGGTATGTGACGGGAAGTACAGGTGGCCTTCCACTTGTTCCAACATCATTTATTAAGAAGCCCATGCTTTTACTAATGTTTTCAGATGCCACCTTTACCATATATTAAGTTTTTGTATGTATTTTGGTCTATGTCTGGAATTGCTGTGCTATTCATTTTACTGATGTCTCTTCACACATTAGTACCCTCTGTTTTAATTACAGAAGCATGTATGTGATTAATAGTTGGGAAAAATAATTACTCTTCTTCTTTGGAATTTTCCTAGCTTCTCTTGTATGTTTATTTTTCAATATGAACCCTAAAATCAATTTACCTAGTTCTAGAAATAAAACATAGATTTTATTGGATCACATTTACTTTATACATTAACTTGGGGAAAATCAACTCTTTAACATCAAGTCATTCTATCCAAGAATGAAGACTATCTTTCCCTTTATTAAAATCGGCTTTTGTGCCTTTTAAGTGTATTTTAAAGTTTTCCTCATATAGATCTTGCACATTTATTTTTAAGTTTATGCTTAAGTATTTTATGTGGTCATAAATGGAGTCTTTCTTTCATTATGTCTTCTAATTGGTTATTGTTTATTTGTATGATGTTATTTATTTTTGTATGGCAAAATTGTATCCTGTCACATCACAGAACTTATGTACGTGTTAATTTTATTATTGATTCTCTCAAGCGTTCCAAGAATACTATCTCATCAATTGCAAATAAGGATAGTTTTATTTCTTTATTTTTCCTAATTCTCATGCCTCTACTACTTTTGTCATGTCTGAACGCATTGTCCAATACTCCCAATTCAACATGAAATAACCGTGGAGAGAGTAGGCATCCTTTGTAGGGCAGTTTTTGAGACAGATAAATGTAGCGATGTTCCATTTTCCGTAGGATAGTAGGTGCAGTCTGCTAGAGCAATAGGCAAGTGTCCCCAGGCAGGAAACCTGTTTTATTTGTGCTAGTCCAAAAGATGTGTTTCTGTGGAGTTAAATTTAAGGTCCAATTTTCTTTTAAGGTAGAAATCAAAGGAACTTTCTGATATTACATGAAAGAAGTCTTGGAGAAATTCCTTTGAGTTACATGCACCAAATTGCTGTCTTCCTTTCTCTGTGTTGTTGAGGTTTTCTAATAAAAGCCGTGGAGGTCCTGGGAACAGAAATGGGATATGCCCTTGTGAGAGGAAGTCTTAGGTCAGAAGCCAGATTCCAGTTACTGGTAGGATAATGGAAAACTAAATTAATCTGTGTTTTTATGATTTTAAGGTATTTGATTCACTCTCTTCTTAAATGTGTATGTGATAGGAGATTATTTGGTGTGGGAAACCTTGAAAAAATTTTTAGTCACAGGGCAGCAGAGAATGTATCTTTTATAATATGTTCTGGCCAAATACATTTAATATCAAGGCTGTCATCCCAATTTCAAGTTGCTATTGCATACAATTTAACATAAATAATAACATATCAGGATCTTTTTAATCACAGGGACTGCAGAATAACTTAATAGATTTTCTCAAAAATTTTATTTAATAAGATTTAATCCTTGGGAGTAGTTTGAAAAAAGTTATGTTACACCAAGGTAGCACATTATCCAAAGTAGTAATCAAATTTATAGTAAAACAAATTACGCTATAGCAAGATATCAATACTTACACATATAAAGCAACTCAAAGATAAGTTCTTACTGTGTAACAATTCAAAACACTAGCTAAAAAACCCTAATGTTTTTCTTTTTTTTTTTTTTTTTTTGTGAAGGAGATCAGCCCTGAGCTAACATCCGTGCTAATCCTCCTCTTTTTGCTGAGGAAGACTGGCTCTGAGCTCACATCTATTGCCAATCCTCCTCCTTTTTTTTCACCCCAAAGCCCCAGTAGATAGTTGTATGTCATAGTTGCACATCCTTCTAGTTGCTGTATGTGGGATGCGGCCTCAGCATGGCTGGAGAAGCAGTGCGTCGGTGCGGGCCCGGGATCCGAACCCGGGCCACCAGAAGCGGAGCGAGTGCACTTAACCGCTAAGCCACTGGGCCAGCCCCCTAATGTTTTTCTTACTGATATAAAGGAAAAGTATTTTTCCAGGCAATGGGTCAATAATGAACAAAATTCTGCATAAATTAAATATAGAAAAAATATCTTTAAATGGGAAGGTTTTCATCAAAATTTCCTGAAGTCTCCATTAAATTTACCTATTTATTTTGATGACATGTAAAAGAAGTTCCATGCATAGGGGAAAGTCAATGTTTCAACAAAAAAAACTCCAAAAAGAGAACAGAATAAAATAAAATAGGGTTTTTTGTTATAACTTAAAAAACCGTTAGTGGTTTAATGGTATCATTGTGTTTATGTTTGCTATGCTAAAATAAATTTTTGCCCAATAATGTTTTAATTTTTGAGGCAAAAGACTTGGTATGTTGCTTTCACCCTAACCTTGTGTTTATCTACTTAACTTCCTCAGCACTTCACTTTCCACACGCCAACACAGCTTTTCAACGTTTGTCATGGGCCACGATGGTGGATAGATGGAAAGTGGTCCCTGTTTTCAAGGAGGTCACAGACTTCTGGTAGGGACAAATGGTAAACTGATCATTGCAGTTCAGAAGTGACAAAGGAGAGCACAGCGATCTGAGAGAGGAAGGAGGGATCAGTCCTGCAGGGGACAGCAGGGAAAACTGTGGTCAAGGAGACCTCATGGTGGAAGATGGTCAGGAGAAAGCAAGAATTCATAAAAAATCATGTGTTTCAGAACCGTAAATCGTCTAGAATGGTGGTAACCATTTAATGTCTGTCTTCCTAGACGGGTCTCCAGGTCTGGAAAACTACGGATTGTGTCTTTCTTGTTCAACATGATGCTCCTTTCCAGTGCCTAGCAGTGCCTGGGAGTTTTAAGAAATTCAATGAATGAATTTATATTTTTCTATCTGTTTTTATTAATATTTTATTGTTAATAAGTTACTGATTTTAATACCTTTTAAATTAATTTTTAATAATTAATAAAAGTTATATTATGTAAATGCTCTGTAATATAATAAATACCCAGGTACCCACCATCCAGATTAAGAAATAAAATATTGCTAACCCATTTATAGCCTGTTAAGAACAAACTCACTTCTCCCCAACCCATAGCTACTATTTTAAATTTTATATTTAGCATTCCAGTGCATTTCTTTGTAATTTTGTTATATATATTTATGGACGTGCTTAAACTTCATATAAATGTTATCATGATGTTTCTTTAATCTGTGATTTGGTTTCTTTCTTCAATATTATGAGATTCATCCGTGTTGATATTTGTGACTATAGTTAATTTTGATTGCTTGAAAGTACTATAGTCTACTGTGTGATTTTCTCTATTTTTCTTTATCAGTTTTGCTTAAGATGGACATTTGATTCCAATACTGTGTTCTCATAAACCGTGATGCTATGAACATCTTTGTGTGCGTCTGTTGTGTACACGTGAGGGAGTTTTGTACATGGGGGTACGTCTAGAGGTAGATTTGCTGGTCACTGTTGTTCACCCTCCTCGCTGACAGTTGGAATTGCAACCCTTTCTAATTTTTGTTAATTTGACACGTGTGAATGGTATCTCATCATTTTATGTTGAGTTTGCTGAATTATTCTTGAGGTTATTGGCCATTTAGTTTTGTCTTTTTTTTGCCAACAGTAATTGGTCTTTTTTTAATTGATTGAGTTATCCATTTTATTGATTCAATTATCAGTCATATATGTTGTAAATATAATCTCTTTTTACTTTGGTAAAAGACACAATTTTTAAATCTAATCAATCTTTCTCCTTTTTGGTTTGTTACCTTTTAGGTCTTGTTTAAGAAATCCTTTCCTACCCAGAGTTCATAATGTATATGTTATGTTACGTTACTTGACATGACATGACATGATATGATATTCCTTTCAGGTCTTTAATCTAGTTGGTGTTTATTTTTTATATGGTTTTTTTAATAATATTTTTTATATGAAATAGGGATCTGATTTTATTTTATTTTTCCAAATTGGTAATTCCCTAACTAGCCCATTCTTTATGGAATAGTCCATCATTTCCTCACTGATCTACAAGACATCTTTATCATACATCAAGTAAGATATATGGGTCTGTTTCTTCACTCTAGTCTATTCTGCTGTTTTGTCTGTCCCTGCACCAATTCCATACTGTCTTAATGTGAATTTCATTAAAAGTCTCCGTAATTGGTAGAGTACTTTCTCTTTTTTCTTCCTCTTCTTTTTTAAATTGCCTATGTGCTCTTGGGCTCTTTACTCTTCCATATAAATTTTAAAATTGGCTTTATTAATAAGTTCGAAATTTTCTGTCATTTTGTGCTGTGTTTCCCTGAATTTTCTACATTTTTTCCTTCTTTTCTCCCTTGTTTGTAATTGATTATGGCTTTTAAAAAATTGAGTATGAATACATGGGACCTCTCTGCTAGTAAATACAGTAATTAATTTTGACTCTATCACCCTGTGAAGTAGGGATTGTTATTGTTTTACTTTTAATTTTTTTATCACAAAATTTTCAAACATGTATAAAACTGGAGAGAGTAATATAATTAACCCAATGCACCCATCACCCAGCTTTAATAATTGCCAGTACATGGCCAATTATGCTCTATCTAGACCTTTACTCATTTCCCCCAGGCAGCCCCATCTCCACCACCACCCTGTCCAGATCATTTTAAGGTGCTCTTCTTTTAACAGAACCACAACACCATTATTGCATCTTTAAAAATTAAAAAGGAATATTTAATATCACAAAATATCCAGTCACTGTTCCTATTTCCCTGATGATTTTATACATTTTTTTTACTTTAAAAAAATATCCAAATAAGTTTTCTACTTCTTGGTTGGTATGTCTCCTAAGTCTCTTACTCTGTATATTGTCCTTCCATTTATTTTCATTTTATTTTATTTTTTTATTTATCTTGTTTTAATTTTTTCATTTTAATTTGTTTTATTTTATTTATTTTACTTTATATTTTTATTTTTTTATTTTATTTTTATTTATTTATTTTTAAATTTTACTTATTGCATCTAATTTTAATTTTATGCAACGTATTGAACATTTACTTTAATTTAACGTATTGAACAGGCTAGGTCATCTGTCCTACAGTTTCCAGTGATCTGGTTTTTGCTATGGCACTCAATGGTGTTGTTTGACATACTCCTCCTTCTATTTCCTAAAAATTTTAACTAGGCCTAAAGCCTTGACCGAGTTAGGTTCAGTTTTTTTGTGTGTTTTTTGGGTTTTTCTGGCAAGGCTATCACATAGGTGGTGTATTGTGTTTCTACCAGGACATATATAACGTTTGACACCTCTCTCTTTTATGGTGTTCTCTGCCATTGGTGGTCATTACCCAGGTCCACTAATTCACTAGGAGTTTTTAAAATGGTGATATTTGAATTTTTTAAATATCTACAGTATTTTCTGGAATAAGTCTGTAAAGGGAAATTCTCATAACAAATATTTGCATAGTCTGAGGACTCAGGAAATGTTTTGGGAAATACAGGATTAATTCTTGATTTTGTTTTCTTTTTTTATTAGTTTCCAAGATGAGATCGTTTTCTCACACCCTCCAAAGGTAACCAATGAGTTTATTTATTTATTTCTATAAATCATAAATAATTAGTATCATTTTGAACTTCTAAATTTAAATCTTTTTGATATGTTTCAATCCATTGCAGTTATCATCTTTGTTGATGCATAAACTTTCCCATCTTTGGCCAGCACAGCCTAATCGGGTTAGTTTAGGAGTCCTTTGTTAGTAGTCTTTGGGAGCTTCCTTGCTTTCTGGTATGAAGATGTTCCAGGATCATCTTGTACATTTCCTGTCCCAGGTGTGGAATCAGCCTTATTTCCAATAGAAATTCATTTTTTATTCCGTTTATTCTCTCTTGTGGTAAGAGAGAGATATATATTATATTTCCATTTTTTAGTGACTTCTAAGAAAAATTTTAACATACATAGTTTGCCTAAAATATATAGTCCTATCTTTGCAAATAATATAAAGATATCAGAACTCTCATCACATTGGAAATTTTACTCTGAACACTTCTGTATTAGTTTGCTAGGGCAGCTATAACAAAGTACCACAAACTGGGTGACTTATACAACAGAATTTTCTTGTCTCAGTTCTGGTGGCTATAAGTCGGAGATCAAGGTGTCAGTAGGATCGGTTCCTTCTAAGGGCTGTGAGGAAGAACCTGTTCGTGCCTCTCATTCCTCTGATGGTTTGCTGGCAACCTTTGGCGTCTCTTGTCTTGTAGAAGTGAACCATCTTCACATGGTTTTCTTCCTGTGTGCTGTTTGTGTCTAAATTTCTCCTTTTTACCAGTCACATTGGATTAGGGCCCACCCAATAACTTTGCGTTAGCTTATTCACCTCTCTAAAGACCCTATCTCCAAATAAAGTGACATTCTGAGATATTGTGGCTTAGGACTCCAACATATCTTTTTTAAGGGGATACAATTCAACACATAACAACACCCCTCTCATTTTAAAAGTTATTTCTATGAAATTTTTATACATTTACCCCAAAATAAATGTTATTACTTTTTTTAATACAGTCCATCTTGGTATATTTACCCGCATATTTACCAATTTTTTGTATACCATTCTTTCTTGAATTTTAGACCTTCCATCTGGGATCATTTTACTTCTGTCTTGAGTACATCCTTCTGAAATTCCTTTAGTGAAATGAGCAGTTAACTCCTTTAATTTGTGTTTGCCTGGAAATGTCTTTATTTTATCCTCATTATTGAAAGATAGTTAAACTGTTTCCAATTTTAGATTAACTTTTATTTTCTCTCAGCACATTGAAGAGGTGTTTCTATTCTCTCCAGCTCCCATTCTTGCTGCTGTGACATCCATCTAATTTTTATTTGTAGGTAGGTTGTCTGTTCTAACAAATTGCTCTTAATCTTCTCTTGTCATTGATGGTTTCACTTTGAGTACAATGTGACAGGGTTAAGATTAGTTTTCATTTATTCTGCTTGGGATTTGTTGTTTTCCTAAATCTAAGAATTTGTGTCTTTTTTCAATTATGGAACGTTCTCATTTAAAAAAATATTAATATTTTCTCTCCCTCTTCTCACTACTCTTTTATTCTGGAACTCCGATTAGGCATGTGTTAGACCTTTTCATTCTGTCTTCTGTATCTCTTAACCTGTTCTCCATATTGTTGTAATCTCTCTGTGCTAAATTCTGAATAATTCTTCAGATCTCTTCTCCAGTTTATTAATTTCTCTTCAGTTGTGTCTGGTCTAATGTTTAACCCATCCCCAGAGTTTTAATGTAAATAAATACATTTTATTTCCTTAAATTCTGTTTAGTTCCTTTCCAAACTTACATAATTGTTAAAATATTCTCTTAGTCTTAGTCTTTGGTTATATTTACAATATTCTTTTTTTATTTACTGAAATATTTTAAGCATACTTATTTTATATCCTGCATTAGGTAATTTCAACATCTCATGTCCTGTGTTGGGTCCTAGGTCAAGTCTATCTAATTAACTATTTGCTATTTGTTGACTCTACTCATTGTGGCTTGTTTCCTTGTGTGTGTGAGCTCCTATTTGGCTGACCTTAATTTGAAGGAAACAAGTTGAGAATTCCTTTCACCAAAGGAATATGTTATGCTTCCGGCAGGAGCTCTGCCAATCTGGTGCACTCCCTCCCAGAAGTACTTTAAATTAAATTGTTAGCATGATGTTTCTGAAACTGAGCAGGTGTTGTAAATTCAAACCCTGAGCTCATGTACAGATAGGCTTGTAATTCATTTTCAGGGGAGACATTTTCCCCCACCTGAAGGCAAGGACTAAGATTTTAAAAGTTTCCTTTTGAATCCTTTCACCAAAATATGGATTTTTTTCCTAGCTCAACCTTTCACTGAGGTATAGCCCTTTCAGCATCCTAGCTTTATGCGCGAGTCTTAGTTCTTTGCCTGTTTTGCTAGACAAAAGGTCTTCTCTCCCGTTCCTTTCTGAGGCTATCCAAACCCTGGTTTCTGTTCCTGGTAGTGTAGACACTCCAGGGAGACCAGGGCTGCGGTGCCAGCTCAGAACTCCCGTTTCAGTTTTCTCTTTGTTTTGAAGATATTCATCTCATAATTTCTAGATGTTATTAGTGGGAGGCTTCTCACAATATCTAGTCCAACAGAAGTGGAAGTTTCTCTACATCTCTTTAAATTAAAGTATTTCCCAACTCCATTCTAGCAAAGCTATTTTAATAAATGTTAAAACTTTATAAGACTAAAACTAAATTCTATATTTAAAAGCCTAAATATAATCTTTAAAATGAAATTTGGATTATTGTCAGGTAATATCAAGAAAGTACAATTAAGGAATGTCTAGATTATTAAGATTGGTACCAACATTGTACTTAATAAATTGTCTCTCCTCCTAGCCAACGTTTGCAGAATTTTAGAGAAATTATATAGTTATGATGCAAATTTTGAGACTTATCTGTAGAACTGATCAGCCATACAGGTGATATTAATCATATACAACTCATTCAGTGGAAGAAAATCTGATAATAATCTATTTATACAACTTGATTAACTTTCATTTCCTCATCTCTTAGCTTCAATGTATATAATGTTCTGAAAGTTAAAACATCTACTAAAACTACTATAGTTTAAGCACAAATACATATTTAAATAAAAAGCCTTTTGGAATTGAGCTGAAAAGATAATCTAGATATAACTTAGTCAACCATTCTTCAACAAAATTTTGCCAAAACAAGCCCATTCTATTATTAGAGAGCTCTACAATTTCTTTTATATCCTACTCTAATATAGAAGAAAATTTTTCTGTATCAAAGTCTTTTTATTTAAGCTAATTTAATCATTTTCAAGTTCAGTGGATGATCACAATGCACTATAAATTTTCTTTATTATAAAAATGCTATCCCAGATTCCTCATGTTTAGTTAATTTCATGTACTTCCAATGAAGCTGGTAATAATCACCAAGGGGTATGCCGTCTCTAACAACTAAAAAGTCTTCTTAAGCTTTTTCCTGTTGGCGTTAGCACAGTGTTTATCTTGGCAATAGAGAAATAGCGAAAAGAAGAGAAGCCAAAAGGACATAGAGCACTGGGCAGCATTTTTAACACCCCTGGCAAAGAGTTCTGGCAGTGGCAGCATATAAGCTAGCGTCCAAAAAAGTGCATCAGCTCTGGTTTTACGCAGATTCCTGCAAGGAGGGAAAGGCGAACGTGAGGTTGGCAGTTGAAGAACTGCCGAGCTGTGGGTCAGATTTTGCCCCACCGCATAAGCAACAAAACCCTGTCAAACTCAGCTCACTGTCGCACGGTCGGTAGTGGCCGTCTTCAGGGTGGTTCCCCTGGATTGGTGCAAACAGATGAAGAATTATCTTTTTAAATATAAATCAGATCATCCAGCGACTCTGCTGAAAACACTTCTAGCAATTATATTGCTTTCAGAACAAAGCGCAAATTTCTTATCAAGGCCCATTAGACCCAGGGTTGGCCCCTGCCTTTCTCTCCAACATCATCACACAACGCTCTGCTTCTCTCTCACTATGTCCAGGCCACACTGACCTTTTTTCTCCTCCTGGAATATGCTAACTCTTTTCCCAAGCCAAGGTAGTTCCGTGGGAAAAAGGAGTCTTAAATTGTGCTGGAACAGCTGGATATCTGTACAAAAAAATTAGCCTTCATCCATATTCACGCCATACATAAAAATTAACTCATAATGGATCATAGACCTAAACATAAGAAGTAAAACTGTAAAACATTTAGAAGAAAATCTTTGTGACCTGGGTCAAAGATTTCTTAAATAGGACATGGTATAAAAGAAAAAACTGATAAGTATTTCATCAAAATTAAAAGCTTTTATTCTTAGAAAGACACAATTGAGGGAAACAAAAAAGGTAAGTCTAGACTAGGAAAAAATATATCCAAAATACCTCTGACAAAGGCTTGTATCCAAACTATAAAAAGAACTTTTCAACTCAATATAACAGCCCATTAATAGGAAAAAAAAAAGACTTGAACAGACACTCTACAAAAGAAGATAAACAAATGGTGAATAAGAACAGGAAAAGGTTCTCAATGTCACAGGTCACCAGGGAAATGAAATTAAACCATGCTGAGGTAACAATGCACACCTCTAAAATAGCTTCAATTTAAAATGCTGACAGTACCAAGCGTTGACAACGTGGTGCAGTGACAGCTCTCACCCATTGCTGGGGGAATGCAGAATGGGATAGCAGCTTTGGAAGCAGGTATAGCAGTATCTCACAAAGTTAAACATAGGTTCCATAAATCCTACTTTTAGGCATTTATCCAAAAGAAACGAAAATGTGTGTCCACATGAAGACATGTACCAAACATTCGCAGCAGCATTATCCATGATTGCCAAAAATTGGAAACAACTCAAATGTTCACCAACATGTGAATGGATAAACAAATTGTGATATATCCATATAGTGGAATACTGCTCAGGAATAAAATACTAAAACACATAACAAAATGGATGAATCTCAAAAATACCTTAAGTTACCGAAAACAAACACAAAAGACTACGTACCATTTGATTCCATTATGAAACGCATGGTGATAGAAAGCAGGCCAGTGGTGGCTGTGACTGGAAGCTTGAGCAGGGGATCAGCTGCAGAGGAGGGCAGGACAACCTTTACAGTGATGCAGCTGCTCTGTGGCTTGAGCACAGTCACCAGCATTCGTCAAGTGTACACTTCAAGTAGGTGACTTTTGTGGTATGTAAACTAAATCTCAATAATAGCAATCACAACAATTGTTTAGAATCAGACCAACTTAATATTTAAGGGTAGAAGAGCATTTTATTACTGCCATTATTTAGAATTGCTATTGCTTGGCGACAATAAAAAGCAGATCGACTTTTAGTCATCCCCAGAGGAGAATGGGAATGGGCTTGTAGAAATGAAAATGGGATTTAGTGAAAGTCTGCATGAGAAGTGGGTCGCAAAACTCCTTCTTCCATACTGCTTCTAAAATACTAGCAGTCTTCCTGTTCCCCTAGGCAACTGAAGAATTCTTTTCCATCAAAATAAATAACCCAGGGAAAAGTTCTTCAAATGCAGACATGGGAGTCCACCCAGTGAAAGGGGCTTACGTTCAATTCCCCTAGAGAAAAGCCCTCCAAAGGGCAACACCATCCATGCACACAGTTTAATCATAGTGCCTCACTCAGAGATACTCAGGCAGCCCAGAATCACCAACGAGGCATGATGAGACCTTGTGATGTGAGTGAGAGACCAAGAAAACACACAGAGGATACAGAAATAAGGTATGAAACAGGAGGAACTTCAGGAATGATTTCATTAATTCATTTAACAAACATTTGGGGGACTCACTGCAGTTTTACATCGCGCTGAGCTCTATACTGTTGGTTAAATTAAACGGAATTAAATTAATGGAAGAATACTGAAGTCACTGGCACAAGACTGTGTTTCATGTTCTTGCTAATAATTTGCTTTTGGGCAAATAAAATCATTTACCTAAGGGGACCTCAGTTTGCTCATTCTTCAATTGGGTGTAGAAATATCTGACCCTGGGGGGTGGGGTGGGCCTTGACCTGAAGGGCCCCAAGAGATCTTCTGGGGTTTGGATAATGTTTTATTTCTCTGCTGGGGTGGAGGTGTTTACTGTACACTTATGATGTGCACTTTTCAGTGTATATGTTATGCTTCAATGAAAAGGTTACCAAAAAGCTGAATTTTAATGCCTCTTCCCAATCTGAGTGAAATTCTATGATTCTATGACTAAGTAAAGCATTATGGTAGAGAAAAGAAATCTGAACAGCAAATTTTAAGACATGATCCTAAAATTTAAAATTCTTTTAACCAACTAGCTGTGATCTTGAACCAAACATCCCATCTGTGAGGGACTCCGTTTTCTCATATATACATTGAGAGGTGGAATCAACTCAGATTTTCTCTAATAGTCCCCACTCTCTAAAAGTCTATGATTGTTGTTATTAACATTTAACCCCAACTGATGATTTTCCAAGGCATAGTCAAGCAGGATTGTTCCTAGCGCTTTTGTTGTCAACACTTAAGCATCAAGTGAGACATTTTTGGTTTGCAAACTGTGCTGTTAAGGACAAGCATGACTTATTCTCATAATTAAGTTCTGGATCCTGCCTGGAATCTTATTTTTGCTATTAATTTGCTTAGGGAACCATTCTCTTAGTAATAAAAAGTTGGAATTAAATAGTTTACTATACTCTGTAAATATTTTTTAGAGGGCGCAACTCAAAATATTTTTCTTCTTTCCTGCTTGGCTTTTCTATTCTACTTCCCACCTCATCCTTTTTTTCTTCAGAGACAGAGCCTGATCCTCTAGCTTTATTTCTCTACTTGAAAATTTCATAAAACATTTTAATTTAAAAATCATTACTCTTTAGATCTGCCTATGAATCTTTATTTGAAACAGAGACATAACAGCAGTTATTTTGAGTTTTTGACAAAGATTGTAAATTCTTTAATTCTTTTCTCTATAAACCACTTCATTTATAGGTCTAATTGAGGGATTAATGGATCACCTAGCATGAACAGTTTCTTGCATCTGGATAAGTGGCAAGAAACAGTTTTGCCCCAAAGTTAAAAAGACAGAAAGTACTTCTTAAAGCCTTAATGTTATTAGCACCATTGAGAAAGATGAATTTTTCTGGAAAAGTGTTACAGGCATCTCTGCCTAAGGAAGCCTCTTTGGAGACCCTCTGAAGCTATTGTTTGGGTCAGTTATTCATATATCTTCTTTGAACTCTATTGCTACTGTCATACTTTCTCTTGGAGAAAGGTGGACAATCTGATGTTGGCAATTTGTCTCTGAGCCCCTGGGAATTTGGACAATGGATCACTTCAATTTTGAAATTATCTATCTCTCAGAGATATTTGGCTTTTGGCTTTTCATGATTCCCATCCTCTTTAGAGATAGTATTTGGGGGCTACATTTCTATAAGTTAACACTTAAGACAACCAGCCTGATGGAAACTATAGGACATGCTTAACAAATTAGTTACTAATGTGTTTCACGACGTCTTGCTTTGAAATTTCAATATTCTTCCTCGTTTCTTAGAATTCTCAGTACTAAAAAATAAAAAGTCCTAAAAAGCAAGAATTCACTGTAAAAGATAGCTTGTCACGTTATTCTTTTCTTATTTTTTATTTTTTTATTTATTTTTTATTGAAGTATAGTTGACATACAATATTATATTAGTTTCAGGTGTACAACATAGTGATTCAACATTTATATACATTACAAAATGATCACCACAACAAGTCTAGTAACCCTCTGTCACCATACAAAGTTATTAAAATATTATTGAGTATGTTCCCCATTACATCTTCATGACTTATTTATTTTATAACTGGAAGTTTGTACCTCTTAATCCCCTTCACTTATTTTTCCCATTCCCCCACTCCTCTGGTGACCACCAGTTTGTTCTTTCTACGTATGACTCTATTCCTATTTTGTTTTGTTTGCCTGTTTGTTTTGGTTTTAGGTTCCACATGTAAGTGAAATCATATGGTATTTATCTTTGTCTGGCTTATTTCACTTAGCATAATACCCTCAAGGTCCATCCATGTTGTCACAAATGGCAAGATTTCCCACTTTTTATGGATGCATAGTGTTCCACTGTATATATATACACCACATCTTCTCTATCCATTCATCAATCAATGGACACTTAGGTTGTTTCCAGGTCTTGCCTATTGTCAATAATGCTGCGGTGAACATATGTGCATATACCTTTTTGAATTAGTGTTTTCATTTTCTTTGGATAAATACTCAGAAGTGGAATTGCTGGACTGTATTGTAGTTCTATATTCAGTTTTTTGAGGAACCTCCATACTGTTTTCCATAGTGGTTGCACCAGTTTACACTCCCACCAACAGTGCACGAGGGTTCCCTTTTCTCCACATCCTCACCAACACTTGTTATTTGTTATCTTTTGATAATAGCCATCCTGACAGGTGTGAGGTGAAATCCCGTGATTTTGATTTGTATTTCCCTGATGATTAGCGATTTTGAACATCTTTTCATGTGTTAGCTGGCCATCTGTACGTCTTCTTTGGGAAACTGTCTATTCAGGTCCTCTGTCTATTTTTTAATCGAATTGTTTGGTTTTGTTATATTGAGTTGTATGACTTCCTTATATATTTTGGATATTAACCCCTTACCTGATATGTCATTTGCAAATATCTTCTCACATTCAGTAGGTTGTCTTTTCATTTTATTGATGGTTTCCTTCTCTGTGCAAAAGTGTAGTCTCATTTGTTTATTTTTGTTTTTGTTGCCTTTGCCTGAGGAGACAGATCCAAAAAAATATTGCTAAGACCAATGTCAGAGAGCTGACTTTCTTCTAGGAGTTTTACGGTTTCAGGTTTTACATTTAAGTCTTTAATCCATTTTGAGTTTAATTTTGTATATGGTGTAAGAAAGTGGTCCAGTTTCATTCTATTGCATGTAGCTGTCCAGTTTTCCCAACAGCATTTATTGAAGAGACTGTTTTTTTCCCCATTGTATATTATTGCCTCCTTTGTCGTGGATTAATTGACCATATAAGCATGGATTTATTTCTGGGCTCTGTATTCTGTTCCATTTATCTATGTGTCTGTTTTTGTGCCATACAGTTTTGATTACTGTAGCTTTGTAGTATAGTTTGAAATCAGGAAGTGTGATACCTCCAGTTTTTTTCTTCTTTCTCAAGATTGCTTTGACTATTCGAGGTCTTTTGTGGTTCCACACAAATTTTAAGATTATTTGTTCTAGTTCTGTGAAAAATGTCATTGCTATTTTGATAGAGATTGCATTGAATCTGTGGAATGCTTTGAGTTGTATGGACACTTTAACAATATTAATTCTTCCAATCCATAAGCACAGTATATCTTTCCATTTATTTGTGTCATCTTCAGTTGTTTTCGTCAGTGGCTTATAGTTTTCAGAGTACGTGTCTTTCACCTCCTTGCTTAAATTTATTCCTAGATATTTTATTATTTTTGATGCAATTGTAAGTGAGATTGTTTTCTTAATGTCTCTTTCTGGTTTTTCATTATTAGTGTATAGAAGCACAACAGATTTCTGTATATTGATCTTGTACCCTGCAACTTTACTGCATTCATTTATTAGTTCTAATATTTTTTTGGTGGAGTCTTTAGTGTTTTCTATATATAAAATTATGTTGTCTGCAAATAGTGACAGTTTTACTTCTTCCTTTACAATTTGAATGCCTTTTATTTCTCTTTCTTTTTTGATTGCTATGGCTAGGACTTCCAATACTATATTGAATAAAAGCAGTGAGAGTGGGCATCCTTGTCTTGTTCCTTAGAGGAAATGCTCTCAGCTTTTCACTGTTGTGTGGGATGTTAGCTGTGGGTTTGTCATGTATGGCCTTTATTATGTTGATATACGTTCCCTCTGTACTCACTTTTTTGAGAGTTTTTATCATAAACAGATGTTGAATTTTGTCAAATGCTTTTCCTGCCGCTATCAAGATGATCATATACTTTTCTCCTTCATTTTATTGATGCCGTGTACCTCATTATTGAGTTGCACCATTGTATTGAACCATTTTTGCATCCCTTGCACTAAGTGGATAAATCCCCCTTGATCATGGTGTGTGATCCTTTTAATTATTGTTGAATTCAGTTTGCTAATATTTTTTTGAGGATTTTTGCATCTACATTCATCAGGGACATTGGCCTGTAATTTTCTTTTTTTGTAGTGTCTTTGTCTGGTTTTGGTATCAGGGTAATGCTGGCTTCATAGAATGAGCTTGGAAGCATTCCTTCCTCTTTAATTTTCTGGAATAGTGTGAGAAGAATAGGTATTAACTCTTCTGTAAATGTTTGGTAGACTTCAGCTGTGAAGCCATCTGGTCCTGGACTTCTCTTTGATGGGAGTTTTTGATTACTGATTCAATTTCACTACTAGTAATTGGTCTGTTCAGATTTTCTATTTCTGTCTGATTCAGTTTTAGAAGATAGTATGTATCTAGGAATTTATCCATTTCTCCTAGGTAGTCCAATTTGTTGGTGTATAATTATTTGTGGTAGTCTCTTATGATCCTTTGTATTTCTGTGGTGTCAGTTGTAACATTTCCTCTTTCATTTCTGGTTTCATTTATTTGGGCCGTCTCTCTTGTTTTCTTGAGTCTGGCTGAAGATATATCAATTTTGTTTCTCTTTTCAAAGAACCAGCTCTTGGTTTCATTATTCTTTTCTACTTTTTTCTCTATTTCATTTATTTCTGCTCTGATCTTTACTATTTCTTTTCTTCTTCGAACTCTGGGCTTTGTTCTTTTTCTAGTTCCTTTAGATATAAGGTTAGAGTGTTTGAAATTTTTCTTGTTGCCTGAGATAGGCCTGTATCGCTATGGAATTCCCTCTTAGAACTGCTTCTGCTGTGTCCCACAGATTTTGGAACATTGTGTCTCCATTTTCATTTGTCTCAGGGTATTTTTTTGATTTCCTTTTTGATTTCTTTGTTGACCCATTGGTTGTTTAGTAGCATGTTGTTTAGCCTCCACATGTTTATGTTTTTTTCCAGTTTTCTTCTTGTAATTGATTTCTAGTTTCATACCATTGTGATTGGAAAAGATGCTTGATATGATTTCAATCTACTTAAATTTATTGAGACGTGTTTTGTGATCTAATATGTGATCTATCCAAGAGAATGTTTCATGTGCACTTGAAAAGAATGTACATTCTTCTGTTTGGGGATGGAATGTTCTGTATATATCTATTAAGTTCATCTGGCTTAATGTGTCATTTAAGGTCAATGTTTCCTTACTCTTTTTCTGTCTGGATGATCTATCCATTAAGGTAAATGGGGTGTTCAAGTCCCCTACTACTATTGTATTACTATCAATTTCTCCCTCTATGTCTGTTAACATTTGCTTATATATTTAGGTATTCCTATGTTGGGTGCATAAATATTTACAAGTGTTATATCCTCTTATTGGATTGACCCCCTTTATCAGTATATAATGCCCTTCTTTGTCTCTTGTTACAGTTTTTGTTTTAAAGTCTATTTTGTCTGATATAAATATTGTTACCCCAGCTTTCCTTTCATTTCCATTTGCATGGAATATCTTTTTCCATCTCTTCATTTTCAGTCTGTGTGTGTCTTTAGATATGAAGTGAGTCTCTTGTAGGCAGCATATAGCTGGGTCTTGTTTTTTAATCCATTCAGCCACCCTTTGTCTTTCAATTAGAGCATTTAGTCTATTTACATTTAAAGTAATTATTGACAGATATGCACTTATTGCCAATTTGTTAATTGTTGTCTGGATGCTTTTGTAGTTCTTCTCTGTTCCTCTCTTCGTTTTTTGTTCTCTTCCCTTGTGATTTGATGACTTTCTTTAGTGTTGTTTGTATTCTTTTCTCTTTATTTTTTGTTTATCTATTGTAGGTTTTTGGTGTGTGGTTACCAGGAGCTTCATATATAACAACCTATGTATATAGTAGTCTATTTTCAGTTGATGGTCACTTAAATTCAAGCGCATTCTAAAAGCACTACATTTTTACCCTCCCAGCCATGTTTTATGGGTTTGGGGGGGTTTTTTGCTGAGGAAGATTCACTCTGAGCTAACATCTGTTGCCAATCTTCCTCTATCTTGTACGTGGGTCACTGCCACAACATAGCCACTGACGAGTGGTATATGTCTGCGCCCGGGAACCGAACCCGGGCAGCTAAAGCAGAGCATGCCAAGCTTAACCACTAGGCCACAGAGCTGGCCCCATGTGTTATGTTTTTGACATCACATTTTACATCTTTTTATTTTGTGTATCTCTTAACTAATTATTATAGATAAAGATAATTTTACTATTTTTGTCTTTTAATCTTGACTAGCTACATAGGTGGTTGATCCACTACCTTTACCATATATTTGCCATGACCAGGGAGATTTTTTTCCTAATTTTATTATTTCTGGTTATGGCCTTTTCTTTTCTGTTTAAAGAAGGACCTTTAACATTTCTTGTAAAGCCGGTTTAGTGTGATGAACTCCTTTAGCTTTTGCTTGTCTGGGAAACTCTTTATGTCTCCTTCAATTCTGAACGGTAACATTGTCAGGTAGAAAATTCTTGGATGTGAGTTTTTTGCTTTCAGCGCTTTGAGTATATCATGCCATGCCCTTCTGCCCTGCAAAGTTCCTGCTGAAGAGTCAGCTGATAGTCTTGTGGGGGTTCCCTTGCACATAACTAGTTGTTTTTCTCCTGCTGCCTTTAGATTCTCTCTTTGTCTTTAATTTTTGACATTTTAATTTTAATGTGTCTTACTGTGGGTTTCTTCTTGAAGAAGTTCTTCTTAGTGTGAGTTCTTCTTGTTTGGGACTCTCTGTTCTTCCTGCCCCGGATGTCTGTTTCCTTCATCAGGTTGGGGAAATTTTCAGCAATTATTTTTTTAATAGGTTTTCTGTCTCTGTCTCTCTCTTCTTCTTCTTCTGGGACCCCTATAATGTGACTGTTAGTACACTTGATGTTGTCCTATAGGCGCCTTAAGCCATCCTCAGTTTTTTATTCTTTTTTCTTCTTGCTGTTTCAGTTGGGTGATTTCCACTACCCTGTCTTCTAGGTGGTTGATTTGTTCTTCTGCATCATCTAATCTGCTATTGATTCCCTCTGGTGTACTTTTCATTTCAGTTATTGTATTCTTCAGCTCTGATTGGTTCTTTTCTATATTTTCTGTCTCTTTTGAAGTTCTCACTGTGTTCATCCATTCTTCTCCTGAGTGTGATGAGCATCTTTATGACCATTACTTTGAACTCTTTGTCTGGTATATTGCTTGTCTCCATTTCATTTAGTTCTTTTTGCTGAGATTTTTGTCTCGTTCTTGCGTTTGGAACATATTCCTTTGTCTCCTTATTTTGCCTAACTATCTGTGTTCGTTTCATGTATTATGTAGATCAGTTATGTGTCCTGGTCTTGAAGGGGTGGCCTTATGTAGAAGGTGTCTTGTGGGGCCTAGTAACACAGTCTCTCTGGTCACCAGAGCCAGGTGCTCTATGTGTGTCCCCTATGTAGGCTGCGTGTGCCCTCCTGCTGTGCCTGGGCCGCGATTGCTGCAGGTGTGCCGATATGTGGGACTGGCTCCCTGGGGTGTGAGCTACTTTGGAGGGGCTCCAGGGCTACCTACTGGCTAGGGTGGGGCAGGAGCCATTTTGGAGGGGCGTTGGCCACATTGAGTCCACAGGGAAAAGACTAGGCAGGGGAAGTGATGCTAGAAAGGTAGTTGGAGAGTGTCAGAAATGGTGCCCACTGGGGCTGGGCCAGCTAGGGAGAAGGAGAGTAAAAAAAAATGGCGCCCACCAGCTCTTCTTCCCCAGAGAAAGTTCCAACGGATCCCCACTCCTCCGGCACATGCCCTAAAATTAGTCCATGAATCTCTTTCACATCTAACTCAAGCACTTTGTAGACTGCTGCCTCTGTGCTGGGACGTGAAGTGAGTGAGTTTGTGCACAGCTTTCAAGAGCACAGTCTCGGTTTCCTGCAGGGCCCCACTCTCCCAGTATGAGCCCCGCTGGTCCTCAAAGCCAGACTTTACAGAGGCTCATCTTCCCCATGCACATCCCACAAGCTGGGGAGCCCAGTGTGGGGCTCAGCTCCTCACTCGTCGGGAGGACCTCTGTGATTGTGACATCCCTCCTACTTGTGGGTCGCTGTGCCAGGGGTGTGGGTCCTGACTACACTACGATTCTGCTCCTCCTGCCCATCTCGATGTGGCTTTTTCTTCACACCTTCAGTTGTGGAGAGTCTTTTCTGCTTGTCTTCAGGTCGTTCTCGGTGATAGCTGTTCTACGTGTGTTGTGGTTTTGGTGTGTCCATGGGAGGAGGCGAGCTAAGGTCCTTCCTACTCCGCCATCTTGATCCGATCTATTTTCTTGTCACATTATTCTTGAAGTAGATATACATTTCTATTTTCCCTCACAAAGTTTATAGACTCAGGAAAGAAATCGAAGAGGCCTTGAAAAGAAATGCCCTTAAGTCATCTCAGAAAGGTAATTACCTCTCTTTTTCTTAAAAATATCCAGAAGTCTACCCAGGCCTCTGCTGGTCATGGGCTGTGTTACCTCCAACTCTGAAGCAGACATAAAACTCCTCCTGCTCTCTCTACTGTCACTTTTCTTTCCTCAAGAAAAATCACCTTCTCCCCTCTTTGCCAAACAATTTCTCTTTTGTAATTTTAAGTCCATTTTTCTCAGTCTTCTCCTTCCAAAAGAAGACTGACCCATAGAAAAACAAGCATTTGTTTCTTAGCGTGTCTAGAGACTTCCTCTCTTGAGGAGAGACTCAGATAGGAGAAGTCTTGCCCCTAGCCATGTTTCCTCTGGACCCTTTCCTCAAGATCTGGAACAAAAGCCTCTAGGCCCCTAGACCAGAATTTGTGAATTCAATCTAAGGGAAAGCGAGGCTTACCCCATAACAATGTCCTACCCTCCTTCAGATCAGCCAGTCTGGAGTTAAACGATGGCAGCCATCAGCACGGTACACCCTCCACCCTCTGCCTGCTCTGTCCAGGCCGCCATGCCAGGCCCTGGGAACACCAGGTCCAGAAGGGGTCTGTGGTCAACAAAATCATCTTCTTTGCCTTACACTTACTCCGCACATTTAAGCTCATAAAGATTTTTCACCGATATTACCACATATGATCTTTACAACAACCTTCTGTTGGACAGCAGGACAGGAAAACAGATTTTTCCCCATTTTATAGAAGAAAGAGAAAATGCCACCTTCGCAGTTTAGGAAGGTGGAGGGTTGGACCCCAGCTCTCCTCCCTCCAAGTCCCGGGCCTACTCACAGCCTCTACCTGCGGCCTCCAATCTAAATCCCCGAGCATCCCATAATAGCTCCACTGGTTTAATTACCTCCTCTTTTACAGTCCTTTCACTGCAGATAGGTTACAGTGTCGGAGCACAAATGCCAGTTGCTTTTCAACTCAGAGCCCAAATAGCCTTTTTCTAAAAAACCACTCCAGGGTATCAAACTGTAGATTCTGTTAAATTCCTTTCTCCAAGAAAGTTGATGTGACATTATTGAACTTATTGATGACACTTGTAGCAGCTTTCATTCTATTACTGGTCGACTGTAGGTAAAGTCAAAGTGTATGTTTTCAGGAAAATTATCAATCTATTAAATGCCCAAATGTGAAACCATCCAGTGAGGAAAAGAGCCCGCCATTACAAATGAGGCGGTATTCTGAAATACTGTGGAGAGAGTTCCTTAGTTTCCAACTGGCAGAGTCCCAGATGCCATCATTTTTCCTGAGCTAATCAGAAAGCAGATTTTTAGCATGACCATTGTTATTTCTCACCACTGCTGCGAGTGAGTCTAAGAAGGTCATTAACAAGGAACATCATCCCAGGACAGCTGCCACCTGCATAATCCCTAGGATGGTTAATCAGCGTTTTTGTCTGCCTTGGCATTTGTCCTTGCCAATGCACTATCAACAAGGGAAATGCACTCCAGGTGAGCAAACTCATCAGAGTTTGTTTGATTTCTAGAATAAATGAGGTCGTTATTCATACTAGCAACAAAAATAAGCATTTACTGTGTATCTAGTATATGCAGGGCACTGGGCTAGGCTTGGGAGACACAAGGTCGTACCAGACACAGATTTTCACCTAAAGGAACTGACGATAAGGCTGGAGGTGGAAAGTATGGATCTAAAAATGGAAATTACAGTTGCAATATAGTACCTTTAAATCCAAAGTGACTGGTGTGGAGAATAAGTGTTCTGGGAGCTCATGGGACAAAGCAGTTTGGAGAGCTGAGGCAGGCAAGGGAACCCAGTAACTCTGGGCTACAAACCTACTGTCTACATTTACTTCTAATCCAGTCCTCATCACAACCGTACAAGACAAAATACTGTTGTGGCCTGCCTTCCTCCCCCATTTTGCAGATGAGGAGGTAGGGGTAGCGGTAGGGCAGGCACTGTGGGGACAGAATTAGTGGCAGCTACCAGAAGGACAGTCAGCCTGGCAAGCAGAATTTGATATCCAGAAGCATGGCATGACCTTTCTAACACAAAGTTAAATGAGGTGCACCAAACAGTTGCTTGGTGAGGAGGGTGCTGGCCTCGTCACCAGAGGAGGATGCACTCTGGAGGCCACAACAAGGGAGAACCAAGGTCCAGAGCCAAGACCCCAGACAGCCCAAGGAGCAAAACTGACTCGGTGCCAAGTTCTATCTTTTCCTGGCAAAAGCCCTGATGACTCTTCTGTCTGGGTCAGAACTGAGCAGAGTCTAAGATGGGATTGAGCCCCCAGGTAAGGACCAACGACCCTCGTGTGGTTTAATAAGGCTTCAGAAGATGGGAACCAGGCAGCACCTGTCATCATTTGGATTCATCTTTTAGCAAATATTTACTGAGGGCCTACTATGTGCCAGCCTCTGTTCCAAGTGGAGGACTCCAGCAGTGAACAAAAGAGACGGTCTGTGCTCCCCTGGCACTCACATTCCAGAGAGAGCATAACTGAATAAAATGAGAGGAGGCAAAAGCATGTTCTAGGAAAAGAGAACGGCTTTGCAAAGGTGCAGAGGCAGGAACTGTCACGGATTGTTTGAAAGAGAAACAACTGGACTGGTTGCAGCAAAAGGTTTAAGGAAGGAATCTAGGGAATTCAGTCATGCACTGTATCCGGTGCCGTATGTTTGGGCTAGAAGAGCTGTGGACCGTCTGCCACGGGCCCTCTTGTCTGCACCGGAGACCTCTGGGCCGGGAGGAGTGGCGTGTGTGCACAAAGCACACAGTTCTCAGGGAAGATGGGCCCTGTCACAGTTACTTTGACAGGGACTCTCCAAATCATCAGTCCTCTGGATCTGGAGTGGTTTAAAGAAATGCAAACGGTCCAGGATTTGGGTCAGGGGAGCGGGGTCCAGGCTCTCCTCTCTCACCCTTATCCCTGACCTTCAGCAAGTCCCAGATCTTCACAGGGCTGAGGCTGATACTCTCAAAGGCCCTTTCCAATTCTGAAATCCTTTAACGCTTTAAAGCATCCTCACCTGGTTACCAGTAACGAGCATTCAGTGGCATCAGAGAGGGAGGCAGGGGGGAGATAGCAAGCAAGCAGGTAGCAGGATCCAGGTTCTGGTCCTGATTCTGGGCTCTGCTGTGACCTTGAACAGGCCTTATAACCCCCCAATGTCCTCATCTATAAAGTGTGGGGTTGCACTAGACCACTGCAAGCCATCCCTTGGCTCTAGTATTCTTGAGCCTACGATCTCAGTTTGACAGCGAAAAAAAGACAAACACACAGCTGATGTACTGTTTCTAAAAAGGAAATCAGCTCTCAATGAAAACTTCTTAAAACAAATAGCATTAATTGCCTGCCCCTTTACAGCTCATCTTCCCCACCACAGCTTCTAGTTTTGCAGTCAGCGGTGTGAAGCTTGAGTTACAATGCTTGCTTTCAATGCTCATGCAGCACTTCAGTAAATGTTTTTTTAAGTAAAATGCAAAAGAGTGAGTCTAGAAAGGAGACAAAAGTCAACAAATTATTAAATTTATTTTTCTCAAATTAAACTCATTGCACTGTATACTCAGGATTCTAATGCAACCAGGCCTCCACGGTGGTTCCCCCACCTGGCTCTCTAAATGACAACAGCACTCCAGCAAGATTTATAGCACATAATGAATGTGCTTGTTAATAACAATACCATCAACTGTTTCTGAACCAAAGGCTGTCAAGATTTTCCTTTTCCTGTATTTGAGGTGGAAAAAAATGACTCTAAGGGAGACCTGTAATCAGGAAAAAGTGACAGAATGCTGGCTAATTTGCCTCCCTAAGGCCACTTGAAAGTCCTCGCTTATGGTCTATTATCCCAGTTTTTCCAGCCACAGATAAAATCATGGTGAAAATTCAAGTTAAATCCTGCAGCTATAAACATATATTCTGTTTATTTCAGGAAAAAAGACCCAAGTGTGGAAACAAAAGCTAGAAAATATGCACATTTCTGCATGCCGCATGACCATCATTTCTTAGCATCCCACTTGAATTACTGCAGCGTCCGCTCCAGAGCACAGAGGTGATGTAGCTAGCACAGACAGAGCGCTGACTGTGCCAGGCACTGTGCTAAGTGATTTACACGTGGTGTCTCATCCAGCCCTCCCAACACCAAACCTGGGAAGCAGTAACATGTGTTGTTGTCTCAAAAGCCAGCTTCTGCCTCCTGGTCTGGCTATTTTGGTAAGTGGTACCATCACTTCACTTACTACCTAGGCCTGAGAACTCGGTTATTCTTCCCAGATGCATGGCATCGTGTCCAGAGAGATTTAGGGACTGGTCTTTTTAGTTCCCTTCCATTGCTCATACATTTCCCACCTTCCCCACGGGCCTTCTCTTTTCTTTCTCAAAGCGCTTTTGGTGCATAGCCCAAGCCCCTTCCTCACTGCTCACTCTCTCTGCACTCTTTACCTGCCCCCTGTGTACATATACCTGCTTCCTGACTGACTAGTCCTAGGTCATCCCAACCATTAACGCCCACCCACCTCCCACACTCCCAGCAAACACTGACTTGACTGAGCAGGTGAAATTTTTACCTCTGCTCCCTGGTGGTGATCTCCTGCTAGACATAAGCCTTGTCCGTCCAGATAAAGTGAAATTCCTTGAGAGGAGGGCCATCTCCTCTGCAACCCCTCACCCATGGCCCAGAAGAGCAAATCGGGCCTCATCGATGAGTCTGCATGTGGGATACAATCAACTGTGCAATAGTAATCACACGAACACTCACATAGCGTTTACTAGGGACCAGAGACCATTCTAAGCACTATAGATATATTCACAACAACCACAAGAAGTACTCAATGTTATACATCCATGTTTCACTGCTGAGGGGACTAAGGCACAGAGAGGTGGGGTGACTTTCCCAAGGTCACAAAGCTAGTGGGTGGGACCAAGATCTGGACCAGGCTGTCTCATTCCAATACTGTGTTCTTATGCAACCGAAGAAAGAGGATTTGGACTGTCTACCTCCAAGCACACCAATGTATTTTCTATTCCCTTTCATTACTTTTTCAACATCTGATAAAATAAGAAAACCTTTAGTTGGCCGGATAATCACAAACACACTGGTGTCTCATTTCCTTGTCAGCAAAATTGTAGCTTTTCACGAGTGAAAGGAGAGTTTGAGTTGGAATTTATCCTGATGTACTGGGGCACTTCTCCATTTGACAAATTCGCTTTTATTCGGTTTAAACCCAAGAGAATGCCAATGAAGGCAGACAGGGCTCAACCCTGGAGAAGGTAGACACTTTCTTGTGAGGTACAGCTTCAGGCCTGTCAGGACCTGGCTGGCTTCTGAAGTTCCACCCCCCAGCGCCATCCTGTGGAGTACGGTTTTGATGTCTGTTAAAAGTTAAATTCCCATGGAAAGAGAAGCTCCTCCCCGGATGCAGCAGTCATCTCAATTGAGAGCTGTGGTTTCATCTCAATTAGGGGGAGTAGGAAGGAGGGCATTAAGGGCCTAATGTGTCTGGAGAGGCAGCCTGGTGTGGTAAAATGAAAGCATTTTAGAAAGTCTGAATGCAATTTCTAACCGTGCTACTAAATGCGAGAAACTTTGGGCAGCCAGTTAGGCCCTCAGGACCTCCGTGTCAGCTGAGGATGTTAGAGAGGACGACGTGCAGGATGTCTTCCAGTTATGACACATCCCACTCCACTGCGTGCGCCCTGAGGCAGAGACCATGTATGCGCTGAGCCAACTCTAAGTCCCAACGCCCAGCACACAGCAGACCCCGACCGAAGGTGCCTCCAAGGAGTGAAGGAAGAATTAGTCCTGACTTACCACGAGGCTGTGTCGACGGCCTCTCCCAGGGCTCCAGACCCTCACACTCAAACATCTCTCAGGCATTTTCACCCCAATACCTCATTTTCATTTAAAACCCAAAATGTCTAAGACCCAAATCTCCACCTTCCTCCCAACACCAGCTTCTTCTCCAGATGTCCTTATCAGTATCTTTGGCTTAAAATTATCAACGTTTCCGCTATGTTGAAATTCTATGGCTTGAAATTATCAGCATCTCCTTTGCTTCTCTCTCAGCAGCCCTAAATCCTCTTAATTCTTTCCTTAACGTTTCTCAGCTCTCCTCTCCTTTTCATCTCCTCTGGCAACACTCTGAACCACTCTTTTTATCTCTCGTAGGCCTGTCTTACCTCCTGGCTTTCCCTCTCCTACATAAGTCAGCCACATTGAACTTGCTGACACAGTGTTTTAAGGACATCATTAGCATCCTCAGCGGCCTTCGGCAGTTCACATCAGTGCACGCCGGTGTCCGAGTCTGTCCCGCAGTCTCACGTACACTGTCCGCATCAGCCAGTGTCCAGCCAGCGGACAGAAAACACACCAGTCATTTGAGCCGGGAAAATTTAATATAAAGAATTGTTAACTAGGTAAACATGGTAACTAGGTGAAGATGGTTAACTACTAAAGGTGTAGAAGAGAACTCTAAAGTGTACAAAGGTGGCAACTTCAGAAAGCAGCTCAAATCCCCAGGGCTGAGGGAACAAGGAGGGAACTCAGAAACTTAGAAGGAAGGGCCACCAATACTATCCAGTGATAGAGGTGACCGTGTCTGTCATTATTCCCTATGGGATATATACCTCTTTCCTGGCTTGGTCCATTATATCCATAATAGTTCCGTATAATTGTATGTACAATACAATATGTAAATAATTGCTTATATGACAAACATATAGTTACATAATATATACAACTGTAGACATAGATATGCACTTGGATTTCTTTAAAGACAAAGTGCCTCATGTTCACACTGATACTTCCAGTCCAAATTGCACGTGCTCAAACTCTCATCTCTTTCATCTAAATCTCCTTATGTCCACGGCAAGAATCCTGGATCTCAAGGACAAGGGGATGAATGAATGTTTTTCCCATGTCACATAAAATATTCTCAGAATAACAATATCAAAACTACTATGAGTATAATTACTGAAAACCTGTTGTAAATGCTTTTCATATGCTATTCCCATTCTCTCCTCATTGTTAAGAAGCGCACTATATCTATACTGTCAGAGCACAGAGCCATTCTTAAGGAAAGGCTCATGGAAACAATACTCCCCAAGTTCTCCAGTGTCGACAGCAGTTTGCTGCCTTTATACATAAAAGTCAGTTTGGTTGACTATGAAATCCTTGGCTCACAGTTTCTTTCCTTCAGCATCTTAAGTATGTTACTTTGTTTTCTTCGGGAGAAGGCGCTGTTATTGAAAAGCCTAATGACAATCTCCTTTCCTTTCCCTCATAGTCACTTGGTCTACTGTTTGGATATTTGTTCTGGGTCAGTTTTCTCAGGTATATAGTGTGCTCCTTCCAGATATAATTTCAAATATTTTTTATTTAATGAATATTTTCTTGAATTATAAAATTATGATTAAGTACTTCTAACTTTTTGTGATTTTTTTATTCTTGGAGTATAAATATATGTATGTATGTATAATATTACATATATACACATATATATGTGTATATATATATACACATGTTGGATCTTCTGAATGTATCACTCTTGCTGATACTTTTCATCTCTTCATTTCTTTTTTTTCCTTTCAATTTTTTTTATTGTGGTAAAACAGACATAACATAAAACTTACCATCTTAACCATTTTTCAGTGTACCGTTCAGTAGCATTATGTACATTCGCGTTGCTGTGCAGCCATCACCACCATCCCTCTCCAGAACTCTTTTCATCTTGCAAAACTGAAACTCTGTCTCCATCAAACAATAACTCCCAAGTGCCCTCCCAGCCCCTGGCATCTTTATTTATTTATTTTTTTATCTTTAAATTTTTCCTCCTTTTCCTCTTCCATTTATTATGAGGCATTACTTGTTCTATTTGCTCCTGTGTTATCCTTCGTTAGTCTTAATTTCTGAAATGATTTTTTCTTTTATGTTCTAATTCTTACTTGAGTTCTACCACTTTATTACTGAGTTTTCTTCATTCTGATTTATCTTTCCTATCTTTTATGTTTTAGCTTATTTTGAAATATTAACTTATAGTTTTCATTTTTGTGAGAATATGTCTGACATATTCTCACAGACACTGACAGAAAGAGAATTAGACCATGATCAGAGGTTGCCTTCATTATCCGTAGAGATTCTACTCCTGATTCTTTCTTTTTATCCAATAATAAATTTCAATGTGATTTGAAGTCTATCCTTTTCTGTTGCTCATTTTTACGTAGAATTAGGTTTTCTGAACTTTTATAAAGGAGGCTTGGCTTAGAATAATTTTTCAGATTTAACATCTCTAGGCCACCTTCTTCTGGTTGTTCTTGTAAAGTATTCAACGATATGAACACAAATTCTAAATTGCCTTAAATATGCTCGGGACTCTCCTTCAGAGAAAACCAAAAGCTCCCGGGTGCAGCCTTCTGCATTCCTGCTCATCCAAGTCTCTTGTGAGAGTTGACTACACTTCACTCCCGTTCAATTCTCAACTTCCGGCACCGTAGCTCTTGCTACCTCTAACCCCCAGAGTTTTAAACTAACCCACTATTGTCTCCTAATGGTTGGATACAGTTTCTGGCTTTGATCTCACTGGATTTTCTGGTGCTCTTCACAGCCTCTATGACATGATGCTGTCCTGTTGTCCTCTTACTTCCCAGGCTTTCCTTCTCGTCTTTCTCCAAGGACTGTCTTAAGTGTTAGAGTTCTCCATGGTTCTCTCTTCAGTCTGCTCTTTTCAGACCCTCCGTGACGGGTCGCATCCATTTATAGTTTCTACCTACATGTTGATGACCTCCAAATCCCTAATCCTGCCTCAGAGCTCTCCTTCATGTTTCTTTCTTATGAACAGATAATGACATGGAATAAAGTCCAGGCTCCCTACTTGGCATGGCACATGAGTCCTCTTTGGAATGGGATATGGATGCTGCTCCTCTCTCTAGCCACATAGCTCTTCCTTATTCCTGCAGCTCCCATCATACTGTACTGTTTCTAGCCCATGCTTAGGCCCACGCTGGCCCTTATGCTTCTGACACCCTCACACACCCCACTGCATCCTTGTCTTTGACTGACAAGCAGTCCTGTCCCTTCAGGCTGCACTCGGTGCCTTCTTGTATTCGTTATAATCTGTGCACATACCTCTCAAAGCATTGACTGTATTGTATCGAAATCATGTCCTAATGAATCAGTTCCTGCCCCTCATCTGTAAGGTTCCTGAGGGAAGACGTTGAGTCTTAATCATCTTGGTATCCCCCTCACCAGCACACAGCCTGTCGTATAAAAAGTGCTCAACAAACAGGTGCTGAATTGAGCTGGTAATTGCACTGACTGTATTAGGCTCTGAGACAAACAGTGTAACAAAATGTGGCTTCCTCTTATTCTTTTGCAAAAATAAAACCACTACAATTAAAGCCCTACCAGATATTTTCACATGAGAGTCCATCTGTTTTATGAGGTTGTTTGCTTAGGATCAAATCAGGATGTAGAAAGAGAATTAGACCATGATCAGAGGTAGCCAGAGTGTGGCCTTGTTTAGAGATAATAGACAAGTCCGGTTACTGATTTTGTTTCTAAGGAAGGGCAACAGTGTTGCTGCACTATACTGCTGCAGGATGTACTTGGGAGAGAAGGTCCATGAATGTTCAGTCTGTCCCCCTCAGCTTGAAAATGGCTTGTCCTTCAAGGAAAGATAGTCTGAGTCTATTATGAAAATGAAATTCTTCGTTAAGACCCTAACAGTACTGTTAAAATGAACAGAAATCACCTCCAACGACAGATGAGATAAATTGTATCCAAATTGTCCTGGAGCTATTTCCTATGTTTTGGAGGAAATGAAATAAATAAATAAATAAATAAATAAATAAATAAATACGTTTATTTATGAAATAAATAAATACATAGCTTACTGTATTTTCTAAAAAGGTATTGAAGACACATATTTCTTCACTATGATTTCCCTATGACTGTTTCATTCTTCAGTTACACAATTTAAAATTACTGTTATGAGAAGTGGTTTCACATTTTCCCAATGAGAAATAAAAACGAGGTCGTAAACCAGAAATAAAACCTTCATAATGTCTCTTTAAATTTTTATACTGTCCCCACCAGCAACTTGCGGTTAATATATTGCATGTTTAACGTTAATGTCCATGTTTAAAGAGATCTCTGGTTACCTAACACAATTTCTTTATTCTTTTTAGCAACTTATTTAAATTCTTAAAATACCAGCATTATTAAAAGCATCTCAAATATTCTCTTGTCTTGTTTTTTTTCTAGTACAATTTTATAAACTTGAAAGCACCAAATAACTAATATATCTTCTACTTTTATTTCTTGAAATTAGAATATTTTACTTCCCAGGAAGCAAATGCCTTTGAAATATATACACCTTGGTAATAACTGGTAACATTACCTGACTTCCAAGGTTATTGGTTGGAAGGAACATGTTATAATGTTTCCTTATTAAAGAAAAAAGACTTTACACTAACTTCATAGACTGTCATTATGACCACATCAAATATGAAAGTAGGATTTAGCTACACAATCTACAATTATTGTTTTCAATAATAGAGAATGATAAAACCTATTCAGAATCTATTCTCATCCCATGAGAGTGTGCCTTTTTCCAACAGATGTTTCAGAACATCAATTACTATGTGTGCAGAAATTTTGAGGTATTATTTATAACTCCTTAAAGTGAAACTAGACTCTTTCCACACTAAGCATTTTTAAATAGGGGTCCATCAGTGAATTTCAGGGACTTTTGTTATCCAAAACTGTCAGCAAAAAAATTTTATGTGCATTCTTCTGGGGAGAGGGTCAGTAGCTCATACCAGATTTTCACTGTGATTAATAAAAGGCTAAATTCCACTGAAATAAGGAGATCCTGCCATACATTCTTCTCTCTGTCCCTTCTTTCTTTTCTTCCAGTGTCTTCTAAACTCAACACTCATTGGAAACTCACTAAACTAGGAATCACTTAACCCAGGCTCTACTTCCAGTTCTGTTACTTACTATGAACCATTTGGCTTTGTTACTATGAATGGCATCTCTCAGAGATTTAGAGTTCTTATTCTAAAGAATGGAGAGTAATACTCTAAGTTTCACCCAAAATGGGGAGGGCATGGCCTGAGTTATCCAAAGCCAAGAGCCACCATCTGATTCCCCTCACCTGAATGGACATAGACATATCAATAAATCAAAATAACAATCTGAATTTAAAGAAGGAAATCATTTTCAGGTTAAGACATTTTTTAATTTCAGTCATCAACCGTGTATTGAAAAAGATGTCGAACCAGGAAAGAAAAATGTGATTTATTTTGTCATTGCATAGGAGACATCCAGGCTGGTTATCAACCATGCTGGCTCAGAGTGACAGCAATGGAAGACTACTCTTGGATAAAGTCATTCCTGACAGCATCCTTACTGACATTCTTTATAAGACATATTTTGCTACCATTGCTTTAAATTTAATTTATATTATAAATGATAGTAAGGTTGTTGTCTTAAAAACTGTCACTCCATCTATATTCTAAAATTGCTCCATTTTATTGCCATTGTTTATTGTGCTGTCTCAACCATGCACCGTAGTCTGTCCCATATGGGACACATTAGAACAGGAGCCCTTTTGATGGTTAAAAATCTCAGATAAAATAATGTATGCATAAAGAACCCTGAAATGTTTAGTTCAAATGATCTTCACAAAATTCAATACTTTCTACCAAAGTACTATTTTTTCCCTCATTTTCTTCTTTTTCTCTCTCTCTCTCATTCATTCTCTCAGTAAAAGACAACACTGAAAAATTGATAGACTAATAGCTGGTATATATAGAACTTACTATCTGCCAACCATTGCACTCAGCCCTAATAAATGCATTTATTACATTAATGAGTTAATAAATGTATTAATTCATTTAATGCTCATTACAACCCTAAGAGGTAGGTACTGTTGACACCTCATTTTAAAGATGAGGAAATTGAGACACAGAGAGATTAAGCGCCCTTGGCATAAATGTTAATAACTTCCAATGTCAGTCTTCTGAGTCTCCGCTATCACCCACAATGTGATGATAGAAAAACAAGGACAGGACACTGACATTCATTCCGATGTCAGCAAGTACTCCTTGAGGGCGTAGAAAGTGCTGGAGTCTGTCTTCTGGTGCTAGAAATATCAAAGTAAAGAAGACGCAGTCCCTACTCTCGAGAACCTTACAGTCTATTGCTGTGCTGTCCAATATGGCAGCCAAAAGCCACCATGTGGCTATTTGAATTTAAATTTAAATAATTTTAATAAACAATTTAAATAAAGTACTTCATAATTTATATATACTTTATAATAAACTAAATTTAAATAATTTAAATAAATATGAATAATTAAATAAAATTTAAAATTCAGTTTCTCAGTTACACTAGTCATATTTGAGTGCTTGATAGCCACATGTGACTGTGGCTACCACATTGGACAGCACAGATCAGAGCATTTCCATCTCTGCAGACAGTTCTACTGCACAGTGCAGGTGTGTTTGGGTGGGAGTTGGGAAGGACAAGTAGGGAAATTGAACAGCCTCATATAAGAACTATGTAGGGTGACAGGGCACCCTCGGAGCACAGAAAAGGGGCCCTGAGTCAGGCCACAGAGTCTAGAAATGCTTTCCATTGTAGGCGACACCTAAGCCAAGACCAAGAAAGTTAACTGAGAATTAGGCAGGCAAAGGGAGGAAATGGGACATTTGAGGCAGAGGGAAGATGTTTCTTAGCTATTTTCTACCATGACTCTTCCAGATCAAACTTTTGGCACTGAAGCTGCATCCTCAAAGAATCTGGAATATTAAGCCAAAATACCTGGGAGCCCAGGGCAGAAATGGGCCGTGGGATGGGAAGAGGACACGCCCATCCTCGTCCTGATGCTGTATAGCCTGTGCCACAGTGACACTGAGTGCATCGCACACGCACAGTCTGCTCGTGTGCAGACTGTAGCCCCATCCATCAGACTTTCACCTGTCATTTTAGATCACATCGATGTGAACTGCTCCAGGCTGTGGCTCAGTCCTGTTAGGGTATTTTATTTTGCTTTGGTCCTATTTCTCAAAATGGAGAGAATGTTATAAAGCAGTGACAATTATGAGGGTTTCAAAGGCTGCTTTGGCCACCAAGTCATATTCCTAACAGCTTAATGGAGTCGATTTGTATCACTCATTATTTTCATAAGAAAGAATATTGTAGCACGGACATTTTGCAAGAAAGAGCGTTCAATATTGAAACAATAATCTTGTAACTTTTCCTCCACATTTTAAGGGCATAAATTTTGCACTTTCATTAATATGGAAAAATCATAGACATTAACAAAGATTTAATAAGCTATATACACAAAAATCCATTCTCAAAGGAACCCACTTTAAAGAATATTATTCATTAATTCATTGGCAAAGGATTATATGAATCCGCAGAGGATTTAGAACTGAATGACTTATGAGACTAAGTAGGAGGATATACAAATTTTCACTTCACTTCTAGGTCATCAGCTCTCATTTTTCTGAGTTAAATAAAACTAAGAGGATTTTTGACTGAAAATAAACTTTGGTTTATGAATATGTCTTGACCTAAATCGGTCCCATCTTTTCTTTAATCTTTACCTGGAAAGCCCCATGACTGTTTTTTTTTTTTAATTAACTTCCTATGTTTTCCCTTCCTATGTAAAAAGAGAACAAGAGAGAGAAGGCAGAGACAAGGTGTGGGATCAAATATTTAAACTTTGTTATCTCCTGAAAATTTTTTTTTGTAAATAGCCTCAGCGTGGGCGCCTCTAGTTATTGTTTCAACCTACTGCTCTGTGAACTGCAAGTAACCTCAATTTCAAAACTCCTTATTCGGCCTCCACAACACCTTTCATTCACAAAGCTTTTGCAGTACACGGGGCAATTTCCTATTTATTATCACCCTGGATCCACACTGGAGCTCTGTAGTGACGGGGCAGCTAGCATCACCACTGTTGTAGAGAGAGGAAACTGAGTCTCAGATAGGCTAGAATGGGGACTTGAGATTGTTCAGCCGGCCCTCAAACCCAGTCTTCTGGCTCCAGATTCAGTGCTCTTTTCACTTCAAGCCAATAAATCCAGGAAAATAGAACAAGAACTAAATGAATCCCCGTTGCTCCAGGTCGGTCTGTCTGTCTTATGAACAGAGGCAGAGAAGGCCCAGAGACTGGTGGGTTCTTCTCACTTCAGTTACATCATTGGCCTGTGATAGTGACTGGAAAAACAAAACCAAGCTCTGATAGAAATATTCAACCCGAGTTCAAAGGGGTGGTGGCTCTGGAAATTCCAAGAAAGGCAGGTTCTCTGCAGTGAGGAGCATGAGTGGGGAGGGCTGGGGAGGCAAGGAGCCGTGTAAGCCTGGGAAGCAGTGAACACACCTTTCTGATACTATTCCAAGGCACTCATCCTTACAACATGCAAGGAAGCACTGCTGACTCTACTGACTGAGAGAAGAGAATGGTAGACCTGGAAAACATTCTAGGAATCATTTCCTTCAACCTCTTTATAAAGGAGCTTCAAACAGGTCATGCGCTCATCCAGTGACCTACAGTTGACAAAGCCAGGACCGGAACCACGTCCTCTAATTCCAAATGGACTGCTTCTTAGCAGACTTTAATTCAGCATTAACCAAGCTAGAGTTCCACAGAACCCTAGTGCCCGTGAGATGTGACTAGATACTCCTAAAAGTAAATAAATAAATGAATAAGATGTGGGGTTCCACATTCAAAAAAGTTTGGGAATGCAGAGTTAATCACAATTTAGAAGCTTTATTTACTGCACAAATTCTCAGAAACTTTAACATGATAATATGCACTGTGTATTCCTAGGAGCAGTAGTAGATATGGTGTATGTGATTTCCCCACATTTGTTTACCAAGAAACATTTTTTTGAGGAAAACCTATTACCATATGTCACGTGATATTAAATTTCCACAGAATATAGTTGGAGAAAAGCCGCTCTAATATTGTGAGGTGTTCTCAATTGACTTTCAAGAATTAATTTGAGTAAGGTTGTTTTTTAGTGTTTGGAAAAGGGAGAAAAAAAGAAATTGTTTCAGCTTCTGGCAGGACAATTCTTTTTCTACAAAAGTGCTGGATTCCATAAAACATAATTTTATGGAATTTCCAAGCTCATAGAAAGGAAGGAAACCCTCAAGGGAGTTCCCAACCTCTAAAAAGAACCCATAAACTAAACTTGAGCACTGATCCATACGCACATGTCCACACACACACTTAGATACACGCCAGAAAGGAAGGCGGGGTTTTATATATGTTTGTATATAAAATGAACATAAGGAAAAATGCCTATATCAGTACTGCAATCAGGAGACTAAGCCTTGAGACAGAGGCAATGAGGACAAGCTGAACCTGAAACTAAATTAAACTGAATTACACTATGGACTGGGTGAAGATGCTAAAGTGATCCCAAGTAGCATATCTTGGCACCTTAGCAGAAGCAAAAGAAAATCTTCCAAAGAGAAAAACATCTTCAGTCCTAGAGCTCAAATGAGGATCACCAAACATAAGGAAACAAATGCCCATGAGTTAAAGTCATCAGGGAAAAAAGATTTAGGCCTCCAAGAATTTTAAATACAATATTTATAAGATAAAATTATTAAACAATTATGTAAGTAATATTTTTTAGAAAACATAAAAGAATGGCCTTCTGCTTCCAGGAAAATGGAATTGACATAGTTTCCCCTATTCTTTCCATTAATTACAACTAAAACCCTGACCATTATGTAATACAAACATAAGAAGACTGTGAAAAGTGGAGAGAAGAAGGTAGACTGTCTAGGAAACTCAGGATCTAAGGAATGATAGGTGGTAACCCCCCCCGGGTTTTCTTTTTGCCTCATTTATCCCAGATTTGGAGCTAAAGAATCTGGCAACCCAGAGGCATCAATGGGTATCGGGTGGTCTGGTCTCTCTAGCAAAAAGACAGTAAAGGAACAGCCTAGAAAGACAAAAACTTTTATACAATAACTTCTCTCTAAACACTCTAGGAAAATTAAGTGGCCCCCACACCAGCAAAGGCCAAGTGGGGAGCCTAGACTTCTACCTTTCCACTGCTGTTAGGAGACACCCAAACACCCCACTGAGGTAGTGTCAGGGACGGCTATGTAGGGAGCCAGGACTTTCATCCCAGCTAGCCAGTGACAATTTCCCCACCTATGGTATCAGTGGAAACCCTGTGGGGATCCTAGACTTCAGTCCACTCTCAGCAGTAACAAATGCCATTCTGACTCCCCACTGGGGCAGTGTCAGAAAAGGCCTAATGGAGAGTCAAGATTGTCACCATTGTCCAGTGGTAATGAGGCCACCACCACTATTGTGTCAGCGAAGATCATGTGGCAAGCCGGAACTCCCACTCACTCCCAGCAGTAATGAGAAGCCCCATATAGTGTCAAAGGAAGCTGAGTGGAGAACCCAGACTTCTACTTCCACCTGTCACTAACAAGGCAGCATTCCTCCCTTCCCCTACTCAAATAGAATGTTTAAATAGGATCCAAAGTCTTATAATACTAAAATGTCCAGATTTCAATTGAAAATTACTCATCATACCAAGACCCAGGATCTCAAACTGAAAATGGAAAATGAAAAAACAGTTGATAGATGCCAACACTGAGATGACAGAGATGTTAGAATTATCTGGAAAAGATTTTAAAGCAGCCATCATAAAGATGTTTCAATGAGCAAATGCAAACACCCTTTGAACAAATGAAAAAAATAGAATGCCTCAGCAAAGTAAAAGAAAGTCTAGCAAAGAAATAGAAGATATAAAGAAGAGCCAACTGGGAATTTTAAAATAGAATAATAAAAAGCTCAGTGGTTGGGATCAACAGCAGAATGAAAGGAGCAAAGGAAAAAAGTCAGTGAACTGGGAAATAGAACAATAGAAATTACCCAATCTAAACAAAAGGGGAAAAAATAGACTGCAAAAATGATGAACAGCGCCTCACAGACCTGTGGGAGTTAACAATAAATCTACCATTCACGTCATCTGAGTCTTGGAATAAGAGAAGAAAAAGGGTGATGCTGAAAAAGTACACAAAGAAATAATGGGTGAAAACGGCAGGAGACATAAACCTACAGATTGAAGGGGATAAACCAAAAGAATTCCATGCCAAGGCACATCAAAATTAAACTTCTAAAAACTAAAAACAGAGAAAACATTTTGAAAGCAGCCAGAGAAAAATCACATCTACCTACAGAGGAGAAACCATTAGAATGACAGCAGATTTCTCATCAGAAATCACGGAGGCCAAAAGAAAGTGGAACAGCATTTTTCTAATAGTGAAAGAGAGGCACTGTCAACCCAGATCCTATACCCAGGGAATATAAAATATCTTTGGTAATGAAGAAGAAATCAAGACACTCTCAAACAAAGGAAAACTAAGAGGATTTGTCACCAGCAGACCCACCCTATAAGAAAAGCTAAAGAAATTCTCTAAACAGAAAAGAAATGATAAAAGAAGGAAGCTTGAAATATCAGGAAGGAGAAAAGAATATAGTAAACAAAAATATGGAAAAAACAACAAACTTTCCATCACCTCTTAAGTTTTCAAATTACGTTTGACAGTTGAAGCAAAAATTATAACACTTTCTGGTGTGATTCTAAATGTATGTAGAGAAATACATAAGACAATTTTATTATAAATTGGGGAGGGTAAAGGGATGTAAATGGAGGTTAGATTTCTGTCTTTCACTTGAACTAGTAAAATGATGATACCAGTAGACTGTGACAATTTTATATATAAAATATAGTACCTAGAGCAAGTACTAAAAAGGCTATACAGAGAGATATTCAAAAACACTGGATAAATCTGAATGGAATTCTAAATTATGTTCAAATAACCCACAGGAAAGAGGGGGAAATAATGCAGAGAAATGAAAAACAGAGAAAACAAATAGAAAAAAACAATAAAATGACAAATCCTAACATATCAATCGTTATATTAAATATAAATGATCTAAATAGACCAATTAAGACAGAAATTGGCAGAGTGGATTTAAAAACACGACTCAACTATGTGCAGTCTACATGAAATGTACTTCAAATATAACAGTGTAGGCAGGTTGAAAGTAAAAAAAATAAATGGGAAAATATATATCATACAAACCTTAATCAAGGAAAGCAGAAGTAGCTTTATTAGTATCAGATAAAGAAGACATCAGAGTAAAGAAAATTACCAGAGACAGAGCGGGAAATGATATAATGATAAAAGAGTTCAATCAACCAAGAAGACATAAAAATCTTAAATGTGTATGCACCAAATAAAAAAAAATGGAAAAATATGTGGAGAAAACCTGATCAACTAAAGGAGACATAGATAATCTGCAATTATAGCAGGAGACCTCAGCATCCCTCTCAACAATTAATAGAATAACTAGACCAAAAATCAGAAGGATATAGAAAATTCAACATCATCCTACAACACAATCTAATCAACATTTATAGAACACTCCACCCACCAACAGCAGAATACACAATATTTTCAAGTGCCCACAGAACATATGTTAATATAAACCATATCCTCGTCCATAAAAAAAACTCAACAAATTCAAAATAATTGAAATCATACAGAGTGTGTTCTTCAACCACAATGGAATCAATCTGGAAATCAATAAGAGAAAAATAATAAAATCTCTAAGAAAATTTCCACTTGGAAACTAAACAACACATTTTTAAATAACCCATGGGTAAAAGAAGTCTCAAGGGATTTTTTTTAATTCATCGAATAAAAATACAACATATCAAGATTTGTGGGGAATTGCTAAAGTGGTTCTGAAAGAGAAATTTATAGCACTAAGTGAAAAATATTGAAAAGAACAAAAGCCTCAAATCAATCATTTAAGCTTCCGCCTGCAGCACCTAGAAAAAAAAGAAAGCAAAATAAACCCGAATCAAGCAGAAGGAAGGAAATAACAAAGGTAAAAGCAGAAATCACTGACATTGAAAACAGAGATGCAATAGAGAAAGTAAATGAATCAAAGAGCTTGGAAAAAATCAATAAAATTGACAAACCTATACTAAGAGTGACAGAAAGAGAAGACACCACTTAGTTCATACAAAGCTTGCCCATGAATGTTCACAGCAGATTTATTCATGATGGCCAAAACCTGGAGTCAGTCCAGATGTCCTTCCACAGGTGATGCTTAAACAAACTATGGAGCATCTGTATCATGGAGTCCCACTCAGCCACAGAAAGGAGTGAACTGTTGATACACGAAAAAACCTGGATGAATTCCCGGAGAATTAGAGTGAAAAAGCCAACCCCAAAGGTTACATGACGTATGATTCCATTTATATAAAATTCTTGAAAATGACAAAAATTGCAGACATGGAGGACAGAGTAGTGTCTTCCAGCGGCCAGGGAGGAGACGAGGTGGGAAGGAAGTGGGCGTAGCTATAAAGGGCGACACGAGCAATCTTTGTGGTGTTAGAAACGCTCTGTATTGTCACGGGATCAGTGTCAATATCCTATTGTGAGGTTGTACTATGGTTTTGCAAGGTGTTATCATTGGAGGAAGCTGGTGATCTCTCTGTATTATTTCCTACAACTGCATGTGAATCTGCAATTTTTAAAAAATAATTCAATTTATATAAATGAATAGAATAGAGTAAAGAAGAGACTATAAAATGATCAAGAATGTTTAAAAATTAAATGGAACTTTTAGAAATTGTATAAAATTTCTGGGTAAAGACAAATCTTTTAACATAAGCATCTACTTTTGCTCTGTCTTTAAACACCAAAATTTGTCCACTAAAGAGAAGGATGTGGAAATTGATGCTCAGGCTTTGCCTGGAGGGGTAAGGAGAGAGAGGAGCTAAGCTACTCTCCACCCAAACAACAGAACTCGCTCTCCTCTTTGTGGTCCTAGTGTACACACTTGCTGCAAACCTAGGAGCGAAAGGCTTCCGCCAGCCCCCTCAGCGTTGATCTCTTAAACTTAGTTCTCAAGATATTATGTCAATTGGAGTCTGTCTAAGTAGCTTCTTGGGGTTGCTGGCAACATATGGGATTTCTTAAACCTCTCACAGACTTAAGCCCCAAGGAACAGTTTCTGGAAATTCCTCTGCATGCTCTGTAGGTTTGGAAGGAGTCTGCAGAGGCCCAGACCTGCTATGCTTTCAGCGTAGTTTCCTAGGAAGACAGGCTCAAACTGCAGCAGCAGAGGCTTGATTTTCAGGTTGGCCTCTCCTCCATGCCATCTTCCTCTTCACTTGTGCACATGTTTAAATGTGCAAGGGGCCATTCAGCAAGCAGCGGAGATGAGAAGTCCAAGGGCAGAAAATACAGTTCTCACCCTAACCTGGACAACCGTCTCTCTGTCAGATCATCACCTTCAAGTGCAGCATCTCTCTCACTCTCACATTACCAACTCCCTAGTCTCTCCATTCCATGCCTTTTCAAATCAAATCTCTAGAATTTTCTAAATCCAAAACTAACCAAACCTCCCATTATTAGTCTAGGCCCAGAGATGTTATGAATAACATCCATCAGAGGTCAGAGCCGACATCCACTCTTTTCTCTGGTGCAGCAGACCGGAATTTGATCTCAAATACAAAGTAAAGTGGAACTCATATGAGAGCGCAAGAAACACCAGCATTGCTGCCTAGTTGACAATACAGTGTGAAAAGGTAGGGATCGAATTACTTCAACATCTTAGCTACGCTCACCTTTCTTCCTGACAGCACTTGACATGAACTTCAATATCTTTTGTAAAGGGGTTTGAAATGTAAGAACATAAGGTAAAATCTTATGATTTAGAATGTTTTGCTTTCAGAATGGATGTGTCTATCTATAAAGCAACCTCCTTTTTGTTCCTGAGAAAAAGAAACACCACGGAAGTGGGGAGCACCTTCTATTTTTTTTTTTAACAATATATCAGTAAGCAAAGTAGGAGAGTAAGTTTTATTGTATAAGTAATAAATAACTCACTCAAGTTGGACTCATAACCTCTCAAAAATGCCCTTGTTAGAAGTCAAAAATTTCTCTTCATGCATATTCTCCCATGGAAACCTTAATATTTATTCAAGGAGTCACCAAAAAACATTAACAGGTCCAGGACTCATTAGCTATACAACCATATATTAGCTGTGTGATCACTTATTAGCTCTGTGACCCTGAGCAAATCACTTTTCCCCTCTCTGTTAGAATTTCCAATTGAGTAATATGCCCCTACCTACTTCTTGAGGATTATGATCAGGCGGGTCTCTATTTCACATTGATAACATTGAATTTCACATTCCATCCCATTCTGCTCCATTCCACAATATGAGTTAATTTATGACCCAATTCAAAATACTATGAGAAAAAAATGCATATTCGTTAAGCTCAGTTTGGGATAAATTATGTCTACTTGAGATAAAATCATGGCAGTTAAGGTTTTTATTAGAAAAAATTTCTTTAATTCTAAACAGATTGCAAGGAAATATGGTATGTGGGCAGAATTTTCAGAGATAAATGATTAACAGGGGAGAAAGTCATTTAGCGCTAGATTCCTAGAACTTGGATTTGGAAAAGACTTTGAAGAACATTTGGTCCAATCAAAGAATTCTGTCTCCAGCAGTTAGAATGGATGGTTCTCTGATAGGTGAATGAACACTTCTTCATTTGGATAGTTCAAGAGCACGTTAGGCAGTTCTTTCAGTCCTGAGCAAGTTTACTTAGAAATGCTTTCCTTGGGGAGAACAAGTTTCCCTCCTTCTAACTCCCAAACTTTGATCCTAATTCTGCCTTGAGTTGTCAGATAGAAACATCTCTCCCTTTCCTAGCACGACAGCCCTTCCAGTATGTGCAGACAGTGGGTCTATCTTCCCTAGTCTTCTTAGTTAAACAGTCTCTGTATGAAAGCCCCAGCGTATACAGTCTGGTATAACAAAATAAACCTAACCACCATGTGCTGCTTTGAACACACCCAAGGAAAGCACATTATTATTGGGCGTCAGAAAATCTGGAGTTGGGTCTTGGCTCCAGCTGTTTCCAAATGTGTGACCTGAGGGAGGTCCTCTACCTTCTAATTTCTTGTACTGTCCTTGCAATGTTTTGTTATCAAAATTAAGCTAATTTTACCAAATGATATCAAAGGGAGTGTTCCTTTTTTTCCTGTAATCTGGGAGGGGTTGTGTATGAGGTCTGTCTCAAGTGGTAAAGAAAATAAAGTTCCATAAAGTGACAAGTAACATTTTGACAAATTCCTATCAGGTAAAAGAAGATCTCTGTTCAAACTTACTTTATACCAATATTAACCAAGAATTATTAATCAAACCTCTATTCTAGTTGGAGTATTGTGAGTCCTTGTTAGGAACAGGGAAAATACAAGGTAATTACATGGAGGTTTTAATGGGAAGAGCCAAGATGTAAGGATAGAGTTTTCTAGCATTTTTAACCATCACCCAATTTTATATACATATATATGCATATATATACATGCACACACAGACATACATATGTATTACATAATACATACTCTTACCATGTGCAATACATTATGATATTTTGTATTCTAGTCTAGTATCTTTTTTTATAAAAAACATTCTGGTTGTAACTGACCTAGTTGATTTCATGACCCATTAATGTGTCACCACATATAGTTTTAAAAATTCTACTTTAGGGGTTTTGGGATTTTCTTCAGACTATGCTGTTAATTCTCTATATGACCCAAGTTACTTAATGTCTCTGTGTCTCGGCTTCCTGCAAAATGCCACTGAGCTTACAGACCTGCTGTAAGTATAAAATGAGATATAAGTTTTAATGTTATTTTGAAAGAGGCATAAAGACTAAGAAAAGTAAGAAGGTTTTATTCAGGGATTAATATCAGAGCCATAAGTGCTCCCGCAAGTGGACTTTGTGTCATAACACAATTATGTAGTGTAGGAAAACAACTTTAAATAATGAGTTTAAAAGATTGAACAAACATACAACTACCATATGACCCAGCACTTGCACTCTTGGGCATTATCCCAGAGAAATAAAAACTTATGTTCACACAAAAACTTGCACATGAATTCTCATAGCAGCTTTATTTTTAGTAGCCGAGAACTGGAATCAGCCCAGATATCCTTCAATGGGTGAACGATTAAACAAACACTGATTCATCTGTACCAGGGAATACTACATAGCAATAAAGAGGAACTATTGATATACACAACAACTAGGATAACTCTCCAGAGACTTATGCTGAGTGAAAAAAGCCAATCCCAGGGCTGGCCCTGTGGCCTAGTGTTAAGTTCAGCATGCTCTGCTTTGGCGGGCCCGGGTTCAGTTCCCCGGCATAGACCTACACCACTCCTCGGCGGCCATGCTGTGGCAGTGACCCACATACAAAATAGAGGAAGAGTGGCACAGATGTTAGCTCAGTCTGAATCTTCCTCATAGGAAAAAAGAAAAAGCCAATCCCAAAAGGTTACATACTGTGCACATCCATTTATGTGACATTTTTGAAATGACAAAATTTAGAAATGGAGGGCAGATCAGCAGCTGCCAGGGCTTAGGAGCAGGGTAGGGCTGGAGGAATGGAATCAGTGTGGTGATAAAAGGGCAAGAGGACAGGTCCTTGTGGCGATGGGACTGGCCTGTATTCTGGCTGTGATCGTGGGTACACAAACCTACACACTTGACACACTTGCACAGAACTAAATATACACGTAAACATGAGCACACATAAGACTCTGGAAATCTGCATAAGACCAGTGGTTAGAATCAGTGTCGATCAATAGCCTGGTTGTGACACTGGAGTCGATATCCTGGTTGTGACACTGGAGTGTAGCTCTGCAAGATGTGACCAAGGAGGAAGCTGCATAAAGTGGATATGGGGTCTCTTTGTATTATTGCTTACAGCGAGATGTGTCTACAATTATCTCAATAAAAAACACAATTAAAAAAAGATAATACACTGGCCAGCCCCGGTGGCCTAGTGTTAAGTTCAGTGTGCTCCGCTTTGGTGGCTCAGGTTCAATTCCCGGGCATGGACATATGCCACTCGTCTGTAAGTGGACATGATGCGGTGGCAGCTCACATACAAAAAGAGGAAGATTGACAGCACATGTTATCTCAGGGCAAATCTTCCTCAGCAAAAAAAAAAAAAAAAAAGATCATACACAAGTTGTAGTCCTCTTCTCCATAAATGCTCCGCACACGTGCAGGTGCGTGCACACACACACACACACACACACCTCTTCAAATCAGGGGTAAACTCTCCCCAGACTCTCACCCAGGCAGTCCTAAAGACCCAAGGTTAAGAACTCCTGTCCCTCCCATCCCTCCTTACACCACCACCCCGTCCCTCGTAACATGGTGACTTGCCCCTTGCCCCCTTGTCCCTTGATTGGAAACACCCCATGTTTCTTGCCCACCAAATTCATTAGTTACTCATTAAATAAAATAAGCAATCCATTTGAAAAAAATAAGGCAATTAGAGAGCAGTGTTTGTGGTCCGGTATGTGATAGGCCACCCGGAAATGAGGCCACCCGGAAATGAATGTGGCGGAGTGTAGTGGAATAATTTTCCATCTGTCTGGGTGCTGAGAATTGCTGTCCGGGAAGAGGAGGCTGAGGGGCCTGCCAGGACACAGGACGAGTCTTGTCAGATGTCGCAGGGTCTGGGGCTCCGGGATGGTGAGTAGGGGTTTCATTTCGGAAAGAAGTATTTTAGGAAGGTGTCCAGGATGGCATGGGGGGCAGAGATAGTGGACAGGACCGCAGAACCCCCAAGTGTGGGCCGAGCACCAGCGCTCATCTGTGAGAAAATCAGTGCAGGAATCGAGAGTTCAGATGTAGACACTCGTCCTCCACCACAGGTTGTCTGAGAAGCTCTGCTCTGCAAGGCCGCCATGGATGCAGAGCAGAGGGGAGGTGGGCCTGGTTCATTAAGAGGGAAAATGAAATCTGGTGCAAGTCTGAGCATCAGATGTGAAGAAGTGCTAAAACTCTGAAGTGGGACATACTTTCATAAACTATTACCAGAATACTAGAAGAAACAGGGATTAACTTTATCACTGGGAAAACATTGCCCTCAAAACTACCATAGAATTTCTGAAAAGAAAACCACTAAGAATTCAATTCTCTCCATTCCAGACAGGGCTGCTATTATTTTTCAAGAGAACATTAACTGAAAAAGGAGTTTTTCAAATAAACACTCAGTGAAGGAGGGAACAGGCATAACTGATTTTTTTCAGTCTTTTATATTTCAAAAAAGCCATTAAAAGATTTGGATGCTCGAGATAGTACATAAATTATCCTATTATTGTAGCAATGAAAGGATTTCACACCCACCCATTTACTTCTGATTTGATTTCCCTCCATGAAAATTCTTTGTTTTTGAAAAATATTTGTCATGCTGCAGATAGAATTCACATTAATCAAGGAGCATACTTAAGAGGTAAGATTTTAAGTGCCTCATTAGGAGAAAAAAAATTGTCTTCACATAGCTACTTAACACTTCTTTTCACAGTATATTTGCCAGCCACCTAAAATTAATTGTCCTTAGAAACTTATAATAGAAAAGTGATTTCACTCCACAGCTCACAATTTGTGTCTCTTCTACCAAAGAGCCTATTTGATAAGTGACAAAGAGTGGATGAACACTTGGTTCCTCCTTGCTTGCAGACTCCACAGCTTGAAGGAAGGGCCATCAGCAGGGTTCTGGAATAGTTCTTGCAGAATGAAACACATGACTAGACCCTAGTATTGTACAGAGGTAGTACGTGACACGTTAACCCTCTATTCCAGAATCCTCTGTACCCACCTCTTTCCCCGAGCTCCCTGACCCTCCCATTCAGGTGCATGTTCAGTGCCTGGGGGGTGGGCCTGAATGGGCTGTCCAGCAGAAATCCCAGCTTTAGTTCCCAAAAGCCTAAGAGGAGAGGACTGAGAGGCATATATATGAAGAAAGATGGATTTGTCTAAGACCAGGAGAGAATTTCTCAAGGTTAGAAGGAGGAAAAAAGAAAACAGAGAGTGGGGTGCTCCTGGACAAAAAGAGATGGCCAGACTCCAGAGATATGAGCTGTGGTGTATATCTAGGAAGACAGGACCACAGACACACCAGGGAAGACAGACCCCAGAGATATGAGCTGTGTTGTATCTCTAGAAAGACAGGACCACAGACATGCCAGGGAAGACAGACCCCAGAGATATGAGCTGTATTGTATACCTAGGAAGAGAGGACCACAGACACACCAGGCAAGACAGACCCCAGAGATAGGAGTTGTGTTGTATCTCTAGGAAGACAGGACCACAGACACACCAGGGAAGACAGACCCCAGAGATATGAGCTGTGTTGTATCTCTAGAAAGACTGGACCACAGACACGCCAGGGAAGACAGACCCCAGAGATATGAGCTGTATTGTATCTCTAGGAAGACAGGACCACAGACACACCAGGGGAGACAGACCCCAGAGATATGAGCTGTATTGTATATCTAGGAAGACAGGACCACAGACACACCAGGGAAGACAGACCCCAGAGATATGAGCTGTGTTGTATCTCTAGAAAGACAGGACCACAGACACGCCAGGGAAGACAGACCCCAGAGATATGAGCTGTATTGTATATCTAGGAAGACACGACCACAGACACACCAGGGGAGATTTCTATGCCCTAAGAATGGCACAGCAAGGGTAAGTCAGATCTAAAGAAGCCAGGGGCACCAGGACTCTGAATCCTACAGTGGCAATACGGGGACCAGTGATCATCCTCCCTCTACCGCCTCAACACCTTGAAACTGAGTACAATCTTGGAGTTGTGGAACAACACCAGGAAGACAGAGAGTGCGGAGAGAACTCCAGGAAGAGCTGATGGCAAGACTTTTCTGCCCACCCCCAGCAGACCAGAAGCTCAAAATCAAAAGATTGAGTTAGAGAGTAGTATAAAGTTACATTTCTTGCTCATCTGAGTTTATGCATTGAAGTCACCCCACCACAAATAAACACATACACATACACACACAGTAAATGTGTATACTGTGTGATGTTGGTGCCACGTAACAGACCATGACTTTCATGTTTCACTATATGATAGGTGCAATGTGCTGTGCCATTAAAGTAATTGCCATAGATTTCCAAATTCAAACTATCTATAAAACAATTTGTAGAAAGGCAAAGCAGTATATGAGTATGTCTATGTATGTATGTAGGAGAACAGGTGCTGGTGGGGCTGGGGCAGGAGAGATGTCAGGGGAAGAAAGTTCAACCTTTGAGTCCCTTGATGCAGAATTTGAATGCACTCCAAACAGGAAATGGCTCTCTCCAGTTCGTCATTATGGTGGCCTAGTAAATCCCTGTTCACAAAAAGTCATTGGAGCCAGAACAGCTTGATCTGAACTACCAGATTTGCCTGAGTCTCTCACATTCACCAGTAGCAGGCTTTCTCTATTATATTTTAGTCCTAAATAAATATCGTTCCAAGTTGATCTAAGATGGAGGTAGCAAACTATTTTTCATACTTCACACCTGTCCAAATGCACCTGCAAAATGTTATCTTCCTCTACAACGTTAGGCTATCCCCGATACCAAGACACACTTAGAAACTCTAAGTAGAGAAATCAAAATATAAGTCACAACACAAACAAACAGAGGAATGGAAAGAGTTGGAGACCTAACCTGCTTTCCTCCAGAGTTCTGAATTCGTGATCTGGGAAGTGGTCTTGATCCAAGAGACAAACCATAAAATAAACAGAAATTTTAAATTAGAAAAAACCCATTTTAAATGAAGCTATCAAGTCAAAACAGCCCTAATGAGAATCAGCAAGCCCATTCAATCCTATTAGCGAAAATGCAAAAAGAAACCTAATCAATCAGCGCCCGTGAGGTGCGAAACGGGAGCACAGTGAAAAGCACCTCACGTTTAGACGTAAAGCAATTAAGATCAAGAGACATGGTTAAATCTGTCCCTGTAAGCCTACAGCCTATTCGTCTGTTTCTACAAACTTGAAAGAAAATCAGAAACAAAAGCCCAACTTAAATTAGAAAACGGCAGAATCAGGGTGAGGCAGTGGTCTTCACGCTGTAACTGCTCACCTGCGCCTCTGGCCCCAGTGCCCTGGAGACTGGTGGTCAGACCTAGAGCCACAGTCCTGACCTCCTGACCCTCTTGCTTCTCCAGGCCTGCCCACTTTCACTGGTGACTTGATTTTGATAGAAACTTCTTCTCTCCAAACATCTGGACTTCCTGAGTGTCACCCAAGGCCAGCCTTTCATGTGAATGGAGCAGGTGTCTGCCAAGAGTTCAGGGATTCAGGGATGCCAGGAGAGATCTCCCCAGCTGCCACCACACACACACACACACACACACACTCACATTCCACAGCCATGTCCTAAAATATACCCTCTCCAATCCTACAAAGTCCCCCACAGGACTACTTCTTTCGAGCAAAAAGATTACATTCAAAAAACCCTGCATAAAGCAAATACGTCTGGGGAGGTTAACATAGGACACAGTCGGCCTTCCACTGAACCCTACTGGACAAGGAACAGGTGGTGCTCTGACTGGGGAAGAGGGAGACAGAGTTCAGGAAGGGAACCCTGTTTGGAGCATGTTGGGTTTTCATGAGGTGCCTGAGCACCTGAGGGATGAAGATGAGGTGAGAGACCCCTAGGCCTTCACTATTCAAGAAATGCACTCATGTTTAGGGAAAAGACTGGGTAGTATTAGGCACAGGCTTTGGAATCAAAAGATCTAGATTAGAGTCCTCACCCTGTTACGGTGACAGTCTTCTCATCTGCAAAATGGACAAAAACATAAACAACTCATATGGTTTGAAGAACTCAAAGGGTAATGGCGAGTATCTGTTGAGCACTTACTCTGCCCCAGTTACTCCGTCTAGGTCAGATCCGTGCTTCCCAAACTTGAACGTGCACAGTCTCCCGGCATCTTGTTAAAATGCAGATGCGTCCCCCGAGCTGGGTGGGTGGAAACTCTGCATCTCTGTCAAGCTCCCATGTGGCTCTGCTGCTGCCGCTGGTTCGCAGGTCATACTTTGAGCAGCGAGGGCTTGTGTCACTGGGGCTCACACTGACCCCGGGGAAGGCGGACTGTTATCACCTCTGCAAAGCTCACCCTGGATGGGCTGAAAAAGCACAAATGCTGCCATAAAGATGAAGTTCTTTAAAAAGTAAAGAATTAGGGTGGCTTACGTGTGGCTTTTCCTTACCACTCAAGGCGTAGAGCCAGGGGCCAGCAGCCTCAGCATCATCTGGAATATGTTAGAAATGCAGACTCGCAGGCTGCACATTGGACCCACCGACGCCACATCCACATTGTAACAAGATCCCAGGTGAGTCTCATCAACAGTAAAGTGTGGAAAGCCCTGGATTACGGGATTAGTCTCCGTTTTTTAATAGGTATGCCTATAATCACCTGGACATTTTCTTTATATAGAGTTAAATTTTACATAGAATAAAGAATTATAATTGTAAATAACAAAGGGAAGTCATGGAATAAATTCCCAGCTCCCCCCCTCATACACACCTAGTGGGAACAAGTGGAAAATGCCCTCCTGGTTGCCCCTTTTGTCAGGATGGCTGAGCATCACTCTTTCCAAAGGTCAGCACTTCACCAAAAAAAAGCATCCTGACCAAAAATTAAAAAAAGCTTTCAAGATAACTTAATTTCCTACAAGTTAACAAATGTGTGGAAAGCTAGTAAACAATTCTCGTACTCCATTGATGGTACTTGAAATTTAGAGTTGGGAATAAAGTATGTTCCATCTCACATACCTGCAAGGTTGTTCTCTCCGTAGGAGAGAGTGTGGAAAAAGTTAGGAAGCTCAGACTCTGTGTTCAGGGGTGTTTATTTTTTCTAAGAGATGATATAATTTTCAAGAAACTATTCAGAGGTAGATGAAAAGGGATATAATCAAAGATCAGCTGAGGAAAGGAGTCTGTACCACGTATTAGTGAGGGCTGCAGATGACCACAGGGAGAGCCGTTTCTTAGCAAAATGGTAGTTGACTGTGGCCCCTCCACAGGGTCCTGTGGTTGGCTGGGTCTGACAGGTGCCTGAGCAGGTCTGCCCAGGAGGCTTTCCAGCGAAGGAGAAAGGGAATGCAAGTCAGAGGCAAAGGGTATGGAACATGTGCTGTGGTCTCTCTCAGGCAGGGAAGAATCTGGCGCTATTAATTCTGTTGTTCTTCTCAACAGATGGGGCTCAAAAAATACATTTAAGCTTCATAAACACAAGAAGAGGCTGAGATTCAGACCATAATTCCATGTGAGGAAATCGTCCTCCAAAATCTGCTGCCACCTACCCAATGTCACCTGCCTTCCCTTACCCTGGAAATGCTGATGCCAAGAGCAAAGAGAAGCAAACTGGACCCACCAATGTGCCAGGTTCTGGACAGACGCATTTTTGGCTTCTGGACCAAGAGTACCAGGCAGGAAATGGGCACGAGATGCCATCTTTGATTATTTCAACTCTCTCCACTTTCCCCTCTGAAAAATCACTGGAAGTTCATGTGTGAGAATCTATATGTGTTTTTTTTATACTTATGCCCACATACTTATAATTAATACTATTATGGTGGCCACTGGTCACCTGCTGCGAGAGTGCCATTTCTACAGGTAAAAGAACGGGGGAACATTTCCACACCACACTGCAGTTCCTAGCACTTTTAAATTACCTGTCATAGCTGGTATTAAAATTGCCAATCTGCTTTTATTTTGAATATGGAATGTATATTAAACTTCCATTTTAATAAATAATAGAAATAGAACCATGGCACCCCGAATCATCACAGTCTTCAACTTTAATGCAAGTCAATGAATACTGAGCACTAACTACGCACAAAGCATAGGTGGCAGTAGGTGCTACAGGAGACCAAAGAGGTGACCACACCAAAGTCCCTCTGGGGTCCGCTCTGGGGTTCTGGTCTCCTGATCTTCAGCTCTGCCACAGGTGGAAGCTACGTACAATGAGCGTATGTCTAGATTAGGGAGAAATGTGCACATGTGCAAACATACAGATAATTTTCCATGAAGGCAGTAGGTGACAGGTGCTAAATGAACTCTGCCCACTAAACGTGCTCTAGAAACCCGAGGAAGAAGAGATGACTGGGACCAGGACAGCCGTGGGAGGCTTTCTGGAGGAGAGCAGAGCTTGGTTTCAGCCATAAAGGACAGTGGGATTTGAAGGTAGAAAGGAGGAAGGAACACATTCTGCGTGAGGGAAAGCAACGCTGTAGTGCATACTTCCAAGGCAAGCTCGGAGCGCAGTCAGGCAGCTGGGGACGTGGTGGCGTGGAGCCGGGACACAGGAGCCAGACTGGGTTTGAGTCCCGGCTCCACGGCCTCCCAGCTGATGGTCTGGGAGATCACCTACCTGTGCGCTCAGTGCCTCACAGACATTCATGCAGATTAGAGGAGTTAATACTCGCAGAGTGCTCAGATCAGGTGCATTGGAGAGCGTTCCTGAGAGTGAGTTCTGGGAAAAGGGTTTGAAAAGGTAGACTGGGGTGGGCTCGTGGAGGTCCTTGAATGACTTGCTTTGAGCTTGTTCTTAAAAACAACAGGAAGCCATTGAGGGCTTTGAATGGCATAAAAGTCAAAGCAACACCAAGTATCTTTCCTGATGTGTCGATGCAAAGGTTCTTCCTGGCTCCTTTCCTCCAAATCTACCCTTTATATGTACCTTGAGAAACGCTCATTTTCCTTTCTTACCATATCCTTTCATTCCAATTTTCACTCCTCTTTTCATTTTTATAATTATTCTGTTCAAATTTGTGAGGATTTTGTATTCATATTGCTTCAATGACCCTATAATTATTAAGCTAAACTGTAAGGAATCCTGAAAATAAAGATGGACCGTAACAAAGGACATTTTCCCCATCCTAATTGCAATTAAGAAGAACATCTGCTTAAAGCAAGCAAGGCTTAATGTATTATATACCCATTATCAGAAAAATATTAGGTTCATTGAGTTCATAATTTCTAAATGCAAGAATAAAGTGTCCCAGGGGTGTGTTTCAAATGAGTCTAGATTCAGGAACACAGAATTAATCACCCTACCTAGTGTTAAGACATCAGATTTATTATCTTTAATTAAGTAACTCAATGATCTCTCCAACTCAGATAAGTTGTATTTATATCAAGTGTGGAAATATAGATATTAGCAGTCAAGGAAAGCACACAATCTTCAAATGGGATCATTTTCCTTATGAATAATTTTTGTCCTATTGGATCTAAATTTTTTTCTCAGCTAACTGCTGGTAGCCCATGTTGGACTCTGGTACAGCACCGCCTCCTCTGAGTACAGCACAGCCACGGGGATAGGTCCTCTGAGGCTCTGCCCCCTCCCATCTAACAGCACCTCTCCTCCAGCATGCACCCCGTGTCTGGGGTGGTGTCAGCCCCACACATGCTCAGGAGGAACCTGCAGGGGAGTCAACACCCCATGGGCAGCCCCCCACCCCCACCCCCGTGGGGGCTGGGGTGGACAAATATTTCTCCATTCCTCCCTTGAGCAGAAATTCCGATAAGCATCCTACGTGTTGCCAGAAGGCCCTGGGGGCACCTCAAGCATCACAGCGGAGCTGACTCAGGGAAGATGATCGCCTGGGCCTTCCCTCCTTTCCCACCTCACTTCCCACATAAACCCCCTGAACACAGACTCTGCTTTCTCTCAGACTCTGCTTTCAGGGACGCTCTCACTACAACAGCCTGAAAACACAGATCCCAATATGGAGTAATAGAGTATATTTTGGCAAATTAAAGTGAAGTCAAATATCTATAAAAATCCATAACCATGGCCTATATTATAGAAGGAACATTTATTTTAATTTAGAAAATGAGTAGTGTTATATAGATATTCCCAGTAGCAGTCTAACTTTAGTCCACTCTTTTACTATTTTAAGGCTCTTTTGGGAAGCTTTGAATATACAACTGCCACCAATATTTTCCCAGATCCTACTTGGCAATCCCATATTAAATCCAAGAATGTGCTAAATTGCATGATAAGGCAGAAATTTGAGTTTATACCAGATATAATTGCTGTTTTAGCCTTTCTTTTATATTGGAACATGTCAAAAATGACTTTTTTAGGAAAATTCTCTGATTATTAACCAGTACCTTATTATCTTGGCAAACTGATTTTTATACAGGAATATCTTTATTAGTAAAGAGAATGTGTTCAACACAGCTTTGTGAGAAACTTCATTTTCAGAGGTAGAAATAACACAGAAGGCATAGGAATGAGGTCTAAAATATGAGGACAAGGATCTTTATGTTAGAAAAATAGTAAATAGGTTGGCATAAAATCTCAAATATATGAGAAATACAAAATGCATCCAGAAGCTCAGAAATCTCTGTATCTGAAAAATACAAAGAAGCATCTAGACACTCCGAATCCAAGAGAGAGAAAGGAAGGAACTGTGTTCAGTTCAGGGCTTACTAGGCGGTTCTGTGTTGAGACAAGGCAGGGGATAAAGAGATATAAAATGCTCTGCCCCAGCAGTTGGAGGGTTTGTTGAGAACCAGGCACCTCATGCAGTAGGTGCCATAATGCTCCCCACACTGTAGGTGGGGAAACCGAGGCTCGAGCTCATTTGCTAAAGCTCCCACAGCTCCATAGTGGCAGATCAGCTGCGTTCCTGACTGATACACTGTGTCATTTGTTTAGTTTTAATCACGATTGTCTCCAAAGGGCCTAGCACGGTACCTGCTATACATGATAATCAATAAATATTTGTTTCCCATGAGTAAATGAATCAATGAATGAATGATTAAAGAAAGGGCACCATTCTCACCTTTCAGGTCTCCCAGTCTTCTCTGGGGCGTCGGGGGGCACCCACACAAAAGCAGTTACGTTACTGATAGCTCATCAGGGTTAACCTCAGAGCTGGCTCTGCTAGTATTATAGCACCACAGCATCCACTGGAATGTGCACCATGAAAATATCTTACTGATGACTGAAACGCCTTTAATGGGAAAAGGCTTTAATTCCAAATTAGGGATTAAATGCTTAGAAAGGAAATATCTGGTGGAGATAACCATGCACTGAAAGTCATGCTATGTTAGTCAGTCACATCATGAGTGTAAATGACTGACGTAGTGTGCTGCTATTTCACTCTTTTGTTGGGGTGCAAGCTGTCAGCTAGCCAGAGATCTCGCCCTGAACGGCTTCCGTGAGAGACAGGGTGGTTACCAAACGGGGAAAGGCGACAGAAAGAAGAGATGCAACATGAAGAAATCAGACCCTAAAAACAGTACACCTGCCTCTACCAGGTGAGTTTACCTTAAACTGGACCACAGAGAAAAGAACCAGCTCCTAGGGGGATTTCTATTGAGCCTGGCTTTAAAGACCCACAGCTCTGTTTAATGAACTTGCGAAGATTCTTCTGTTTTTCCTCACACAGTCATCCTCATTATAAACAAGACTCTTTTTCTAGAGGTTTCATTATCTGAATATTTCAGTTTCTGGCCAGGGAAAGAGAAAGTTTTACAGTTATTTCAAATGAAGCGATTAGTAACAAAAATGTTAAAGCGGAATTGTAACAGGACATTGGTTGCAAACGTGTCAGAAGGACTAACGGAGCAACGCGGGCCTGAGGTGGACCCAGGGTCCGGGGCCCCCCTTTCTGAGTGGCACTCTCATTGAGCAGGGATCCAGTCCCTGCAGTACTCTCACCGACTCTGCGGGCCAAGAGCCGCGGGCCCGAGATTCCACCAGAACTGCCACTGATGCTGCTCCTCACGACGCCCCGCTCGCGGAGCAGAGGCCACCCTGCTGCTGCACGCACACTCTCCCAAGGCTGTCGCAGTCAGTTGGCGGGGTCTCCACAACGGCAGAAGGAATCATAGTGGTCAGGGGATTGTAAAAGTCGGTAATTAATTGGGATACGTTACAGAACAGCTAAAGCGTGACATCCTGTATTTGACGGAAGGCATGTTGACGGAGCAAACTATATAATCACCGTATTTACAGTGAACACTAACAGCATATCTTCACTGGCACTACACTATGGTGAAAGAATCTAATTCTGTGTTCAAAAATTCTATTTTCATCTTTAGTGAAGTGACAGGCAGGGCTACCTCTTCTGAGAAAGCAGCTAGTGTGTTTCCAGGGGTACGCAGTATAGTTGTATCATGTTCGGTGGAATTATGATCTTTTATTGTCTTTGTTTGGAGACTGAGTCTGGATTAAGGAGATGTGATGGGATGCCAAGTTGCAAGGGGTGGTTAATTGGTTAATTTTATGTTTAACTGGAATGGTTAATTTTATGGTTAACTGGACTGGGCCGTGGGCTACCCAGATATTTGGTTAAACATTCTTTCAGGATGTGCCTATGAGGGTGTTTCTGGATGAGATTAACATTTGAATTGGTAGACTGAGTAAAGCAGATGGCCCTCCCCAATGTGCCTGGGCCTCATCCAATCCATTGAAGGCCTGAATAGGATAAAAGGCTAAACAGAAAAGAATTCTTTCTCTCTGCCTGACTACTTTCAAGCTGGGACATCAGTCTTCTCCTGTCTTCAGTCTTGAACTGGAACTTACACATCGGCTCTCCTGGTGACCAGACCTTCACACTCAGACTGGAAGTATTCCATCTGCTCGCCTGGGTCTCCAGCTTGCCAGCTGCAGATCTTGGACTTCTCAGCCTCCATAATCACATGAGCCAATTCCTTATAGGAAACATATATATATGAGGACTAAACCTTTGAGGACTAAAATGGTCAGTAGATGAATTGAAGGAGAAGAAGGTCCCTATGGAGAATGAAGTTAGCAGATTGCAAATCAAGTGGAAGAAATATCTCAAAGCTCAAAGCAAACATATCAAGACATGGAAATAACAAGGGAAAAGAGAAACCACTGGGAAGATGAATACAGGGGACCTAACCCTCACCAGACTAGAAGACAGGAGCAGATGGAAGGTGGTGAGACAGTGTAATGGCCAGCCCTACCATGATTGACAGTCTTGGCAGAAAAATGAGAGAAAACAGATGAATGGCCTTTGGAAGCCCTAAGAGAAGACTGAGTTAAACAGCCAAAGAGAAGACCAAGTTCAGGGAACTCTGTCAAGGAGATACTTAAAATGTTGAGGGATATGATTGGAGAAAGGTGTATAGTTAGAAAGCCCAAAGGTCGGGGAGGTGGGGTACCTCTGGGCAATTCTTATGCACAAATGGATACAAACTATGTGCTTTCTAATGATGCTGGCCATAGCAGCAGGTGGTGGTGTGAAAATAAAACTGGAATCAGGGCCCGCGCCATGGCTTAGCAGTTAAGTGCGCGCGCTCCACTGCTGGCGGCCCGGGTTCAGATCCTGGGCGTGCACCGACGCACCGCTTCTACGGCCATGCTGAGGCCGCGTCCCACGTACAGCAGCTGGAAGGATGTGCAACTATGACATACTATCTACTGGGGCTTTGGGGAAAGTAAAGGAGGAGGATTGGCAATAGATGTTAGCTCAGAGCAGGTCTTCCTCAGCAAAAAGAGGAGGATTAGCATGGATGTTAGCTCAGGGCTGATCTTCCTCACAAAAAAAAGAAAAAACTAGAATCAAGGACTTATGGGTTCTGTCACTAACCAACCCACAGACAAGTCATTTAATTCAACTAAATCTAAATTTACTCATGACATATAAGTCTCTCTAGACCCCTGTGAAGATGTAAGACCGGTTCACTGGTCCCCAAACCAGAATCACCAGGGGCGACTGCCAGTCCCAAGCCCAGGAACTCTACTCTGCTAGATCCGAACTGAGCTCAGTAATAGGAATTTTGAAAAGAAATTTTCAGAAACAGAGCCAGTTTGGGGAACCACTGGTCTGTATGATCTCCATGATTCCCTCCAGCTCCAAAATGCCAGAGTGATCCCTGAGTCACTAAGAACAAAGGACTAAGATGCCCATCCATCAAATTGGGTTTTTGATTCTCAAGAGCCACAGAAGTAACAGGGCTGTTTGGTTTTCAGATAGACTCACTTCCCAGGCACTGTTAATTTTGTTTTATTCTTTAGTTATAGGAAAGGAAAGTGCACTTGGCATAAAATACCTACCTTTTTGTCAACAACGCACCTCCAAACCAAATGATTAAAAGAATTGAAGTAGGTTGAGCATAGATTGGTAGATCAGCCTATCAGGAGATCTAGAAAAAATTTATACTTTCCCAAGAGACTAAATGAAAGTCTTAAGTATAGAAAGAGCAAATGTTTTCATTTAATATTAACTTTCTTTCTCTGAGAACCCACTGTGGGCTGTGGAGTGGGCTGGCAAGTGCAATAACACACACACATGGGGGAATCTGATTACATTGTATCTGAGGGGAAAATATCTCATTTAGGACTGTTCTCATTCTTCAGTTCTATTAGTTATATTTACTAAGGGTGCAATATTGCTGATCTCACACCACAAAAATGAACATTTAATTTTGCACAAAGTATATACATTCTGACTTATCTAGATTCAAAAATTCATTTTGTATCTGAAAAACACTTTATTTGTAACTCCTTTAAAATTTTTTGAAACATCTGATTACAAAATTTTCATATTATCTCTCCATATGTGATGTCAATTAGGCTATAATAATTCATTTTATCAAACCTCCCCAGGACATCCTGAGATGTTTATGATCTGATCACTGTGGTGATTTGATTTTCATTCATAAGAGAATGTATTACTACCTGGTCATCCCATTTTCTAAGAAACCTTCTCCCTACTCTTTAATTAGAAACAAGGTATGAATTTTAACCTTTTTGGTCTGTGATAAAAGTGTTTTAAAGGCTTCTTTTAATACACAATGTCATTATTTCATTGCTTTGATTTATCTAATTTTGTAAGGTATCTAGGGAAATAGAGTATCTGTGAAAACCAAATTAACAATACCTACTGCCATAGATAGTTGACAACTGAGTAACTTCTCCCAGTAGCTTCTCCTCAGTAGCACTTCAGCTCATGACACACAACCCTCATCCTGATCCAAAGATCTGGAATGAAAAACTATTCGGGGAGGAAGGTATCTGACAGCCCATCAAACGCGACTTTCCTTGTTTGGAAACCTATCTTTCTACCCTGAAATATGGGTACTCAGCTTCTGCATGAACTCCTGGGACAAGGAGAAAGCCAGTACCAATGTTGGAAACTCTAACACTTATCTGGAAAAACCATCATATAGAGATGTTCACTCCTAACTTCGTAATTCTGACCTCTGAACAACAGAGGAAGACTAATCTCCTTCGCCTCATAGCTCTCAAAATATTTGAGGACTGCTAGGCCCGCCAAGACATCTGGAAGTTGCACATGCCTACTTGCTATGCTGCCCCTCCCAAAACATGGATTTTCTAGGTCCCTATCACCAAGACCTCTTCTTCCAGACCTACCATAATTCCAGAATAGGAATGTTTTGTCTATGGAGGGAAAATACTGTTTTTGTAAAGGAGTATTGATTTCTCTTTTAGAATTTAAAATTAAATGTTTATTATAGAAAAACCAAAGATTTTGTTTCATAGGCACTTTGTTCACATAGGTCTTCCAGGCACCGTGTATTCTTTGACGAGCTCTGCAGTCAGTGGAGTGCTGCTCTCAAGCAAAGACAATATCATATTTGTCTGTGAGTCCTCCGCAGCTAACAAACTCCCAGCACATGATGAACATTCAATAACTATTTGCCTTAGTTAATGAAATCTTTTTTTTTTTTTTGTGAGGAAGATCAGTCCTGAGCTAACATCCATGCTAATCCTCCTCTTTTTGCTGAGGAAGACCGGCTCTGAGCTAACATCTATTGCCAATCCTCCTCCTTTTTTTTTCCCCCCAAAGCCCCAGTAGATAGTTGTATGTCATAACGAAATCTAAGACACCTCAGTTGAATTTTTAGAAACCCTGTCATCCTTAATTAATTGCATAATAAACACTTTCTAGTCAAGATCTGCAAACGAATGAAAGTCCAGCTGTTTGCACAGAACAAAAGGGTTTTATGGATGAAATATGGAAGTTCTGTGCTACTGTTATTTCCCCAGTAATTTTTTTTTGTATAAAACCCATTATTCTTCAGGATAATATTATTTTCACTATTTTTCCGATCATTTGCAAAGCCAAGGGCCTAATCCAGGTATTATACTTCCATCCCTCTTTTATAAAACATTATAATAGAGGTATGTTTTCCTTTTAAAGCCCATTTTTAAAATTCTTTTATTCATTAAAATATTAGCTATTAATAACAATAACAAAAAAATCTTGCAGCTGGACATCTTCCATCTTAGACACTTTTTTTTTGGTAACAGTGGTTTATAACATTATATAAATTTCAGGTGTACATCATTATAATTCGATTTCTGTGAACATTATGTAATCTATACAGAAATCAGACACTTTCTGAAGCATTTCTAAAATATATGAAATTATCATCAGCCAGTCCTTGTGAGATATGTGTAATTCTCTTGTCTTCCTTCCTTTTATAAAGAGAAGTCATACAATTGCCTTAAAAAAAACTCCTTGACATAAGAAATATTCCCTTAACCCACAGTTGTCACACCCCAAACTCCCCTGTTATTTCCTGACCTGAGGGAGCCCTGGAGCCATCTGTATCTCTGAGACCAAGGCTATTTTGCACCCAAAGATTTGAGAGTGGCTTAGCCAAGCCCACAGGAACCCAATAGTAATCATGTCTGTAACCAGTTTATCCAGGTCCCAGAGAACACCCTCCACCCTGTTCAACTTTAACAATGAAATTAGGGTAAACTTGGGGTTTATGGAAGTTTCAGATCTCTTCACAGTGAATTCTCAAGGTGGTGAGCGACAAGACAAAGCACCTAGAAGGACAGCCTGCTGTAACTCCTTCTGCTGACGATCTCATCCTGTGTCGAGAGGCCTCCAGCACAAGAGTGCTCAGCCCTAGTCCCACTAAAGTGATTTGCCTGGTGCTGGTAGAAATATGGGAAAAAATAGCACCAGCAGTAACTTCATTCCCTAAAAAAAAACCATTTCATTCAAGAAATATATATTGTGCTCCCCACCGTGTAACAAATATAAATAATTTTTTAAAATTGAATTTTGAGCAAGTTAAACTTCCTTGCACATTTTCTCATAGTGTGACGTATTTCTGGGAACCACAGGAGAATGAAGTTTACTTGTCTCAAGCAAGTATGAAGTATACAAGTTGAGGCAGTTTTCAAAATATCTTCTTGTTGTTTCTAGTCTTTTTTATTTCTTCTTCCTCACGTTATATAATCATCTTGGTTAAATCCTCAGGCCAAAAATCCTCCCATGCTATGATTTTTATCAGTTGCGGTGGATATTGTTTTCATCTGTCCAGCACCTTATAACCTGACAGTGTTCGTTTCTTTTATGAACGATCCCATATTTCTCTTTAAATATAACCAGATTTTTAAAGTCATTTGAAAACATTTTAAAGTAAAATTGCGTACGTTCCTGTTGATAGTGATCAGGGAACCATGCCACAATAAATCCAACGTTCAAGCCTAAACACCCTCAGGAGTGGGTACTGAGTTAAGCCATGCTTCATCAGATAGACTTCTGATAATTAAATGTCATGATTTTGTTTATAGGAAGAATTGTAAATGACTCTTAAAGAATTATTTTGCAGAAGTGGAATTGTTAAGTACAGAATTGTAAATAGCACCTATAATATTTCAGATGTTAAAAGAACAAAAAGTTTCATACCCACATCAAAAAAGAATATACAATAGATTTTTTCCCCTGAGTTTCTGGTTCTGTATTTGTTCACCAAAAATGTAGTAATTTTAAAACGATATTTGCATGAACTCATTACATAGTTATCCTTAGAGAAAATCAAACAATAGATTTTGAAAAGCAGAAGAAAGAAAGACACAACATAGAAAGAATCAAATTAATACATAAAAGGAAATAAACAGTTGACTGTCATTGCCCTTGTCAAATTGGTCCCCAGAAGGGATCTCAAATCAACTCAACCATAAAGTTTGCGTGATATCAACAATTTCTTATCCTGAAACTTGCTGCACTTCTTACATTGGTGTCGGTTCTAAAGATTATCAGAAATTTTCTCCATTACAAGAATTATTGCATGTATAGTACAGCCAGTTCACAATTGTATAATATATGCATATAATCATTCAAAAAATATTTACGGTGTACCTACTAAGAGCCTGGCACCGGGCTAGACGGGGGTAGGAGGAGAGAGGAGTAGGCAGAGCACAGAGGTCTAGGACAGTGAAACTACTCTGTATGATGTTATAATGGTGGATACGCGTCTTTATACGTTTTTCCAAACCACGGAATGTACAGCACCAAGAGGGAACCCTAAGGTAAACTGTGGACTTTGGGTGATTACGATGTAGGTTCATCCTTGGTAAAAAATGTACCATTCTGGTGAGTGATGATGATAATGCGGGAGGCTGTGCATGTACGGGGGCAGGGGGTAGGTGAGAAATCTCTGTACCTCCCTCTCAATTTTGTTGTAAACTTAAAACTGCTCTAAAAAATAAGGTCTTTAAAAAATAATAATGATATCACACAGCATAGTTGAGGTAGAAGGACAGAGAGGGAATCCCCAAGTGATTAGAAACCATAAAAGAAACTCTAAGCCAGGATGAAAAGCAGCACTGATGATGATCAGGGACTGGGGGAATCAAAGGAGGTGGGGCATGGTGTTCCTGATGTTTGTCTGAAATTTCACCTACGCTTATAGCAATCAGTATTTTCTATTCTTATCACAAAAGCTATTTTTATTTCATTTTACATACCAAATAGTTTTTAAATATTTTTTATTACTTTGCATGAGAAATGTATTAATTTTTGCTCTTAATATTTTGTACAAGTTAATCAAAAGAAACATGATTCTCAAAAGACTGAGAGATCGTGTAAATTTTTTTATGTAACTAATGTCATTAACTGGTACACTTAGGAGAAGACATGCTTTAATAATCATTAGAACCGTACAAATATAAATTAAAATCCACAGGTTCCAATTTCCACTGTCTTGACTATAACCCTGGGAAATTCACTTGATATTTCTCTGTCTCAATTTAGCCTTTCATAAAACCAATCTGATAATGTTCTTAATTTATTTTTAATGTCAGTAGGAGACAATTAATGTAGGCAAACTAATTTTCTTTGGTTAAAAAGGCTAGATAATTATGCATTACTTTAGTGTTCTTAATTTTGAAGGTATTTTAAGATGTTTAAATAAAGAAATCTGCAAACTTTTTAATGACCTTTATTTTAATTCAATTAATCACAACATATTTTAATTTTTAAAGGATATACATGGCTCTCCAAAGTGATAATGTCTCTTCCAAGCAGTTAAATACAAATTACACCAAAATATCCCCTCCTAAATTCGAAACTCTTTGTACTTTATTTCTTATATGTATCTGTTCTTTTTGCTTTTAATTTTATTCAAAGCCAACATGATGAAACTAAGAGGATTCATTGTCAGTTAAAACTATATATCAGGGGCTGGCCCCGTGGCATAGCATGTAAGCTCAGCGCACTCCGCTTCGGCAGCTGGGTTCACGGGTTTGGACCCTGGATGCGGACCTACTCCACTCATCAAGCCATGCTGTGGTGGCAACCCACATACAAAATCGAGGAAGATGGGCACAGATGTTAGCTCAGGGCAGATCTTCCTCAAGCAAAAAGAGAAAGATTGGCAACAGGTGTTAGCTCACGGCCAATCATCCTTACCAAAAAAAAAAAAGAGAAGAAGGAAAAAAAACCCTATATATCAACAGATTTTAAACGAGCTTTGAATGCTGGGTTGATTCATCTTATTTCTTCAAACACAGTGTCAATATGTGGGCATGTGTGTGTGTGATGGGGCAGGGGGCAGACTGTGAGCTCAATATATGTGTTAGGAGTCAACTTCCTCGCCACATGTGTCAGAAGTCCACTTCATCGTCACACGTGTGTCAGAGGTCACCTTCATCTCCATGTGTGTGTCAGAGGTCACCTTCATCGCCACACGTGTGCCTGCAAGTCACCTTCATCGCCACACATGTGCCCGCAAGTCACCTTCATCGCCACACATGTGCCGAAAGTCACCTTCATCGCCACATGTGTGCCAACAAGTCACCTTCATTGCCATACGTATGCCACAAGTCCACTTCATCGCCACACATGTAATTGGTGTGACTAGGTCAGGGCAAGCAAACTAGGACTTGGGTATTTAAGAATAAGAATACATATTGTCCTATCATAGCTCTTCTTCTAGTAAATTAACAGAAAAAATAAAGTAAAGAAAGTCACAATAGACTGTGTTTTATCACAGTGCCGCTTTTTCCTAATATCCTGGCCTTAGTTTTGCCTAATGCATTTTCCTCACCTCCTTTTATGTCCCCAAATGATCAGAGGTCCTTCTGAGAGAAAGTAATGTGGAGAAAACTGCCTTAAAATTAGCTTTCCACAAAAGATGACATAAAATATCAGTGCAAAAAAAAGAGATAATAGGAATCCAGGGACAGCATGTCAGGTTAGGTATTCCGGAGTATTTCTCTGCCTCTCTTAAAGAAAGGCAGAAGTTGTCAGTCCACTAGTAATGACTTTTATAAGATTCCAGTGTTCCGGGAATGGTGCTGAGGGGCATTTGCAAAGTGTGCCTTTGCTAACTCAAGAGCTGCTTTTTCCAAGGTTTTACACATTCCACAGGTGAGGACAGCCTGTGGATCCAGCTCGTCCCATTTAAGAGCATCTGTGCTCATTATTGGCCCAGACTCTCTGTTCATTTTCTTAGCCATCAACCCAGCTACGTGTCCTTTCTGGTTAAATCTCTCATCAAAACATTTGTTGGTGCTTTGGGAGAAATGCAAAATTTGGTCAGATCTCAATTATCCACATGGATACTGTGCTGTACATTGTCCTTTTATCCCTCCTCCACTAAACCAAAGGGTGAGTGAGGAAGAGTTATATGATATAATGCTGGAGAGATGTGTCAAAGTCAAATTATGAAAAGCCACACATGTTGTACCAAGGAATTTTGTACTTTATGAAAGATGGCAGTGGGGAGCTATGGAAGGTGTTTGAGCAATAGAGTGTAATATTCTAAATGTACTTAGAGGAACTATTTAGAAGATTAAAATAATTTAATCTTATTACATCAAAATGAATAGATTAGAAGGTCGAGGGTTTAAGCACAGAGAAAATTAGGAGATTATTTTAATCTGTGAAGCAGTGATGAGGGCCTAAACTAAGATGATGCTATTGGAGATGGAGAGGAAAGGACAGACAAGAGGGAGATTTCAGAAGAGGAGGGTGGGAAAGTCAGAAATGACCCCAAGGATTGGGTGGCAACAACAGAAGGAAGGTCTTGGGCATGGTGAGGCTTTAAAAGCCAGTGGGTCGGGCAGGTGAGCCTAGAAAGAAAAGGCGACAAGGGCTGAGGAGTTCAGGGGGGAGAAGAGCTCAGCAGACTCCGAGGTGGCCAGGAGATCAAGAAGGGTGAGGATAAAGAAGAGGCCCTTGAGCGTTATTCACAATAGCCAAGACTTGGAAGCAACCTAAGTGCCCATCAAGGGACGAATGGATAAAGAAGCTGTGGTATATATACACAATGGAATACTACTCAGCCATAAGAAACGATGAAATCCAGGCATTTGTGACAACATGGATGGACATTGAGGGTATAATGCAAAGTGAAATAAGTCAGAGGGAGAAAGTCAAATACCGTATGATTTCCTTCATTAATTAGTAGATAATAACAACAATAAACAAACACATAGAGACAGAGATTGGATTGGTGGTTACCAGGGGGGAAGTGGGGAGGGAGGAGGGTAAAAGGGATAATTCGGTACATGTGTGTGGTGATGGGTTGTAATTAGTATTTTGGTGGTGAACATGATGTAATCTATGCAGAAATAGAAGTATAATGTTGTACACCTGAAATTTTTACAATGTTATAAACCAATGTTACTGCAATAAACAAAAAATTAAAAAAAAAAAGAAAAAGACAAAAAAAAATACAGTGATCCTATTTAAAAAAAAAAAAAAGAAGAGGCCCTTGGATTTGCCCCAGAGAGCGAGGCTATCGCCCTGACCAGCAGGACAGATTACCCAGTCTGCAATTCTCCATGTCACTGTCCCCCGCCGTGACAAGGCATTGAAGGTTGACTCTGAAGACACATTCAACACTGCTGCCTACCATTACAGTCTCCTCCCTGTGTTTCGCGTAGCCTTTTGTCTTGTTTGTCTCTCGAACTTGGATTGTAAATTGAAGTGAGAGCACATCTACTCGTAAGCTCTGTGAAGTGCTGAGTACCTGTTGTCTAAATGACATGAAGTGGGCATTGCCAAATTAGTCTTTTTCCAAGGCGCAATCCTTGCTTATTATAATTCCAGTCCTTTAGAGGAGTGAGTAAAATATTTTTTTTCAGAAGAGAACTTTAGTTTTCTGGGAAACACTTTTTGTCATAAACGTGCAGCACTTTTCTAGGAGCAACTGTCAAATGGTCTGTTCGGAAGTGGCCATTTACTTCAAATAAGTGAGCAGCCTCTTATCACGCATCTTACTCTGCTACAGTCTCACCGTCCACAGGCCCTCGCTGTCTGCTTTATTACCTCAGTGGAAACGTGCACCTGAAGACATGAAGGGCCGCCAGCAGCCCTTCATGTGGAACTTAAAAGTCACCCGTCCTCTAACAAAGACAATGGCCACCATTTGCCTGCTTGTATTACTGCCAGCTCCATAGTCCTACTTTGTGGCTGGTAGAATATTTTTCTCCGACTGGATAGATTGCCCGATGCCAGTGTGGTGTGTTTTACTACCAGAAGTAGATTCACTAGGAGGCTAATGGGGTTAAGCTTGCATGGGCCTTTTGCATGTCACATGTTATTATAAAATTTGCAAAAGTGAGATATTTTAATGATGATCCGCTATGGGCACCTTGACTTCCCACCCTCCTTCAAACTCAATCACATTTTCCCTCCTGTCTGTTGGTGTTGGGGCCATGGGTATGGAATCCAGCCAAGAGGAACTTAAGTTTGGGAATCATTTAGTTTGAGATATCACTTCCATGTTATTGTTAGCTGTTCTAGTGAAGAAATGGCTTCAAGAAATACTCCCCCACCTACTCCTTGCCACCTCTCCCTGTGTCACAACAGGAAGCAGGGCCAGCGGTCGGACTGTGATATAAACACGTCCTAGAGAACCCGGCACCGAAGCATGCAGGTGCCACCAAGTCTGTCTGTGGAAAACAAATCTCACAGCTCCTATGAAGAAAGAAACTTAGTGGTTTTCCCCAATTTGACAACACCCCTGAAAACATGAACAATAATGAATTGTGATGCTGAAAGAAAGTTCTCTAAGCTGCCAACAATTTTTAAAAAGAGAAATTTCAATCAAACATGCTAAAGGAAAGACAATTATTTTTCAAGTCTACATATTGAAAAAGATGTTACAAAATAGTGATCATATGAAGTGGCAGTCAAAGAGTTTATAGCCAAAAAATGTAGGAAAAACATATCATGGAGGTGGGTCCATAACTAATAAAAATATTGTATTATTTCTGTATTTTGTGATGTTGCTAGGACCGGCTTGATGGGCATACCATCTGTGCGGTCACACAGGGCCCTGCATTCAGAAAGGCCCAGTGCTGGGTTTAGTGCTCTGCTGTCACCATCTTGAAATTCTTAATTTTTGACCAAGGGACCATGGAGTTTCATTATGCAATGGGCCCCACAAATTATGTAGCTAGTCCTGACAATGGCCTCTCTGGTGGTGGTGAGAACAGAAAAAAAGTAGTGCCATAACTGAAATGAGAAATGACAAGTCCTAGGTGCAGAAGTATTTCTCAACTTTTAAAAATTTGTAATTCCTTGTAATTTCTCATTATGAATAATTGTATACTTTCATACTTGTTTATTTCCTAAATGAGTCTTCTTTTTCTTAAAGAAAGACCCACACCACCAAATTATATAAGCTTCAGCCCCACAAGACCTCTACCGTGGCAGGTGTGCTTCAGGCTCTGGTTATCCAGAACCAAATAACAGCTGGTGAATTATTTAGTCTCAATTCCTCGCCTTTGTCCAACTTGTGATCATTTCTCAGCTTTTTAGCTTTTACTTTCAGCAGAGGCTGGGAAGAAACAAAGGGAGGAAAAACATAACTTGGCTGATTCTTTTTGTTTTGTTTTTTTTGTGAGGAAGATCAGCCCTGAGCTAACATCCATGCCAATCCTCCTCTTTTTTTTTTTTTTTTTTTGCTGAGGAAGACTGGCCCTGAGCTAACATCCATGCCATCTTCCTCCACTTTATGTGGGACAATGCCACAGCATGGCCCGCCAAGCAGTGCATCTGTGCACCCCTGGGATCCCAACCTAGGCCGCCAGCAGTGGAGGGCAAGCACTTAACCGCTATGCCACGGGGCGGCCCCTGGCTGATTCTCCTCATTTGTTAAGAGCTCCAGAAATCAAATGGTAAGTGGAGAAGTTGAAAAGAAGTGTTTTGGTATTCTGTACCACCATCTTTTTGAGGAGACTAAGCTGTACCTTCATCTCCAGGCTCCGCCACTGAAAGGCAGACAATATCCTTGCCTTGTCTTGCCCATGGAGTGCCTTTCACGTCATGGGAGGATATTTCTCAGTTGTGAATTTCCCTTCCTCCTTCGCTCCACTGTGAGCTTGTTATGGTCGGAAGCTGGAGACGGCAGCCAGCTCAATAATTTAGCTTAAAGAGTGGTGCTGCCGGGGAGCAGAGCCAAAGCTCAGATCTGTGCGACCTTTCCCATGCACGTCGTGCCCTCCATCCACGGGAGTGACAGCCCCTCAAGTCAGTCTCACTGTGCTACCGCGCTCTCCAGCAGCCTATTTTTTTTTTTTGTGAGGAAGATCAGCCCTGAGCTAACATCTATTGCCAATCCTCCTCCTTTTTTTCTCCCCAAAGCCCCAGTAGATAGTTGTATGTCATAGTTGCACATCCTTCTAGTTTCCAGCAGCCTATTTTGAGGCTGAATTCACATAAATTTTTCACTTTTATTAAAAGGCAAAATTCTTTGCCTAAGCTGGTAAAATCTGAAAGGTACTCATTCCTTTGGATAATGTCATGAATTGTTTCTTAAGATGCACAATGGATCTTCACCCATATTTACCACAGTTAGTATACACAAAAATAAAAGCCTACCTGAAACAATGATTAAACTCCAACCAATTTTCTTCAAGAAATCAATTACCCATAAATTCTAAAGAATTTGGGAGGAAGCTAAGTACTAATACAGAGAGTTTCTTCAATATATTAATTTTCATTTTTTTAGATGAGGTTTCAAATTAGGTTCAGATTGCAAATTACAGCTTTGTACGGGCTCCCCACTGTTAGCGAGTGAAATCCTCTGGCTTCTGGGGATGAAGCAATTTGGCTTCTGTAATAGAACTGCGAGAACCTTATTTCCCACTGGTAGAATAACACATCTGCAGCCTGAAAGGCGGGAATCCAGCGTTTGCTCTTTGACTGGGTCACGGTCGGGACACATTAAGCGCAGAGAAAACAGGCATGGAGAACAGTGCTCTGCCTGTGCATTTCAGACTTATTCTAAAGCCTGCCTTCGACTCATTTTACTCAGTTCCTCAGACGCGGCTCACAGAATTGTATTCTCCTTTCTATGAAAAGAATTAACCCGGTGGTTTCTGGGCATGTGATGTGGATACAGTCGGCACGTCTCATACCCCAGCCACACAGTGGTAGATGATGCTCCAGAGGGTTCTAGTTCTTTCAGTGGAGGTGTCTGAGATCTATTGCAGATCACTTGGTGACAAACGTGATTAACGGCCCTGCATGCCCCTTACTGGGCCTTAGGAATAGCTTACAAGCTTGCTGACAGGACACAGCTTCCACCTTTGCAAGTTAAATATGTACCAGTTGACTGCCCGGCCTCACGCTCAAGCAAGAATTTCTCCCGCCAGGGGATACGTGCCCGGTGGGGACTGCTGATTCAGTCAAAGCATCTCGTTTTCAAGTATACCTCCTTCTTCAGTTTCTTGGAACTTCCTGCACAGTTTCAATTAATTTTACTGCTTCTTTTGGTTACTTGGGGGAGTGGGGGCTGGGGATGCAGAAAAAGAGAACAGATTTCGTAACAGTTTGTCAAAATTGTTTTGCCTCATGTGGTTTTCTGTTGCCCTTTCTGCTGTGTCTTTGAGTGTTTGGAAGCAATTTATGTTGCACGAAGACTGTTTTTCTTTCAGAAGTTCTTGCATTTGAAATTCAAGTCTCAACTGTCAGCAGGCTGTTTGCTCCAACTGTGCCTTTTCATAAGGCCCCTAGCAGAGTCCTTTATGGCATATTCCTCAAACCAGAAGCTTTCTTACCCAAAAACCCAGAAGCCTCCTATACTAGCTGGCGGGAAGAGAGAGGTTTAAAGCAGCGGGCTAATCCTTCTTGCTTTCATTGGCAGTTACTACTGAGGATTCTTTGCCTCCAATTCAGGTCATATCCCCCCTGGCTTCACACACCTATTATGCCTTCCTTCCCTGGTTTAGACTTTTTCATTCCTGTGCCTGTGTTGGCAGCATCTACCTAGAATGAGGACTCGGGCCTAGTAACTACTCAGGAAATATTTGTCAGTCTCTTTCTCTGTCTTTTGGCATCACTCTTCCTTTGACATAAGGTTAGTGGTACTTTCTAAGAATAAAAAATACGTGATTTCTAAATCTTCAGCAATCACAACTGGAATGAATCTTACCAACCTGTGTTATTGTATTTGTAATAGTCTCTTGAACTACTCAACTTTGTATAAGACTAGAATTTTCTTTTTTACATTTACTTGTCCAAAAGGACCATATGTACTACATTCCTCAGGCAAGGAGGGCTGAGGAAGAGGCATGAGGATTGCCACGTGGCAGTGGCACAAAGTATGGAGATTTTGTGTCACATGTTAACACCCACCAGGGAGCATCCATCACAGAAGAGGCAGTAAATAACGAAGAGGACAGAATGATTTAGCCAGTTGACATTAGCCAGCTTTCATCATTGACCACCCCAGAACTGACTATGTGGGTGTATGAATGGAGTGGAAGACGCACATGGACCCAACAGCATAGACTTCCACCTTCCAGCCATTCTAGCTAGTGCTGTCTCTGACTGCCCAACCTGATAGCAACAGAAACCAATCTGAGCCCCCAGTACGGTTTATCCCTCAATGAGACCAACTGGTCACTTTGGCAAGCTGACTACTTCAGACCCCTTCCACCCTGGAGGGCCAGTGGTTCACCCTCACAGGAATAGATACCTATCACATGCATGGTTTGCCTTTCCTGTCCTCAGAAGCTCAGCCAGCACCACTCTCTGGAGGCTTATGTGATGCCTGATCCTACACAACATAGTATCTAACCTGGGGCAAGCTTAAGGAAAATGTTGAGAGAAGCTGTTATCAGCCCTAGGAAATAGTGAAACTGGAGTCTGAAGAGAGTGGGACCTTTGGAAGCACATAGAGGGACACAGTCATAATGGTTGTACCAAAGCAAGGAAGTCTGGCAGAAAAAAAAATCCTAAACATTTTCTCCACTTTCCTTTCAATTTCACGCTTCTTCTCCCCACCCACCCCATCCCCATGGCTTGAATGCAACCTGGTGATGCCATCCCAAAGGGTCAGCCTCCTAGGACCTAAAGCAAGGCACAGAAGAGCAGAAATGGATCTGGAAGGAGGGGTGAATAGAGATGGCTGCACACTCCCTCACCTTCTTCACAGTGAAATGTCATATGCCCATGACCACTGGTTAGAGCACATCCCAGACCATCCAGAAGCAACAGGCCTCACAGGGTTCAAGAACGACTTTCTAAGGACAGGGCTGATGTGCCAGCTCAGAAGCAACACTCTGAAAGATGGGGTGCCATCCTTCATGATGCAGTAAATACATTAAATCAGAGACCTCGACATGGTGCTCTGTCCCATATCGGGAAGAACACATGGGTCTGGAACCTGAGGACAACTCTCCCTTGTATCACTGTGCTGTGAATGTACATGTGCAGCAACCTTGGCCTGAGAAGGGTGTGATCACCAGGGGCTCAGACCCCTCAGGATGAAGGTTTGAACCACACCTTCCAAAGGTCAGCCACCACGACCTGCTGAGGTGACAGCTGAGGACGATGGGATTGACAGTGGATGGGGAGGAGAGAGAGAATGAGTGCCACACGTGGCCCTGAGACCAACTACAGGGACGGGGCCTAGTTTGTCCTTAAGAGAGTAGCCTGCCTCTCTCAAGTTCCTCCTCAGGAAAAGAGGCCCACCGAAGTCACGGAGGTTCTACGCAGACCTGGGCGGAAGAGTGGGTCTGTGCAGTGTAAGGGTGGATGGTGCTGCCCATGAAAAAGAGCCTCTCGGATGTTTTGCTGCAGAGAACATAATTAGTTGGCAGTCCCAGATGCTACCCACACTCTTCCTAGGCCACACTTGCCTCAGGCTGGAGCTCCCCGCTGGTGACTGAGCATGGCGGGTGTCCTGCAGAAGGCGCCGCCTGGGAGACAGAGACCTCCTTCAAGGGCTCAGGAACTCACCGTTGTCCCAGCCAAATCTTCCCTGGAACTTCACCTCAGTGTGGGATTCCTCCTGCCCGATCTGTCCTCCTCCTCTCCTTCCCAGGGGCCTGACCTGCACCACAATCTGAGGACATGTGGGATTCCTCCTGCCTGATCTGTCCTCTTCCTCCTCTCCTTCCCAGGGACCCGACCCGCACCACAGTCTGAGGACATCGCTGCCTGGGCACTTCTCTAATTGTAGTACTATCTTGTTTTGCTCAGTAATTTGTGTTGGTTCAGGTCCTTTAAGAAGCAGATGCTAAGATGGGATTAGACATGCAATAGATTTATTGGGGGAACCACACGTGAAGGATAAAGGAGAGGGATCCAGAGAAAGTGATTGAATGATAGCTTGACTGGTGGTCCCCAAAAAGATATGTCCATGCCCCTTATTTGGATAAGCGTCTTTGCAGATGTAATTAAGTTAGTTAGGGATTTTGAGATGACATCATCTTACATTATATAGATGGTCTCAAAATCCAATGACAAGTGTTCTTTTAGGAGAAAGGCAGAGGGAGATTTGAGAGAGAGAAGGAAGAAAGGCCATGTGAAGACAGAGGCAGAGATTGGAGTTATGCAGCCCTAAGCCAAGGAACTCTTGGAGCCATCAGAAGCTAGAAGGGGCAAGGAAATATTCTCCCCTAGAGACTTTAGAGGGAGTGCAGCTCTGCTGACACCTTGATTTCGGACATCCGGCCTCCGGAACTGTGAAACGATAAGTTTCTGTTGTTTTAGGCCACGAGCTTTGTGGTAATTTGTTACAGCAGCCCTAGGAAACAAATACAAGTGTCCCCTTCAGACTACGAAGCAGGTCGAACTGTATCAAGAAGATGGGGAAGGAAGAATTGGGTAGGAAGAGTCGCCGACTGCAGTGCAGTGCCAAGAAAATTTTTGCTAAGCCAACAGGGAGTTGTCACACCCACGAAAGGAGTCTCCCCTTTCTCCTTCACAGGAGGTTCCACCAATGAACCGACACACGCAATATTGAGCAAAACAGGCCAGCCATGGAAGAAAACAAGCAGTTGTGTCTTATTCATACAGTTCAAACACAGGCAAACAAGCCTGTGTTGTTTAGGAATGTCCACAGAAGCGACACAACTCTAAAAGATCAAGATACTAACTATCCCAAAAACCATGAGAGCAGCTACTGCCAGGGCAGGCTTGGGGCTGCAATTAGGAGGGTGCAGAGAGCCCCCCTGGAACTGGCCGTGTTCTGCCTCCTAACCCACCTTGGCCAAAACTCTTGAGGAAAGAAGTTTAACCTCACTAGTTAGTAAAGAAATGCAAGTTAAACCAAGAAGTACTGTTTTTCACTTATCAATTTGAAAAAGATGCAAAAGAACACTAATACCCAGTTAAGGCTAATGATGTAAGGAAATGGGTACATTTATACATTCCATTTGGGAGGTGAATATACATTGACACAGTCTTTCTGGGAAAACTTTTGGCAACATATATCAAAACATGTACCCTTATGACCAAAAGACCACATTATAAATTTATTTTAAGATAATGTTATTATTATTTTAATGTTTAAATTATTTTAATTATTATTTATATATTTTTTATAATTATTTTAAGATAATAAGACAAATATGCAAGGATATGTATTATTTCATTAACATATTTATAGTAATGTATTATTCTACATCCACATGATGCAATACTATTAATGATAATGAATTGTGATGTACAAATAGACTTATTTATTCAAAAGGAAAGATGATCACAGTAGGTTTAAGAGCAAAAACCAGGTCTGAAAGTAATATATAAGGTAAGATGATGTTTTTATAAAAATATATTTATGTATCGCAGATGCTCACATCTAACACCGAAAAAGTCTACAAGAACAGAAAATAAGTATAGTTATCTCATAGTGAGATTATGGTGATTTTTTAATACTCTTCCATACATTATAACTTCCTTAAAACTGACAAATATTATATTTATAATCAGGAAAAAAGTGAGTAAAATATTGGACGTCTTCTATGGCCAGCCCTGGCCACGTGACATGCAGCAGGACACATGAGCCAAAGTTGGTCTTCAGTTGAATCGTAGGATTTCATTTACTGTAGGAACACTGGTGGTGCTGCTGCATAAATATTTTTAGATGAATATTACTGCTTTTTTCCTGAAAGTTCTCACTATACCTACCTAGCACTTCTAAACATTGGAGAGGGGCTTATGTAATTTTCCTTTTTACATGTTATCATAACAAAGACAATTTAAAAGTTCTAGCAACTAAAAATTCTTGCAGGAAGAGCTCATATCGGTATTCATTTATTTATTCAACAACCGAGTGTTTATAGTCCAGTGTGGGGAGAGATCATAAATATGACATTCTGATACAGAATGATGCTGTGATGTAGCACACGGTCGGGCTACTCAGAAGGTGTCTGACCTAGCCTTGTAGGCCTTGCCCCTCTCCCTCCCTCCTCAGGAACTCCTAGCAGAAACTCAAATAGTTGAGGCTTCCTCACAATCAAGGCTTTTTAAGCAACTTCTGATGTAGGCCTGCAAACAGCCCTGATACATAAAAGTGGGACTAAGAGAGAAATGAAGAGAACGTCAAACCCAAATAAATCTCATTCTTTCTAACTCGTCATCAGCAGGAAATACACATCTGAGTACCTTTTCCTGCCACATGCAATGCAGAGAGGGAAGGGTTTCATCACATCTAGTCACTTGATACACAGAAGTTATTGGATGCCTTGTATAGACAGATGTTTTCACTCTATTGAAAATAAGGAGCAAGTTCAGGAAAAGTGACAACTCTGCATTTGCACTCAACTGTCTTCTTGTAGCATCTGTACAATACTATATTCTGTAAAATGGATGTATTTTAGCATATGCTTATTCCTAAGTATTTCTCTAATTACTGCAAAATCCCAAATGTAAATCTCACTGCTGCCTGGGTGATTATATTAAAAAGCTTCCAGGCTCTTTGCGCAGTTTCTCACATTGACATTAGTGGTCCATTAATATTAAAGAGACCTGCAGTACCGTGAGTATTAGCTAATCATATTGGAGACTATCTTTGGAATCTGTCAAGCATAGACCTGGTTTCTATTTTTATACCTTAACATGCATGATAGGCTAATCTGACTATTTTTCAAACTATTTATCAATCCCACTTTGAGTACAAGAAAATTGTCTCTTTAAGATGCATGCTTTAACCAAGGTAAATATCACCCGAGATTAATATAATTTGAATTTCTATTTTTGAGAAATAATAACGGCAAGTACATATTGTGTTCCATTCTCCAGGCTGTTGGGCCAACTTTTGTACAGCTAAAGGAATAAGCCCTCTGGAAGAGTTTGTGTAACGTAACATAGGACAGAGAATATCTACCATCCATCAGGCAACCATGTAGCTCTTCTGCTCTCACCTTCCACTGGGTGCAGCTACATTTGAATATTCTTCTGCGCATGGAGTTATAGCCTGTGATCCCCCATTTGGTCATGTCCCAGGAAGCTTCAGAACCGAATAGAAAAACATCAAAGTCAGGGTGCAGAGAACATCTTTGTATTGTTGATTTCATCATCTGGTCGCCATGTAGGCAGAGAAGAGATTAAATATTTCTCGGTTACATTCAGTATTTACCATGTGAGTAACCTCTGCCAGTCATCTCCAATAAGGAATCAAGCGTCCTCTCTAGACAAGGCACCCCGCTGGGCCCTGCGAGAAAACCAGACAGGCTCGGAGAGAGCCTGCCCACACGCCCTACAACCTGGCGGAGAGACAAGAGAGCCCGATCTAAGCTGATGACCACACAGTAAAGGAGGCACGTGGAGGTGACATTTGTAGACGGGGACAGGCTTTGTGAAGAAAATCTTATAAACGCTGTTTATTTGATACTAGGCAAGAAGTCCAAATTTTGTTTAATTTTCCCTGGGCCTTAGTTTCCTCACCTTTCGGAAAGCAGTTCCTCCATCCTATACAGCCAGTGAGTCAAAGAGCCAGGACTCAAACCCTTGCTCCAAAATCAGGGTTCTTTCATTATTGGGAAAATAAGGATTTCAAAAGCATGCTGCCTGTAGAAGTGAGTGCATTTTTTATCTTTTTTTTAAATTATAACAGGAGAGATTATAAAAGGATTTCATCCTCCATAAAAAATCAAGGTTGAGTAGTGATTGACAACAGATGAAGTTCAGCACAAGCCCAAGAGCAAAACCTGTGAAGAAGAGGCAGGTTACGGTGTTTCTCTTAAAGCTTTCCCTCAGCGTGTTTCTCTATAGTTTATGATTAAGGCTAATTCTTACCATGATTGTAAGGCTTTTATTTAATAAAGAGCATCTATGAGTTTGGAAACGTTTGTGTCTCTAATTCCCTGATATTTGGAGAAAGCCTAACTAGACGGTGTCTTGGCCCTGTTCTTCTAGAAAGCAGAGCCCAAGGCGAGGTTAGGTGTCCCACAATTTGTTTGAGAAGTGCACGCCCACGGCAGTGAGTGTCAAGGGTAAAGGATGAGGGACCAGAAAGGACAGGAGTAGGTGGTGCCAACGTCATCTGACTGGCGGTCGCTTCACAACTAGCCACAGAGAAATGCACAACCGCAGGTGTATTCACTCGGCACAAACAGCTTCTCCAGAGAGTTGTAGGGAGGAACCGCCAAGAGTAGTTCAGATGCCAAACAAAGGAGGGGGATTATTAGCACCCCCATCTCCCTCTTCCCTCTGAGCAAGGTTTACCCCGTTGGAGGCTAACACCCCTGGACTCTAGGGTTGCATCAGTCAGCCCTCAGTGAACGCTCAGGTCCTGTGCAGCCCCTTAGTGTGACATTCCATCCACGTCCAGAAGCGGAAGGCCACCCAGTGCAGGAGAGAAGGAAGAGGCATTCTTGGGGAAACTGGAGAAGGTGTGCAAGATGTGTATCCCATAGCGATGGTTTACACAACATAATTTTAATTTCTCTTAGCATCTCCTATATTTAACATAATACCTTTTAAACAGTAAGTACTCAATAGCTATTTAAAAGTAGTATAAGACACCTCTAGGTCTACTAGTGGCAATCCCCAAAACTTCAGGTATAGTGTCTGTAGCAGGCAGAACAATGGTCCCAAAAGATGTCCACGTCCTAATCCCCAGAATCTGTGAATATGTTACCTTACAGGGGAAAGGCACTTTGCAGATTCAATTTGAGATGGGGAGATTATCCTGGATTATCCAGGTGGGGTCAGGCTAATCACACGGGTCCTTAAAAGCGTAAAAGGGAGGCAGAAGGTAGGTCAGAGTGATGTGATGTGAAGACTGGACCTGCCATTGCCGCCTTGAAGGTGGAGGAAGGGGCCACCAGCATGGACGCAGCCTGTAGAAGGTGGGAAAGGCAAGGACACAGATCCTACCCAGAGCCTGCAAAAATGAACACAGCCCTGCTGACATCTTAGTTTTAGCCTAGCGAGACCCAGGACAGATTTCGGACCTACGGAACTGTAAGATAGCAAATTTGTGCTGTTCAACCTGCTCAGTTTGTGCTAATTTATTATGGCGCCAACAAAACACTAACGCAGTGTCTGGGGGAATATCAGGCAGTTTGCACGATGAAGCTGGTCTGTCCTTCCATCACAAACCTTAGTTCATTCTCACCAAACAATCACCTCTTTCAAGAAATATGACTTAAATGGGTATGTTTTTATATGATTTAGGTTTTATAACCTTTCTAATTACTTAGAAAAATAACATATTATAATGTTTAATGATGCAAATTTAAAACCACACTCATTAAAAGAGGGAGGAGTAGTAGGTGAGTGTTTGAAACGGTAATGGAGCCAAAAGAGAGAGGAAACATGCAAATAGCATCACTGTTGGTATATGTGCTAAATATCGAGGAAAGGATATTTACTGGAGGTTGGAGCAAGGCGGTAATTTGTACAACACAAATTGGTAATTTGTACAATACAGGTTTGTACAATACAGTAAGGAAGGCTTTCCTGAAAACTGAGCTGCACGTAGAGGAAACAGACTTTGGAGATGGTGGTTGTTACACAGCTGGTATAAACATTTGACAGATATTATCAAGGAAATTCAAGCTTCCAGTGGGGTATTGGGCTGGATAACCCTTATCACTCTTCCAACCTTGAAATCCTGTGATTAATCTAGGAAATAATTGTATCGATTTTATTTATATTAATGACAGAAAAAGGAGAAATACAGAAAAACAGAACCTAGATACTAGGAATACATCTATAGGAAAATGAAAAAGGGAAGAATAAAAAGAAAAGTCAAGCTGAGATAAGAGCAAAAAAAGAAACTCCAAAATGAAATGTCTATTGCACTAGCCATTGCTAGAAAAATATATCAAGATTGATTCCTGTGACGTCTCTCTCTAAAAGAAAAACAAAAAATGTGCTATATCCTTGTTATTACAGAGACATAGTTAAACTAAGGAAACAGTCCAGGGAGGGTTCAAAATATCAAAGAGCTATGTATACAAGAGACATAAACATGATGAAGAGGAGATGGTGACATTAATGATGATGGATGACATATTTTATGAGAGAAATGATGATATTAGAGCTCTGGCTGACAAAAGGAAATGGTTTGGGAAAAATTTGCAATACGGACAAAAGTAGTAGAAAGATAATTCTTAGACATGATGACATGGTGAGAAGTGCAATTTAGGATAGGTTTTCTGAAAATTATAAAAGACGGAAATGACAAAACCATTGATCACAGAGGTTTTAACTGACTGGAAATTGTTTAGAGACTATGCTGTGGAAAAAATTAAGGAAAATCTGTTTCCTAAATGTGCTGAAATGTGCTTATAGGCTGACATAAATTATGAACAGTCAACATCCTGAAAGCACATTTACACTTTCATCCTGGGAAATGAATCAAGTGTGTAATGGGGAATTCGGGAGCAGAGGTGCTGTAAAACGACCCCAGGCTGTCTGCATCTACAGCCCAGCAGGCTGAGCGGGATCAAGATGCGGCTCGAAGGTTGGCGTCACTAACCTCTTCATGTCTCATCCTTTTCCTTGTGCAGTAAAGGGCCTGACTACGTGGGCTCCAGAGCTGACGGCGATGCTTGTCGGTAAGGGCCCTGTAATATTCTCCTGATCCCAATCTAATTTTTTTAACTTGGGCCTCAGTGAGATAATTTATCATGCTCTAAGCTTCCAATTCTAATGACTTGAAACTTTCCTCTTTTCAACACCTTCACATTTACTTATTCCTGGCCCTGCACCTGCCGATCTCATATTTCATTGATTGTTGCTAGAGTGCTACCCAGTCACTATGCTCTAAACCAGCCTGAAGTTGTTTTCCGTCTCAGTTATTCATTCCATCACTCACAATCAGTTACGTTAGCTTCTGGACCACAAGTAAACATTTGAGCACATATTACTTCTCTATTGCTGCATAACAGGAGTGAGAGATGGGGCTGAAATGGGCTGGGAGTGGGGTGGGAGGAAAGAATCCTTGAAAGTCACTACAGGAATAACTCTGCGCTCCAGATTCTCACCCTGACCCTCACCCGTCATTCCTCACCCACACTCCAGCTCTAAGACAGGGTAGGGGCATTTCACCCCTGGACAAAACAGAGGGCTCCTTTCTAAAGAAATTGAATTAACCATCTGGGAAAGCTTAAGGCTTCAGGTGTGGGTATTGGGGCTTCAAAGGAAAGCCATCCTCACTCTGGCATTTGGACAACCTGAGGTTTTCAACCAGCGTCCACCTTCACAGACCTGTCAGTGGGCACACCCTGCCCCCTCGTGATCCAAGTCCACACCATGTACCCAGAGCGATGCCCTCCTCGAAGGAGAACACACCGCCTGTCAGGAAGCGGGTGTGACACAGCAGTGCCGAGGATCACCTGGCATCAACACTAATGTAAGAGAAAGCCCAAGGCAAACTGTCAGAAAAACCCACTCTGGAGGAAAGGTTATTCAGAAGACAGAAGAGCACTTAAAAAATAAAATCACCAAACCTCGGGGTGAGGTCATGGGAGGCAGAGAGGAGAGTACAAGGAGGCACGGCCTTACCTTTAGAGTGGGAATCAGCAAGTATTGTCTAAAGTCAAAAATGGAAAATCAAGTGGCATGTTATGTGTGCTTAATATGCTGTGTTAGGGACAACCACTAAATAGAAAATGGGGGGAAACAGGGTTACCTCTAGAAATTGGGACGTGGAGTAGGAAAAGTGGGACGAGAAACTCTGTCATCAGAATTCTTTCTACGCAATTTGGCTAATCACTGTGTCACTTAGATTAAAAATTTTTTTTTTTAATTAAAAAAGGTGCTTCATACAGAGGGATACTCATGAAGTAGAGAGCAACTCCCAGTTTCTCAGAAAGTCAAATGACCTCTATGGACAAGATGGGCACAACAAGCAGAGACCCCAGGGGAGGTGTTGGGAGACAGCCCAGCCAGCTCCCGGGGCCCCCTTTCAACCAAAGAACACATTCCCTGAGAGGTCCTTGAGTGGGAGACGGAGGTAGAAAACCGGGATGACAGCTCCCCAGTGGCGTGTGGGGGCAGGTGAGACTGAATGCTGTCTTAGAACGCTGCCGTGCCTGGCGTCAGGCAGGGCATGACGTTTATCAGGCTTTACCGGGAGCGGGGCACCAGGCTGAAACACGAGAGATGGAGGAAACAGGACGGAAGCAGTCCTGGTCCTTGTCGGGCCAGTCCAGGCCAGGCACGTTCTAAGTTCTGCACATACTGACACTGTGCGGTAAGTCCTCTTCTTGTGCCCACACACAGATGGGGAAACTGAGGTGGCAAAGCCATGTTGAACCACTTGGCCAAAATCACACGGCTAGTGAAGGGCAGAGCCAGGATCTGAGCACCAGAGGGGAGAGACGGACCTGACAGTTACTCCAGCGTCCGGCAGCTGCTGTGAAGACGTGCGGTGCTGTGGATGCACCTGAGGGGCCCAGTGTGGAGAGCAGGGCAAACTAATCTGCTGCTGTCGTTTGTCCTTTTCGGTTGTCCTCTTCAGTGTCCCCAGTCGCTCTTTCCCTCTGCTCTGACAGATTCATTCAGCTGTAACCGGAGGTCCCGTGGGGTCCAGGAAAATTCCTCATCCCTTAATGACTCGCGCTCTGGAACTCTCATCTTTTCTCCCTGGTCAATACTTGATGGATTTCCTCCTTGTTAAACTACCGTCTTCTTTACTTGCTCTTGGTTACTCGATGTCTATTTATTTAACTTACCCCTATAAAACTAGTAGTGCTTGTTGATACCTCTTCACATCACATATGAGATACTGATTGCCGGAGGATGTGACTTTCCAGGGCGAGCTGCAGGCAGCCAAAGGAGGGGAAATAAGCACACACAGCTGGCCAGGGGGAAGGGAGCCGTCGCATCCTGAGAGCGTGAGCTTCCTTTCCCTTCAATCGTTTTTTCTTCCCCCAAACTAATCCTTTGATTGCTAAGAGGCTATGACTAAAGGTTTATAGATCTTGAATTGCCTGTGGTCAGTTCAGCAGATTTTATGGCAAATGTAATTTATTTTCTTTTTCTCTTGATAATCAGGAAACAGCACATGAAATCAGAGATATCAAGTAAACAGACTCTGAAAGAACTGGTTCGACCTAAAGTGGCACTTCACGTGCAACGCAAATGAATAATTAAAATTTTCTAAGAGCAGACCCTGCTGTTAAAATATGAGGCTAAGAAAAATAAGAGATGTTAGTAATATCTCTTGAAGAAAAAACAGCAGCCTACACTAAAAAATATGCTTGCAAAGAAAATTTATAGAAGGATTGCAAATAAAAATAACAAGTATCCCTTACTTACAGATACTGATTTAGAATTCAGAAACAGGCATGGAATTGTAAAATATTTATAATGTAAAAACATCACCATAAGCATCTCCAGCATAAGGAATATCATTTTCCATTAAGCTTCGAAGCAAGGAATCTATTCTGTTGGGCAGAGAGGAAACACTGCATTCTATGGTGGAAGCAGATGTAGCCTGGATGGAGACACCTGAGCCCTCTTTCTACGTCTACAGTGTGGTCCAGAAAGCACTGAGTTTAAGAGTTACGGAAACAGGGGTTCTAGTTGAGTCTCGATCAGTAATTACTGAGCAACATTAAGGAAATTGTTTGACATTTATGGGCCTTGTTCTGTTCATCTAGAAAATGAGACCATCTGTGAAGCCCATTCCAACTATGAATCTGATAATCCTATCAGATCAGGGCCCCACCGTTATGACCTCATTTAACTTGATTACCTCCTTAGAGGCCTTATCTCCAAATACAGCCACACTGGGAGTTAGGGCTTCAACACATGAATTTGTAGGGGACACATTCAGTCCATAATAGATAGATCAGACAGGTAGGTAGGTAGGCAGGTAGATAGACGGATAGAGATAGATAGATAGATAGATCCATCTCTCTCCCTTCTCTATCTGGCTGACCCCTAATCTTCCCTCCAGCCTCAGCTCAGCCTTCACTCGTTAGTGAAGCCCTCCTTGCCCACCATTTGTGCTGAGCCCGACCTTTGGACGTCTCTATGCCTCTAGCATGGATTACTTGGGTGTGTTGTAGATATATTGTTGATAGTTGGGTCTGTCTCCCCTTCTAGTCAATGAGCTCTCTGAGGGAAGAGATACTTGCTCATCATTTAACCCTATCCCTGGTACAGGTTAGGTATCCACCGAATATTTAATGATTAGATGAGTGAAAAGACTTGGGTCATAGAATTGGACAAACGTGTGGCCTCCCTTTGCCACTATTTCTTAGCCGGGTGACCTGAGGTGATTTTATTTTTTAACTAATCTGAATCTCAGATCGTTGTCTATAAAGTGAAGATAATGCTGTATAACTTTCAGGGTTGCTGAGCATTAAGTGAAGAGTGTAGCAAAGTGCCGGCACAGAGCCTACTGGATTGTAGGGGCTCAATATGTGCTACTTTCCCTCCGAGCAAATCTGAGATCGAATGAGTCATCAAGTAGGTATTGAAGACACAGACACACACAAAAGAACAAAGATTAGTTCTTATTAAAATTTAGTAAAAATAAACAGGGTGTACTCTCACTAGCTACAGCTAATCTAGAGGAGGACATAATTTCATATTTGATACTTTCAAGAACCTTGCTAGTTTATCACCTGAAGACATAACAGCTCTACACGCAGCAAGGATGAACTTTCTGGTAGTTAGAAATGCTCTAAAGCATCACTATTTGTTGCCAATAGTTAACCCAGCCAACTGAGGCACACCCGAAGGGCTCTTCACGGAGTGACTAAAGATTCCATGTAGCAGTTTTAAATGCTTATAAAGATGAACATCCCAAAGGAACATATTTTTAAACACTTAAGGGTGTATGAATGGTGCATAGTGCCAAATGAAGAAGGGATTTGGCAACCATCCAGCACGAGGAGCTCTCTACTGCTGAGCACCAGCATAAGGCAGGGCACAGGCCTTCCATGACAGAGGGTCTGGGTGGGGTGTCACCACCTCCACTGCAACCCCCCAGTGCTGATTCGAGTTCCTTGCCACAAGTGTCATAGTGACTATAGTCAGTGATAGCACTCTGGTACAGCATGGTAGCTATAGTCAATGATAGTACTCTGGTACAGCGTGGTGGCTACAGTCAGTGATAGCACTCTGGTGCAGCGTGGTGGCTCTAGTCAGTGATACTGTGTTGTATATTTGAAGATTGCCAAGAGAGTAGACCTTAAAAGTTCTCAGCACAAGAAAAAAGAATTTATAGGTGTGTAGTGATGTTAACTCGACTTATTGCCGTGGTCATTTCACAATATATACAAATATCGAATCATTATGCTGTACAAATGAAACTAACATAATGTTAAATGTCAATTATATCTCAATGAAGGAAAAGAAACTCAGACAGCAAGTGAATATTTGGGGAGAATCTGCAGGAAGCCTAGAGAACCAGGAACAAAGCGAGACGGCACGCCAAGAGCCTACAACCAAAACTGCCTACTCAGCAGCCACCACAGGCCACGGGCCCAACTGGACTCTGGGCCAGACCTCAACCCCTTTCAAAACTAACATCTAACTAATCTTTAGGCCTCTCAAGAATCGGCTGTGCTCTTAGGAAGCAATTAGCAATTATTTTCGGCAAAATCTATTTGCTGCCTGGGTTTCTGGCTTCCACAAGATGAAAGGAGGAAATATTTCCCTTTTCGAGGGGAAAAGGGACCATGTCTCCTACCTATTTTGGGAATCCCTCAGAATTTAAAGGACATTTGGCTGCTGTGTAGCCAAATAGCAACTGTCCATAATGGTACCTACCATCAGCCTGTTTTACAGCTGAGGGAACCCGCCAGGAGAGCACGGTGTGTGGTGGAGGTTCATGCAACGCCTCAGCTGTCCACTTCCCACTGCACTTACCGACCAGTCAAGTTTGATTTTTAAAAATTGGTTAAGTTTATCAGCTTCCTCCCAAATCGCTTTTATTGTTCTATAAGGACATTGTCTAGGACCTATCATTGTTATAGTTCTTCTAACCAATTAACTGCTTTTCTTTCCCTTTAAAAGGCATTTCCAGATAGTATAAAATCTAGGAGTCTGCATCTTCTTTTCCATCCAAGAATAGATCACAGGGACAATACCCTGAAGTTACACGAAAATACACAAGCTGAGGTTCAGCTGAAGAGCCCAGCTCCCCTAGAAGCAGCTGTGCTTGTGCGTCAGGATGCTTTATGACACAGCTGAGTGAAGGCAAGTGTCTCGCCCTCTCAAGTACAAAGATCCTTTAAACTGATGTCTGTACGGGTGACTCTAATCACCAAAGTCTGGGATCAATTATGGAAGTTAGTCAATCCTAAAATTTTATTTACTACTTTATACAGATGTTTCCCTTCACTTTCAGATTTCACAGTCAGCTGGAAAATTTATGTAACTCTCTCCCACGATAACCACTTCCAGGTGTAATTTGTCATGCCAAGAGTTTGCAGCAGGTTGGTATCTGATGAAGATCTTGTCACTGATGGGGGGACCAAAGTTCTGAAAGATGCCGGCTGTGAAAAACAAGAGGGTGGGGGCCGGCCCCGTGGCTTGGCGGTTAAGTGCACGTGCTCCACTACTGGCGGCCCGCGCTCAGATCCCGGGTGCACACGGACGCACCACTTGTCCGGCCATGCTGAGGCCGCGTCCCACATACAGCAACTAGAAGGATGTGCAACTATGACATACAACTATCTACTGGGGCTTTGGAGGGTTAAAAAAAAAGGAGGAGGATTGGTAATAGATGTTAGCTCAGGGCCGGTCTTCCTCAGCAAAAAGAGGAAGATTGGCATGGATGTTAACTCAGGGCTGATCCTCCTCACAAAAAAAAAAAAAAAAAAACAAGAGGGTAGCTCACTCACACCCATTCCAGCCTGATTTCCTTTTCTGCCTTGACAATAGGTGCTAAAAAGTTAAAAACTCACCTTTTCTGACTGCCTTGCTACTAAAAAATGTGGCCCCGTGACACAGTTCAAGCCAAAGAGGTATAAGCAGAACACTTCTACAACGTCTGAGAACCTCTCTGATGTCCTGATGCACGTCCTGATGTCCTTTCTACTTCCTCCTATTCTTCTCGCCTGGATTGTAGATGTGTTGAGAGGAGCTGCAGCAGCCATCTAGGGACCATGAAGGAGAGAATCAAGAGAATTGAAAGAAGTGGACTCAGATAAAGCTAGAGCCTCTGAACCACTGACCTACTCTGGACTTGCTGCATGAAGCAAAAAAAAAAAATAATAATAATAATAATAATCAATAAACCCATATGTGTTTAAGGCTCTGTTAGTCTGGTTTTATGTTATTCACAACCAAAAGCAACCCTTTCCTTTTAAGTCTGATAAATGAGAAGTTATTAATCTTCCTGGAGGGCACACAATACGTTGGGGGTTGAGATTAAATGTTGTCCTATGATGACGTAACAATGCAGTGGTTTCTGCCTAACCCAATAGTATGGATTTAAAGGGTATGTATGGATCCCCAAAAGCAAAAAGTCATCTAAACCTAGCATACTCATCTTAAATACTACTTTTAATTAAGGTCCTAATATCAATCAGTTAGATTTATTTTGAAAACTGGTCTAAAGCCATCAAAATCTGTTAATTGAGCAAAATAATTTATTGTAAAATCATTGTTCATCATTTAAACTCACTTCTTAATTCTGAAAAGGCCTTTGGAATATAAAATTAAATATTCTATATTGCTTTCTTTGATCCCTTTCCTAAACAAAACACTTTACTGGTTTCTTGGTATTCATGGAATAAAATCTAGTTCCTTGCCATGGCCTAAAAGCCTCGCGTGAACTAACCATCTCTCCAACCTTATAGAATACCTTCTCCCATCCACACTGCATTCCAGCCATGTTGCCCTTTCTGTCCCCAAGTCTACAAGCCTCTACCCTCCCTGGGATTTTGCCTCAGCATTCTCTCCCCGCATCCTCCTAATGACAGGTTCTTTCCCATTCTTCATGCCTTGGCATGAATGTCCCCTCCTCACAGCAGCCTTCCCTGACCACCCAACTACAGCAGCCTCAGCACACTGTTCATTACATTCATAGCACCTTCCAAATCCATCATTTTAGTCTTCCTAATGTATTTGTTTGTTTATCCGTTGTCTCTCCCCATTCTATTAAAATATAAGTCCATGAGGACTGAGACTTTCCCTATGTCCTTGAAAATGTAACCTATAGATCAGAAAATGAATTGTTTTTTTTTTTTTAATTTTTATTTATTTATTTATTTTTCCCCCAAAGCCCCAGTAGATAGTTGTATGTCATAGCTGCACATCCTTCTAGCTGCTGTATGCGGGACGCGGCCCCAGCATGGCTGGACAAGCAGTGCATCAGTGCGCACCGGGGATCTGAACCCGGGCCGCCAACAGCGGAGCGTGAGCACTCAACTGCTAAGCCATGGGGCCGGCCCCAGAAAATGAATTGTTTAATGGGTTATTTTATTCTTCAGCCAAATGTTTCTTGGCATATCAATAACAACTCTGTCACCTGTTTTTTAGATCATGCGTGAAATTAGCAAGAATAGTAATAGATAATGGCAAGGTGGCTCTTACTATGTACCAGGCAATGTTAGTGCTTTATATGTATCAACTTATTTTATCTTCACAACAATTCCATAAGGTAGGTACTATCCTTATAATCCCATTTTATAGGTGAGAAAATCAGAAGGTTGCTAAGGTCACCCTGCTGGGAAGTGGCAGAGTTGACATTGACATCCAGACCACGTAACGGCAGAGTCCTTCCTCACAAACACGTCCCTGCTGCTGATTTAGTCTCCCAGTAATAACTTCCTTGCACTGCTGTAGTGCTTAGCTGATTATAAAATTCTCTCACATGTGTTACATTAGATGAATAAGGTTAAAAATCTGCCAGAGAGGGTATTAATAGTCTTGTTCTACAGATGAGAAAAGTAAGGTGCAGAGATATTAAGTGATTCACTCAAGATCATAACAGCAATTGGTCGAGGTGAGATGGGCCCAGGAGTCTGATTCCAGGTCTGGTCTCCTTTCCTTGACACCATGCTGCCCATGGGCCAAACACAAATTCCAACTCACGTGTTACTTCCCCATAGGAGTCCCTTAAAGAGTCCATTTCCAGTGGACGTTTGACTTCTTTCCTGTATTATGGTAATCAACAGTGTATATTTGCTTATGCGTGGACCTTAAAAAGAACCTTTTTAACTACGTGCTTATGTGATATCAGCCCAAACATAATCACTTTCAACATGAATGTGCAAGCAACTGGAAGCTGTAAGACATCTTACAAGCATGACTATATTAGAAGCCACTGATTCTATGTCAGTAATTATTTTGCTGTATAGCTATCTTCTATCCCCATTTACAAGTTTGTAGGAGCAAGAATGGTGTATACTGCTTGTTTTTGCTAAGAGGTCAATATATGTTCATTGGTGCTTATTTAGAAAGGCAGAGAAGGCAATTTCTACTTGAGCAAGTTTTTTCTTCTTTTATAAATCAGAGTCAACAATCCTAAAGGTTTTGAATGATTTTAATTTCTCATACATTAATTCTGTCAACAACAAATAGGTACCAGGCACCTGCTGCAGTTCAGCCCCATGCTAGGTGCAAGGAATACAAAGGAGTGGAAGACATGGGTCTTACCCCCAGGAAGCTAACTCTCAAGCTGTGGAAGCAAAGGTAATGCACTTGAAACAATCAGGGAGCAAAACAAGACAACATATGATTTATGGTGAATGCTGTGGTATAAACAATATAAGAATTTAGGAAAGGAAAAAGAGAAATAGAGGAAGAGACCTCATCAACATATAGGCTACTTTCTTCACGTGGACCTACAAGATATGCATAAATTGGTATTTTCCAGCTTTATACACAGCACTGAGGCAGTGACCCAAAGGGGGTGAACAGCAAGAACAATGCATGCGTATGGGATGGGTGTGTATTTGAATAGAGTATGTGGGCAGGAGGACATGGGAAGGGTCTGCTCCTTTGACTAAAGACTAAAGAGCAGTATTCTGAGGGGTCTGGTGGAATGTGAGCAATCCCATGTGTGCAGAACTCTCGCAAAGCTCCATCCTTGAAGTCTGAATACCTCCCAAGTATCTTCTCCTTTGTTTTATTGATTTGTGAATCTCATAGTCAAATACATATTTGAGCTCAAATATTTTTAAAATATAAAGCTGCATGTAGATTTAAAGCTATAATCTATAGAATTGGAGACTGAATGAGCGAATGAGAAGGAAAGAGGAGTTTAAGACGACTCCCTGGTTTGCACAGCTAAGGAGGCAGTGGGGCCATTTCCTGAAATAGGGGTGTGATTTGACAAGTTGAAGGAAATGATGAGTCCTGTTGAGTTTGAAATGCCAGAGGACATCTAACAGCGATAAACCCGAAGGAGGAGGAAATACTGCCCTAAAGTTGGAGAAAGGATCTTGAAGACATTAGTGTATTGGTGGTAGTTGAGTCATAAACATAGCTCACCCACAGAAAGTGTATAAGGTTGAGATTTTAAGGAGTGAAATGTTTAAGGGAAGGCTTTGAAAGAGAAAGCTGAGACATGGTAACCAAAGAAGTAGCAAGAATGAGCCAGTTGAGGAATAAAAAGGAAGAAATAGAAAGAGTTTTAGAAATAAGGAGAAATCTCTGGGATCAAACATACAGAGATCAAGTAAGGCAAAGACTGAAAACTGCCCACTGTGCGAGACAGATGAGAGATTACTAGTGACCTTGGCAACAGCAATTTCAGTGGAGAGAGAGGAAAACAATAGGTTGCAGAGTGAATGGAGGGACTGGGAATTTAGACCTACCCTCTTAATGAACAGAATTAGAAAAGCTGACTGAAGAATACTAAAAATCTGCTTGAAGGCATCAAAACACTAATTAGACAGTGAATAATCGGGTCAGTATCTGGGGGAAGACAGACCTCCGGGTTTGAGGCCAATGTGTAGGGTGACTTTTCTCCTCCGGGCGTTTGCTGCTTCCAGAGAGGTGGGGCTGAGAACCCGAGAGCCTGAACAGAGCTATTAGAGCCATGAGAAGATAGGCGGACACGGATTGGGGTGGAGCGGGTGCTAACTTTCAGTAAGAACACCCAAAGGCCAGCACTCTAGGAACAAGAGTGAACCCGTCACAGACAGGCCCTTATAAGGACTGCAGCTCAGCTTAGAATCATCACAGTCTCTTATGTTAAGGTTGTTCCAGGCAGAAGCAAATGTAAATTTTCTCTAGAGAAAGATAGCATCATTCTAAGTTGAAATTTTTCTAAAATTTTGCTAATACAGTACATAGAACTCAATCAAAAGTAACTAGGCAGTACATATATTCACCAAAATATATACAAGGATGTTCTTAGCCACACTGTTTGTTAAAGCCCCAAACTGAAAACTATAAACAGTAGAATGCTAAATAAATTGTGGCACAATTACACAATGGAACACTCAATAGCAGTAGGAATGAACAGACCACAGCTACTACATGAAACAGCATGAATGAAGCTCACAAACATAATGTTGAGTGAAAAAAAGCAAAACAAAAAAAATACATACTTTATTATTTCACTCATATGAAGTCCAAAAATCAGGCAAAAACTCCTCTGTGCCATGATAGACAGAATAGTGGTTATTCTTGGGTAGGTAGAGGAGGTAAGAAGGAAGAAATAGTTACTATAAAGGTTCAAAGAGGGCTTCTGGGGTGTTGGTAATAATATGTTTCTCGATCTAGGTGAAAATTACATAGATATATTTAGTTTGTGGAAATTTAACATGCTATACACTTATATGTCCACTTTTCCATTTGAATCTAATGCTTCAATAAAAAATTTTTTAAATAACAAGGGATACAAGGGGATAAAGCAACATGATTAAAATCCTGCAAAAAAAAGACAATATTTGCACCCAAAGAGGCTTCAATCAAATATTTTTGTTATCAGATATAGACTTTAAAATAAGGTTTTATGTTTGAGATAAGAGATGAAACTGAGAATTTTTGTGGAGTTCTGGAAAATATACAAAAAAGAACAAAATGGGAATTCTAGCCGCTAAAATAGAAAACCAAAGAAGAATTCAATGACTGGATTTAGCAGAAAATTAAACACAGTTGAAGAAGAAATTGGTGAACTGGAAAATAAGTAAAAAGAAATTATTCAGAATGAACTACAGAAACTCAAAAAAGATGAAAAATACAGAAAAGAAGGAAGAAACATAAAAGATACCATGAGAAGTTCTAACATGGGTAAATGGAGTCCCACTAGAAGAAACAACAGAGAGTGAATTTAAAACAGTATTTGAAGAGGTGATGACTAAGAGAATGTTCTAAAACTGATTAAAAAACATCAGGCCAAAAACTCAAGAAGTACTGCAAATCCCAAAAAGGATAAATGAAAAAAAAATTTTTTCAACACACCATAATAAAACTGCCAAGACAAACATAAAAATCCTAAAAGCAGCCAGAGAGAAAAGACTGATTGTCTTCCAAAAAGTCGCAATTAGACTGACAGTTTAGTTCTTAATATAAGAACTAGTAATGGAAGCCAGAGAAGATGAAATAATGTATTTAAGTGCTAAAAGAAAATAACTGCTAACCTACAATTCTATATACTGTAAAAACAGCTTTCACAAATGAAGGTAAAATGAAAACATTTTCAGACAAACAAAACTAGAAAATTTGTCATCAGCAGACCCGCACTGAATAAAATACTAAAAGATGTTCTTCAGGCACAATGAAAATGTTCCCAACGAAAGATCAGGGATGTAAGAGGAAATGAAGAGTGACAAATGGCTTCAACAGGGTTCTGTTGGGATAAGCCTCATCTCTCCTTCCTTGGTTATCAGTCATGACTCTGTCCTCATCAGTTGTGTAGAGCAGACAGTGACCAAACTCATCTTTCTCAGCCTATGCTTTGTGCTGCTGTGGACTGTCTGGAAAGCCTCCATCCTACAGTCAGACATATGTCCATGAAAAATTTTGAGTCTGTAGAATGGTTCAAGGAATTTCCCTGTCAAAGATTCCAAATAAGGGTGATTCCCTTAGGGAACAAGTCAATACCTCTGAAATTTCAGTCCCTGTTTGTTGGACAGGATGTGAGCAACAAAGTTGTCTACATTTACCAGCTTGAGTTTCCTTCCAGCCCAGGGGGTCATTGGGGAGGAGACTCTGTCTGAAGCTACCAGTGATGCCCAAGAGGCCATCATACCAGATGCCAAACACCTCAGTAAAGATGTTGGTTGTCTGAAGCACGTCTAGCTAGATCTGTGCCTAGTGCAGCTGATTTCCTTCACTCTGCAGCCCAGGATCCAGTTCTAGCTGTTGTGATTTAAATTCCCCCTATTCCTTCCAGTACTGCTTTTCCTTCTGGTTCAGCTTTTCTGTTTTTATCTGAACTTCTCAAAATTGCCTGTCACTTCTTTTTACAGTTTATTTCTACTTACTCCAGTTCCTGAATCAGCCTCACTCTCCCAGCTGCATCCATAGATTCTACTCTTCCTACTCGCTCCTTAGCTCCTTGATTTCCCGAAGGCTCTGATACTCATCTTTGGTGACAGGAAGCTGGGTGTCTAGTCACTCTGAAAGGTTATCAGAGCACTCTTCACATGCTGCATCATTCACATCTCTTTGACTTCATAGGAAGTCAAAAATGTCCCCAGTAACCTTCAGAGTAAAGCTGAAGATACCAATGGTGCATACCTCTCTGATTACAGTGGAACTGTTGAGAATTTCTCAGACATAACCCCCATGCCCATCCCCATCCCAGAGGGGTCCTCTGAGGCCTGACCCTGTAGGCATCTGGCTTCTCCCTGGAGTTAGAACTCCCTGGAGTTGGGTCTCTCTCCAGGGTCTTCTCTGGCTTCTCCTGTGCTCACTGAACAGCAGAGCTGGGAGCTCCTGCGAGATGCTAAAATCAGGCTCTTGAAGCCAACATCCAGTTTCAGTGATTGGCTATAGCACAGCAAACGCCGTGCTCGAGGACAGAGCAGTGGTACTGGATACCTGCAATCTCACCTTGATCCCAAGCCGCCTCTGGCTCCTCAATTCCTGACCTTTTACCTCTCCCTCTGAAACACCAGTCTTCTGGAGCCGCAATCTTACAGCTATTAACACTCTCCCTTACAGCTGTCAATGCCTTCCTGCTTCTCTACGCTTTTATTCCCTCCTTTGCTCCCTCTAATCCAGGGTCTTTCTAAAAGGGAAATCTGACCATTCACTGGCCTTAAAACTTTCTGTGACACTCCTTCTTGAACCAGAATGATCTTATTCCTAAAACGGACATCTGTGCTGGCACTCCCAATACCTGCCTTCCCAGTGGCCAGGTTGAAGTCCAGTTTTTGTCATACGGGCCCCTTCTTGCCTTTCCAGCCCCATGTCCTACCATTCTTGGCTTCTCCACTCACAGTCTCCTCTGTCTCGCTCGTACAGAATTGCCTTTCAACTCTTCCAAGACTCCATAGTGTTTCATCAATCTGGAACACTCTTTCTTCTCCTTAGCCTGGCTAACTTTCACTCATCTGTGCTTAGATGTCACCTTCTCCAGGAAGTCTTCCATGCCCTCTAATTCTACTTCAGGTGCCAAAAAGTTCTCTTACAGCACAATGTACCCCCCTTAACAATGAATTTTCTAAATGGACGGGAGAAAAAAGAATGAATGGGAGGCAAGGAAGCAGAAGGACTGAGTCTATGTTCTCTTCTCTAAAGAGTAACTATAAAAGGATGGCGAGCATTAAAAGTAAATTTAAAGAATATAAGATCACAGTCATGGCAGATGGAAGTTACCAGGGAAAAGGGCTCTTACTGATGGCAGCCGGTCCCTGAGGAATGGGAGGGGAGCAGATCCAGAGCTCAGGCTGCAAGGTTAGTCTTGGATAATTATAAATAGCTAACAGTTATTGAGTACTTACCACACACTGGATGCTATTTTAAGTCCTTTACAGATGAAGAAATGAAGGCACAAGATCACACCGCTGAAGATCACACAGTCTGTATGTGCCAAGTCAGGACCTAAATCTAGGCAGTCTGGCTTCACAGAAAAAGTCCTTAACCGCCCTGCCAAACTGGATTTAAGGGAGGACGTTTCCCTCTTTAAAGCTGAGGGAGGATGCTTATCTGAAGGTTATTTAGACAGCATGGGGTTAGGGAGCGTGAAGAGGGAGCAGGTCCCTGCCTGACAGCTCCTGCTTTTTCAGGGAGAAATTAATGTCATCTGCTAAGCATAGGGTGGGGGTGGCGGCAGGGAGGAACTTGGTGGAGTAGAGGAAGCTGGAGTCCCTGCTGTGTTGTCTGAGGGCATCTTATTCACAAGCATGTCTCTTAGACCTGTGGTACTCAAAGTGTGGTCCACGGACCAGGGCTGGTTGTCAAACTATTTGTTGCCTTTCCCCGACTCGTTAAGTGCAGAAGTTGAGGGCAAACATTTAGAGGCTGTTGTGGCAGGTTGACAGTGCTGCATGGCCAGGTGCATGATGAGTGGCTCTGCCTCCTTAAAGAGGATACAGACGAGCTCAAACATTGTAGAACTCACAGAAGTGGCAAGAACATTGGCAATTTAAGAAACAATAACAATAACAATAGCCAGATAGTTTGAGAAGCGCTGATTAAGGAGAGAAGAAGGAGTAAAGCTCTGGAGGACTACAAAGCCAACTGATTCCCATGGTGATCCCACACGACTTCCAACATCTGAACTACACTCCATGAAAACAGAAATGCAACTTCTCTGCAAATGGCTTTGCCCACCCTGGGGAATGGTGTGAACGAACAGGTGCGGTTCACGCAGAAGTCCTGCTGTGTACCCTGGGAGCCGCATTACTGAAGCACAGAGCGGTAAAGAAAAGGGCCTGGCCTCAGAATGAGAAGACCTTGGTAGTAGTTTCAGCGTTGCTTCTGAAAACCTCTGTAATCTTGAGAAAAATCACTTAATCCCTTTAGTCCCTTTGAGCCTCAATGTACTTATTTGGAAAAAAAAAAAAAAAGTGTGTATGAGGAGGAGGAAGAGGGGAGAGAAGGGTGTAGTCCTAGGTAGTCCCTAAGGCTTCTTCAAGAAGCTTTCCTATTCTATTATTATCCATCCAATGATTCTGAGCAATTCCACCCATAAACACTAAAGCATATTTAACTGTATCTTCTCAAGTAATTATCATAGAGACACGAACTCTACGATAGTGTTTGTGATATAAAATAGCTATTATATCAGGTAGGATCCCACCTAAATAGGGTACATATGTGCCTTACAAATGAGTTGAGGAAATAGCAAAGGATTTTCCTAATATTTCTTGAATTCATAGTAAAGAGTGCAGCATGCAAATTTTTTATCTTCCTTAGGAGACAGTGTGCTCCTGGTATATTTTGCTCATGAGTCTTGCTTATATTTATACATATATATTTTTAAACTTCAATGAAAATAATCATCAGAAAAAAATAACTGCCCCTAAATGTCCTAAATTCCTTGTCTAACTGTTGCTATATTAAGCCCTACTTGTCTCAGCTCTTTAAGAATTTAAAGCTAAGCATAATAGTCACTTCATAAATACATGGTATATTCATTTAAATATATAGCATTTTTGGTTTAATGATGGTGTTCAGGTTTTTCTGCACCCTACTTCATCTGCTGCTCTGCGATTTGACAGTTTATTCTTTGTGTGTTCTTATATAGGAACTGAAGGTCTCTGAGGAGCATACATTACCCTCTTTATAGAGAGTCAGATAGAAAGACCGAACTTGGGTCAGAGCCCATATGTTTCTATTTTGAGATACAGAATACTTCACGATCTTCTGGTAGGACCTAATGAAGTGTTATAGTTTGAATGCTTCTGAGAAGTTCTTATAGGCTACCCTGTGCACCTCCTGTTTTACTTGATTTAGTTGAAAGAATGTCTCCAGTTGAAATATGATGAATAGCAACCCAAGATTGGTTTCTCCAGAACGAAATAATAAGCCCTTAAGTGAAAACGCTTCCCTCTGCAATCCCACGTCTTGGCAGGTGTTACTAAAACTCTGGTTTGCATTTAAATGAGATGCTAATTTAATTCCTTTACATAATTTTTATGAGAAAATAATAACCCTATAATTTTCAAGATCATTTTCTAATCTGTGCTTTAATACTTGCAGACTTGTAGAAATGTTATTTTGCTGCCAACATCTGGTCATTGATATGCTATCAAGCACAGTTTTAGATAATAAAAGACAGATTATGTCAATTCTCTTTTAATAAAAGCAAATTCCACAGGTTTTGCTCAGTAATCATCTTAGAATAGCTGAAATATTGTTAATGAAAATAAATTAATCATTTTTGCCATTTACTTTTCTACAGATTAATGTTAATTATACTTAAATGGAAATGTCTCTACTGAGAATTTCTTCCCTAAAAACATATTGTCTTTGAGATTTTTTTTAATTTCTGCTTTTATTTGGATAATCAGATGGTTATAAAAAAATTATTAGGGGTCTGCCCAGTGGCGTAGTGGTTAAGTTCATGTGCTCCACTTCAGTGGCCCGGGGTTCATGGGTTCAGATCCCAGGTGTGGACCTACACACCACTCATCAGGCCATGCTGTGGCAGCGACCCATATACAAAAGAGAGGAAGATGGGCACAGAGGTTAGCTCAGGGCGAATCTTCCTCAGCAAGAAGAGGAAGACTGGCAACAGACATTAGCTTATGGCCAATCTTCCTCACCAAAAACAACAAAAAAACTACTAGACCTTTTAGTATAGTTATAACAATGACTCAATAAGTTTAATCTGAGATTTTGGTTTTATCAAGGCACAAGGAAACAAACCCTAGTTCATCTCTAAGTGTTGACCCTGTAGCCCTCACTGTCAATTGTCCTTAGTTCCTTTATTTTTATTGAAGTATGGTTGACATACAATGTTGTACTAGTTATAGGTGTACAACATAGTGATTCGACATTTGTATATGTTACAAAGTGATCACTCTGATAAGACTCGCAACTGTCACCATACAAAGTTATTACAATATTGTTGACTATATTCCCTGTGCTGTACATTACATCCCCAGGACTTATTTATTTATTTTATGACTGGAAGTTTGTTCTCTGCATCTGTGAGTCTGTTTCTGTTTTGTCTTGCTTGTCTGTTTGGTTTTTATATTCCACATATAAGTGCAAGTTCCTTCAAAAAGTTAGACAGGACACCTTGAGGGCTGGCAGCCCAGGAAAACTAAATACTGAAAAGGAGAAGTTGAGTAAGCACATAACGAAAAATAAAATAAAGAGAAAAACAGTGGCATTCATCACAATCTGAAAATCTAGTTCATTTTATTTCTAAAGCTTTTCTATTTGATCTCAAATAATTGTCCATAAAGTCATTTTGAACATTTCATGACTAAAACTCAAAATCTACATCCTTTTACATTAATTTGGAGCAACACAGTTGAGCTCTGTTTGGGCTACTGAATTTGCCTATTATATCACAGCTTTTCAGCATTTTGATTATCTATAATGGCCATATTTTAAAGGAAAAGCTTTGTAAACTAGAGATCTCATGCTATTTGACCATCCCAGGTCCTCATTTGCCCCTGAAATAAGGAGGCAGGATTTGACCAACTTCAGACGGAAAACCTAGAGCACAGAGGCGAGTTCACTGTTTCTCCAGACGTCACACCATCGGTGACAAAGCTGGGACCAGAAAACCAGTGGTTTCCCCACTCACAGATATTTTCTACACACACCCAGGTTTCGGCTTAAAATCTTCTTTCAGGTTTCAACACAGTTTAGTGGACATTTAATGATGAGGAAAACATATGCCATCTTGATAAACAAAAACACACCATGTCTGTGCTCAGACAATGAAGTCATTTCAACATTTGTGAATCTCCTTTCTCCTCTGCTCCCTGCAGAAGGGGGAGCTATTTAATACCAATTAAAGATGCATTTAATACCTTTCACTGATGCTGGGCATCTCTTACCAGTTCTGTTCAACTTATGTTTCTAGAACAAATCTTCTTTAATACCTGAATTGTGCACCATTTCAAAGTTCCTACTCATTCACTATCATCTTAAAAAATATAAAAAGTTTACCTACATTACAGTATGGGAAATTATTTGATTTATAAAATTTAGATTGTTATATAGGCAAAAAGATTCTTGGTTTTAAAAAGGAGATGAGAGGAGAGGTTTGGAGAAGATTGAAAGGATGAGAAGGGAGCAAAGTTAGTCTGTAGAATTAATTGAGAGAATACTAAAATGAAAAACACCTCCTTTCTTCCCAATATCCTTAATGTCTACCTCTCTTCATGACTACTTCTTTCATTTAATAGTCTGAGTAGCTGCTGCTTATCTTTCCTGTTTGCTCATTGTACTCTAACTTCAACATCCTTTTATATTGACTCACCCCTGTATTGCTTTCTCATCCCTATCAAACATTTGCTCATACCCTCATTTGATAGCAACTGAGGATGACTTCGTAGGAAGGGAATGCTTTGACTAATCCTTGAAGGTTGAAGCTGATCTCACATCCCACCTCCAGTGTGAAACCATCCCTAGCTCACAAGGAGACATATTAACACACCTCTTAAGGGATCCTGAACGTGGAAAGAACACGCAAGACCAGGGGAGAAAGTTTCTTTCCAGTTGAACCAAAGAGAGGAGGGAAGGGGAGAGCCAGGGAGATGGTAGAGGGCTGAGCGCTCCCTGATTCAACCACTCCTTCCAACCCCTAAATTGTCAGAAGAGTTGCTAAAATGTATGCAATGTTTGAAATCACTTTTTTAAAAAAAACCGATGAAATGACTGGGCTTTGTACCCAAACTAATGTGGCCAAGGCAGCACCTGTGGACCCTGTAGGAGTGAGGAGATGCAGAAAGAATAGCAAAGAACTAAGCCAAAACCTTTGAGAGGCTCTGGATGGGCCTCACGAAGCCTGCAGAATTGGGTTTTGGCCAGATGCAACCAGATTTCCAGAAGACGGAGGCTGGCGGTGGACGTGTCCCTTCCCCCACATCACAGCTGCGGTTGTCCGCTAACACTGGCCCACGTCTCCCCTCCTTGTCTCGTAACCGTCTACCTCCTCTGTCCTTGAAGCACTTGGCTCAGATGCCCTTACCGACGCTCCACGACTCCTGCCTTGGACTGAAACAACAATGTGAGAGGTCCTGCCAATCGTGGGGAAGGTCAGGAGGGATGAGGAGGAGAAAGGCAGCAGTAAAATACAGAGTCCTTCCTGGGTGCCTGCCCTGCTTGTCTCTGTGCACCCGTGGGCCTGCTAATGTTGTGACTTATTTAACATATTTTTAGTTAATAATTGTAAGTACTTTAAGGACTTGTATGTGTCTTCAGGAAAAAATAAATAAATATACACACACACAAACACACAATACGATAGTAGAGAAAGATATTTGCCAAGAAAATGCCCTTTGAATTACCATTTATGAGTAAAGAAGGAATGAAATATCTTAGAGAGACATCCCAGAGTAAGCAAGCCTCTGAATGTTCCCCTCTCCGTGTCTTTCTAATTGTTGCCCACTGGACCTTGATGAGTGACCTACCTGGGTGACTTCACACACAGGTAGGGCTGCATTCTAAACCACGTGACCTGGTGCCTCGGCCACGATGTTTGGACCACAAAGACCCCAGGTGAGGATAATTAGTCCACATCTCCCAGGCACCTAGAAAGGAGGCAGGTATGAAAGTTCTTCCTGAGTAAACAAAAAAGAAAGGGACGTGGGGGTTAGACGGACCTGTCGGAGTCCCTCTTACAGCAATCGGAATCCGATTACAGAGAAGAAGTTGGGCAGCTGGTGAGGCAAAGGGAAGTCGCAGCACCCAGGAATGAAGGTGTGTGCAGACTCCCGCTGGGAAGAAAAGATTCCCCAAGGAAAAGGGTCAAGAGGGTCACAAAGAAAGATGAGTAAAGCCCGAGAGGTCAGCACTATGAGGCAGTGTGTTCAGTGGGCCTCCTTCCTACACTCGTCTTCAGTTCTCTCCCACATATCGTGAGGCTGTATTCTGGGTGGTCAATTGCTTCTGCTTTTTTTTGTTGTTGTTTTTTTTTTTCTGTGAGGAAGATCGGCTCTGAGCTAACATCCGACGCCAATGCTCCTCTTTTTGCTGAGGAAGACTGGCCCTGGGCTAACATCCATGCCCATCTTCCTCCACTTTATACGGGACGCCGCCACAGCATGGCTTGACAAGTGGTGCGTCGGTGCGCGCCTGGGGTCCGAACCTGCAAACCCCGGGCCGCCAAAGCGGAGCACGCACTTAACCACTGCACCACTGGGCCGGCCCCTGCTTCTGCTATTTAAGCTACATATTTTAAGGAAGTGGAATGGTCACATATACATGGACCGATCAATGAGAGCCCAAAAAGTCCCTTCAAAAAATGAACACTTCGTTTAGTTATTTGCATTGCTACTGTTAATCTTACAGGGAAATAAACAACATTATTTGAACATTTCTGAAGGTTAACATTTTAAAGAACAAGCTTTGTAGCTTCTCAGTTTTCTGTGACTGTGCCCACACGCTGCACAGTAAAAGGATCCAAACTGAATTATTGTTCCCACATTCAAATCATCATCTTCCATGAGGGTCTCATTAACCTACTCTTGCAGTATTGGTGGATATACAGTGTTTCCTTGTACACGGGGCTGCCTGCTGCTCTGTCCAACTGCTGATTCTTACACAGGGGACTGACTTTACTTAACAGGTGTTTACGAAGCACTCGTGTATGTAAGGGGCTCTGCTCTGGGCTCTGGAGAAGTTTCCCAAACTTACCTGACACGAAGAATCATCCAAAAAAAAAAAGAATCATCCATACCACTTATTTTTAAAAAATTGTTGAGGCTCAATCCAAATTTGCTGAATCAGAATTTCCAGGTAACAAGGGTCCAGCGTTATTCTTACCTCCAGGGAAGCTGGAAAACATGGTTGTAGGTGGTAGAAAGATGAGCGAAGCCCGGTTCCTAGAGTCCAGTAATTCAAGAGTGGGGAGAATGAGATAAGCGTATAAGAAGCTGCAAGGTAAGGCAGAGGGGGAAGAGATTGAACAGTGGGAGGGGGAGTTCTGATGAAGATGGGACAAATGAGGTGATGGGTTTCACGTGGGAGACACAATGGGCTCTCACGAGGCCTGTGCGGACAGCAGCCGTCTGCAGGTAGGGAAGTGTGATACACGCCTCGGAAACGGGCAGATAGTCCAGCCTATTTGGACTACAGCATATGAGTTTGGCACCAAGTGAAAGACAGAAATAGTGGAGGAGATATTGCAGACGGTCTCGAGCGTCAAGGTGAAGAATACCTTTTTATGCAGCATAGTGATGTGATTAAATCTGTTCCTCAGAAATATTAATCTGTCAGAGGTGCTTAGAACAGTTTGAAGTAATTCAAGATAGTGAAGCAGAAGCCCCAGAAGGATCTCATGTCAGAGGACAGGTAATGAAGAGTGGTGAGGACAGACTAGAAGACCATCATTTATGGGAGGTCCCTGGAGCAATGTTTGTACTTCATCTTCCCTGCCCTATTTCTTTCTTTAATGCAGATGTATTCATATTCACTCAACAGACATTTAGTGAGCACTCAGTATGTGCCAGACACTTTGTGAGGCCCTCGTCCCAGCCTCTATCTCTCTGCCAGCAGGCTCATGCGGCAGACAGAGGAATCATCGGCCGCCACAGACACTGAGGGGCTGGGGCAATGGTTAGGAGATTGGAAGCAATTCCTCTGTCACACTCCTGTTGTGAATTTACCGCACGTTGTTTCCTACACTCTGATTCACAGTAAGGAGAATGTCTTCACTCTCTTCATTGAACACATTAGCCTCAATTCATTGAAGCTGAAAGTCAAGAGAGAAGACTTCCCAGACTTCTTGGAGAATGCCTGTGTGGTTTGTGCCATTCCCAGCAGGACTCTATGGTCTTAAGCCACCAGGTTATAAGGCTGCTGTTTACCTGGTGTGTCCACTCTGGCTCACGTTAGCCACAATTGTGTTTAAATTTCCATGATCCGGACTCCTCTTTGAACCACACATAAATGGGTTTTCAATTTCAATCTTAAAGACAATCAAACAAACAAAAGAAGTGATTGGTTGAGAATTTCTTGAGCCCTACTTGTCATGGAAATCATTGAGTCCTACTTGTCAGGGAAAATGTTAAATGTACTAAATGTCTGCACATGTGGGCTTAAATACACATACACAGTAACTGCACCCACTATTCTAACATATTTACAAGGGGGTGGGGGCTAAATTACCAGTCCCCCCAGTTAGAACACCAGCGAAGACCCTGGCTTGAGGTAACTCTTAGCCTGAAAAAACAAACTAAGGATGCCGTTTTGGTCAGTATTCTCTGTTTCTGTCATTGTGCAAAGTTCACTGCTACTCCTTCTCTCTGTTCCACACCAGCATACATCCCACTGATATGTGCCATTTCTCATAGACTCGGGATTTTCTTTATTAGCTGACAGACTAACTGTACAGTGTTTTCAGGCTCTGCATCCTACTGTTCAAATCTCCACCCTTCCAGACTTAATTTCTGCAAATGTGAATAGATTCTTCAAAAGACCCCCTCAAGGCCCAGCCTGGTGGCATAATGGTTAAGTTCCTGTGCTCTGCTTCAGCAGCCCGAGGTTCACGGGTTCAGATCCCAGGCGCCGACCTACACACCGCTCGTCAAGCCATGCTGTGGTGGTGACCCACATACAAAAAAGAGGAAGAATGGCGTAGATGTTAGCTCAGGGCCAATCTTCCTCAGCAAAAAAAAAAAAAAGACCCTCTCAAGATGCCTGCTGCAAAGTACTTAACAGTGTCTTCCCTGTCCCTATCCTGCCAAAGTTTGTGTCAGAAAGCAAGAACCTGCAGGCCTGGAGGTCACTGTTTTGTCGTGGCCTCCTCGTCTCACCTAAGCAGCCTGTCCAACACAGTCACCAAAGTGGAAATCAGTCCCACTGAAATCTTACCAGAGTGTGCTCTTTAGCCATCCTGTTAACATCTGGGTTGGACTTAGCATTAGGGATGAGCAGGATGGAAAGAGTGATTAAAGGGTACCTAATAATTCCCTAAATAGAAGTAAATGCCTCAAAATGTTGCTAATGGATTATTTAGATAATAGAGCTTTTTTCTCTTTCTACTTTTCTACATGGTTCAAAGTTTTAATAAGCCTTTACATCTTTATGATGAATATATGTGTTTTTAAGAATCAGATTGTGCTAAAGGGATATATATTGATTTTTGCTTAAATATGCTTGAAGTTTATGGAAGAATACACAAGAAATCAGCAACACTATTGCCTGTGGAGAAGGAGCTGGGTGGATGGAATATGGTGGGGGGGTACTGCATACTCTCTGTCTTTTGATTTGGAAACATGAATGTATAAACTAGTCATAAAATTAAATTAAAAACCAAATCCGTTAGGTAAGAAGGAGGGTAATGAGGAGAAAATTCATTCATCTGTCTAGTCATTCCGCAGGCACTGTGGACTGGATGTGCCAGGCTCTGCTCTAGACGCTGGCCCTCCCAAGCTCTGCTCACAGCTCACAGCAATGCAAACTGGGACAGGAAGGTCCCAGAGCACCTTTTCTGTTACTGCTTGAAAGCCAGTGGATAAAAAACCTCAGGGAATTTTGATGCCACTGGTAGATACAGAAATATTCATGCTTTCCCCTCAAAGCTAAATTCCTGGTTAAAGGCAACATGGCCTTGCAAAACTGGGCCAGGCTCTTTACGACTGAAGAGGCAGCTAGGATTGCACTTCAGAGGCTGGTCTCTGGGTCAGAGGAGATCTGAGTTGACTCTCAGCTTTGTCCCTCACTACCAGCTGTGTGACCTTGGGTAAGTTCCTCAGTGTTTCTCAGCCCCATATTGTCTGCAGAGTGGAGATCCTAATGGTACCCATCTCAAAAAGTTGTTGTGATGATTAAATTTCAAATGTATGCAAAGCACTTTTATAGTTATCATTATTATTATCTGGAGAGGAATATCTGGTTTTCAACAATAAAGCTAGTCTACTTGAACCTCTCACAAAGGTTTTCGTTAAAGAAAATAGGATTCAATTTCTGCCAGCAGATTCCTCTCTAAGCTGTCCATTTTTGTTTTTCCTCCTTTGCTCCCCAAAATGAACACTTGGCTGAAAGCTCAGGCAGAATGCAGAACGGCTCACAGGGAGGTGGGGCTCCTTCCAAAACTCCGTGATAAATATCCCTGGGCTTTATAACTCCACAGGTTTAAATCTGACTTTGTAGCCAGGGCCTATGGCATTACACTTCTTGTCAGTTTCAAGTCACACACTGTGCAGAAATCAATTTCTGTGGGGAAGATATAACACACATTGGAGCAGGCTAAAATCCGTGATTTTTATGCATCTCCTGCACAGATGTTTTTCCATATTTTTTAACTTTACATTAAAAAAAGTCCACAGTGCCATGAAGTAAAAGATTGATACATATTACTACATTCCAAAAAAAGCACATCTGCATAGCAAAAGAAAATAACAAGAAGAAGCAAAGTCAAAAAAACAAATAAATTGAGAAAAATGTTTGCCACTAATATAATATACAAAGCTAATCTTGCTAACAAATTGAGAAGAAAAAACTCAATCCAGTAGAAAAAGGGTAAAGAATCTGAACCAAAAAAGGAAATGCAAATACCTCTTAATGTGAAAAGATGAGCAACCTAAATTGATATATCACTTTTCACTTAAGATATTGGCGAAAATATAAAAGTTCAATAATGTATGCTGTTTGGTGAGGCTATGGGGAAACAGTCACTCTCACCCAGCACAGGTGGCACATGAATTGGTAAAATCGCAATGGGGAACGATTTGGCAATATCTATCAAAATTAAAATTGTGTATATATTTGACCCAGCAACTCCACTTTTGGGAACTTACCCTACAGATACATTTGGACACCATTGAAATTGTGTATGTACAAGGTTATTCATTCATTATTGTTTGTGATACAAAAGATTAGAAACAATGCAGATGCCCATCAGTAGAGGACTGGTTAAATGGAGAAGTTACGGTCCATCCACAGAATAGAATCCTGGGAAGCTGTGTGGATGTGTAGATAGACAGGCGGAGAGATAGAAGTTTAAGAAGGAAAATTCTCTATGTACTAATAAGGAAAGAACTATATATCTATTCTTGGGTGAAAAGAAGGAAAATGTAGTAGTCTCTCTTCTCTGCTACCTTTTATGTAAAAAATGGGTGCACAATAAGAACCAATATTAATATTTGCTTGGAAGTGCATATAGAAGCTCTGACAGGTTATATATTGTGACTAATACCGGTGATTGGGCAGGAGAGGATGGGAACTGAGCAAATGGGGCAAGGATGGGAGGAGAGACAATGCACATTTTTTTCATACTTTTTGGTTTTTAACTGACATGAGTTAACTTGAATTTTAAAAATTAAAATAAAAAATTTAAATGCCATAGCATTTTCCCTGGGAATATTCTCTCGCTGTATTTCACAGATTATATTCAAAGATACCCTACCACGCCCCCGGTGAGTGCCTGCTTGATAGATGACCACAGAAGCTGCACCCCTGGGGTCAAGACCAGTCACCTCATCAGAGAAACAAATCCAGGAGAGGGAGCTGGACCAAGCCATCCTTTCTCCCACCTGGATCAGGCAGCCCCTTTGAAGCCACTCCACGTTTCTTTAAGGTGAGAACTGTTTTTAAGATGAAAGGCTGGAGGTCTAAGTCAGAGCACACCAAATGTCTGAAGGGGCAGTTGCTGAAAGGGCATCGCATGACCGTGACAAGAGTGTCAGAGTGTCATTTGTAACAATGTGACCGAAATGAGGGGCGTGGCATTCCTTACAAGATTCTGGAATGTTCTGAACATCTTTTAATAACCCCACAATTTTAATGTCAAAGTGGATTTGACATCAATTCTCTCTCACGTTTGAAGCCTTCTTTTAAATCTTATGGGCCTCTTGGGAGTGCCTGAGAGACTGCACAGTATGGTGAGGAATTAAGAGTCTGAACTCTGGAGCCAGGCTGCCTGGGTGCAAACCGGGCTTGAATTCTCACTGCCTGTGTGAGCAAGTTACACTGCTCTCTGTGCCCCAGTTTCCCCTACGTGTAGCAGGGAGCACAAAAGCACATACCTCATAAGATCATGGAGAGGATTAAGTTGGTAGTACCCAGAAAGCGCCCAGAGAGAGCCTGCACGTGGAGCTGCAGGGGGCACTTCCTGTTGTCAATGCAAATACTCCATAATCAATCTATAAACCAAAATTAGAGTGAGTTTATTATGAGCCATATTTAAGGACCATATAGCCTGGGGCCTTCCTTCCCCAAGGAAGGAAGGGCACCAAAGAAGTGGGGTGTACAGTGTGGTTATATACCACCAAAGAGCATGTATCACATATGGTTGCAATGTCCCTTTTACAATAGTCACGAGATTGCCCTGTCAGACTGCCCTCTTGGCACAGTGATTGATGGACACAGCAGGTAGCAGGTCTGCTGTCTTGATGTGTGTGGCAGGTAGCAGGTCTGTTGTCTCAAGTTCGGTGGTCACAGGATGAGTGCAGCAATCAAATCCAAGCCGAGGGAGAAATATTTATCCTTAAGGAAATGCCAATGTGGGGGAAGTTGCATCTTTATCTTAAAGGCATTTGCTCTTGTCTTTGGGACATATTAATTGCTTAAAGCAGATATACAGTGCATGTTCAAAGGCCATAGGCCCTTTTGGAAAAACAAGCTCAGGCCGAATTAGTTTTACACCAAATGGCTTCCTCTTATGCTCCAATGTATCCTATTGCTTGCCATATATTTATCACTGGGCACACAGGATTTAAGGCCTCCCAGAGCTGAGAGCTGGTGTGACCAGATCAAAGGAGTCAATACTGGAGGGGGACACAGTTCTGATGAAGGTGTCTGCACACCCTCCTTGTTTTCATGTGATGAATGCATTTGTTCACTTAAGGCTTAATGAAAGATGCAATGTGTGGTCAAAATATCTTGTTTAAAGTAAAAGCATTTAATTTCCTCAAGAAACATTTCTCCCTCCATTCCAGAGAGGTCATCACTGCTCACGTTTGAAATGGAGAGTAGAACAACAGCAACAGAGATGATTCAAAACAGTGACTAATCCATCATCTTCTCATCCATTTGCCTCAGTGCACGGAGACTGAACAGGGACCTGAAACAAGACTGAGGACATCTTCCTGTTTTAGACCCAGAGGAACCTCAAGGACCGAGTTGCTCAGGTAGGAGATGCTCAGCCCGCCCATCCTCAGCTGTGATCGCATGCACTGTCATCTTTGTTCTCAGCACCGTTGGTGTCCCGGAGCCGCTGGCACTGTAGGGTCCAATGTTCAGGGTGGGAATTGGCGTGGCTTTCTGACTGACTATGAAAAAAATGGAAGGCCATTTTTCTCTTGGGCCTTTCAAAATAAACAAAATCCTGACTCATACTTTCCACTAATTTTAATTATTCTTAAATGCAGTGTCTACAATTTTTACTCTTATAACATTCTATAAGTTATATTATTACATGCAAGTTATAATAAAGATCCAGCCAAACTAGCACCTTAAAATTGCTATAGTAATACAATGACTAGTGATGAATTCATATGAATAGGTAAAGTTACAAACAGAAGTAGCAAAAAAGTCTGAATATCATTTGGAAGTGCACTCTACCAGCTATGGCATCAAGATGCTTTTCAGACAATGTCTCTGGTTGAACTCTGGCACCTTATATGATGCTAATGATACTAATGGAAAGTCATTTAAATGATTCCACATTCTGTTATATATTGAAGTCAATAATCAGAGGCTTAGTATGGGAAACAATAAGTGGTTTTTAAATTATTGTGTAGGAGGATATTATTTAGATTTACTCTGCTTAGATTTTCTGATCAATTAACAGGTCACAACCAAGCAGAGTTCACGTTATTCCAAGTGCTGCAACGAACCAGTTCCCTCATTAATAAAATGCAACAGTCCTAAGTTTGTTCAAGCAGCTGTTGCATTTATCACACTTATATTTACAATGACTATAATGATCACATAATGTTCTTATCATTACTTTTTGGAAATGATCCAGGATTTGTTTTCTTAGAAGTCACATGGGCCTTCCATTTCAAATGTAGAATATATGAAATATTTAGTATGTTTCAACTGACGAGTGGAAGTACATTTCACCAATTATTCAGATGTAATAAATATACAATAAGCCAGACATAGAAGCTCAGTCCTTTCAAGTCCCATTTATCACAATATAGAAAGATTATGAATGAAGATATGAAAGATTAAGATCCAAAGTTGGAGAAAATTGACTCACTAGCATACTTTCTAACAGCTGGTGGTCAATATTTCCAATCAATTTTGATAAGTCCAAACCTCACAAGTGAATTCACCTTCCATCCTAATTCTTGAACCTAAGTGTGGTTACCACTCACCTTCGCTTCCTCCCCACCCAGCAGCCTCTTTTGTTTTCATTGTGTGGACTGTCTGAGTCAGATGATTCTAAGCACCCTGAGAATTTCACCCTATCATAGTCACTTTCACCAGAAAACTGGAAATGTATGATAACACATTATGCACACCAGCATCACCTCACCCCCTGCGTGGACGTCTCCACAGCAGGAACCCACATTTCTCTTTAAACTAAGACAAAGAAACTGTGAAGACAATGGACCAATCAGCATTCAAACCTTGCACAGTCTTAAATCACTGTCTTACTTAGCTTTAGATTATATTGTGATGGGCCTTTACACCTACAGTGTGAAAACAATAGCTTTATCATAGCAAATACACCAATTCAAGAAGAGAGGAGAGAGAGTTCAAGTGTAGTTTGTGTGGGGGAAGCAGAGGGTGGTGATGAATTCCTACTAGAATTATCCAGATATAAAGTCCTTCCAGAGGGCTGCTGTCTCTCCTCCCTGTTCTTTCTCCTTCCCATCAGCCCTCAACCACCGCCAGGGTTCTCCCATATACTTCCATCTGTTCAGACAGCTGTTCAAGATAGACTATTTGGGATTTATTGATTTCATCGTAAATTAATCACTCTACAACAAGAATACACCAAATTAAATTATTCTGTTCATACAAGCTCCTGTGATAAAAAAAAAATTACACACGCATACACACACACAGCATCCTCCCTCTCCCTAAGGTTTCCTTCTCATAGGACATGAATTATTTACGATTACGTATCAGTAAGTCATGAAAATGTCTATGCAATGGTATTCACAAGAGTGTTTGTGGTAGTTGTTTTTACTAGAATGGTTTTGCTGATGTGATTTTTGGCCCTTGTATATGTGGTGCATTATAAAAACTTGAGACACTAAATATGTATGTAGCTTTATCCCAACAAGACAATATCCTTGGGAGGTGGTCAGAGTATGATAGCTTGTCCAAAAAACAACTCATGAAAGCCAACTTTGAAAGCCAAGGTAAGTGTGCAATTTGTTTATTCACAATGTATATATAGTAGGAACGTGATTTTAAGACTAGTAATTAAGCAGTTACTTTTTCTTCAATGGGGGCTCCTCAACGCTATTTTATTATTCAAATTTATTATTATTCTTACTGTTAGAGTTAGGAAAACCAAGGCTACAAAACAAAAGGCTGGTGCCAGCTAGAGGAACCAGATGCACTTGGCGAGTACATACCAGTGGTCAAACCAGTTTACAGAATGTCACACAATTTGTGTGAGCAAGATGGTGTAAAAAGGGGTAGGTTGTTGTTGTCAGTGTGGTTCCTCTATGTGACACTAACACGTTTTTAAAATGAAAAGTCGGGGGCTGGCCCGGTTGTGCAAGCAGTTAAATGCGTGCGTTCCACTGTGGCGGCCTGGGTTTCGCTGGTTCGGATCCCGGGCGCACACCAACACACAGCTTGGCAAGCCATGCAGTGGCAGCGTCCCATATAAAGTGGAGGAAAATGGGCATGTACGTTAGCCCAGGGCCAGTCTTCCTCAGCAAAAAAAAGAGGAGGATTGACAGATGTTAGCTCAGGGCCCATCTTCCTCACAAATAAATAAATAAATAAATAAATAAATAAATAAATAAAAAGAAAAGTCTATCAGTTATTTTGTGACCATTTGAGGTACAAGGAGTGGAAAAAGAGGATACACCCAGAAAAAACAAATTTTGGTTCATTTTGTTTTGTTTCAGGATGCAACCCAAAATGTGCAAAAGTGAAAAATAATGATATTACAATAATGGCATTATAGGTGACTTGAACACCAACTCTTACTTTGACCATTCAAAATGTGCTTATGCATACTTTTACTAATTTTATTCTATTATTATTATAGTTACTGTAAATGGTAATCTGTTACCAATTCTATGTTCCTATTCATAATGAATAAGTTGTAACATACGATCCAGTCGACCTGTAGAAATGTGAAATTTTACAGCAGTGTTGGGAATGAGGATACAGATACATGAATGAAAGCTACGAATAGAAGTGCAGAACAGGATCTCAAAGTCACTTGGAAACTTACTCCGCTGGCTCTCTACACCTACATGTTGTTCACTGAGCCTCAAGGAATAATGAATGCTCTTGGCAGGAGATTCAATATCCTATACAATGCTGATGACACACACACAGATTCTTAGGCACGGCCACTCCGAGGACTAGAGACCATGGAGTCGTATATGTTATGTTCCCACACTCACACAAACCAGGAGCTCAGGAGGTTGGCAGCTTAGTTCGCTGGTTTGTTGGTTGGTTGAGTTTTAAATAGAATATTTTCCCTCCTTTACGGAAACTTGTCAGTAAAATCCCCAGGATAGGAAATATTAATCATTACATGAAAAAAAAAGCCTCCACCACTAGATGTCCTCTCTGTGGCCTAGGGCAGGCCACCTAACTTCTTGGGGCCTCAGTTACTTTGTTTCAAAGGAGGTGTTGGACTGTCTAATCTCTAAGCTTCTCTCCAGTTGTGTGGTTCCGAACCTAGATCTCTTACCTCCATCAGTGTGCAGATGCCCTCATCACTAGCACAAGACCTAAAAGAAGGACTGAATTCTCTCCTAACTCTGATTTCTTATTTTACAACCAGGTGGGCTACTTTGTCCCACCGGTATGACATAGGGGCTAGGCTGTGTGTGACTGTGAGTGTTGTAAGGAGCCACTTGGGTCCTTGAAGCTACAACTAAACTGCTTTTCAGATGAGCAGAGGGCCCACTAGAGGACTCCCTTTAATTATCTGCGACTATGATAATTTCCAAGAACCTACATTCACAGAGCACATACTGGAAAGTGGGGCTTCCTACTTTCCAGATGGCACAGGAGTGACTGGGGGATAATTCTAGAGAATAGTGCAAGTTACACTCAAATGGGGCCCTTCCAAGGGAGGGGGCAAAGTAATATTTTTCCTCAATTATAGCTGTATATGCCAATTCCCATATTTTATATACCACGAGTATGCAAATGTTCCTTTCGAGAGAAATGTTATTAAGCATACTGGCAAGAAAGGCTGACAAAGCTGGGATATAGATTGGCTATTTTAATAATACAGGGGGCCACTTGCTTCTTCTTTGGAGAGTGACTATAGCAAGCGATTAAATTCCTAAAGTGTCTATAAAACAAATGTTGATTACACCCAACCCAAGAATCTGTAATAAAACAGAAACAACTTTTTTTCCTGGCATATATTTTCAAGATTGTGGCTTTGGAACTATATATGCCTATTTACTATTTTCATAAGATAAAATTTGTTTTCAATTATTGGTGAGAAAAAATAAAATTCTGGCTTCAAAAGAATTGTCTTCAAAGATGGTAAGTTCCCCCTGAAACAGTTGTACTTTTGTTTTCTATCACCCAAGTCTTAATGTTCTTAAAATATGGCTAGGACTTTTATTTTACCCAATGTTCCAACTCAGAATTTCTACACTTAGTGCCTGAATCAGGCACACAGAAAACTTTCATTTAGTTCACGGGGATATAAGCATTTTGCAGATGTTGCATAGCTCAAAAGTGAGTTAAGATATAATACTTCATATTTCATATTCATACTATTGCCTCCAAAAATGTCTTTTTAAAATGTACATTTGTGTGAAACTCCAAATTTGGCCTTGGAAATCTGATGGGTAATTTTAAAAATGAAAATATGCTTTGTGAGACCAGACATTACACATAAAGGACAATTATTACAATCCTAAGAAATCTTAAAAAGGCTGGAGTATTTTTCTATTAACTTCCCGGCTGGGGTTGAAGAGAACATTTGCCAGCTAAGTCTCCAAAGTCAGTGTCCAAAATATGGACATATGAAGAAGCTTTCAATGCCCTCTGAGCAGCACTGAACCCTGTGAATGCCCCATCTGGGGCTCAAGAGAGCCTGAGCCTTGGCCTCCTGGAAGTTTGGAATAAAGCAAAGAAATGGTTTTGTTTGATCTGAGCTTTTTATGAACGTGAACACAGTCTCTCTGAGCACTGATGTTAGAGTCTGGATATTATTTTTTAAGACACTTTCACTGAGCGATACAAAAATGTGATGATGTACAAAGGACTGCAGTGCTAGTAACATCCATTGCTGGGCTCACACTTGGCAGTGTCGGAGGGAAGAGCGTTCAAAGACTTTCATACGTATTACCTCATCAATTTTCAAAACCCTATGTGCTGTCCGGGAAGGGCTCTCTCACCTTTGTTTTACAGCGGAGGATGCTGAGATGCACAGAGGTTAAGAACCTGGTCCTCACAAGTGACAGGGCTAGTAAGGAGGGGACCAGCAGGGCCACCCAGGTCTCCTGTTCCCATCCCCAAAGTGCGTCCCGTCACCCTGCCCTGCTGCAGAATTTCTCAGAGGAGTCATCCTCATCTTCCTCAGCACAAAGAAAGCTCTAGAAGAGTCAATGTGTCAAGTGGGGAAAAGATCTGAGCCTGGGACCTCCAAGATTCTGACTCCCTTTTACATTCAAGCCATTTGTCTAGGAAGCAACTTGGACTCTCTTTCCAGTGACCTGATTCCAAATAACGTGAGAATTATAGTTCTGTTTCACAGCATCATGTTTTATAATTTTTCATTTTGAGAGCTTTCTCCATGGTCAGGTACAAGCCACAGTGGTGAATAAATTATACATTTCTCTGTATCTTCTTAAAGGTGGACCCATTCAGTGCACTTCCCGGGGGGCTCTTTACCCAAGAGAGATTAGGTGGCTGGCAGATTGTGTGACCTCATTTTCAGGATGCACTGCAGGCTGTCTAACCCATTAGCTCTCTAAGCCACCTCACTGTGAGGCTAACTTAGGGCGTGGGGTGAGGGCAGGCTGACCGTATGAGGCAGCTGCATCCTACCAGAAACTGTGCGGGTCAGGAAACCAACAGGTCAGGGCCAGGCAGGTCTGAGCAGATGGCACCTTTGGCAGAGCCGACGGCAGAAATCTGTAAAATGGCTGGTAATTGGTTCCAGCAGGATTTTCTGGGGTAGGTGTCTAAAGGCTGACATAGCCAAGGCTCTCATTCCTCTGTGCCTGTTCCATCCAGAGCTGGCACTGTGGGAATCAAAGCTCGCTTTGTATCTGAAGGTGCTCTGTCTTTTAGCAACTTATTTTTATCACTCGGCATTAGTTTTCAAAGAGCTATTCCTTTCACTCTCTCTCTTCACATTTCTCCTTTGCTCTTGAAACCTGTTATGCTTTATACCTGAGGACAAAGCAGCTAGAAATAAGAGTCACTTCCCCTCTCCCACATCCCTCCTTTTCAGACATAAAACACAAAAAAAGTTAAGGCTCTGTGAGGGGATTGTTGCCACCAGAGTTTGATGGTGACGACTCCTTTGGTCATAATTACAACAACACAAAGAGGGACTTGATGGCACACACGCATGCACACACACACCAACTCCTGTTCCCTATAAGTAAGATCCTCTAAAGTGACTGCTCGTGGATCAGAGATCACCTTCCAAGGAGAAGAAAAGAGACATTCTAAAATGGAGCACTTTCAATAGCCCTTTGACATCCTGATTTTGTCAAAAGTGTTGACAGTCAGCCTAAAAGCACCCTTCTACATGCACACACGCCCCAAACGCCTGCCTCGTTGTGTGGCTGTTGATCCTCTCACTTATTCATAAAAAGCGTTGTGGTCTTGCTTCAGAGAACTGTCATTGCTTCATTAAATCCCGTGTGTCGGAGCTGAAAGGGAACAGATTAGCCATCTTGGTTTTCACACAAGGAAACTACAGCCCAGGGGGAAGGGCCTTTGCAAGGCCGCTTGAGGGTGGCTGTGGACCTCGGTCCAGTCCTCCTTTCGCCAGGCCAGCCTGCTCTCAAGGACAGAGTCTGAAACAACTCATTCCCTCCGCAGATCCTTATTAGCCACTACTGGGCATCTGGCCCTACACAAGGCCGTGAGGAAGATACAAGAAGAATAAGATAAGAACTAGCCCTTGAGGGTTACTCAGTTCTTATGTTTTTTTGTTATTTAAAGAGAGACACTAAGAAATAAATATTTTGCGTAAAATGAAAATTTTAAAGTTATATTTTTCTTTCCTGTTTGGTGATATTAGAGAAAACTAACATTTAATATCCCTAGAGATACCACCCATGGTACAAATCCTCTTGAAACAAAATGAATGTCTTTGAAGATCAGAAGAGAAGAATCTGACATCTTAAAGAGTTTTCAGAAATTAAAAAACACTGTACACATTCTGTTTGGGAATCTAACACTAAATTCACTAAATCTCATTCAAATGTCTTCCATTTTATAACCAAATTACATCTAGAAATATATGGACATAAAATATCTCCCATATTGCTTCCTGCTTCAGTGTTTGGAAAGCAGAGTGCACTGGGCCCGTTAAATTTAGGGAAACATCTACAGGTAACAGGTTTTGTTTCTTCTCTCTCCTTTTGCATCTCTGACGTCCCCTGTAGACAGACAGACGTGCTTTCACTGCTAGTGAGGATGCCCACAGCCTTGCAAGATGGCGGCGTTCACACTCCTCAGCCCTGCAAACAGCGGGGCCTCCAATGGAGTCAGGTTTGAAAGACGCGTCTTGTGACTTACTTCCCTTCTCTTCTGTGCACTCCACGTTTTGATCATCCGCAGTTTCAGCTTCACTTTTGAGTGGCCTCGGCTTCAGTGAGACAGGCAGAGCATTAAATTCAAAACAGGAACAGAAACTGAATAGGCCTTGGGTGACTGACACATAACCTAGGGGTGCAATCTATTTCACTGCAAAATAAATGCCACTCTCTCTCTCACGGCTCTTTGAAGGTTTTCCCACGAATAAAATCTGGCTGCTGAGCACCTGCGACAGCGGGTGACACACAGCGAAAGCTTACGCTCAGATGCATTTTCCCCGGCACAGGCTTTGCTTTTTTCTCCTTTTGCTGTCATGGTTCTTTACCATCCCCACAGCCTTTCCTTTGTAATTAGAATAAGAGTGACCACTTATTAAATATTTACTACGTGCGAGGCACTATGCTAAACACTGCATGTCACTAACACTGCACACCCAACATGCAAGGTAAATATTCATATCCCAGTTTAGAAAAGTGCTTAAGTAACTTAACCAATGTCCCACAAGCAGTGAGGTGGTGGAGTCCAGGTCCCAATGTCCGTGCCGGTAATCACTATGTTCTTCCAATAGTGACAGCCAAAGCTTTTTTAGGTTTTTCACCAACTTCAGATTCCAAGTTGGCTTTCACTGTCACCGAGCCACGCTTTAGGGACACCTTGTCCATCTAATGGGCTCAGAGTAACATAAAATGAACCTAAGTAAAACCCAATTAATTTTAGGGAAAACCCTAGAACACAGTTGTATTTGTTTTCTATTGCTCTATAACAAATTACCGCAAACTTAGCAACTTACAACGTCACAGATTTATTATCTCACCACTTTTAGGGGTCAGCAGTCTAGCACATCTTAGTTAGGTCCTCTGCTCAGGGTTTCCTAAGGCTGAAATCAAGATGTCATCTAGAGGCCAGCCCGGTGGTGTAGTGGTTAAGTTCACACACTCCACTTCGGCGGCCTGGGGTTTGTCAGTTCAGATCCTGGGCGTGGACCTACTTACTGCTCATCAAGCCACGCTGAGGCTATGTCTCACAAAGAGCAACTGGAAGGATATACAGGTATGACATACAACTATCTACTGGGGTTTGTGGAGAAAAAAGGGAAACAAAGAGGAAGATTAGCAACAGATGTTAGCTCAGAGCCAATCTTCCTCAAAAAATAAATAAACAAAAAATCAAAAATTGCTGATGCTTTGGTCTAGCAATATTGTAGAATAAATTATTAAAAAAAAAGAAAAGAAAAGAAAAGATGTCAGCTAGACGTGTCCTCACGTAGAGCATCAACTAGGGAATGATTTCTTCCAAGCTCCCTCAGGCTGTTGGCAGAATTCATCTCCCATGGTTGTAGGGCTGAGGTCCTCATTGTCTTGTTGGCTGTCAACCATTGTCTTGTTGGCTCTCAGCTCCTAGAGGCTGCTCTAGGTCCTTGCCAAGTGGCCCCTCCATCTCAGCAACAGAGAACACACCTCACAGAAATGCTACCTGCCAGGCAATCACCGCTTACTTCTTAGTCTAGCCCATTGTTCTCTTCCATTTTTTGAAGAGCTGATAGATATTGAAGAATGAAATTTAACCATAATGGAGATTTTACCCATAGATTGCAAAGAAAAGGGTAGATTTGAGCCTACGCATGGTGGAGAGAGCCCTACTCTTCTGGCTCTGCAGTCAGCCTACTGTGTACATCATCCAGCAGGATCTGATCTTCCTGCACCTGCCTCTAGGTCCCCTACAAGGATCAGCCTTGGATGAACTCCAGTGTTTCTCTTGTGAAAGGCAACAAGAAAACATCTGTGCTGCGAGCTCTGTCAGTCCCCCATCACCCATCACTTGTCCGTGTCTTATATCCACCGCAGGGCACACCCGCTGAGAAAGTCCTTACCACTCGGGTTCAGTGATAGGAGTGTTTTGTGGATGACCATATTTTTAAAGGTACATGATTTTAGAATAAAATAACAAGTTACTATATCTGTATTTTAGCTATGTTTTTAATTTCAAGCTGAACTGTAAAGAATGGATGTTAGAGGGCTATCCTATCAACTTACTTCATAAATTCAAAGAATGGGATCATAGTCCCTGATATAGCCAAGACCCCAATTATGCCAAAACCTATGCCAATACATCTTCTTTACTATTTTCCACAATCTTTGAATATGGCATTTGTGTGAGATAGATGAGTAAAGTGTCCCTAAATAAAGTTCTTTAAATAAGAAAGACCTGGAAAGTGCTTTGGAGATCTATAGCCCCAAAGGTATCTAATGTGTTTGATCGACGTCAGTTCAGTTTGAGAGCACGTCAGCAAAACCCAATTCAAAAACTCAAAGTGTGTGGACTGGGAGTCGGGAAACCAGGATTCTAGTTCTGGTTCTTATTAGTTACCTCAGCTGTAAACTAAAAGGGTTAATTTAGACAGCCTCCCGTGGTTAAAGGCAAATTATCTATTCAGAGTGCATGGTGCAGAGCTGCTGGATGACCGAAGCCAGCCCCCAATACTCGCTCCGCTCTGGTCTTCTCTGTCAAAGGGAATGGTCTTCAGACCCAACGAGAATAGCACAAACGTTGTTAAGAGGGATTGGGAGCTTGAGATAGATGGAGACAGTGTCAGATAGCTTCTGTCTGCTTTAGGTGGGCTTAAGTCTTGGGCTTTGATGAACTACCTCCCAGAAAGTAGAAAGAACCTGCAGATGAGGTCCCTGATCCACTGCCTGGACTGGAAGCCTGAAGATGGGAAGATATTGTTCTGATCTTTGTCAAAACTAGAAATTCTATAAACTGTAGACATTAATCCCATAAACTGTAGATAGATTCTAAGATTAATTCTCGAAAGGATAGTTGGGGGTGCCAGCCCGGTGGTGCGAGTGGTTAAGTGCGCACACTCTGCTGTGGCGGCCCGGGGTTCGCTGGTTCGGATCCCGGGCACACACCGACGCACAGCTTGTTAAGCCATGCTGTGGCGGCATCCCATATAACGTAGAGGAAGATTGGCATGGATGTTAGCCCAGGGCCAGTCTTCCTCAGCCAAAAACAGAGGAGGATTGGCATCGGATGTTAGCTCGGGGCTGGTCTTCCTCACAAAAAAAAAAAAAAGGATGGTTGGGAAGCCTGGATCACTAGGAATAAGTATGGATTCATAGTAAGAACAAGGATTGACTGGCTGACCACATTTCCTGTGCAGCTGGGGTTACCAGACTGAGAAAGAAAGAAGACATAGTGCAAATCTTGTACCTGTGTAACAAGGGGCCCCAGAGAGAGGTGGGATGAATCTAGATGGGGGACAGGTAGTGGACAGAGGGATAAAGAAAAAGAGACTAAGAAAGAGGGGACAGGGAGGGGGCACCAGCAGAAGTGGAGTAAGTAGAAGACAAGAGGAGAGGACCCCCAGCCCTGGGGAGAGGGGGCCTAAGAACGGCTCCCTCAGGAGAAGAAGTGACCGCACGCCATGCCCCAGCCCAGAACCCCAGAGGGCAGCAGGAGCAGGCCCCACTGTCTCCGCTGGGGCCGACGCAGCAGGAGTCTCCCTGAATGGATGCGTCAGTCCCGGTGCCCTGAGCTTGGAGCACACACGGCTCAGGATGCCAGCCAGGCTGCCCCGGAATGCAGGAGCCAGCACCACCAAGGAGCCATGCAGCTGTGGGCCAGGCTGCAGACAGCAATCAGTGCTGAGCACCGAGGCTCCCATGCCCTTGGGCTCAAGGGAGGAACAGAGCACCTGCTTTGTGTCAGCCTTGTGAAGTCTCACACATTCTCATTTCTACTCCCCCAGGGAGCATAAAGCCACTCAGCAGAGTGAGCAAGGATGAGGTCTGTGAAGTCCTTCTGCCTTGGACTGAACCCTGCTCTTCTGCTTGCCAGCCGATCTTGTGCAGGTTACCTGTCTCCCCTAAGCTTCACAGTATCTCCATCCGTAAGATGGTAATACTAAAAGTACCTCCCTAAGATGGATGTTCAGAGGATTAAATGATAATTATCCATGTAAAGTGCTTAATAAATATTCGCTGTCATTAATACACTAGCTCAAGCTGACAGTGCCCGAGGAAACTTGAACAAAGTCTCTCCTGACATATTTGTGGAAATGAGGAATAGGCATAAATACAATTTTGTGACTTGTAACTGGTTAAGTGACAAAGCAAAAGAATTCAGATTAATCAAGAATATCAGTCTGGAGAATTATTGCGAATTGCAAAAGACCTGAGAGTCTTCAAACTGCTCCCCAACTGCAGGTTCTGGCTTAGTTCTTAGAGACAAACACATGACAACAATTCCACAGACCTTCCATTTTATATTCTCCAAAAGTTACTTACAGTAACTTGCTAAGTTAGTTATTGAAAATTACTAAAGTTTGATATTTGCAAACTAACTAAAATTAGCTCATTACTAAAATTACTGAGGGAGCTTTCATCATTCCCCAGGAGGCCTAGAGCTGGATAATCCTGAGCTGTACTGGATAATCCTGAGCTGTACTGGATGATCCTGAGCTGGACTTGATGATCCTGAGCTGTACTGAATAATCCTGAGCTGTACTAGATGATACTGAGCTGTAGTAGATAGTACTGAGCTGAATTGGATAGTACTGAGCTGTAGTGGGTGATCCTGAGCTGTCCTGGATAGTACTGAACTGTACTGGATAGTACTGAGCCATACTGGATGGTCCCGAGCTGTACTGGATAGCACTGAGCTGTACTGGATAGTACTAAGCTGTACTGGATGATCCTGAGCTGTACTGCACAGCACTGAGCTGTACTGGATGATCCTGAGCTGTACTGGATGATCCTGAGCTGTACTGCACAGCACTGAGCTGTACTGGATGATCCTGAGCTGTACTGCACAGCACTGAGCTGTACTGGATGATCCCGAGCTGTACTGGATAGCACTAATCTGTACTGGATAGTACCGAGCTGTACTGGAGAGTACTGAGCTGTATTGCATGATACTGAGCTATACTGGATAGTTCTGAGCTGTACTGGATGATCCTGAGCTCTACTGGACAGTACTGAGCTGTACTGCAGAGTACTGAGCTGTACTGGAGATTACTGAGCTGTACTGGAAGATCCTGTGCTGTAGGGGATGATCCTGAGCTGTACTGGATGATACTGAGCTGTACTGCAGAGTACTGAGCTGTACTGGAGAGTACTGAACTGTGCTGGGTAGTTCTGAGCTGTACTGGAGAGTTCTGAGCTATACTGGATGATACTGAGCTGTACTGGATAGTACTGACCTGTACTGCAGAGTACTGAGCTGTACTGGAGAGTACTGAACTGTGCTGGGTAGTTCTGAGCTGTACTGGAGAGTATTGAGCTGTACTGGATGATACTGAGCTGTACTGGATAGTACTGACCTGTACTGGATGACACGGAGCTGTACCGGATAGTACTGAGCTGTACTGGAGAGTACTGAGCTGTACTGGATGATCCTGAGCTATACTGAAGTGTTTCTATCACGTGGGCACTCATGAAAATTTCAGAAATGTTGCATTTTATTACTGCATCACCAGGCTTATCCTGACCTGGTCTTGGTTTTCAAGTTCTGCCACATGATGCATTAATTGATACGTCACATTACCTGTTAAAAATACCCACCATCCTCAATCACTTCCTGAGCGTGCTCTTTATGTCGTGGCCCTCAGGGGTGTCAGGATTCTCCCCAGGACACAGGACCCTGCCCTAGGAGATCCTTGGAGCACCACCTGCTCACTTTCCAACATCCACGTACCTTGGGCTCAGAAGATAGGGTGGGCATTTTCTTTGCTTCAGCGTCTCTCCAGACCATGATTCATCTGTCTTGAATAAAATTCCATGCGGGTTCCTTTGAGGTGCCTGCTGTCTGGCTCTACTACCCTGAACCTTCTCCATCCCCCCACCCCACCTGTTTCTCCTTTCACCTCCTCTTGATTCCTTGAGGGCTTCAGCACCTGATTCACATTCTGCCCCTCTGCCCCAAATCTTGCCACTATCCTGGGTGACTGCAACTTTCCTGTGGACAACCCACCCAGAACCCTAGTCTCTCACTTCCATCATCTCCTCGACTCCACTTCAGAGCATCCTTAGTTAACAGGGTCACACGAGGTGTCGCCATTATGCTCCATCACTGAAAGTTAAACTCTTCCCAACCACAACCATCTCTCCATCCAGATTTCTCACTCTTGCTTTCTTATTTCTAGGACCTTATAAAGACCTCCATTTTTCTTCCTGTTATAGCAATGTCTCCTTATCCATACCATCTTCTCTATCTAACCCAGGCACCCTGTCCCCCACTGTAACCACTCTCTCCCTGTATTTGTTTCCTATGGCTGCTGTAGCATGACCACAGACCTGGAGGCTCAGCACAACAAAAACGGATTCTCTCACAGTTCTGGAGGCAGAAGTCTGAAATCCAGGTGCCAGCAGGGCCACACTCCCTCCAGAGGCTCTGGGAATAATCTGTTCAGTTCCCTTCTAGTTCCTGGTGGCTCCAGGCCTTCCTTGGTTTGTAGCCATATCACTGCTATCTCTGCCTCCCTCTTCACACTTTCTTCTCTTCCGTGTGTGTGTCAGCTTCCTCTGCCTCGCTCTTATAAGGATGCACGTGATGACACTTAGGGCCCTTATCCTGTAATGCAGGGTGAGCATCTCCTTTCAAGACCCTTAACTTACCCACATCTTTTGCCATGTAAGAAAATATTCACAGATTTCAGGGATGGGGAAGTGAATATATTCTTATGGAGCTATTTTTTTTTCAGCCTACTCCTCTCACCATTCTTCTCAGCTCCTTTGCGTCCCTGGTTCTTCTCTGCTGTCCAGAAAAGCATCAACCTGCTTTCCATCCACACCTGATCGCTGAGTGCTGCTGAACAACATCACACACTCTCACGGGTAGATGCTGGTACAGATTGTCTCCAATCCAGGAAATCAGATCTCTCACTTCCCTTCTGGAGAGGCCACACCATAGAATCAGGTCCAGGGTCATAAGCAGGCGAGAATGAGGCCTTGGATTCAGTCTGAAGTTATTTTTACTTTGATTTATTCCAACAAGCAGTGCAAAAGGTACAGTAACATCCACTGGACGTGGGCGGACACAGTTCCTACTTCCTCCCTTTTATCTGTGGAGGTAAACCAGAAGTATTGTGGTCTCAGCAGCTCGTGGGGGGGACAAGACTAGAGGACAAAGAACTATGGCCTCACTGCCTTTCATCTGCCCACTGAGGTCGACACCCACAACAACCTGTATTACCACAGAAAGCCGTATGAGGAAGCCCCCAGGAAGCCATCTCACCCAGGCCCAGTGTCTGTGTTGAGTCTCGTAATCCCTGCTACGCCAGGACAGGGGTCTGGGAGCTTTCCATTTCTGCTCCCCTAGGGCTTTCCCCACCTGTGTAGGATAGAGTCTCCAGTGCTTTCCCATTGTGCTCAGAATAAAATCCAAATCCCTTGGCGTGACTACACTATATTCCCTTCAAGCCTCTTCTTTTGTCTCTCAGCACTGCCCACCACTAACACGTAAATACTTGGAGTCCCCAACAGGCATTCATTTTTCTCTCTTGCGTCTGAGCCTGGGCACTTGCTAATCTCCCTGCGTGGAATGCCATTCTCCCCTCCTCCGCTCCCTGCTTCTCCCATTGGGAGCCAGGCCCAGCTCCATGTCCTCCTGGAAGCCTCTACCACCGCCATCATCACCACCACGCCTGCCTGGATTAGGAGCCCCTCTGTCTGACTGAAGCCCTACACTCTCTCTGCCATGGCCTTCTTTGTGCCATTTCCTAATGAACCGTATTTATAGTGGTCTCTCCTGCTACACTGTAGGTCCTTGTAGGCAGATGGATATGGCCCCAGTACCTAGCACAGCACCCGACACACAGTGAGTGCTCAATAAGTATTGGATGAGTAAATTACTATTTCATCAGCATGAATCATCTGTAAGGTTAGAAGCCAGAGTTGTTCATTATTCATACAAAATGAAATACCAGAAATGAGGAAGGCGCTGGTCCCGCTGCACTCTGCACAGGCCGGCTGACCGTGGTATCCGTGTGTGGGTACCGCCCCTCAGGAAGGGAACGGCTACTGTAGCGCGTCTGGCCAAGCCCAAAGGGGACAGTGCAGGGTTAAACCGTGAGAGATGAGGAGCAGCTGGAGGAACTCACGATGTTTACCTTGGAGAAGGGAAGATTCTGGAGCTGCCGACATGAAGGCAATCTTCAGATACTTGAGATGATGCCATGTGGCCCCAGTGCAACGGAACTATGCTTCCGAACTTCCTACAGTGACAAAAGGAGTGGGCTGCTTCCCTCAGACAGGAACGGGCTGCCTGGGGAGAGAGGGCTTTGTGGGAGTGAACATGCGGGCACCACTGGGGTTGTAGAAGAGCTGCGAGTGGTCAGACCCTATGTTCTCTACAGACTCTCCAACCCTGACATTCCAAGATTCAAATTAGTTAGCACGTCAGGCACTTTGCTCCGTAGCAGTTCTGGAATGTCCTGGCTCAGTCGCGCTGTGTGGAAGCATAAGGCATTGACCAATGCTCCTGGCCAAGCCAGTCTCACCTAGATGAGTGGAGACAATTCCAGCCAAATCCTTCAGCATGACTGGATTTCTTCTCCCGTCCAACTGTCTGTCAGTGATTACAGAATTGTATATTTTGCTTTGTAAGACTGTGACAAACTGCCTTAAGAATGATGCAAAAAAAACAAAAAGCAACTCCTTATTTTCCTCAAAAGGCTTGGAATAAGATTCTGGCCACTTCCTCAGCTGATACCATGCTTTTTTGTTTGTACATAACATCATTATTCTTCAGCTGATGTGTTTGATTTATGGCTCTTAATATCTTTGAAGTAATGCACTTGGTAATTGTAGTCACTCTATTGATTTTCATAAAACTACTTTATTCACTGTGAAGCCACCGCTAAAGCCAATGAATCATGCACGCTCAATCTCCAGCTGCTCGGGTGGTAATGTGAATTTTCAAACAGGGCTATTGCCAGCTTTGGAAACATTCGCCCTGGGACTCTATCCTTAAATTCCCTAATGAATCTATCCATCAATAACCACGTGTTGCTAACAAATTCACTCAGCCTTGCCTCAGTTATCTCCAGTATTTTATGTACGTCAAAGATGTCTAAATAAAAATGATCATATGGGGCAAGAAAAGAATTCACTTACTTTCCCCAAAACACATACAGTTATTAACTATTATTGTATGAAAGGAAGGTCAAAACTGCTAAGAGAAGAAAATGGTAGACACAGACACTGACATTTACTGTCTCTGATAGAAGCCGTAGTACTCGCTGGAGGTAAGTTTTCTTGATGGATTTCTAAGCTGCTGGTTTTGGTCTCCTTTTATCCATGTGTATGTTTCCCTATGAGGCCATAAACAGCTTTTAAAAGTGTCATTTTGCTCATGCTAAATGGGCCTGGTGTATTTGCTGCTCTCTGCCCTGTAATTTGCTTATCCACCATCAATATTCAGAACACAGCTTCAAGGACTGGGCAGAGCAGGTCATTGACCAGTCCTGCTAAGAGAAGATGACTGGATTCCCACGGCTGTGTTGCAGAAGCCCTGTCCAGGTTAGGCATTTTCCAGTCTCGCAGCTTTGCCCAAAGGTTGATGATTTGTTTTGCTCTACGATGCCATGGGGAGAGCCCTGCACTGGGGGTCAGAGGGACGGGGTTTCCTTCCAGCTCTGCCACTGACCGGCTGGGTAATAATGGTCAAGCCAAACCTTCCCTAAACCTCTGCCTCCCCTCGGTAAAACAAAGGGGACAATTCTTATGTCTACCTCTCCAAATAGTCATGAGAATCAAGTAACACAGATGAGCAAAAGCACCTGATAAGTAATAAGCCACTGATCAAACATATGGTCATGGTGTTTACCATCCAAGATGACTGTGGGGGAAAATTTCATACTAGTCATAGTAAGTGAAGGAAAACGATGTGCATAGACAAGGGAGAAAAAACTTCACATGTAAGCATGGAGAGGTGTGTGTTAAGTTCACAGGAATTTTATGTGATTTAAGTCTCGGTCAGTCTAATACCAGGGCCTCATAAGCACAGAATTAGACAAGTCTCCTGCAGATTGTGCTAATGACAAATGTGGGAATATGTACACAACTATGTACAAGCAAAACGTAGTAGGAAGGGGAAGGATGGAGACGGGTGTGTTCTTCAGATGAAGGCAGCGGTCTCATCACGTGGGGCCCTTGTCCACTTCTCCCACTTGTCTGTGAGCCACGAGGGTGACGATTGTGTCTGCTTCACTCATCCCTCGTCCGGAGCAATGCAGTTTCCTAGGCCACCTGACTCTGTTCAATGAAACTAAGAGGTGTACCTAACCCCAGCCTATAACCTTAAAGGAAGGGCAGCCAAATGAGTGAATGTCAGGCTGGGATACTGGATGATGCTGTGAACATCTGGGCCCATTCGGATGGCAGATACCCAGGCCCTTTCCCAAACCTCAGACTCTCAGGGGGTTGGGGCTTAAGAATCTACATTTTAAAAGTTCCCTTGGTCATTCCTATAAACCCTGAGGTTTAAGAAGCACTGTAGAGGGTATGTTTTAGAGGCTATTGTGGTCCATCTCCAAATAACTCAGCAGCCAGTTTAGTAAAGCGAGCACAGAAAAAAAGGAGATTTGGGTTTGAGAACAGCTTCCAGTTCTTACCCCAGCACGCCCTTGGGTGAGTCATTTAAGTAAAGTCTCATTTGTAAAATGGGAATCACAAAGCCACGCTCATGGGGGTTAGAAAGGGCAAAGAGAAAACGTGTGTGCGAGTGCCCTGTGAACTACGCGAGTTGGTGCCGATCGCTGTGCAGCTGCTCTTCTCATTGTGGATGTGGTGCTGCCTGGGCATTCAGGCACCGGCTGCAGAGAAAGACGGCCCCTCAGGGCAGCCCCTGTGTGTGGAGGGCCAGCCACGTGAGACGATCTGTGGCTTACAGCTGTCAGACGGCACTGCAAATTCTCCCACCCATACGTCCTCCTCTTGAGTCTCAGGATTAAGAACTGGACTCTCCTCACTAGTATTTCATTAAAAAGAGAGGATTCCGCCCTATCATAACATTGATAAGTACTGCTGCTTGCCAGGCACTTGACGTACGTTACTTACTTTACTCCTCAAAAATCCTTATGAGGTAGTATTATTGGCATCTTGATCTCCTTTTTACAGAAGAAGAAAGCAAGGCACAGAGAAATTAAGGACTTGTTCAAAATCACACCCTTAGTAGGTGACAGTGTCTGGGCTTGAATCCCTTCAGTCTGCCCCGGAGCTGTGCTCATCAGCACCACTCACATTACAGTGGGAGAAGGGTGTCCTGTGCTCCTCCTTGAAGACACACAGACGGCCAAGGCAGGAGGAGACAGAGGGACTGTTCTCCCCGCAGCCTGACCAGTTCCTTCCCGCAGGGCTGAGCTGACATCTGCAACCGCGCAATGCTTCTTCTTCTTCTTCTTCTTTTTACTGTAGACTGTGGTTCCATACAGAAGTAATAAAAATATGGTCTTGATTATATCAGTCCTGGTTTAGGAAACCACTGATATGCATTCACATAAGAAAATTACCAGAGAACCCATGATGAGTTTTGCAGCTGGAATGTCATACTTCGAGCTCAGGAATTACTGGAGGGTGAGCCTCTAGGTGAAGTGAGCCAGGAGGTGAAACTGACTGGACATTTCGCAAGGATAAGGCTGCAAGCCCTTCTACATCTGGATATAAAAATACAGAGCTTTCAGATCCCACAGGAATATTGCAGTATCTAATTAGATTTCTCAAGAGTGACTAAAAGTACTGACACATTTTCTTTTCTTTTAAAGGGCAAGGTTTTATCCATTATCACTGACTAATACCCAGAGGCATTCTTCAGTGCCCCATCCAGAAGACAGAGTCAGAAACCCACGGGCAGGGGGCAGGGAATGCAATCTTTCCTGAATCAAAACAGCAGAGACAAGCCTGGAAGGTGGATGGAACAGGAGATAGGCCCAGGATTAAACCGTTCCAGTGACAAAGTAAGAAGCCCATAGAAGAGTTTTTAAATGGCCAAGTCAAAGTGGCAGTTCTCCCTTCTTCTCTAAAATATTGTCTAAAAGCAATAAAGAGTATTTGAGATAGAAACGCAAATTCTATCTTCAACGAAACTAAGAGGTGCCTATAACCCCAAACTGTGGTATTAAAGGAAGAGCAGTCAGATGCAGGGAAGGTGAAGATGGTACTGACAGATGCTAAGAGAGAATGCCCATGGCTACAGAGCTCAAACCCAAGGAGAAAGCTTAATTCTATAAAGTAAGTGGCAGCATCTAAAGAGCAAAGTCAACAACCTCTTATGGGGAATAACAGGAAGGTTGCATATGGGAGCCTGGCAGGAGCTTTCCTAGACCTGATTTGAGGACATACAGATAGGATATAAATGTAGGAAAGAGCAGATAAGTGAGACAGGACGGAGAAGAGACACCACGTCAGGAGGAACCTTGCAGCTGCCAATATCAATTAAGAAGAGTGAAATCAAGACCCAAATAATTCACATGTGTGACTCTAAAACATAAGGAGAATTCCTAAAACATGAAACCAGGAAAATGTTGCCATGAGACAGAGGAAATTGTGAGCAAATATACCAGCATGAATCATAAATTTATTAAAAAGCAGTTGTCAGTACAAATGGGAGCTCAGAGCAGAAAGGTAAGCACTCAGATGAAGCTTGGTGAGACAACAGAAGTAGCAGCATCAAGAATGAAGAAAAAACAAAATCATTACAAAAATGAAGGCTACCTTGAGAGCAGCCCAAAAGACAACAGGCACTACAAAAGCTACCAAAAGGGACATAGAGACAGAATCAAGAAATAAAGCAAAGGAAATGGAAATAAAGAGTTAAAAACAATTACAAATAGGGGCCGGCCCAGTGGCGCAGCGGCCCAGGGTTCACAGGTTCGGATCCCAGGTGCACACTGACACACCGCTTGTCAAGCCATGCTGTGGCGGCGTCCCATATAAAATGGAGGAAGACGGGTATGGATGTTAGCCCAGGGCCAATCTTCCTCAGCAAAAAGAGGAGGATTGGCAAAGGATGTTAGCTCAGGGCTGGTCTTCCTCACCAAAAAAAAAAAAAGAAAAATTATAAAGAAAACAATAAATGTAGGAGGTAGAAAAAGGAGAGCTAACATAGTTCTCTCCTGCCCACCACCAAAAAAAATTTTTAACTGAAATAATAGAACAGGAATAATAAAGTTATAATCCAAGAACACTTTTCAAAAATGAAAGCTAGATCTGAACCCACATTTGAAAGTGCATGCCATGTTCCACAAAAATGAGTGACACAAAACCATCAACACTGTGACATATCCTGATAAGGTTATTGGACTTCAGAGATAATGAAAGAATTATTTGAACATCAAGGCAAACATTCAATTCACCTATTAAAGGAAAGAAATTTTTTGACCTGAGACCTTAGAAAATAGTATGATAGTCCAAAAACCCAAAAAGTTACTAAGGAAAGAAGAGGTAACCCAAGAATTTATACTCAACAAATTATTGTTTATGTACAAACAGAAAAAAATCTCAGGGAATATAGCCGCTGAGAGTATCTCTTGAAGAAATTGTTAAAGGACACATTTTATCCAAACAAAAGATGATGACAACACTACAGAGGACAGACTGGCAGCAAACCCTAAATCTAGCTGTAGGGATAAAACTACAACAGACGTGGGGATTATGGTTGAAGAACAGAATCTAAATGCCTTAAATATGGACTGTATTACCATGACATGACTAATAAAATTTAGGAGGAAATGAATGATGAGAGATAACGCACTACACCAAATTCCTCATCTTTTATAAGACAGGGATAAAAGTAGCGATTAAATATATTAAATCAATAACAAAAGGTGTAAGTGTATTATATGTAAACTTACATCATCAACAAAACGGTGGTGGAGGCAAAAGAGGAAAGAATGGAGAAGATGGAATATAGTATTTTCCTCATTTCTCAAAAAGATAAGAATGGAAAATGAAATATAAACCCCCTTGGTAAACTAGGAAGAGAAGGGAACTTCCTTAATCTCATTAAGAGTATATACTGTACAGAAAAAAAAGCACAGCAAATATACTTTATCCTGGAATGTTGAAAACATTCTCTGTAAGATCAAGCAACAAGGATGCCTACTACCACCACTTTTATTCAACATTTTCCAGAGGCATTAGAATTGGAAAAGATGAAACAAATCTGTCATGATTTGCAAATGATACACACATAGAAAACACAGAAGGAGGTAGCAGTCTTGCCGGAGACTAAACCAGTATGAACAGGTCAATTGCATTTCTATTCACCACCCAGAATTAGTTAGAAATGGTTTATCAAGATACCATTGTCTACAGCAACAAAGTGTAAATTATCTAAGGAAAAGTCTAAATATGTGAAAACCCATCATGAAGAAAATTATAAAATTTTAGTTTAAATCAGTAAAGAAAAAATATATATATACATATGTTATTGGATAGAAAGATTCAATATCTTAATGTCAGTTCTTTCCCAACTGACTTATAGATTAACTGCAATTCCAATCAAAATCCAAGCAGGATTTTTTGAAGACTTGATAGACTCTTAGATTTATATGGAAGCAAAGCACTGGAAGAATAAGGTGGAGGAACTGGTCCCATGAGATGGGCGACTTGTCATGAAACTACAGTAATTAAGACAGTGCGGTCTTGGGGCAGGTGTAGACAAGGTAGCCAATAAGGCGGAACAGAGCACCCAGAGCAGACCCTTCATGTATGAACACGTGATTCATGATGGAAAGATTGCAGATCAGTGGGAAAAGGAGGAACTATTCCATAAATTGCACAATAAAAAGTAATGGGCCAATTAGTTATCCATAAAGTAAATATGAAATGGGATTCCTGCCTCTCACTCTATAAAAATTAAATTTTAAGCAGATTAAAGACTTGACTATGAAAGGCAGAACTATAAAACTTATAGTAGGTAGTATAAGAATCTACCTTTTTGACATTAGGGCAGGAAAGGATTTCATAAATAAGCATAAAGGCATAAATCATAAAGTTCAAGATAGATACATTAAACAAATTCGAAATTAAGAACTTCTGGGGGCTAACCTGGTGGCATAGCCATTAAGTTCACGCATTCTGCTTTGGCGGCCAGCGGTTTGCCAGTTGGGATCCTGGGCATGGACCTACTCACTGCTCATCAAGCCATGCTGAGGCGACATGCCACATGGAAGAACTACAACTCCACAACTCTGATACACAACTATGAACTGGGGCTTTGGGGAGAAAAAAAAGAAAAAGGGGTAGATTGGCAACAGATGTTAGCCCGGGGCCAATCTTCCTAAAAACAAAAGAAAGAAGAAAATAAAAAGAACTTCTGTTCGTGGAAAGATATCATAGGGAGAATAGAAAGATAAGCCACATAAGTAGGAACAATTTTTACAACACATATAATTCACAAAGGACTAGTATCAGAACATTTTTTTTAAAAATCAGCACAAGAGAAGACAACCCAGTAGAAACCGGGCAAAAGACACAGCTGGCATTTCACTGATGAAGAACCAAGAATGGTCGATAAGCACATGAAAAAATTTTCAATCTTATTGGTAGTTAGAGAAATGCAAATTAAAACCACAGCGACACATTATGTCCCCTCATCTACTGGAATAAGTTAGAAGTCCTACAGTACTAAGTGTTGGCAAGGATGTGGATGTCCTCTCCATAGACCAACTACCTAGTGGGTTCAAGTGTACCTGCACCCTTGATCCTGTACAGCCGCTCACAGGTGCAGACCCTGTGGGAATAGCCAAGAGCAGTGAGCTGAGAGACCCACTGTGTTGGTGAAGCATACATTGCTGGTGGAAGTGTGAACTGATACAACTGATATGGAGAACAATTTGTTGACGTATTTCTAAATTAAAATTTTATATCCTCTTAGATCCTGCAATCCCACATCTGAAAAATATTCACAAATGGGTGCAATTTTGTGCAAGAAAGAAACTTGTTTTAACATTGTTTGAAATATCAAAATACGAGAAATAATCTAAATGTCTTTCAAAGAGTACTATGAACTACTATGCAGCCCTCAAAAAGAACAATGGAGCCCAGTATGTACTGATTTGGAAGAATCTCCAAGATACATTCTTAATGAAAAAACAAGGTGCATACACTCCATTTGTATTTTGAAAAACATACTTATGTGTTTATGTGTGCATATATTTACATATATATGTGTATGTGCGTGTATGTGTATATACAGATGTGTGTGTGTTTATACACACGCATGCATAAAATATCCCTGGAAGCGTGTATGAAAAACTGATTAGAGTAACTGACTCCAAGGATGAGTACAAGGGAGTCAGAGACAAGGTTTAGAGGAGTGTGTCTTATTCATTGTATACTCTTTTGTATCTTTTGAGTTTTGTGCCATGTGCATTATGACTTGTTCAAAAAATAATTTTAAAAAGTAAAACAGTCATTGGTTACGGTGGCCTCGGGAATCTGGAATGAACATCAGTACAGAGTAGGAGCATACACTGGTTCTCAAGGCCATACCCAGGCAGTAAGACAACACGGGAGACTTAGCACATGTCACTGTGCTCATGTCACTTGTGAGCAGCAAGTTACAACTGGGGGAGGTTACAAGGATTAGGATCCATCCACCCAGGATGGAAGGCAGAAACCAGATAGTCTGACCGTGGGCACCAGCATCATTCAAGTTCCTGATACTGAGCCAACACTTTGTCTTATTAGGGAAGCTTTCATGTGCTTCCAGGATCACGGGGGCAAGTCTCCACCTACAGATAGCCAGGGACAAGCCTGTGGAGAAAACTAGGAATGGCCAGCTGGAAAGGAAAGCAAAGGAGCGGGGAACTGGCCATTGCTAGCAGGCTGCAGACAGGGCTCATCCAGGCAGGCCAGTCACATAATTTGCAGGGCCCAGTGCAGAATGAAAATGCAGGGTCCCTTGTTCAAAAAAGCAGGAAAAATGTGTCATAAAGATACTGAGACATAAAGCTTTTTCCTTCTGCAGTCTATCTCTTGATTTGTCATGGTGTTTTATATTTTTTATGCAATGTCATGCTAAGCAAAGAAAAATTAAAATTTTAAATTATTAGCATACATTTTACTATTCATCTTTTATTGTGTGATGCCAGTTTAAATGCAAAATAAAAGCATTGAATTCATATGCAGAATCACTGAAATTAGTTTATATTTTGTAGCTTATACCTGCATATGTATTTTGTTCTTACCAGAAAAGTGGAAATGCCACACAAAATTACCTCAACTGTTTTATTTCACTTCTGAATATGCGCACGTTCTACCAAGACTGTCCACCTTCAGCTTACTGGTGAGAGGAGGGACTGAAAGGAAAGGAACTGGGGTGGCCCTGTCTTTCCCGTTCCTGTGTGTCATTAACTTCTCTGTAAGTCATGGGCTAATACAAGGAAGAGACGTGAGTGGAAAAGGATGTGACTGGGTGTCTTGGTCATTCTCGTACCCTAGAACGCCCTTGCCTTCTTTCTGTGCTTCCAGCAGGTTCCGGTGCAAATGGGACATGCGGCCTCTTGGGGCTGCCAGCATTCCCCCTCAGTCGGATGCATAACACACCTCCCTGTGTTCCTTTGAGTCTCCTGAGCTCTCACGTGTGGTGGGTCCCCCGGAATTCTGTGCTCATGGGGCATCACAAACACTGCCCGCGGGCGGGTGCCAAGGAATGGTGGCGTACTGTGCATAGCTCTGTGCAGGTGCGTGTTCCATGGTCCCCTCAGACTTAATTTACGAAAAACAAGTTCAGAGATGAAATTATTAAGAGTTTATGATGACAACAGCAGAGCATTAAAGCAAATGCGAGTCCTTCTGAGCAGGGGCCCTGTGCAGCTGCATAGCTTGCCTGGCTGTGAAGCCAGCTTACATCCAGGAGTTTGCTATTAAAGGAGAAAGTCTGCATAAGCATAGCTGGTTCTATCTTGCCAATATTTTTTTGTCTATTTAAAATGCTTAGGAGGCACATTATTAGAGCTGTCATATTGAAAACATGTCTGAATGACAAGTATTATGTTGTAAATTTTGACTTTTCAAGATTCTATTTATTGGTTTGTTATCAATCTGCCTCCGTGTGAGAGAAGAAAACAATCTTCTGAGGGCTCTTGGTGACATGACTGCTGAATTCTTGTGGTTATTAATGCAGGGTATGGAAATTTCCCCTAAAGCATTAAGAATGAATTCTTAAGTCTGGAGTTACTCCTCAAGGAATGAATTCAAGCTGATGAACTCCGGGCTCAGTAAGCAGCAGAGAAACAAACCAGGTTGGAAAGTGGGCTTGCTCCCGTGGTCGCTGTGCAGTTTGTCAGGACGCCACGGGTTTCTCTGCAGTGTTTGTTTGCCGTGCAACAGAGACCACACAATGAGAAGAAAATGTTTCAGTCGATGAGACGCCTATTCTATTGAGAGCTTTCCAAAACATATACGACTTCCAATTGCCCCAGAAACAAAGTTGGCTGTATTATAGAAATGACCAGATGCCCAGGATGAGGAGGAAAGTCTCTCTGTTTTTGATAAGCGTCTGTCCTTGTAAGTGACCTGGGGCAAGTCACTTAATTCCTCAAGTGTAAAGGGGCTGATTAACCACAGTATTTAGCTTATGGGCTTTGTGTGGTTTAAATAAGATAAGATATGGAAGCATAGTGCCCACGCATAGAAAGTGCTCAGTAACTGTTAGCTGTTGTTGTTAGCTGTCACTCCACTGCTTGGTAAACTGCTCTGTGTTAGTCGTGTCAGACGCAGAGATGATGGCAGCAACCAACTGTTCTTCTTGAGCCACCGCTGCTTCTATGCTGATGAAACCCTAAGAGACATTTATAGCGGATCCTCCTAGCAAATCCTTCAGACTTACCGCCCTGTGTTCTCCACCCTTAGACCATTGTTGCCTGGACTTGATCAAAAGGCCCAGACAACAGGGGCATTGAGCAGCTTATTCTATTATTCTGACCCATTTCCCAGACCCACAATCCAGCACTACCTGAGAAGCTCCCCGTTGAATGGGACCAATCACAATGGTCCCTGGGGGCTCCGTTTTGTCTCAGACCTGTATCAGAATTTCTTCCCCTTGGGGGAAGGAAGGTAAAGACTCAGTCCCTCAAAATATTAGAATATGTAACATCATATGTTTTTTAAAAATGGTAGAGATGGTGTGTCAACAATATGGACCACAGAAATCCTCTCCAAGAGCATGATGCAGGTGCCTTCAGCCCTAGTGATGTGGAAACATTTACAGTAAAGGTACCAGGAGCATCCTCTCTACCTCTAGCTGTGAGGCTTCTCCCAGAAGCTCCTGATAAGTAAGATCACAGTGTTGAGCACACAGCAACTTGTCAATCAATAATACTTCATCGAATTGAATGATCAGCTTAATAATTATCCTCAAAGCATCAGCTTCGTCCTCCTCCTCTTTTTTTTTAGAGTTAGAGTTCTTTTTTTTATTTTATATTTGTGTATATTGCAAAATGACCACCACAATAAGTCCAGTTAACATCTGTCACCATCCACAGGTACAAAATATTTTTTCTTGTGATGAGAACTTTCAAGATCCACTCTCCTAGCTATTTTCAAATATGCAACACAGTAATATTGACTGTAGTCACCATGCTGTACATTCATCCCCAGGACTTATTCATTTCATAACTGGAGGTTTGTACATTTTGGCCTCTTCACCCGTTTCTCCCACAGCCCCCCTTCTGAAATAAATGCAAAAAGAACTGCACGTGCAACAGGCAGGGGGGCCTAGGAAGATCGCCTGAAGGGTAGAAGTTAAGAGCTCACAGGGAGAAAATTAGTTGGAAAATAAACAACACACTGTTAAATGACACGTGGATCAAAAAAATCACAAGATAAAGTGGAAAATACAGTGAACTGAAAACGAATTAAAACAGTATATAAAAATGTGTGGAATGCAGCTAAAACAGGCTTAAAGGGAAATTTATAGCTTAATTAGCTTATATTTGAAACACGAAATGCCTAAAAGTCGATGATCTAAGCTTCCACCTTAAACAGCTAGAGAAAGAAAAGCATATTACACCCAAAGGAAATAATAAAACAGACACCAATACATCAATGAAGTAGGAAATAGACAACAGAGAAAAGCAACAAAGCAAAAATTTGGTTCTTTTGAAAAAAAAGGAGTAACAAAATTTATATATCCCTAGCAAAGTGGATCAAAAAAAAAAGAAAGAAAACACATATTATCAATGCCCAGAATGAAAGAGGGGGCCTAACTATAGAAACCACATATTTTTTTAAAGGATGATAAGGAACTATTATAAACAATTTTATGCCAATAAATTTGACAACTTTTTTAAATGGAAAGATTCCTTGAAAGACTCAGATTACCAAAATTGACACAATAAGAAATTTTTTTAAAACGTAAAGAGCCCTATGTCTGTTAAAGAAATTGAATTCAAAATTAAAAACCTTCCTACAAAGAAAACTTCAGGCCCAGATAGCTTTCCTAGCGAAGAATAGCCAAAATAACTTTGAAAAAGAACAACGTTGGAGAACTTTTAGTACCTGATTTCAAGACGTAATGTAAAGTTTTAATAGAAAGCTACAATAACCCAGACAGTGTGGTATTAGTCTAAAAAATAGATAAATAGATCAATAAAATAAAATAGAGGACTCAGAAATAGACCTACATTTATATGGTCAATCAATTTCTAATCTTCACTAAGCAGTTTAGTGTAATCATTTATTTAGTCACCTTGTGAGGTAGCTTCTTGCTTTTGTATATCCATTTGATAAATGAGGAGGTTATATAACACAGACAGGTTATATAACCACCCCAGGGTCACACAGCAAGCCAGTGGCAGGGCCAAGCTTCAAAACCAGAGAGTCTGCACCAAGAAATTATACCCTTAACCCACTACACTGCTCTGTTTCTATGACAACTGTTTCATTATTGAGTGGACATTGTAAAACCCTGGGAAAAATGATAGTTAAATGAATAAATGGTGATATAAATCAAACCTATAATATTAACATTTTGAGCTATGTTTAGGGAAAAAAGTTAGTGAATATTTGATATTTTAATTATTTATAACATTTAATGACATATTAGAGTAATTAATAGATAAGCCTAGGGACAACTTAGATTTGGTATTTTTAATTGAAAAGTAAAGGAGAATCTGGCTAAGATTTTAAATAGTGTTGGAACATTAAAGAGAATTTAGGATCAGGGTGGATTACCAAGTGGCACAGACGATAGGAGTGGTCCCTCTCGGCATGGAAGAGTGTTTTACCACAGTTATTGTTAGCATGTCAGTACATAGTGATAATAAAAAGCAGACTAATAAACGTTTAATTGGTTTTATTATTGTTTTTAAATCCTCTACAGATAATGTGTGTCTTTATCGTCTGTACCCGGAATGGACCACATCTACCACTCCCGCTGCTATGCCTCAGCTTAAGACTCCCCATGTTTGTAAGTTTAAAGTTTTAGATTTATGAGAATTACTTAGGTGCTCGATATGGTTTGTTTTGTAGACAAATGAATTTCTTAAAGAAAATAAAGAATGCTGGATTTATAAATGCAATTTAAAGCATATAAGATAATTTAATTAAGTTGCTGTGATATTATGACTTACCATAAATATACATTTGGTCTTTGTCTCTATTCTGGCAAAAAGCTCCTAAAATGCTTGGAATTGTCTAAGTAATGAGAGCCATAAAGGTGTCTTTTGTTCTGTTAATGAGGTGACTTTTGGAAGGTCCCCTGGTCTCCTAAGGATGAGGGCTGGTCACCAGAGGAACCAACCGAGTGATTAGAGGGTTGGAACTTTCAGTCCCACCCTCTGAACCTCCGGGGAGGCGAGAAGGGCTGGAGGCTGAATCATGGCCAGCAGTCAATGATTTAATCAATCCAGCCTATGTAATGACGCCTCCATAAAAAGATACAAGGACAAGGTTCTAAGAGCTTCCAGGTTGGTGAACAAGTGGAGGTGCTGGGAGAGTGGTGTGCCTGGAGAGGGCATGGAAGCTCCCTGCTCTTTCCCCACACCTGCCCTCTTCATCTCTTCCGTCTGGCTGTTCCTGGGTTATATCCTTTCATAATAAACTGGTAATTTAGTAAGTAAAATGTTTCTCTGAGTTCTGTGAGCTGCTCTAGCAAATTAATTGAATCCAAAACAGGTCGTTGGAACCTCCCATCTATAGCCAATCGGTCAGAAGCACAGGTGACAACCTGGGCATGTGACTGGCATCTGAAGTGGGGGTGGGGGCACACTTGTAGGACTGAGCCCTTAACCTGTGGGATCTGACTCTATCTCCAGGTAGATAGTGTCAGAATTGAACTGAATTATAGGACACTCAGCTGGTGTCGGAAAAGCACACACTATTAGACCCTAAACACCACCCCTTAGAAAGACCTTGTTTGTTGCGGCCACCTTGGAAAAAGCCCCCTAAAATGGGGATAACTGTAAACAGCTGGCAAGATATCCTGGGATAATTTAAAATTAGAGTGGTCTCTTTGGGCTCCTTTTGAGCTCCCAAAACTTGTCTCAAGAGCCAAGGAACAGAGAAATCTTCAATCTCTAAAGAGTCAAGTGCACCACCTTCCGGCACGATTGCTCAAAACCTAAAGGTTCCGGAAGCTGTAAATATTTAGAAAGAACAGCAAAATCTCACTAAGCTTGTTTCGTGTCCTGAGGGCTTGGCTTGATAACCATCTGGTTGGGTGCCCCAAAATATGGTTGGGCAAAAATGCGGTTGCACCCCATTTGCAGTCAGAGATGGTCTGACGGAAATGCAGGTTGCCCTCCATTTGTGGCTAAGGGTCCTACCAAACTGCCGCCAGCTTCAGGGGAATTACATTGGCCATTAGAAGGAATGTTCCAATTAGATAGGATCATTTAAAAGTGCACTTCAAAGCAAAAACTTCAAAATTCCAAAATAACCTTATCGAAAGTTTTGTTGCAAAAAGCTAAAAAATTAAGTTATAAAAAGTACCTGAAGGAAAATATATTAGGTCATGGCTTTACAGGCACCACCATAATCTACCTTTGAAGGAGGGCCCAATATGAGCCCCTCCCAGAGTTAACAAAACTCTGAGGGCTGGCCCCATGGCTTAGCAGTTAAGTGCATGCGCTCTGCTGCTGGCGGCCCGGGTTCAGATCCCAGGCGTACTGAGGCACCGCTTCTCTGGTCATGCTGAGGCCGAGTCCCACATACAGCAACTAGAAGGATGTGCAACTATGACATACAACTATCTACTGGGGCTTTGGGGGGAAAAAAATAAATAAATAAGTAAAAATCTTTAAAGAAAAAAACTCAGAGATTTTTTCTGGAAAACTGCTACATTGAAGATTAACAGAGTTGTTCAAAACTGCAAAGTATACTTACTGTTTCTCCCAGCTGAAACTTGGTAAGATATTTGAAAGGAGTTAGCAACTTATGATCAGAAATTTGGTCCAATTGGAAGCTGATATTCAGAGCCTAATAGGAATTTTTTAGACCTTCATCCCTAGGACTAATAAAACTAACACCCAGAGGGAAAGAAGCAAATTAGGGACAGTGTAGTTGGACAGGTAGATCAACCTATAATGTCATTTAAGTTATAATCCAATTTCTGAGGAATTAAGAGCAACTCTCCTTAACTTACAAATCTTTACAGAACTGGAAATGCAGCTCTAGGGGCAGTTCAGAACCCACCCATTTCCTTTATATCAAAAAGCTTGTAACCTCTCTGGTATCAACAATTCCTAAGAGTGAAGAAAAAAAAATGAAGGAAAGAGGCTTTTAGAGATGCAGACTGCTACAGAAGCACCGTTTCCTAAAAATCTAAGGAAGATTTTAAAATAGAGGCTATAAGATCTTTGTTTGCATCTGTCTGTGTGTTTACGTGTGTGTCTATATATGTATGTTATAAATATGTGATATTTTTCCACCTCCAGATGGTATTATCAAGACTAATTTATAAGAGAGCTCTGACTTTAAAACAAACAAGAGCTATATAAATTAAGTATACTGTCAAAAAAGTAAAAAATAAAAAAAATAACAGAAACTAACCCAAATGAATTTCAGCATCACATGATCTAGGAAACTATTCAGAAATGAAGCTAGTTTACGTTTGTTGGGTTGATTGAAATAAACATGTTTTCAGAGTTATCAGCATTGGATATAACACAGACATGTTATCTCTGTTACAAAACTTGTCAGCAAAAAATAAGTTAAAATAATAGCTGATTTTGCCTAACATCTTGTGAAGTTTTGTAGGCAATTGAAATAATTGTTGGGAACAAGTAAACTAAATAGATGTGAAAAAGATAAAAGTTTTGGGTGAACTTTTTGATAATAATTATGTTATAGTATATGTACTTAAGATAACTTCAAAACATTTTGGTAATTTGAAACCTTAGAGTTTTGCTAAATTAAGTTAAATGATAGAATTTATTGAAAATCTAGGTCATTTCCACATAAGATAAAAGATTAGCTATTAATTACTAAAAATAGCTTTACCTACTTTTGGCTTCTTATTACAGAGAAACTGTAAAGGATGTTTAGGTCTATTAGTAAACATGTCTTGTATTTTACGAAAAGATTGTACTATAAAGTAACATGTTTCTAGAAATTATAAAAAGTAGTTATAAATTTGCCAAGCCACAGAATGCTAATGTATGAGACAGTTCATAATTGCTTACTTCTTAGTTTTCACTAAAAATTAAGGTTTCTAAGAATTAAGAATTCTAATATATTTGATTAAAGCTACTAAAAATTAATAAGGAAAACATCTTTGTATTCAAGGAAAGTAAAATGTATGTTTTCAGTAAAGAAAGTATAAAGAATGAAGATATTTTTGTTTGTTTTTTTAAGAATGATAAATTTGTCCTAAAGTACTAGGAAGGAGGGAAGACACAGGATGAATCATGAACGTAAAAAGGTTCATAATATAAAATATATAGGTTTATAATATAAAATATAAAAGGTTTATGGAAAAATCTTAAAAAAGAAGTTTTGTAAATTGTCAAGTTGGCTAAGAGTAGAATAAATTTAATTAAGTAAATAAGTTTTAATATCAAAAATAAGCTGGGGCAAAATTAGAATTTGGTTTTCTCTCAAAGGAATAATTTTCTTGAACTTTTAGTCTGTTCTTGATAAAGAGATTATAAAAGGCTTGTCTCTACCTTTGAGTAAGTCTACCCAAAAGACAGAAAATCTATGTTTTGTCAAAATAATTTCCTGTGTTCAAAAAGGCTGAAGTCTCTCTATTAAGGTTTTTTAAACTATTTAACTCTCTCTATTTGCCTTTAACATCTTCTGTTGTCACCTTGGTTAAATAGATAACTAAGTATTGTTTCCTATTTGACCAAATCTTTTAACACCTTTTGATATTTTTGACAAACTTACCCAAAATTCAAATCCTAAATAGTCTTTCTTTTGACCTGAAAGTAACTTTGAGAATTTCCAACGGTCCCCTGGGACTTGTTAAAGAACTTTTTCCCTATAAAGAGGGAGATATTAGACTAACTAGGCTTTGTTTGGTATGTTAAATTACATGGGAAGCATTGTCACATAAATGATGATAAACCTTCTTAGGTTATATTGCATGGGTGAATGTTATTAATATAAGTGTTTTAAAAAATTATATAACATTCCTAAAATTCTGATCTATTCTGATTATCAGTCATAATTCTAGCTATTAACTTAAAATGTTGTGTGTTACAAAAATAACCAAATTTCTTTGTCAATTGCCATTTTTAAGCCTTTTGTCATTTACAGACAGTTATTGTTTTTGCTCTGATGCTTTTACAAATTTGCTTCATCTTCACAGAGATTCATGGAAAGGACTCTGATACTCTAGAATACAGGTTTCTGATAAACTTTCAGATTATAAAACTGAGCTGGGTAAGAAATTACAGAACTCTAATGGAGAAACTGATGGCTTCATAAAACTGCTAACAAAAGATCAAGATCAAGAGTTGATGACATGGGACTGAATGAACTGATGAGGATGATTATAATTTTTATGACTTTTTCTTGAGAATATTGCTGATTTTTTAATGTTTTGTTTCCCCAGATTTAAGGAAACCTTTTATTAAAGCTAACTATGACTTATAGTAATTTGGTAGATTATACCTTTGTAAATAAAATTGAAACATTTATCTTTTTCTCCCTACTTGAACCTTCCAGAATTTAGAAACTCTTCATGATTGAGTATTCTTATTTTCATGACAATATAGTTATTTGCATAAGTTCAGTAAGAATCTGTTCTCCTTATAACAGGACACAATTGGAAACATTGGTTATATTACCAAGGCTTTGACTGAAATGTCAAATTTGAGAGAAACATGCATAGACTCAGATATGATCAAGCAGATTTAAGAAACAAAAGTTGACTTTATGGAACAAATAAAGCCACTTGGAAACTTGCCTGGTACCTTGCTTATAGAGTTCCCATCAACCTTACCAGCTGAGTAAAGAAGATCACTTCCTGGCAGGTGCAAGAATATCAAGATGTTTTGGGGACCTCGAGAAGAGAGGAATTCACCCAAATATGTAGGTATTGCAGGCAGAGTCTGATGACAAGTCCTTAGCTTGGCTTTCCCAGCCTCAAGAGGCTTTTAAAGTTCAATCTGAGATTCCTTAAGAAAAGTTCCAACAAAGCAGGTTTAAAAGAGTCTATATGATCAATTGCTATTCCTAATGTACTTATGTAAATACTTGGGCCAGGTTTGAAACTAGACATATTTTGCAAACCTATCAGTCTTAATTTGGCTATCTTTGATAAAAATGAGGGAGATTTTAGAGAAAAAAATTATGTTTCAGTAGAAACTATAATACACACTTGTGGATATTAGATTCTAGTTCTGTTAATTGTCTTTGAGGTTTCTGTTTTCTATCTGTAGACTGGACTGGATCCTGAATTCTTCCAGTCTCCTCAGATAGCTGGCTACAAATCTCCAAACTAACATTTTCAGTTTTTTCCATTATTTTCATTTGGAATCATTGAGAACTGAAACCACCCTTTTTCATGAAGCGCTGCAAACTGAAGCTGTACAACTTGATATAAACAAGAGAGATCACCATGATAGTCCATGTTTAGACAATCTTCATGCTTCTTGCTATGTAAGCTACTCAGAAAGATACCTGAACACCTGATGACATCATCAGAGACATTTCAAATTGCAAAAGATGCCTCAACTCTGACATCTAGAAATCTTCTTGACTGGTTGTCCCCTGGGCTCAGGAATTTGTTTATAATTTGATACAAACATTAACCTTGTTTTTCTTCTTGTTTCTCTAGAAATCCTTCCTATTAAATACCTGATTACTTGCTTACACAATATAGACCTAACTTTGGAAGCCCACCTGCATCACCGCCTTCTGAAACGTATTTAATGAGACTGATGTATCATCAGGACTAAGAGACTGGCTCAATAAGATGGTACAACCTATGCCCCTTACCAGCAGGGAGCAGCGAGGGCAGTCATCACCTTGTTTCCCTCAAGATTGAGGAATGAACAACAAAAAGGGGGTATTTGTAACCACAGGACCAGTTTAAACTAACCCCATCTTATCAACAGAATGTTAAAAGTTGTTTTTCAGGAGCAGAGAGGTGAAAACTGCAAGTCATGTCGCCGAAGCATGATTCTGATTCTGCCTCCTCTTCTTCATCTGCTCCCACATTTTCATCCCTTCTCCATGGCCTCACTGAAGGCTGTGACGTCTATCACCTGGACCACTGAAGCAGCTTCCAAATTGCTTTTCCTGCCTCTGGTTCTCTTCTCTTCAAATGGTAGAAAATTTCCTTTCTAGGAAACAAGTCTGATCATGTTGCTCTCCTGGAAAACCTCTGGTGGTTCACATTGCTTGTGGGACAACGTTTAGACTCTGACCCAGCACCCAAGGCCCTTCAGAACCGGGCTGGAAGCTTGGGCCTCCTCTCCCTGCCTCCCCCATGTGTCCAGTGCTCTAGTGACCCTGAAGGCTCACTCACCCCCAGATGTGCCTTCTCACACAATCCTGTGCCTAGAATGCTCATACGCTCTCCATCTGCCAAACTCCTGACATTTATTACAAGTCCCAGCAGAGATGTCACCTCCTCAGTGAAGCCTCTAGTTCTCCACCTCTAAAATAGTGGTCCCCAGACAAACAGCACCAGCATCACCCGGGAACTTGATGAAAATGCAAATCCTCAGCAACCACTGCAGACCCACTCCAGCAGAACCTCTGGCCATGGGGCCCAAGAGTCTGTAGTTGAACAAGCTTTCCATGTGATTCTAATGCACAATCAGGATTGAGAACTGCTGCTCAGCATTCACACGGCTGGCTCTCCTCACACTCCATGTAACCGCCAGTGGTTCTTCTTCCCACTGCTTGACAAGGAGCACCTCACGTGCAGGGCACTGTCTAACTCGTGCTCATTTCCTCAGTGTCCGGGACATAGAAGTCTATCAGCCACCTCTCAAATCAAACAAGAAATAAGTTCTCGTATTTCTGGCTCTTTACAGTCCTATTCATAACATTAAAATTTAAAAAAAAGACCACTATAATTTTTCCTCCTGCCCCTTTTCAGCCTTCCCTAAATTGCTAGATTCTCCATAGATGTCAACTCTTTCCAAGGTTCATTAGTTGGACAACTCTGTCCCCAGAGAACAGTGTGAAATCCCCCTTATGGACCCAGCCAGGCAGCCTCCTACACAAAGTCCCTTTCTTTGACAATGGACCCTGTGGAGCAAGCTTTTAGGAACCTGGCTTTCGTCCAAGGGGCTGAGGACTTTGTAGTCTTTCATCTGAAATTGCTCCAAGGCTTGTTTTAAAGGACAATTGCTATGAGAAAACCTTGTTGAAGGCCCAAACACTAACGTTCTCAGTGAGGATGATCTCATTAAAGACTGACACAAGAGAAAAAAGTAACAGCTAAGCTGAGTGTGTGTGGTTAGTGTTTCTCTTTTGAGAAACACATCTCATACCATAATGGTAGTTTAATATGACCCCCATATTTATACAAAATGAGAGGGACTTGGGTTCCAATTGTGGCAGCACCATGGTATCCATGTCACGTGACACACAGTATGAGATACCAACATAAAGGGCAGGGGTTTTCATGTCTATCTGCTAGAGGAGGGCCTGGTCCTAGGGAGCCACTTGATAAATATTTGTGGATTATTGATTTTTTTTTCTTGGTCCTAATAATTCCATTTTTAGTTAAGCAAAAGAACCCACATGCCATAAAAATTCAGTTTTCACATTCTTTTTATGTAAAGAGAATTAATGACTAACCCCATTCTGAACTACAAAATGCAAATTACTTTTGTGTTTTGTTTTAGATTCCTCCATCTCCTTCAGCCATCACTCTGGAAAGTTCAATATCCCCCATGTTTAATGATTTGTTTAATGATAATGGAGCGAGGGGCATAGCTGCTGGTGGTAACTTCCCAGCACACTGGTTGTTCATACTAACAGCTGATACACTGCTCTCTGGCTGGGACTGTGCTGGGAAATCAATCGTTCTTTATTGATTAATAACTGATTTCTCCACTGATCAAAACGCACAGATCAATGCCCTTCTCCATTTGGTTGCAGCCTCCCTGCCCTTCCGTACAGCCGAACTCTTGCCATCCTACTCATGTTTCATTCTGCTTAGAAGATGGCTGGGATACTTCACAAGGAACAGGAGGGTTGGGCCATTCCCGAAAAGGGGCTTTCAAATGTCATAGCCGGTTATCTGTGCTGTGACATTTGAAAGCCCCGTGCGACATGTGCTAACCCCCTCTCCTGTCCACTAGGTGGAGCTGCAGGCCCGCGTTTGTGACAGTTTACTGGGCTTGGAGGAAGAGGAGTGAAAACATACATAGGCGAGATGTTGTGGAATGCTTAAAATTTGTGAAAGTTAATCCTTTCAACATTCTGGTCTGTGCATGTATCTTGGCAGGCCCTTGAATAACAGGTCCATCCAAATAAATGGAAATATACAACATGCCCATTTATTTATTACACCTGGCACCCTGGGCATACATGTTTTCAGGACAAGTACCTCTTGGCACTCTGTGTATAAAGCAATCAGGTGTTTACTCAGTGCATAGCAATTAACACGCTCCCTAAGGAATATTATTTATGACAATGAAAGTGTAAGAAAATGTTTTGTGTTCTCCCGAGACGCCACTCAGTAAAATCAACGGGTTGTCACATCTCAGGTTCATTAACTGCGCTAGTATCCTAACACCCAGTAGAAAATTAGTAGGAATTTAGTCAGAGGGGAGCCTTTGTATTTCCAGTCATCACCTTTTCCTTAGGATTGAAGGTCAAATTCATGGAAGAGTCCCAATTATTCAAGGAAATCTTGGCATTTCTTTTGACTATGAAAGAACTTCCCCTCTGGTTATTGCTACTCACATTGCGCCGCAGTGCGGGGATAAAGGTTAGCCAGCACACATGGCTCATCCGGAGAGTGATCTGAATCCTCTTTTGTAAAAAAGGCTAATTGTGTTAATCCGTCGTGTGCTTTCCCTTCGTGGCACCGAGGACCTGTCTCAGCAATAACATAAGTCCAGCAGATCTGGCTTGGAGGCCGCCACCCGCTTCCCATCCGCGTGACAAAATGGAGTTAACCTCATCTGCAATTGACCACCCCCTTTCACTGATTGTGAATTGTCTGGTTAACTCGCTTTGGGAAGGAGTATCAATAATTCAGCCTTAGCCAGCTGGCATGTCACCCTGACAGATGGAAACAGCGACAGGGCTATCGATCCAATTACTCCCTCTCGGGGGGCAGTCGTGAAGTCCCCAGCCCTCTCCCTTCCCTGTGCATGGGATCAGGGAGAGAAAAGGAAGTGGTTCCAACAGTCACTGAGGCCTGTCCAAGACCTCAGACCACAGCCAAATATGCAGATGGCTGGGATGTCCTCACCTCCGGGACAAAGGAGGAGTGGAGACAAAAAAGCGAAAGGAGATTAACAGTGCTCCTGAGAAGGGGGCTGAGCACCTGACGGGCAGGCGAGGGCTGGCCCAGGGAAAGCTCAGAGCCAGGGACCAGCCCCTGCTTCCCACACAGCCCTCTCTCTGCGCATGAGCCAGGAGGAGGAGGGAAGGGGTGTGTGCCTGTGTGTGTGTGTGTAGAGAGAGGAGAGATGGTGACATTGTGTGTGCGTGTGTGTATCTGTGCGTGAGCGGAGAAAGAGGAGAGATGGGGACATTGTGCGTGTGTGTGTGTGTGGAGAGAGAGGAGAGATGGGGACATCATGCGTGTGTGTGTGTGTGCGTGTGTGTGTGAATGGAGAGAGAAGAGAGATGGGGACATTGTGTGTGTGTGTGTGCGTGTGTGTGTGGAGAGAGACGAGAGGTGGGGACATTGTGTGTGCGTGTGTGTGTGTGTCTGTGTGTGTGTGAATGGAGAGAGAGGAGAGGTGGGGACATTGTGCGTGTGTGTGTGTGCATGTGTGTGTGGAGAGAGAGAAGAGGTGGTGACTGTGTGTGTGAGTGTGTGTGTGTGTAGACCACATTCGTTGTGGCTTCTGGCTTCCAGTTCCCCCCGGTTGTCAGCTGCTGCGGTCAGGGGTGCTGGGGAAGGTGAGGACTGTCTGCTCAGTCTGGCGCCCCCCACAGGTGGCTAAAGGCCTTAGTCAAGGGATGCACAAGGCACATGCTCGGCTCATGTTTACCATTGAAATAAACCTATTCTCATGTTTTGCTTTATGTTTCAGCTGTCTTTGGATCCATACAAACTAACAACTCCATAAAGACTTTGATCATACTGCTTAATTTTTCTATTCTTCATCCCCCAAAACAGTGTCTTTGAAAGTGATTAAAACAGATGAGGATATGAATATATTTCTGTAAGAAAAGCTCCTGTTTTCCCAAAGCGTTGCATCCAGGCACCTGGGAATCTTTACCTTTGGTTGACTTTCTAGGTACTTTCCAATTCATGTTCCTCCAGGTGCCTTGACTCTAGAAGCACATCCCTGTGTCTGTCACCTGCTGCTCTGTCCCCCAACATTCTGCCAGTGAGCAACACTGCCGTGTTGGTCAAGCCTTGATTCCGAGTGTCTCCAGGGCCCCTCTCCAGCCACCTGTGCAGGCCCAGGCTACTCCTTGCTTTGCAGCAGCTGTTTGCATGATGGCTCAGCACGTGCACAGCTCTCCCTGCTGATTTGCGCAGCCATGAGTGTATCTTTATTGTTTGATGCCCTCCCTCAGCGAAGGGTTACCGGACTTTACAGGTGACACAGATGAAACTGTGAAAGATGTTAAAAAGAACAACGGTGTGTCCATATCTTGGGAGTGAGGATGAGAGGACACAATAAGTGTTTAGCCATTTCATTTGGTCTCAGGTGGAAGCATCTCCTGGCCTCCCAAATGACACGATCAATCTTATTGACAATTTGTTCTGACAAACACTCACTAAACAGTCTCCTGCTTAATACTAATACCTCAAGTTTGCACAAAGTTTTAAAATTTGCAAAAACTCCTTGGTTAATCTTGCCTCATTTAATCATCACAAAGTCCTTTGATAACATTACTTTTAAAGATTACAAAAACTGAGGTTCAGTGGAATTAAGTAATTTGGCTAAAGTTTCTTGGCTGATAAATGGTAGGGCCAGGTCATTTGAGTCTAAATCCCATATTCTTTTTCCTGCCTCTGTCTTAACAATGGAATTCACTGGCTTTATATTGCTGAGTTAATTACCTGACTGTATCGGAACAGTATGGGAAATAAAGCCCCAAAAATGTTGCACGCTGTGCTCTCTCCTCACAAATCCATGGAAGTTCAGCCAGAATGAAGTGGGGTCATGGCAGAATGGAAACAGCATGGGATTTAGGGTGTGACTGGCCTGAGCTCCAGCCCTCACCACCTGTGTGCAAAGTGCTCAATTTCTCCTCAGTTTCCCCATCTGGAAAATGGAGATGATAATTCCTCCTGAATGCACTTGTGAGGATTAGAAATGTAACAAATACGAAAGAACGCCTGTTATATTTATTGACATCCAATAAACACTAGCTTTTATCAGCTACTATGATTATTTTTATTAACCTCAGCATTATTATTGTTGAAAAAATAAGATTTAATGCAATTCCAGAATAATCTATGAGCTTGGGACGATGACTTTAGAAGGTGTAACTCTACAGAATAACAGAAACTGGCCTTTTGTCTTTCTGGGTGGTAAAGATTGCTGACTGGCTCTTACTAACAACTTCATGTTTTTCCATCCTCTGGATACTGAAAATTCTTTTATTGTCTGTGAAAATAAGTTTGGTCATAGAAACAATCCTTTCTAGCAATATGGAAACTCTGGAAGACACTGGGCAATTTGTTTTGTTAACCATCTGCCAATGGTATACCCAATTTTGCGTCTGATTTTCCCCTAGTCCCTGTCATTGTCAATTACTTTGTACTATATCGGGATTTGGAAAACAGTTAATCAGATTGGATTGCTAGGCAGCCTCAAGTCTGCCTTTGATTTAATCACACGCAGGCTGCCGCATTCATCCATTTTCCTTCTGTGTCAGCTTCTTCACTATTGGGACGCTTTACCTCATCGTAGCATAAGTGTTCAACAACTTCCACGTAGAGAAAAGAAAGGCAGTATAAACAGAAGCACCCGTGGGAAACGGCAGCAGAAACAAAGCTGTAGAATGAATTTAAAGACGTAACTTAGCAGAAAATCCAGCTAGTCCAAATCCATGCAGTCTGTGTAAGAAAATGTGATATGTCGAGAGATGGTAACCACAAAGCCACATTCTAGCAGGGTAGAAATATGGTTGAGGCAGTTTAATGAAAACAGAAGGAAACATTTCAAGGATGGGCTGAAGAAACGGATCAGAGGGCTCAGAAGTACGTCCTACAGGGAGAGCAGTAAGGACTGTGCACTTACTGTTTGTGAGGGTAGATCTCCTGTTAAGTGTTCTTATCACAAAAGAAGGAGGATACCACAAAACTTTGGGAGAGATGGATATGTTTATTACCTTGGTTGTGGTGATGGTAACATGAGTGTTCATATGTCCAAACTCACCAAATTGTCCACATTAACTATGTGCAGTTTTTGCATACCAATTTTACCTCAATAAAGCTGGGGTGGGGAACATTTATTGAGAACTACAAAAAAAAGTATTGCGTGGAGACACTAAAGGTAAGAAAACCACAGCAGTATTCTTTCATTATGGCCTTATTTTTTAAATTAGGGACTATTCTATTTTTTTACAAGCGAATTTAATGTCAGCGACTGTGTAGACCATCTTGGCATGAACCAGGAAGACACGATCACCGACCCTTGATGGCCCCTCCAGCTGGAAAAGTAAGACTGTGGAAGGTTTCGTTCCCATTCACCATTGCAGCAAGTTCAGAGAATTCCTGCCATTTGCCCCTGGTGTTCTCGATGCTTTTCTGGGCCTCACTTTCTATGTTTAAAATGGAGAGTTTAGACTTCTAAAGTCTTTTCCAATCCACCATTTACAAATTTTGCAGCACTTTCTATTTAACTCATTTATTGTGTCTCACGATGCCCATTTAAACTTTCGAGCTAGGCCAGAAAGGTATTGTGACCTCCATTTAACCCAAGAAGGAATTGCTTTCCAGAAGCCACTGCCAAGTCAATTGCCCTAACTGGTCCTGCTCAACACTGGACCACTGGACCTGGTCATCGTGGAGAGGCAGACAGTGCTGCCAAAGCTCAAAACATTTTTGGAAGTGCCCTTAGAAATCATTTGCAAGACACACAAATCTGTCTCATTGTGGTCAGACGGTGCCCATAAAGGAGTGTGTGCTTGCATGCTCCTGTGTGTGTGTGTGTGTGTGTGTGTGTGTGTGTGTGTGTGTGTGATGTTACCCCAAAGCATTTACCCAGGCTTGATCCTTCACTGTATTCACAAGAATTGACTTTGAGTACTCTTGGAAGTATCCAAAATTCAAGCCCACCTTTAAAAGTAAAAGGAACGTGCTCAGTAGGTGCTCCGTGTTCAAATGTGGTTAATTGAAGTAAATGTGACAGAGCCCCTGGAGACGGTCACAAAATTCTCTCTCTCTCTTTCCTGCTCATGCTCTCTTGCTCTCGTACTTGGAGCCGTTCCATTCTTTCGTGGAAGACAACTAGAGGGCTAATATTTGTTGAATACTGAGAGTGGCAGTTGGTGCCTTTTTGCTTAGTCCTCACGTCCCCCGAGAAGCAGGCATTATCGCCACCATTTAACAACTAAGGAAGCTGAGCCCAGGCAGGTGCGGTGGCTTAGTAGCGAGTAGTGAAGCCAGAATAATGGCCTAACCCATTTGGGCTTAAAAGCCAGTATCCTTCTGACCACACTGCCACAATTCTGAAGGTGACAAAGTTCATTTCGGAGGTATAAGTTCTGATACTATATATATTTTAAATGAATTAAATTACTTTATAATCATACCTTACATTTCAGAGATGTCATATTTCATTTCTTTTCACAGCAATCCTTTCTGGGTTTCCACGTATATTATTGGCTTACCCAATGTTATTTATATCCTTTCATTTGAATTAGCTAACAAGAAAATCTAAAGCAACTCTTAGCAATCTAAATGGTATTTGGCATAAAAAAAAAATGCAAGCTGTCAACCACACCCTCTATCTGAGCAGACCCTGCTGACTTCGCTTCTTCTTTGCCTCCTGAGTTGCCACAATATATTTATCCAACTAGGTTTTTCCAGAGGGTGAAGAAAAAGGGAGAAAGCTTTTTCCTTTGCAATATCAATGTTTTGTTATATAAAAGGAAAATGTCTAACAGACTTGGTGGAGCGGTAGCTTGTATAGAGGAAGTGTGGCACCGTGTTTATCAGGCAGGATGGAGAACGTTAACAAAGGCAGGAGGACTCGGGGAACGGGGTGCGTTCTGACTAAACACACATGACGCACTGCTCAGCTCAAGCCTGTCATCAACCCCTGTGGAGGCCTCTCAAATGACACACCTGGAAATGAGTGAAAAGAAACCTTCTCTTTTTTTAAATCAAGGCAAATTTTTAAAATAAAAGATTAAATAGTGCCAGGCATCAATCAGTGCTTTGTTTTAGTGCTTGCTGACTTAGTTTACTGTCTATGACATAACCACTGTAACGTCTTTTGGAGGGAAGCTGTGAAAAAAAATTTTGGCATGGTTGGATATGATCCATACTCAGGCACACTCAGAGGTAGTTAGCTATGGAATTTATAAGATGCTAAGGTATACTTTATCATGCATATTTTCTTTTTCCTTAAACATTAAAACGGTAGTAAACATTCTTCTCAGAGACCGTGCCTCAAGTGAAGTCTACTTATCTTTTCCATAAAGGCAGGAAAAAATAATATAATATATGTACCATTTATCTTAGAAAATACACAAATCCCATGTATTTATTATCATTAGGAATGTTATATTTGGATAAATAAATGTTGGGAAAACAAAGATTACACGTGCGGGGATGAAACTGAGGCACACGCGGCCCACTCACTCCAGAGGCCTAAGACGTGAGCACTCTCTGCTTCACCAGGAGGAGGTTGATCCTTCGACCTTCGCTTGATGTCTCATGTCTAGACTTTGGTTTCGGTATATGACGTTTTGATTCTCAGTGATGACCTTCTGTGCTGTATTGTATATATTTTAATTTTTCTGCTTATTAGGATGTTTTGACATCTTAGGGAATCTCTCTGGCTGGGGCGGGACTGCCCCTCCCAGGGCTAGCCGCTTCTTAGAAAAGGAAAGTGCCCAGCTAGGAGCGTGCCTTTGATCTGCAAACTAACTAATCGAGGGCCGAGGGCCGTCCCTGCTCTCTGTGCCCAGACACCCCAGGAGGCAATATTCCTCTGCCTGAAACCAGGGCCAGGTAGCAGACAACCACAGATGACCCTTACAGCCCAAAGCCCACCAAAAGGATTCAAGCCAGCCACTCCTACACTGTCTCCCTGCCCCGCCTGGGCTTTCCCGAGGAAACGCCGATAAGGGCATAGCCCAAGCCTCCCCTCCAGCCTCTGCCTCCTGACCACCCTGGTGACTTTCCCACGTGGCCCTGCAGGAGCCGCTCCTCCTGCCTCCAGGACCTGTGCATGTAACAAGCTCTGTTTCCCTGAGCCTCTCCTCTGTCTCCTCCCATGGCTACTCCTGGGTGAAGTGCTGCTACAGTGTGTGAGTGAATTTCCCTGGTGACTATGTTTATTTGCTGTAATCGAAGATTCTGCTCTTTCCTCTGTCACAATGGCTGCCATTTCTCAATATACTGACTTCCAGGCAAGCCTCCCGACACCACACTCGACATACGCCCAAGCTCCTGAGACCTCATACTCAGCAGACATGTTCATCTCTATCCCTCTCCATCTCCGTCTCTCTCTCTATCTCTATGGATCTCATCCTCTCTCTATCCATCTCATCTCCATCTCTCTCTATCTCTATCTCTATCCATCTCATCTCTCTCTCTCTATCTATATCCATCTCTCTCTATATATATATATCTCTACCTATCTCATCCTCTCTCTATCCATCTCATCTCTATCTCTCTATCTATATCCAGCTCTCTCTCTCTCTCTCTCTCTCTCTATCTCTACCTATCTCATCCTCTCTCTATCCATCTCATCTCCATCTCTATCTCTATAGATATATATCTATCCATCTCATCTCTATCTCTCTCTCTCTCTCTCTCTCTCTATCATCTCTCTCTCTCTCTCCCTCATTACATCTAATTCCCTGCCTTCTGAAACCTGGGAAGTAATGCAGGTCACCAGAGAAACCAGTCATGCTTGTTAGATCAAGTTTTACACAATGACAGGGTATCCTAAGCTGGTTCCTCACTTCTCACAAGGCCTTCCCTGGTCTATTCTGAGTGTGTAGCCACGTGGGGATCACTGAGAACGCCAGATGCCCCACCACCAGAGAGACGGAGCACAACTTTTCCACCTCTGTCCAGCAGTTCAGCTCAAGTTTCCTTCTTCATTAGAGACTAAATGTCTTCACTCGGCTCTCCTTACCCTGTACATCAGCAAACGAGATTCCTTTTTATTTTCTTTTTGATCCTCTTTCACACAATTTTAATGTATTGTTTCTACTAAAAATACATAATTTGCTTAATTTAAAAATTCCCAAGCAGTATTTTACTGACTTTTCAAAGACAAATTGAGTGTGAGAGAGTCGTTCTAAGTTTTTCCTCCCACTTTAGGAAGTGGTGATCTCAGCCTAATTGTGGAGCCGCAGCCCCAGAGCCGTAAAGAATGAGGTCTCAATCAAAATGACAATTAAATTAATCAGGCAAAGTGACCTCGACAGGAAGTGTTTAATCAAATATTTGTTTGTCCGTGAGGGGTGGTTGAGGGATTGTGTTTGCTGTCAGTCACTACTGGGAAAAAGAAATGAGTGACTGACAACAATGTGAGAGAAGAGATTTGATTGCTTTCAAATCAACTTACAGTCTGTCCTGGAATCAGCACAAATTCAGCCTTCTCTCCTGGCCCTTTGATGTTTCCAATTATGGTCCAGTCCAAAGTGATGTTCACAGTGATGTCTGGGCATTGTGGGAGTCTTGGTCGCCTAAGAGAAAATCAGTCATGTTCAGAACATCCCACTTGTAACTTCAGGAAGATTCTTAGCAATAGATGAACCAAAACCTTCCTCTGATTAGCTCTGACTGAACCATACAGTGCACTTGACCAGACTTGCCTCTCTACCAAATGAGGATTAATCAAAGTTTATCATATGTTTATTCCCTCTTGAAAATATTTTCATATGTCTCTCAAATGTCAATATCTATTTTATTTTTACATTCTGATATTTATGTATAACCTACTTTGTACCAGAAAAGATTTGATTGCTCATAAAATTCAAGTAATACAACCAAATAAAATAAATTCAAAATACGTTAAAAAACCTGAGACATAGATGTAATAAAGTAGGAAAGTTACACTGGGACCAGGATGAGGTAAGCACAAAAATGTAGTCTGTAAAACACTTCTCTTCTGCCAACATAAACTATAATTTTGTCTTTAAGCCTTTAGCAGCCAAGCATTTGCTCTGTAATTCTTCATTTCACAGAAAACCAAATAGAGCTATTGTGCTCAAGGTGGTAAGTGCCTATTAACATTAGCTAAAAACCAGCCTCTGAGATTCCAACAGGAAAATGAAACGGGCCAACAACTTTGCAACAGTCTTTATGGATCATAAAAGGCCAGAAGCACAGTGCAGGGGTTCTGGGGGGTGTGGGGAGCAGGGGACTCATGTCTCCAGAAGTTGGTCTGTTCCCATCCACAAAGACACTGGTCTTAGCAGATGAAGTACAAAGGAAGAAGCAGGAACACATCGCTCTGCCCCCTGGGCACCCTCTGCCCTCTCTCTGTCCCTGTAAGACACTGTCACTGGAGAAGACTGTATTTTATCTGTTTTTCATACAGTCTGAAAAGTAAAAACCTCAAGAGTGAAAACCCAACCAGCAGAAACGTTACTAGTGCAAAGTAAAAAATGATAATAATAAGGCCTATGTATGGAAATCAGCTTCATTAATTTTCACTTAGATTATCATAAATATTGAGATATTAATATAATTCCAAAATTAATGAAGTCCATTAATATTACTTAGGATATCATAAATATTGAGATTCCCTCCCTTGATAAGAAGGGTCAGGGCCTCTGGAGGCCAGGGCAGGGCCCTGGTGTGGCCACCAGAAGGGACTTCCTAAGAAAGTGACAGGTTAGATCCTGGCAGACTGTCTGAAATTCCATTGTGAACCCAATGGTTCAAGACCAAGAGGGGGAGGCAAAGGGTGTAGTCAAACCACCCAGAGAGGAGGGGAGGTGAGGACAGGACCGCAGTCTCTCTTCGTCCACTCTCTGAGGCCACTGCTGTTGGGCGAATGAGAGCATTCAAAGAGAGCAAACAAATAGGAGTGTTAAGAGGCTCAAAATGCAACCTAAATGCTATCTGTCACACACAGCTCCAGCAAGACAGAGAGGGCTCATAGACTGTACTAGCTACCACCCCATGTGGTTTGGGCTTACATATTTTTACGTCAACTTCATGGGCAAACAAACCTCGGTCTATAATTCAGTCAACATTTTTGGCCACCTTCCACATGTGGAGCCCTGGCACAGGTGCTGGGGGACACAAAATGCACAGAACCTGGCACTTCCCACCAGGAACTCGTTGAAAAGGGGGCGCAGGGAGAGGCCGTAGGGAAACCACAAACACATATAAAATGCTGAGGCCAGGGTGGGCTCATGAGCACTGTCACCAAAGTGCAGGCTGACGGAGAGACTCGACCGTGGAGGAAGGAGAAAAGACCCTCAACAGTGGGTAGGGGATCCAGGCGCTGACCTTGGGCGGGACCCCAGCAGGAGGTAGGAGGGGGAGCTGGGGGAGGGCCTTTTGAGGCAGCAGAGGCAAACAAGGCGGGCCAGGGAGAGATGTGAAGAGAGCAGACCTGAGTGTCGGGCTGGGTGTAGACAGTCACGTGAGGGCTGTTCTAACCAACTTTGTCTGTAAAAGACTTGTTCGATTGACTTAAAACTCACCCCAAAAAACAGTAAAACCTTAAGTAATTAATTCAAGTTCTTATGGTAAGGCCATGAAAGACTCAGTGTTCCACATATAACTTTCCATGGTTTTTAAGAACATTAACCCATCTACTTTACAGCATTCTGTTGCTGTGCATTTCCAGTTATGCTGACGAACGTCCATGAGAAACCATCACAAAACTGTTAAATTAATCCCCTTTACAGAGCAATCACATCTTACCTTCCTAATTTAGGTGTGGCTAAATTGGCAATTGCAGTCTGTGTTATGGTAAATTTTTCATTTAATAGTTATAGTGGCTACTTTTTCACAAAATGATCAATTTAGAAACAGGGGAGTAAACTGGTTTTGCAGCCCAGAAATAGTACAGTAAGCAAATGAAGCAAAATGAAACTTGATTATAGCAAATCTGATATGGTAGATGACATATTTAATAAAACTCATTGCTCTTCCTAGATAAGGAATCCATAATATAGACGTGTCAAATAAAACATTAATCACGCCCTGGGAAAATTATACAATATCTTATCTTTAGTGGAAAAGTAGGAAGACTACATAATTACTTCATTCAAAAATTAAATAGTATTATCTTCTTTGTAAAAAGTAATGCCAAGAATCTTAATAAATTCTTAGCCCACCTCTTCAGAAAAAGCATATTATTTTTAAGTGGTGTAATACAAAACATTTTAAACCCAGATGAAATAAGCATTGCAGAACTATTTGAGATTCATATTTCCAAACCTCAGAACAATTATGAAATGAATTCACTTATTTAACATTCTTTTCCAGTATGATGAATCAAAACTATTCCATTGTAGGATCAAAAATTGACCTGAAAAGATGAATTACTATTCTGGGTTTCCACTCTAGGTCAATGTCAGTTAAGGTTGAAATTTGGACGACAGAGTATTTGGTGGGATTTGATTCCTGAACATCATGTTCTTGTTCTTCCTGTTGAAATTAATTTGGTACTTAGAAGTAATTTTTTTCCTGGAGGTCCACTTTTGTTAATTTATATCTTAATTGTCCCCCAATATTATTTGCAGTGATTTAGGAGGATACATAAAATATTGCAAGATAAAATAAAAGTTGATGAGGAGAATGAAGCAGAAGGAAAATGAGGAGAGGAAAGCAATATGAAGCCAGCTGAGGTGAGGGCACACACGTGTGGTGTGAAGTCCTGGACCCTCACTCAAGAGGGCCACAAATTGGCCTCTCGATGTCGAAACAGTTAGTATGTAGAGTGGACCATGTGTCAGAAGGTCCTGTGGCCAATCATATTTTCCAAAAGTGGACAGAGCTGTATTTCCAGTCCCTTGTGTTTCTCTGGAAACTTGCTACTCCCAATCAAGAGGTCGACTCTATTTCCCTTCCCTGGGAACCTGGGAATGACTTTGTGACTGCCAACAAGAGCGAGGCAATAGAGGGGATGCTCTGTGACATCCATGGCTACGCCACAGAGGATGACACAGCTTCCACCTAGCTCACTCTCTCTGTCTCTCTCTCTCTGCAGATGTTCACACTTGGAACCCAGCCGCCACGTGTGAGGAAGCCCAGGTCACAAGGAGAAGCTGTATGTAAGTGTTCCAAAGCCAGCATCAGACACATGAGGGAATGAGCCTGCAGAAGACTCTAACCAGCCTTCGAGTCTTCCAGCAGAGACCCCAGACATTGTGGAGCAGAGACAAGACACCCCACTGTGCCCTGTTGGAATCCCCGGCCCACAGAATTCATGAGCATAATAAATGACCATTTTACACCACTAAGTTTTAGGGTAATTTATTAGGTGGCCATAGCAACTGCAACAATCTTTTCCATGAGAACAAATCTAGAGAAGCTCAACCATTCCCAGTTCTGAGAGACTAGAGACAAATTTCTCTCCTGGGTCTTCATTGAGAGAACACTGTAAAGTAATGAACAGATTCTCCACAATATTTGTACAACACAGTCATGGTTTCCTGGGTCTCACCTTACATTAACCCTCTGGGTAGGTTCACGTTTATAGCTGATGGCCTGGCCTGCTGCAGAGACAGGTGTGGCAGGTAGAGGGTGCAGCCTCAGACACAAAGACACTATTAAGGGTGCTTGGTCAGAGGGGTGGAGATGCCGGGGCTTGGGGGCGGTGGGATAAAGTGGAAAATCAGGGAACTTTTACTTCCTACTCTTTACTGCTGTTTGAAAAATTTACCCTAATCATATCCTTACTTTAAAAAAATTTTAAGAATTAATGAGGCTTTGAGTTTTATATGAGACATTTACAGTCTTCCAAATTTGTCCCTTTTTGTCCTTTTGGAAACCTTCCTAATATTGTTTGCCCTTGTCGTGTTCTCTCCCAAATATAGATATTTGGGGATGTATATAATCTTATTTTTTTCTTATTTTTCATAACCACAGGCAATTCACCTTTTTAGTTGACCCATACTGCTTACGTAGTGCTCAATTAATGACCACTCTCCTTTAGCTCTGGATTCTGGGAGCTGACATATGTGTGATGACCAAGGGCAGTTTGGGGTTCTGATTGGTTGAATTCCCTGGTGTTCTAATTAGTCAGAATCTCAGTCCGTGATACGTCTTCCCAAATGAGCAGGTTGTGGTAGCGGTGCTTCCAGCGAGTTCATTTTCTATTTCACATGGCATATAAGAGTGTTTATTTGTTCTAAGTGTCTGGCAATGTCCAGTTGCACAAATCCTGAAGATTAATAACACAGTCTCTCCCTACAAGATAGCAGAGACTGTGTCCTCGCATATATCTCATAATTTATTGTGGACTGAGCTCCTTCTGATGTTGCGGCAACAGGGAATCCTGTGAGCTCTTGAACCATATCACTGGCACTGGGGTGAGTCAGGCAAACAACAAAGATTACCAGGGATCACAGGGAAAACGGAGCAGGAGGAGGGCAATGGGCACATGTGAGCTGAAGAACAGTTCCTGGGTCAGAATTGGTGGGACTTTCCGAGGCTGGGTGGGAAGTCTAAACAGCCAGGTTAAACAGAAGGCCATCAGACAGAGCCATGATAGGGAGGGTCTGTGAAGGGTCCCACACGTCTACTGGAGGAAAAACGCCCGAGTCAGAGATTTGGTCTAACCTTCGAGGGACTTCAGGTGCTCTGTCCTCCTTCAGGAGGCAGCCGGAGGGTGGGAGAAACCCAGTTTCAGACGCCTCCCAGGATCCTAATGCCTTTCCTGGAAAGGGCCAAGGCCAAGGGTTAGACCACCTGCCTTTCCTTTATACCCTAGTCTTCTGAGAAAGTTCGGGGGGTCCCAGTCTAGATCCTAATTAGTTAAGAAAACCAGCCAGCATGGGCAGAATTGAACATTCACATTTAACACTCGCTCACGCCCGTTTCTCTACACCTTCAGGAGGAGAAGAAACCGAGGGAGCCACACACAAGACCATGTGTTATGGCTCTGCCATCCCACAGTGTGGAATCAGGCCGCTGTGAAAATGATGCCCACCACCACAGTAGCTGAACTGGCCCTCCTCCGTATCTGTCCACATTCAAAACTGATCCATAATCAATACAGACCGGGGTCTGTGCATGAAAGAGTGACCTCTCACCTGCCCGTGAGACCTTGCGTTCTACTCATGACATTATTGATGCCATTAGCCCAAACTTCAATGACTTTACATACCAGAGACCAGGGGTTTTAAAACACACAAATGAGATGACTTTCAGGAAGCATCATAGTTCCCTAAGAACAAAGACCCCTCCACATAGAGATTGACAGCCGTGGGTCTCCTGAGAATCGACGGAGGCATTTTGGAGAACATACCCTGAGTGTGGCAGGAGCTCCACAGAGCAGTGCTTCTTGACCGTGGTCCCTGGACTAACAGCATCAGCATCACGTGGGAACTAGTTGGAAATGCAGGCTCCCGGGCTCCACCCGGACCTGCTGAATCCGGAACTCGGGAGGTGGCCCTCCATCTGCATTCTAGCAAACCCTCCAGCAGGTGGTTCTGGAGCAGCTCGAGGTTGAGAACCACTGCCACTGGGGGATGAGAGGGCTGCCACCAGGACTCGGGGCGGAGGGGATGGTGGGTGGCTTTACCACCGTCACCACAGCTGCATTTCCACCACTGACCATTACAGGCTACTTTAAAAAATGAAGAAACGTGTAAGACAGGAGGAGGAGGGGAAAATTCTAAATAGGAAAATAAAGGGCGCGAGTAAACTTAGGACTGAAACAAGGAATTAAGGACAAACAGAAGGAAAGAAGACAGAAAGGGAGCAAACTTTAAAAAGTAAGTAAAAGGCAGCAGGAAGCCTGAGGGAGAGACAGAGGCAGACTGAAGGAGGCAGCTGAGTAGGACCTGAAAGCGAGCTGGACTGGGCTCATTCGAGCTCCGCCACTGGCTGGTTAAATGGCCTCTCCAGGCCCCAGCTTCCTTGCAAAACGGGTGGCATTGTTGTGAGGTGTCAATGACATAACATGTTTGAAGTGTTAGCACAGTGACTGACACACAACTACTGAATAAACACTGTTTCTTTCTAATTGGAAATAAAAGTCCAGCACTCCAACAATGGCATCACCCATCAGTGGCAAACACTGACGCATGTAAGAGTGTATTTGTAATGGAACTGGTGAAAAGCAGCAGGGAGGGGAAAGACAGGAAGAAAAGAAGTTAGAAAATAATCACATGCAGTTGATACAAGCGATTAGGTGACATGGGACCCTAGTCTTCGGGAGCTGGCTTTGGGTACCTGCCTCCGCTGCCCAGGCCTGATGCAGACCCTGGTCTGAGCGCCTCAGGGGAGGCTGACAACATCCCTTAGCCGCGTGTTGCCTCCCAGCGCCTTCAGAGGAGAGACCTTCCCGCCCTCTCGTCTCCACCTCCACCTCCGGGCCTCGCCTCCCAGGTGCACCTGCTCTGGAGGAGTGCCGCTGAGCTGACTGGTCTGAGCCCAAAACCCCACTGGGACTGGATTCCTAACGGGCAGGGCCCCCACACACCGGAGCCCCGTTAGTCTCTGCCTCCCCTCTCCTCATTCGGCTTCTAGGTTTTTCTGGGAATGCACCCTGCTTAGTCTCCTTCCTCCCGCCTGCCCTCTGCTCTGCCTGTGCTGAAGGTCCCAGATTCGCACGGATGGGGTGAGGGGCCAGTCCAACCCCAGCTGTGTATCAGAGCTCAGCCCTGGAATAGCAGGGTGGCCCAAGTACATACACATGGGTTTTCGTTCTGCTGTTTCCTGTGTGTGTGTTGTTCCCTTGAGAATCACAAAGATGGGTGTGAGTCAGGCTTTCTCGGGTCCCTGGCATTAACAGTGACAAAATTTCACCCTTAAGCATAGCAGCAGAGACTGGCCCTTTCCCAGGGGGAGGGGGAGGGAGGTCCTGTCAGGGAAAGTCCTGTCGCTTCAGTGAACAGATCTCTGCCCTTGTGAAGCTTCAGCAGCCTGGGAATCCAGGAGCAGCAGCTGGTCAGCTGTACGCCTGTGCACCTGGGTCATTCGCGACTGCTTAGACCTTAGGCTCTTATTCTAATACTGACACGATGCATCTACACAGTGGTTGGGTAATTATTTGAACACTTCCAAATATTCATTCATTCATTCAACGGACATTCATGGAGCACCTACAAAAGGCACAGAGTAGGCACACTAACGTGCCATCACTGTGCTAGGTTGTGCCAGAGGGGCCTCATTCAAAACTATTTTGAGTAGGTATAGCTTGGTTCAGTGTCCTTCTCGAGAAGAGGGTGGTCACAAGAAGACAGCATAAGAATAATTCCTAATTTGGGGAATTATTAGGAAGTTCTGACCTGTGGGTCAGATCTGATGATCTGATTTCATGTCGTCTGGTTTTAGGCAGGCTGGACAAATACCGCGGTGGTGTTCCTCTTTGTGCCTGTACTGGAGCTACAAAAGGAAGCCCTATCACAAACCTCAAGGCCTGTTGTGTGTGGGTGCCCCATGGATCCCTTTAGCTCCGGGACTGTCTGTGGCTCTCTCCCCACATCTGTCCATGCGCTCTTTCCACTCCCCTGCTCCTCCAGCCCAAGGCTAACGGCAATATGATGCAAGCTAGATACAAATTTTAAATTTTCTACTAGATTTTAAAAGTAGAAACAGGTAAAATTAATTTTAATACCTTTTTTTTTACACCCAATACATCCAAAATGTTATCATTTCAACCCGTCATCAATAGAAAAATTACTGAGATACTTTACATTTTTTTTTGTACTAAGACTTTGAAATCTTGTGTGCAGTTTACACACGCAGCACCTCTCAATTCAAACTGGCCACGTTTCAGTGCCCAACAGCCATGTGGGTCCAGCCGGCGGCCACCCTACTGGACAGCGCAGCTTTCGTCCATTTTCTCCCTTCCTCCACCCCGACTTTGTCTCTACCATTCCCCCTTCTCTTGTGTAGCTTATAGATACATCTGTCCATAACTGTTCGAAACTTTAAGAACGTATAGTTCTATTACTTGTGTCAGAAACGTGAGATTGCGTATTACCCCCTTACCGTTTATGAAGTGTTTGTACACGGTGACAAGGATGACCTTCCTAACAAGCCCCTGAGGGAGGCAGAGCTGGCTGGTACTGCTCGCCCTTGTCTTAGTCCCTTCCAGCTACTTAACAAAATACCATGAACTGGGCGGCTTACCCACAACAGAAGTTTATTTCTCACAGTCCTGGAGCGGGAAATCCAAGACCAGGGTCCCCGCACGTTCCAGTTCTGGCGCCAGCCCTCTTCAGGACTGCAACAGCTGACTTTGCCTTGTGTCCTCACATGTGGAAAGGCGCTCTTAGCTCCTCATCCCCTCGTAAGGACATCAATCCCACCGCGGGGGCTGCAGCCCATCACCTCATCCGCATCTAATCCCCTCCCAAAGGCCCCGCCTCCAATATCGTCCGTCACCTTGGGGATTAGATTCAACACTTGAATTTGGAGGGGACACAAACGTGCAGTCCATCACATCCCTCCTCGTCGACTTCTCTAAAAACAGCAATAATAACACCAGCTAACACACAGCACTTGCCACGTGCGAGCTCGTCGGAAGAACTCCACATATATCAAACAATGCACTAAATGAATTTTTTAAAATTTATATTTTCGGAGATTTTTTTTTCTCCTGATAGTCAAGTGCTCTTGTTAAAACAGAAAAAAAAAAGAACTATTCCTTTGAACTTACAGCCTGTATGCCATACGACATCAGTTACAGTCGGTCCAGTAAACATCCCTTTCTCTCTAGCTACCACCAATCTGACGCTGGCAGCAACAGAGAGAAAACACCCGTATCCATAAATCCTTACGCCCAACAGAGATGCCTTCTCTAAATCTCCACTATCATTTTTACAGTGTGGTGCTGATTACAAATAGAATTTCACACGCACTGTCCAAGTTAATCCTCGTGAAAATCCCCAGGTGGTCCCTATTGTTATGAGTCAAACATAAAACATAACAAGAGGGGCTGAAACCAGGACCCGCTCTTCTGAACTCCAGCCCAGGCCTCTTCCTACCACAAGTTTGTGCTTTTGGGTAACAATGACTGCTTGATTACTCATTTTTAAAAACGTCTGCAATCAGTCCTATTCTAATTGTCATGATTCACTGCATATTCAGAGGCCAAAAGTGCACCCTACGCCATCATCATCACAGCAGCAGCCATGCTTACTGAATACTCACTGTGTCATTGTCCTAAGAGTTTTACACACATCAGCTCATTTCACCACAAGGACTTTAAATGCTGAGATGACTTGCATTTACAGATCTCCTGTTACCCATTCAACTCTTTCACATTTGTAGAAAACAGCTCTAGTAGTGGAAAGAATGCTGGCTTCGGAATAAAAGAAGAATTGGATTCAAATTCAGTCTCATAACTTACCGGCTGGCTGACCTTAGAACAGTTTCCCAGTCTCGGCACCTACTTTGCAGAGCTGTGTGAAAGTGTGTTTAGTGCATTGAACAGAACCTGGTTCACGGCAGTACTTACACAGCATCTCGTAGTTCTAGGATAGACGACAGGAGGCAGTTACTGTTATCATATTCATTTGACAAGTGAGGAAGAAGTTCAGATAGGCACCCGTGATGGGTACCTAGGGTATGGACTCAGATCTCCTCATTCAGACCAGCTCTTCTTCCTGGGTGCCATGTTGCCACACTCTTAACAAGGTTGACCTGTGTCTCAGGTAACTTCTAAGCACTGTGGTAACCGTGCCAGCGGACAGCGTCCACACTTAGGTTTCCGTGCTTTATTACTACTGCGTTCTACATAATGAAGTGCTTCTGGATCCTACAGAGTGACAGCCCCTCCACTGTGACAGCCTCGCCACCCAGCTGCTGGAGATTGTATTAGAACGTGGGCTTCATTCGGAATTCAAGGGCTTTTGTTTTCGGTTAGTTGAAGTGTGACTCTGAGCAATTATACCATAGTTTGGGAATGATGATTTTGCTGGTTTAATTGCATTCTATTTGAATAGAATGCCAAGCACTTTTCTAGAAAAATAATGGACTCGATTTTGCAGCCCTTATGCTATTTCTGCTTCAGAACCAAGCCTACTTAATGAGCTCCTTTCCTGACTAAATGTATGTGGGTTAATTCTTAGGCTGAAGCTATAAACTCCCGAGGGGCAGAGGAAGAAGGGAACAGACCCCTTGTTCACTTTGTTTTAGGGGTTCATATTTCATTTACAATACATGCCCAAGCCAAGTCATACTTAATTTGGCAAGCAAGAAACAGAAACTAATAAATGTAGGCACTTCAATTGTCCAACGGTAAGCTCATAAATTAATTTGTTATGAAAATAATAAGGAACATTCAAGCCAATGGACTACAATATTTAGAAGAAATTGCCTCTAAAACATTGACAATGTTCTTTTAATTCTTATATTTTGGAGGTGGGGTGCTCATATAACACGTGTTTACCCACGGGGACTAGATTTACTTTTGAGACAGACAGGAGATACTTTCTCATTTAAGAAGATACTGCAAACCTTCTTTAACTCTGTGCAATGGACTAAAGGTTTGTGTGCCCCTAAAATTCATATGATAAAATCCTCATCCCCAATGTGATGGTATTAGGAAGTGGGCTTTTTGGGAGGAAATTAGGTCATGAGAGTAGAGCTCTCAAGAATGGGATTAGCTCTCTTACAAAGGGGACCCCAGAGAGCTCTCTTGCTGTCTTTCTGCCTTGTGAGACACCATGAAAAGTCATCAGTCAGCAACCCGGAAGAGGGCTCTCACCAGACACCGAATCTGCTGGCACCTTGATCTTGGGCTTATAAGCCACCAGAACTGGGACAAATAAATGTTTGTTGTTTAAGCCACTCAGTCTCTGCTCCTTTGTTATAGCAGCCTGAAGGGTTACAGAATACACCACCCCGAAATCTGCCACTTTGGTATCAGGATTATTTTGAGAGAAAGACACTTGAAAAATAGCAGGTCCAAGAAGGGCCTCTGACCACCTCCCCCCCGCCCCCACCGCCTTTTCTTCTGAAAGCAAAAGATAAAACTCCCTTGTGGAAGATGGTCTCCCCATACCACAAGGAAAGAAACATTCTCATCACCAGAGATGGGGAGTTGAGGCCGAGGAAATTCTGTACAGACCTTGTTAAAATAATTCTCATCTTCCTTTAGCCTCCCCATATATTTTAGTTACTTTTCCTCAATACCTCTCTGTTCAACCTAGTGTAAACGCATAGGTTGCACCACTTCTTTGGGGTCTTCATTTCCCTATGAGGGCTCCCATGTCACATAAAACTTCTATTAAAGAAGTTTGTATGCTTTTCTCCTGTTAATTAGTTGTACGTCTACTGAATTCTCAGGGTCAGCCAGAGACCCTAAGTTTTGCCTCCCCCACAGTTTCTGGACGATGAGGATGTGATGGTAAAGGGCTGGATGCCCCACCCTTGCCCTCTCCAGAGCCTGTGGATGGGGTCCTGGGAGAACTGACGAGAGCCGGCAGAAGGCAATTTTCGCCACAGTCAGCTCTCCCGGCTCTCTGTAGTACTGGTGCAGAGAGGAAGGTGGAAATTCCTCCTTGTCCCTTCCTTTCCAGGGATAGATTGGCAGGAGAAAAACATTTGAAAAAACTTAGTTTCTGGATTGTGACTCTTATGAATTTGGTTGTGGGTACCCATTGATTATTGATCCTTTCCCTTCCGGGGACAGCTATGGCTTTCGACTTTGTCTAATTTTGTGTACCGAGAGCTTGACTTGGCTTTCCATCTGCCAGGGCATGCGGATTGCTGGGCCTGTGTATGTGGCAGCCAGTTGTCAGACTGGGGGCCCTGAGAACATGGTGGGACAGAAATGTGGGCTGCACCCCCTGCAGCCAGCACCCTACCGACGGTTGCTAGTTCTCAGGGGGTCTGTCTGAGGCTGGATCTCGGGAGAGCTGCGTCTTTTGTGCCCTCTTTGGGGATGCCTCTTGCGACCACTGTTAATCCATTAAAAGGTTTACTGGTTTCAAGCCGTAAAAAGGCTTATTGGTTTGTAGTCACATTGAAATAGATATACCTTTGAAGATTTGCACTTTTATATCTCAAAGGATTTTTTAGAGATCTCTCATCCTAAACAAATGTCCTATTGTTATCTATGGGAAGATCAGATTGAAAGGAAAAAAATTAATAAAGCAAAGATGAGAATCAACTCCCATATAAATCAGTAAATTTTGTGTTTCTGTATTTATACCTAACTCATGACTAAAATATAAAATGAAAACTATAAGATCTCTGTGTCTGTCTGTCTATGTCTGTACATTATGTACTGGATAACGTGATCCTTTTCCTACCTGCAGATGATATTGCCAAAATTAATTCTTAAAAGAGCTTTATTTAATTGGCTTAAGGAAAATAAGCACTATATAAATTAAGTATTCATAAAATTCTCAGAAATATAGAACTCCAATGTTTTTCAAGGTTAGATGATCTGCAATAATCTTCAGTAAATAAAAACTAGTTTAAGTTTGTTGGCCTAATAAAAATAGGCGTGTCTTCAGAATTGTCAACATTGAATTTAGTGCAGGCATACAAATTCTTCCACTTGGGAAGCTTATGTTATCTCTACTAGATGTTTAAAATTGTAAAATTATAAGTTCGACCTAAGGACAAAACATGTAATAAAAAATAAATTCTTAATGTATGTCAATCATGGCAGTAAAAAAAGTTGGAGAGAACCATGTGTTTTTTTGCTTCTTTGCTCCTGTGATTTTTTTTTTTTTTTTATATTTGCCTGATTTGTCTACAGGAAACATAACTTAAGATGATGGACAGCTTCGTTTAACATCATGAAATTTTGATGAGCAATTCAAACATAATTGTTAAAACAAGTGAATTAAATGAATATAAGTAGGATAAAAGTTTATAAATAAACTTTTTCAATAATGATTATGTTTTGTAAAATATATCTGCTTAAAAATAGTTTCCAAAATCTTTTTTGGTATCTTGAAACTTTAAAGTTATACTAAGTTAAGTAAAATGATGGATTTTCATTGAATATCTAGATCCTTTCCAAACAAGATAAAATACTGAAACATTAATTGCTAAACATAAGTTTAGCTATTTTTGACTTCTTAAGTTTTACAGAGACAAAAGATATTCGAGTCTGCTAATAAACATGTTCTTTTATGTCACATTGAAAAATTATATTATGAAAAAGAATGTACCTATAAATCGTGAAATGATATATTCATAAAATTTGCTAGTTTGCTACAGAATGCTAGTATATGACAGGCACTACTACAGAAACTACTATATGACAGAAACTACTACAAACCATAAGAGTAAAGGGAAAAAATTTTGTATGCACAGTTTGAAAGGAAAGTAAGATGTACTTTTGATTAAAAAAAAAAAGTATGAGGTATGAAGGACATGTTTTCGTTAAGGGAAAAAGAGACTAATTTTGTCCTAAAATAAAATGACTGGTTGTTCCAGAATGAGAAATGGAAAAAGAGTAGGACAAAACCTAAATGGATATAGAAAGTTGCAGAAGATAGTAGGGGAAAAATTTTATGTTGCAAGGTCAAAGTTGAGTAAATGGATTTATTTATAAGAGTTTTTATAAACTCTTACAAATAAACGAGCTCAATAATAAACTGAAACAAAACTAGTGTTTAATTTTCTCTCTGTTAAAATGACAAAGTTTCTTAGATTATTGGTCTTCTATTAATAAGAGATTATAAAAGGTTTTCCTATACTTTTGAGTAATCTGTGTGGGAAACAAAGATTCTGTATATTATCAAAAGAATTTCCTCTGCTTCATGCAGCTTTATTAAGGCTTTGATTACATAGAAAAACTGAGTCTTCTCAATATTTAAAAAGCAAAGGTTTTTTTCACCTAAAGTATGTTACTTCCTGAATTTGCCTTTAAAATTTTTTATTGTCACTTTGGTTAGATGGATAACTAGACATTGTTTTATAGTGATCTGTGATCTATTTAATTAAGTGTTCAACTCTTTAACATTTTTTGACAAACTTCCTGTCTTGACATGAGTGCAGCCATGTTTGGCCGCTCCATTGACCTACAGCCACCAGCACAAAAAGAAATACAAAGCTGCTTTCTGCGTGGTGGGAACTGGCCCTTCTCTCACGGAGGGAGTTGCAAGTTGTAACATTTCAAGGCTCTTGGAGCGTCGTAGCACGGGATGGACTGGCCATCTGTGCCGGGCTGGGACGATAACCAAAGAGAACAATGCACGTACACAACTACTGGGCTGGGACGTTAGCCAGGGGGCTCAGTGCACGTACGCCACTGATAACCATTTTGTGCATGGGAACACTAAATGCTTGCTCTGCAAACTCTGTAATTGCTTACTCTGAAAATTACTGATGGTATAAAAACTGCTGGAAACTGAGACCCGGTGAGAGTTCCACCTGTGGAAGGGACACCTTGCCCAGGACGTGTGATCCTTGCCCAGCCGCGTCGATTGACAGAGCTCTCCCGGCAGTGAGGCGTGGATGTTGTGAGTAACTGATTTGATGTGAAGTAATTGATTTGATATGAAGTAATTGATTTGATATGAAGTAATTGATTTGATGTGTTCTCTTTTCGGTTAACCTGGTGTTTCTCTTTTTGGTTGATTTGTGTCATTTCTCTTCAGCCGATGTGGGTGTTTTCCCTTTCCAGTCGGGCTGATGTTTTTTTTCCCTCTTGATATTTGACCTATCTAGATCTGTTTGCAGACTGTCGCCTTTACTATCCTCTATATAATAAAATATACCTTCAGTCCATTTGTTTGGAGTGGAAAGTGTCTTTTACGTCTCCGATCGAATCCCCGAACCTCTCATAACACTTCCCAAAATCAAATTTTGAATAAAGTGTTTTTCGACCTGAAATTAACTTTGGGATGTCAATTACATTATAATAAACTCTCATCCGATCTTTAACCATAGCTTTCTTTGAGCCTTCCATCATTCACAGATAGTTATTTTTCACTCTAATGCTTCCCTGAAAACTTTTGCAGTCAACTACAAACAAAAGCGCTTCATCTTCAAAGACATTCACGGAAAGGACTCAGACAAGTACCCTGGAATACGGGTTTCTGGTAACTTTAAAATCATACCACTGAACTGGGTAAGAAATTCTAGAAATCTAATGGAGAAACTGATTCCTAAAACTGCTAACTCAAGATCAAGCAAAACAAGAATTAGGGCCAGCCCCAGTGGCCTAGTGGTTAAGTTCGTCACTCTCCGCTTCAGCAGCCGGGGTTCAGTTCCCCGGGCTCGGACCTACACCACTCATCCGTTAGTGGCCATGCTCTGGTGGTGGCTCACATAAAAGGAAAAAAAGAGGAAGACTGGCAATGGATGTTAGCTCAGGGCAAATCTTCCTCAGCAGGAAAAAGAAAAACCAAGAATTAATTACACGGGACTAAATAAACATTATATTTTTCAATTAATTTTTGTTAAAATATTACTTTTTAAAATTTTTGTCCAGATTAAAAGATTCATTTTCTCTTTTCTCTTAAACTATCTATAACTTAGAGAAATTTTGTAAATTATACCTTTGTAAACAGAATTGAAGCATTTATCTTTTCTTCTCACCTGATCCCTTCAGAATTTGCAAATTCTTATTGAATATTCTTATTTTCATGACAATATAGTTGTTTGCATAAATTCAATAAGAATTTATTCCTCTTGTAACAGGCCATAATTGAAAATATTGGTTATATTACCAGGGCTTTGACTGGAACATCATATTTGAGAATGATATGCACAGAATTAGATATAACCAGATGGATTTAAGGAACTAAGATTGATGGAGCCAATGCTTATAAAGTTCCTTGAAATACCAGCCTGGTAGCTTGCTTATAGGGTTTCCAAACTTACAGGAGAGCAAGGAAGGTCACTTCCTGACAGACCCAGGACACTAAAGATACAATGGGAACCTCCAAAAGAGAGGAATTTACCCAAATCTATAGGTACCGCAGGCCAACTCTGGTGGTGAGTTCCTGACTTGGCTTATTAACCTCTATAGGCTTTTAAAGATCCAATCTGGGATTCTTTATTGAAAGTTCCAGCCAAGCAGACTTCAAAAGAGCCTATATGATAAATCACTATTCTTGTCACACTTAAATGTAAACAATCAAGCCACGTTTAATGAGAGTAGACTTATTTTACAAACAAATTAGTCTTGCTTCGATTATCTTTGATAAAAATGGGGGTGATTGAAGGGAGGAAATTCTATGTTTCAATAAAAGCTATAACTCACCCTTGTGGGTTGTGGAACTGTGCCATGTTCACTGACCTTAAGCTTTTTATCCTCTTCATAAACTGGGTCCTGCCATTTTGTGCATTTTGTCAATAATTAATTTTTCCAATTGTTCTCCCCCCTCCTGGCTTGACATGACTAAAAACTAAAACTGCCCTTTTTCTGAAGCACTGCAAGGTGAAGCTTGATGACTTGATATAAATTTCAAGGAAATCACCACAACAGATCGTGTATGGACAACCTTCATGCCCCCTGCTGTGTGTCCCACTCAGAAAGTTCACCATAACACCTCATGCCATCACCAGAGACATTCAAACTACAAACCAAAAAGAAAAAAAATTCATCGGATTTCCAGCACCTGTCCTCACTCCACCATCTAAAGATCTAGAAATTTCGACTGACTGCCCTCTGGACCCAAAAACTGAGTTTATGCTTTGTTCTAATCATTAACCTTTGTTTTTCTTTTGTTTCCGTAGAAATGCCCCTCATTAAATGCCTGTTACTCATACCGTACAAAGCCCTAATTTAGATGCTCCCACTTCCATTACACGGTTGTCTCCTGAAATAGGACATAACACTTTAACTGAACTGGTCTATTCTCAGGACCAAGAGACTGATTGAACAAGATATGGAACGATCTACCAGCTCAGCTTCTGGCCTGTGACACCAGTATTATCTCAGTAAACAAACTGTAGTACATAATAACCTATTTTATGTATTTTAACTTTTTATTATGGAAATTTTGAAACATAGGTAAAAATAGGCCCAATAATACAAGGAAGCCCCCTACCCCCCCCACCCCCCTCCCCGTGTGTAATCTCCCAGCTTCAACAATTGTTAACTCAGAGCCAATCTCCTCTATTTTATGTATCAACTACTTTACAGTGCTTAAAATACTTGCATCTCATAACAACTGAGAAGGTAGGTCGTGTAATTTTACAGTAAAATCCTCTTTCTAACAAATTACCACTTTAATGTAAATGCCAATTTTAAAGATAGAGGAAAAAAGATACTATAAAGTGTGCTCATATGCCTTTATGCATGTTTTATTGGGTTTTGGTGTATCCTAATTCATTAACAAAGGGGAAAGGAGGAACACCAGCATGTTTTATCTTCAGCTATTCTTCAAACTGAATGCAATTATTTTTCAATAAAATTGTTAGGATAAATTGCCAATTTCTACTTTTCTAGAAAACTGCTTTTACTGAACAACCTTGATCCCAACCCAACCTATAAAAATAAAATTTTACTGAACTACTTCTAACATCAAATTTTGTACATAACAGCTGCGAATGTCTAAAATTTGAAGGAAGCATTATAATTTAGAACAATTCTAGGCCAAAAGTGACATTTGTAGAGGATCCAGATGCATGAAAATAAAATAAACCAAATGAGCTTTTTAATTCATGGTTTGGATATCATTTTTCTAAGAGTTATCAATGAAACTGTCACGTGTTCCTGGAATTTGGGGCTATTAGAATGATTTATTTTTACATCTCTCTTTCACATAATTGTGTCTGCTATTTTAACAGAAAATATTTATGTTCACATGCACATGGGTATTGATTATCAATACCTTCACATTACGTTATTACTTGCACATGAATTAGTTCCAATTCTCTTTTCAACCTGATTTGCATACCCATAATATTATCGTATAGTATGTATCATATTTACAAATACTTAATTGTGTATAGATTTTTTCTTGATCTTTTTCTTACTTGTCTAAGAATATCAAGGATGTCCCCCAAATGCTTATTTAAAGGTTGATTTAGTGACAGTAGCAGAACCCCAGGCTCCAATGTCAGATGGGAGGAGTTCTACACGGTGCACTAATTATGCTGCAGAAGTTACTTCTGCATTTTACTCACCAAGGCAAAAGTAAATGTTTAGGGATTATATGATATGTTTTTGTTAACTCCCAAGATGAGATTTTTTTTACCTTTACTTGAGAACTGAATGCTGAAATGAAGTGGCTGATGCCAACAATCTAAGGCTTCATTAGTACAGATGAAGCAATGCTCACTTCATTACACAAATAATTAGAGATTAAATGAAAACAAACACTGAGAACATGTACAGAAGCTCTGAAGTTAGGCAATCATTTTAATTACTCTAGTGACTTCCACCAACCTTCATTATCAACCACAGATCAAGTTTAAATTGTTCTATGTAAGAATATCATAAACTATATGGGAAAGTACGGTAGCTACCCAGTGATTATGCTTCATAAAAATGACATTTTCTTCAAGTTTCCATTTAAAGGAAGTGTTTCCATTCCAGTGCCTGATAAACTCTCTAAATATTTTTAAAGCATGATAAATTTTTGCATTTAACAGTGATTTACCCTGGTTTTCTGCTTCAAATGGACATTCTTAATAATTTTTGTATCTCCATATCTTTACTCAGATGTGATCATAAAAGATTTGGGTCCACATTTTTGAGTCATTGAATGTAAAACAATATGGCATATCCAGTCTTTGAAATAAATGTCACTTGGAATCATGTCACCCTTATTGCGTGACAAGCTGCACCTTGTATTGGGGGTAAATTGATTTCCTCTTTCTTCCCCTCTGTACCCCAAACTGAGAAGACTCTACTACACACACAACGCCTTCCTGACAGATGGGGCCCTATTTAGAGGCACTGTCAGTCCTGTTTAGAAGGGATTTCATTTTATAGTCCTGGGTGATGACAATCTTGCAAGATCTCCTGGGTTAAGATCTTTTGAGGAAGTGTTACTTGTATGTAAATACCATCTATTGACTGCCTGCATAATGCCAGCTCCTCTGCAAAATACTTTACCTAACTTATCCTGTTTAATCCTTACAAAATTCCCATGGAGTATGCATTATTAACTCCATCTTCTAGATAAGGAAATGGAGGCTTTGACAGGCCACTGACTTTCTAACGCTGCGTAAGTAGCCCAGCTGGGAATCAAACCCAGGTCTGCCGGCCTCCAAGAACCAGGATGCCCCCAAGAGATGGCTGAAGGAGGTAAACCGGGAAGCAAATACTGACCAAGGGTAATGGAGACGATGGTGTGACCTCCTTGATGCGGATGTGCCACTAAAGTGCCATGTTGTATGACACCTGTGAATTCTGGGCACCAGTTAATATCCCAAGTTCCAAAATTTGATTTTGAAAGTGTGTCATCTCTCAATAGCCCTGGTTGCTGGAGAAGAAGCGATTAAAAAATAGGTTTTATGGTATAGTGGGAATAACCAAGAGTTCACTAACGAGGTGCTTTTTAGTACAATTCGGGAACTACTTGAGCTTCACTCAGCCAACCCACAGGGCATTGTTCTTCAACTACGCACATTAAAAATTCCCACAGGGGGCCGGCCCGGTGGCGCAAGCGGTGCGCGCGCTCCGTTGCGGCCGCCCGGGGTTCGCTGGTTCAGATCCCGGGCGCGCACAGACGCACTGCTTGGTAAGCCATGCTGTGGCGGCGTCCCATATAAAGTGGAGGAAGATAGGCACAGATGTTAGCCCAGGGCCACAGATGTTAGCCCAGGGCCGTCTTCCTCAGCAAAAAAAGAGGAGGATTGGCGGATGTTAGCTCAGGGCTGATCGCCTCACAAAAAAAAAAAAAAATTCCCACAGGGTGAAGGAGACTTCGGTAACCCTTGGGGGGGGGGGGGGGCGTGTGTAGTGCTTTCTAGGATTTAAGAAAAGCCTTTGCTGAACTCCCTCCCCCAAGACACCGAGTTCGATTTCCGTGGGCGCACCCCCGGGCCAGACCAGGACACGTCTTCCCGAGGCTGCGTTATGATCGAGGCCCCCCCAGGCCGGCCGAGAACAGGATCGCACGGGAAGGGGTCTAACAGGTGCGGTGTTTCCCGTGTTGAGGATGCCCTAACTTGCCGCGTTTGAAGTGTGAGTTCTGAGCGATACAGGGAGGTGGGGACCGAAGGCTGGACCCTGGGAGGGTGGAGGCGGGTCAAAGCTACACGCTTCACTCTCAGGTCTCAAATTCCGGCGGAAAGGGGCTGGCGGGACCTTCACAGACGCGGCATCGCTGGGCGGGTGGGGGGCGCCGCAGCACCCCTACCCGCCCCCAGCTCTCCATCGCCCGCCCACAGGGAATTACTCGTGAACAAGCCTGAGCAAGACAGACAGCTCAGAAGACGGGCTCAGAAATTCTTATCGCCGGCCGGGAAGAGGCTCTCCCGCAGCAATGCCCGCGCCTCCCGGGCTGCGAGTGTGCGGCGCGCCCCCCGCTCCTCCCCGTGCGTTACAGACGCAGGGCTCGGCGGCAGGTGCGCCTCATAGAAGAGTCCACACCGAGCACCAACTGTTTGCTCGTGCCTTGCGGACACTATCCTCGGACGCTGTGACCGGTCGCACGTGCGCACACCCGGGAGCGCAGCCCCGCGCGGACGGCCGCGTCCGAGTGATTCCCAGGCCGCGCGGGAGCCACGTCCTGTGTCCGCTTGGCCGCTTGCCACTGACCTCAGGGAAGTCACTTTAAACTCTGAGCCTCGGCTTCCTCGTCCAGAAAATGAAGGCGATGCCACCTCCCAGGCCTCTAGAAGGGGTCGTTGGGAGGGTCAAACGGAATAATGCCGATGGCGCGGACTGCGAGGATTGTGACTTCAAATTACTGAGGAAAAATAAGTTAAACGTGCTCGGCTGGAGTGGCAGGAATTTCCCCAACGATCTACGTGCAGCGGGGCAGCGGCCCCTCGTCCCGGGCTCCGCCGACGTGGGCCTTTCGGGGACCCCGCTCTGCGGCCGCGCCTGGGCCCCCCCCCGGCGCCTGGCTCCAGAGAGGGTCCGGGCCCCTCCCGCCTCCTCGCACCCCGACCTCGGTTTCCCGAGCTTTCCGCCCGGGAATGCGCTTTCCTGGCGGATCTCCAAAGACAGGGCAGCATTTCAGAAAGCTGAGCGCGCGGACCTCAGCGGACTAGGGCCCCCTCCCGGAGATCGCGCCGCCCCGCGGTGCCGCCTGTCCGCCTCCCCTGGCCGTGCGCCCCCTCCCCTCCACTCCCCTCCCGCCCGCAGCAGCGCCGCGGTCTCCCTCGGGGGGGCTGGGAGCACGCCGGAGTCTGCAGCGCCCCCGCCCCTCGCTCCTTCTTTCTTCCCGGCTTTGGGATCCTGCTGCCGGAGCGGCAGAGGCGCTGAGCGGAGCAGGACGGAGCGCAGGCTTGGCTGCGGCGCGCGCTTGGAGCCGGAACCACCGCCCCGGCGTCCTCTCCCGGCCTCGCCGCCCCTGCCGGGACGTGACTAGGAGCCCTGGGCGCCGGCCTGCTGCCCTCGAAGGGGCCCCGGAGAGCGCATCGGGGCCCACGGCGGAGCCCCTCCGCCCGCAGCGCCGCGGGACCCGCTCCGGCTCGCAGTCCTGGGGAAGCGCGCGGGGATCTCCGCCTTCCCGGCGTCGGCACCACTCCGGCCTGCAGCGCGCGCTGCACCGAGTCCGCCTCGCGCCGACCCGCCCCGCGGCCCCCGCTCCTCGGCACCTGCGCGGAGCCCCCGAGCCCGGCGCCCGGCCCCGCAGCGCCCCGACCCCGACCCCATGGAGAGCGCGCCGGCCGCCGCTTCCTGAGCGCGGGCGCCGCCGTCCAAGCCGCGCGCTGGGTCCCCGTTCGCCCTCCTGGGGCGTCAGAGAGGCCGGCGGGGAGCGCGCCATGAAGTCCGTGCTGTTCAGCCGCTTCTTCACTCTCCTGCCCTGGGTCCTGATCGTCATCATCATGCTCGACGTGGACACGCGCAGGCCCGCGCCCCCGCTCACCCCGCGCCCCTACTTCTCCCCCTACGCGCGGGGCCGCGGGGGCGCCCGACCCCCGCTCCGCAGGGGCGGCCCGGGACGCGGGTCCGAGCGGCGCAACCAGTCCGGGCCGCCGCGCGCGCCGCCCCTGCCCACCATCTATGCCATCACGCCCACCTACAGCCGCCCGGTGCAGAAGGCCGAGCTGACGCGCCTGGCCAACACCTTCCGCCAGGTGGCGCAGCTACACTGGATCCTGGTGGAGGACGCGGCGGCGCGCAGCGAGCTGGTGAGCCGCTTCCTGGCGCGCGCCGGGCTGCCCTGCACGCACCTGCACGTGCCCACGCCGCGGCGCTACAAGCGGCCCGGGCTGCCGCGCGCCACCGAGCAGCGCAACGCCGGCCTGGCCTGGCTGCGCCAGCGGCACCGGCACCAGCGCGCGCAGCCTGGCGTGCTCTTCTTCGCCGACGACGACAACACCTACAGTCTGGAGCTCTTCCAGGAGGTAGCGCGCGCCGGGGGAGGCGGGAGGGCCTCGCCGGGCTGCCCGGGCCTCTCCTGCCCTGGGGGTGGGGGGCGGGCGAGAGGACCACCGTGGCCCAAGAGAGCGAGGCTGGCCGGGCTGTGCTGCCCCGGCCCCCGAGATCGGGCCGAGGGACGGCACAGGGCGAGGCGCGGGGAGGACGCCGGCCGTGAGGATGGAGCCCAGAGGCGGCGGGGCGAGCTCGGGGGACCCTGTGCACAGGTGTGACTCTGAGTGCAGAGCCACGTGGGGAGGAGGGTGCAGATGGTGACTCAGAATCAGCCCGGAGACGTTTCTCTCGTCCAGTCCGCTGGCACCAAAACGGTTATTGGTGAAAACGCGGACTTCCTCGGGGGTCCTTCTCTCTCTTCCTGCGCCCCGCAACGGCCGGTTCTGACTCCGAAGATGACCTCTTGTTCAAGTAGACCCTCTGGCAAATGAGTGGAGGCGGTTCTGCCGCGTGGTTGTCTTTTCGGAGCTGGACGGCCGGGTCTTTTTCTGGACCTTTCCCTCGGCCCCTCCTGCCCCGGGCCTCGCCCCCAGGTGCCCGCCGGAGGTCCTGGTTGCGGCCGGCCCTGCTGCCGAGACGGCGCTCTCTTCGCTCGGAGGGCGCGCGCCACGAGCTGCCTGCGCCGGCAGAGCGGATGTTGTGTCTGGAGGCTGGGATTTTGCAGTCTGTGTGTTTTCTGCAAACGAGACTTGGTTACCTGGTTTTGTCAGTTTTCTTTTTCCTTGTACACAAATAGACCTAAAAGAAAGTCTTGGATTCTTTGACATCCCGTCGGACCGTTGCCTTCCTCTACCCAACATTCCTCGACATCCTGCCTCTCAGACTCCCGCCCCCAAGTAAACTGGACAGTCTGTATATCTAGGAATCATATAGGCCCCACACTTTCATCCTAATAGCCGTTTGCCTTTATTAACTCAGGACAGAGGTACTCTTTACCCTTCCGGGTTAATTTTTCTTCCTATGTGGCTTTTAAAAATCCATTTCTTAGGGGCAGTAGCCGCCGTCATGTCTGTTCCTCCTCTCCTTTGTGGATAAAAGGACCAGGAATTGCTCTCCATCTTGCCTCTTCATCCTTTCACGATGTAGGGCTTCCCTTCCATGTTTCTTCAGAAATAAGTAAGCTTGACATTGTAGGGTGTGGTCTTTATTAAAACCAAGATTACAGTTATCATCTGTTTTTTCAAGTTGGGCTTTTATTTTGATCCTGCTTATTACTCTTTTCGCCAAAAGATGTGGTTTGTATTCTGAAGAAAAGACCTTTGCATTTCCGTGCACCATAATTTTAAACCTCAGAGGTTTTTTTTCTTCTACAGCTTGCAAGTGTCCTAGTCTGTGAACATGTGTAGTCTTGTGTAAGTGAAGTAATGCACATCATTGTTAGTTAACCTTTTAGGGCAGTGGGCTGTGAAGGGGGAGTGGTTTTCAGTTTATTCCCAGCTTCTAGCCTGGTTGGGATGCGGTGTTAGATGAGTTGAAGAGTTGGCACTACAGGCAGTGAGACGGTTCAGAACACAGGTTTTCTTTGATGCTTTCCAACTGAAAGGAAGGCTTGGTGGTGGATATTAAGCAGCAAGATAAGCATCCAGTAGATTTTTTCATTGGTCCATAGGAAAAAAAAAGAGCAAGAAGAAGAAAGAAAGAAGAGAGAGTGAGGAGAAAAAATAGTATTGGCCAGGAGGAAACTAGAAAGGAAAAAACATGCAAAGCTTTCAAGATACTAAAGTAAACTTAAATTAAGAGCATGTGCATCTCTTTTATAGAGATGCCAAGTATACAGATTACACAACAGAAGGAATTTTTAAAAAGCATAATATGCACAGCACACTTAGAATTTAAATTCTGTAGTCCTAGAGATTCCTTCCAGACAGCAATTTTAGGACCAGTCCCCTTCTCCAGCACCATCCATCCTCCCCACACACAGTGTTTTTGGACAGAGTAGGCATCTGTTCACCATGAGTACTTGTATCAACAAGTACCTTCTGTCTTTTTTACAACACCTTCTTTCCCTTGCGTGGCAAGCAGTATTGAACTCTCTAGAAAGTCAGATAGTGGAATTTATGCCTCCTTAGTCTTGTGCATTCATGAGATGGTCTACCCTACACCTGTTCTAGGGTTAGTGATTCCACGTGGATTACAGTCTAGACATTGCTCTCTTGGAGGAAAGGTAGCACCAGAAAAAACATCTAAAACCTGTGGCTTCCGGGGGAAGGGGAGATGCTGATAAGCAATGCTGTAGGGCCGAGGCGTATATCTCGGCCCTCTGCATTGTGCACACACATTAGTTTTTAAGTAATTCACAGTACTTAAGGAAAGGACATCCCAAGTCAGGCTTCATCTTTTATTCACAGTGCTTCTAATTTCCATGGTTGATGTTAACGTAGGTAAGATAAAAGGGGGAAGATGAACCGGATACAAATTACCTCGCTGAGCGCTGGTGGCAAATGAAGGCAGGGAAAGATGAAAGGTCTCCAAATTAAATTAAAGACACAACAGGCAGTCTGTGTTCAATTATTCCTCCCTGGTAACTGGAAGGGTGCTTTCTTCTCCCGTACAGCTGACTAATTTTCAGCCTCTCCTTTCAACCAAACTGTGCCACCAGGAAAGAAATGTTTGCACTGAGCAGCCCTGTGTTAACAGCCAGATCCCTTTGCAGATGAAGCTCGGTGTGAGTGGCAGCTGCAGACTGGGCCGGCCAGTGGAGACTGAGGTGGGCGGGGTGTTTAGGCTCCGGCACCTCAGGGACTCACTCCTCCTGCTCTTCCCGTGGCTTTGATGGGTCTTCCACTGGGGCACACAGGTCGTCCTGCCTGCCAGTGCACCTTATGGATGGAGCTCTCTGGAAAGCTTATTTGCAAAGGATTTAAACTGCCTTAATACAAACCACAACTACAGGTAAACGTGAGTCTGTACCTAGTGATATTTTCAATAACACTGTTGATCGGATTTCTTTATTAGAAAACTCCAAGCTTTCCTGACTTTAAAGCTGATGCTTCTCAGATGAAGTTGCTTTCACCTTGGAAATCAATTGAATTGAAAGGTTAAAAAATAGCACTTTCCAAGGAAGAAAAAAAAACTTTTAAAAATTTAACTTTAAATTTAATGAGGTAAGACTTGAAGACAGGCCGACTCTGAGACACTTAAGGGGCCCCTGAAAGGACTCAGTTAATGAGACTGCATCTCAAAGATGTCTCTGGCAAGCAGTGGCCTAAAGAGGCCCTTTGTCTGGGTTTTGTGGTTGGTGCTGTTAAGCTGTTTGTGCACTAGGCAGGTGGAGGGTCGAGGTTTAATTCTGTGGCTCCTTTTCTGAAGCATTTGTATCACTTCTGTGCTCCTCCTTTACGTGCAGCTTGTTGGAGCCATAATCCAAGGAAATTCAGATTTACAGTGCTTGCCACTTCTCCCCCTAAATAGTAAAGTCTGTGTGTGTTTCCTGACAGACAAGAGATACAGGTACTTCTGTAGGTAATTGTCTTTTCAAAGCAAGGAAACCTAGATTCTCCTAGGTGTAGCACAGAAAGACTATTTTACCTGAAATGTGCCCCTTGTGTTTTATGTCTCTCTGTCTAAAAGCTTATTGATAGTTATGCCATAGGTCTGATAAAATGTGAGAATTTTGTAAAAACCTGTATATAAAACTACAGCCAATTTTCTTAGGCCATCAATGTTAAATCTACAGAAGTTCTTTACTCTCCCTGGGTGTATAGTACTTGAGTTATGGCTGATTTTTTATGGGGTTTTCTTTGGTGACCAGCAGTTTTCATTTGGGATTTTGATATTTTAATGGACCAGAAATAACAATTTGGGTTTAAAAGACGTTCTCTATTCTGCCTCTTCCTATTGTGGTTTTCCATCATTCTTTGTTCTCCAGCCTACTTTTCACTGATTATTCTTCCTCATGGGCAGACGTGGAGACGTGTCTGGGTTATTGTTGGGTGCAGTGAATGTGTGGCTTGTCACATTTAGGCTCTTGTCTGCTGCTTCTGGAGACTCTGGGGGCGACTCCATTTCTTCTGTCTACTCCACCTGCCTCAAAATTACAAGCGGGTAAATTTCTCTTGTGTGAACAGTAGTGGAATAGTAATTGCTTTGAGGCATACTGCAAAAGCAAAACAGAAGACCCAAAGTCAGCTAGTCTGGGTGGTATTCAAGTAGAGCTTTTTTTTGAACAGAATTCAATAATGTTCAGATATGTCTATTGAAATCTTGTGGACTCTGATGGAATATCTGCTAAGTTAACACATTATTGTATATTTGGTTTACAGTGCTATTGAAGCATGAAATTTAAGTTTTGCCTGGTTCTCAAAATCTCTCCCCAAAATGTAAAATTGTTATACCTGCCCACAGATGGATAGATGAATAGATAGGTAGGTGGGGGATAAGTAAGTAGGTTTAGAATAGATTTCCAATTCACAGAAATGAACTAAGATAATCCATTGTGCATGCCTGATCATTTTTGTGTACAATTTTCAATAAATGTTAAAAAATACCCTTTACAATGGACCCGAGCAAAATACAGTTGTCATCGATTGAACCCTTGTGAGCCGGGAACCCCCTTGGGGCTTTACCTGTATTACTTTATTTGCTCTTCACAGCAGCCCCTGAGGGGAGACTAGTGCCTCCCCATTTCTTTCCTATCCTGATGCTGATACTCAGGTGTGAACAGGTCTTTGGTGCATGCTGGGTTTTTTTTGTTTTTTTCTTTTGTGAGGGAGATCAGCCCTGAGCTAACATCCGTGCTAATCCTCCTCTTTTTGCTGAGGAAGACAGGCTCTGAGCTAACATCTACTGCCAATCCTCCTCCCTTTTTTCCTTCTCCAAAGCCCCAGTGGATAGTTGTATGTCTTAGTTGCACATCCTTCTAGTTGCTGTATGTGGGACGCGGCCTCAGCATGGCCGGAGAAGCGGTGCGTTGGTGCGCACCGGGGATCCGAACCCTGGGCCACCAGTAGCGGAGTGCTCGCACTTAACTGCTAAGCCACCGGGCAGGCCCCAAGCCACCGGGCAGGCCCTGGGCTGAGGTTTTTAAAGTGTAGCTGACTCAAATGTAGGACGGACGTGCTGGGGAGTCACCTGGAGAGGTCGTGCAGCTGCTCAGAGGCGGGGTTTGAACTCGAGAGCCCTGGGTCAGCGCCTGTGCTGTGCACTGTCCCTCGGCACGTCTCGTGAGCTGCACAGGCAGGAAGACGGACCATGTCGCTGAGAGGAGTGAAGCCTTTGATCAGCAGGAGTCTTCTGCCACACGAGCTCAGCGCTGTCTCCTTGGCTGCATCAACTTCTGATTTTCTTTTTGACCTTTTTTTTTTCCTTGTACCATTTGGTCTTATGAAAATTTTATCTCCTCCCTGACTATCTCATGTATAGACCATTTGATTTTTAGATTGTTTTCTCAAGTCAGATGAACCTGCCAAGTCAGTATATAAACTACAGTCGTGGTAATATATATTTAACTAAGTATTCTTGTGAACAAATAAGAATTGCTAATTTCTGCAAGAAGATACAACGTTGAACTTGGCTGCTTTCCTCAGTAGACACGTGTGCATCAGCAGCTGTATCTACGGGGCATGAGTCTTGTCAGGGCGGACAGACTTGAGTGGAATAGTAATTGTCAGGGCAGAATGAAACGGGGGACGATACTGAATTGTTCAGGTGGACTCAGAAGTTCTCACTGGGACAGAGGCGAGGAGCTGGGAACCTGAGCCAGTCTGAGCTGCAGTCCATGTGGGTGATGGACACTGGCTGGTCGCTCCCTCTCGCAGAGGCTGAGGCGGCTCCTCCCTGGAGCACAGAGATGCTCTCATAGGAACTTCAAGCCTCACACTGGCATGCTGGTTGTGCTGGCTACTGATGGCTGCACTGCCCCAGTCACCCATGCGCTCCTTGTGGGTAGAAGGTTTGTTAATTTCCTTGTCTGATTTCTTCTGGGATTAGGAATTTCCCTGGATTAAAAACAAAATGAATAAATCATCGGCTGAGTCTTTTTGCATGCTAGGAAAACCCTGAGATGGCTGTGCTGAGGGGCTGACCATGTTCTCGACCACAGGTCAGATTATTTGGTCTTTTTCCCAAAATAACTAAAAACTCAGTAGTCTCCCCCACCACCACCATCTCCTCCATCAGTGGAAAGAGAACTTTAAAGAGTATGTATGTTACATGCAGAGTCGAGGACTACTGTTCGTTCACCTGAAGGGCAGGTGTTTATGAATTGTAGCTTCATCTCTGATGAAAGCTGAGTGAGCTACATGTGAACATTCTCCATTCACTGAGACTTCAGGTACCTGAGATAACAGTGTATCACTTTGCGAGACTCCTTCTGCCTACCTGAGCTTAAAGATTCCCATGTTCAGAAGGTATTTGAATACGTGTAGTTACTCAGTGTGCCTTTTCCTCCACATAACAAATGCTAATTGAGCACCTACTGTGTGCCAGGCACTGTGCTGACAACAGCAGGGGGATCCAGCCGTGGACACAGAGCATCGCAGCCTCACCAGTGACAGCAGGGGGATCCAGCCGTGGACACAGAGCATAGCAGGGGGATCCAGCCGTGGACACAGAGCATCCCAGCCTCACTAACGACAGCAGGGGGCATCCAGCTGTGGACACAGGGGGCATCCAGCTGTGGACACAGCACATCCCAGCCTCACAGATGGAGCGTCTGGATAAGTATGCACACTGAGATCAGCACATGCTGAGAGGAAGGCAGGTGCCCAGGAGTGCAAACAGAAGCACCCACTGGAGTTGCAGGTTGGAGGAGGAGTTGTGGAGGAGGTGACATTTGACCTGAGACCTAAAGGATGACAAGGCTCAAGGGTGATGGGGCAGGAAGGAAAGAGCTCTCCAGGTAGGGGCCATATCGGTGCACCTGAGAAAGGAGGGCATGTGACAATCCAGAGAATGAAAGCCATCCTTGACTGCAGGAGGCGTGGTGCCCAGAGGACGAGGGGGAGGAGTGGGTGGCCACCTCTCCGTCTCCTGCATGTCACAGTACGATGCTTGCCTTTAGGAGAAGAGGTAGCGTCCCTCCCTAGACCTGCCCTATAAAGAAAAGAAGTCATCAGTTTCTTTGTGTTTGGAAGTGTATTTAAATCTGGATGCTGCCACGTCCTGTGGAAATCTGTGAATGTGAAGTGTGTACAGAGCAGTGTGAGGAGCATGCTCTCATTTTTTTCCGTCTGTTTTTCAGATCCCCCTTAGGCACATCTTTCACCTTTAACTTTTTAAATAGAACTTGCATAAGGTGAGTAGTATATTAGTAGAAAAACTGTGAGTATTTGTACATCTAGCTGTGCAAAGGAAGTGGTAATATAGACCGTTGTGGATTCTCTATAGCGCCTAACATCGCATCATGTAATATAGTACAGTCGTGCGCCACGTAACGACGTTTCGGTCAAAGACAGACCACAGATAGGACGGTGGTCCCTGGTACCATAGAGCCTGGGTGTGTGGTAGGCTGTGCCATCTAGGTGTGTGTAAGTACACTCTGTGATGTTTGCACAAGGACGACATCGCCTAACGACACGTTTCTCAGAGCATCCCGCCGTTTAGCGACGCATGTCTGTACATGTATTTCAGTTGACTGTTTCTCCAGCTAGAATATAAACTCCGTAAGGGTAGGAATTTTCTTTTGTTCCCTGCTGTATCTCTAGTGTCCAGAGCAGAGCCTGGCTTGTAGTAAATGATCATTAAATATTTGTTGATTGAATGGATGAACTATAGGACGCTTAGAAGCTGAGCGATCTATTAGGAAGAAAGCTGTTCTTAGAAAGGAGCCCTGCGCAGATATTATCAGTCAAGTGATAGCTTTGAAGACTGTGTTGTGTGTCTAGGATTATATTGAGCCCTTTAAGTAGTAACTTAAAGATAAATGTGGGCCCTGCTCTGACTCTAAGAGCTGTCGTGCTACAAGGGGAGAGAGAAGGTCCATGAACATTTATGTCTGTAGCAGGCATACCTGGCAGTGCCCACTCAGGGGAGGGGAGGTGTGAGCCAGGTGAGTGTCAGACCCTTCACGTGTGAAAGGCTGGAGGCTGGGGGAGCTCGGATGGGAGCTCGGGAGCTCAGCAGCCCTGTCTGCAAATCCAGTATGCTTGCTGCAAGTACTGACCTGTAGGCAGTTATAAGTTAGTTACATGAGTAAGTTAGTTCTTGTTCCCTGTCCCCTCCCCTGTGACGACTGCTCCAGCTGAAGGGTGTACCAGATGGCTGCACGCTCTCTGTTGGTCAGATGCCTCTGAACACTTCCTGACATCTGGACGGTGTTTCTGGGGACCTGGCGGGAGGAGGAGGAGTAGAGGTGCTTGACTTTCCCAAATTAGTCTGTCCCCAGGCAGAACTGTATCAGTTGGGTGTCTTACTTACCCCACTGGGTGTTTCTGCCATGACTAGAGGCACAAGTGTTAAACAGGGCTCATCTACGAAGAGTCCTGGGAGGAAGTGAGAAGGGAGCCAGGAAGAAGCATCGACAGGACCTTATAGGGTGAGAGGAGGTGGAGGGTGTCCTGCGGGTCGAGGTCTGAGGCTGATGAGTGAGTGTGTGGAAGCTGGCAGGCCTGTAGCTCAGAGCAGGATGCTGCTAGATGTCGCGCAGGTGTGGGGTGTGATGTTTAGTTACTGCTGTCGTCCCCAGCACCCAGCGTGGACCCAGGGCATGTCACACGATAAATTATTTCTGGCATGAATGAATGAATCAAAGAAATAATGTTACAAAGCAGAGGGCAACTTAAGAGGGAGGAAGGAAATGAATGGATTTTTAAAACACATGATTAGAAGCAGTAGCTTGATTTTTTTTCCTTTTTGCTGAGGAAGATCGGCCCTGAGCTAACATCTGTGCCCATCTTCCTCTATTTTGTATATGGGATGCTGCCACAGCGTGGCTTGATGAGCGGTGAGTAGGTCCATGCCTGGGATCTGAACCCGCAAACCTCGGGCCACCAAAGCAGAGCGTGCGAACTTAACCACTACGCCACCGGGATGGCCCCTGTATAGCTTGATTTAGGGTCATTTGCTAGGGCGGGAGAGTTAGGAGTATGTCTTCCTCTTTCCAGCCCCTGGTGGAGGGGGCAGAGCACATCCCGTTGCGCAGCCTCCCCTCGCGCCCAGCCCCCCAGCCTCAGCCGGGACACTGAGCTGGCCTTCCGCTGACTTGCACCCTTAGCTTTTTGTTCAAACATTGCTTCAAGTTTCATAAATAAAAACATTTTAAACTTTCTTTCCTGCTAGAATGGGGAAGATGTAGCATTCGGAGGGGTGTGTGTGTGTGTGTGTGTGTGTGTGTGTGTGTGTGTGTGCACGTGCCCACAGGGTCCCCTGGTTGCCTCCCCGCCTGCGAATGAGTGGTGCTCTCCCGTTCTTTCTTCACAGACCCTGCACCTCCACGTCCGTCTCTGTCAGGAATCATGGTCGCACCCAGGGGCCTGGTGCAGTGGCCCTCAGCATTTTCACATGAGAGACTTTAGTAAAGTTACACACCCTCTAGGACATTTTCAGATTGGTGTCCAAATTTTTTAAATCATTTAAAATAGTTACAAAGCATGTGATTTCCAGTGTATTATAAGTATTATATTTATAATTATATATTAAGTATTAAATATATAGTATATTAAATATATATTTATTATTAATAATTTCATTAATAACAATGATATATTCTATTAATTATAATATATTCATAAGAATATTATAATAATAGTAAATATGTATAATACTATATATTTTAAGTGAAACTTAAATATACCCAGGGGATATAATAAATTCTGTAACAATTTTATACCCACTATTATTTATTTATTTATTTATTTATTTTGCAAGAGTTAAGTATATTTATCTTTTCATTGCGGTAACATTGGTGTATAACATTGTATAAATTTCAGGTGTACATCATTATACGTATATTTCTGCATAGATTACATCATGTTCACCACCCAAATACTAATTACAATCCATCACCACACACATATGCTTAATCATCCCTTTTGCCCCCCTGTCATTCATTTGGTAAGTAGACTTTTCAATAACATTTGGAAATTTTATATTGCCCCTTTTTCTATCTCCATTCTTCCTCAGAATTTCATCCTAGCCTAATATTTTGAGGTTCAGGGTCATTTACTGACCCTCCTGTCATGTGTATCTGTAGTAACAACAAAAAAATGAACATAGATGGAATTTAAATTTTTCAAAATTCCTGTGACTATAAGCTTCTGTCTCAAAAATTCTTTGGGATTGAGTTACCATTACAGTTAGTAGCAGTAAAAAAGTAATCAAAATAGCATAAATGTTACCAAGTTGGGTAACTGACTCTTAAGCATAAAAGCTCTATTTATTCGAAATTGATTTCCTAATCACATGGTTGGAGTGCGTTGTTGATATCTACTCTGTCTTCATTGATGAATACTGCTACTAGAAAGAGAGAGAGTTTAGCGTAAATTATGTTCCCATTAGGTCAACCTAAAAAGAAGTAAATCAGGTGGAAAGCATTTTCGTATAGCTGTGGTCTTCAATATTTTGAACTCTCAAACTCTAAGCCAAAAACCATGTGGTAATCAGCAAAAAATATTTAACGATCTATTGATGACATTAGGTCTCCTTCAATTTTGTTGAAAGCGAATAATTAGAATCCTCTAGTCTTCCAAAAGGATTTATTACCCATTCATTAGAGACATTAACTTAATAAAGAGAGCAGTCTTTCCAGTTCTCTTTGTTTAGGGCCCTGGGGTTCGACCACGGTGGGACAGTACACTGAGTACGGTTCGGGATGGTGAGAAGTTGGAGGGAGGAGGCGAGTGTGAGGGGGCAGAGGGAAGGCAGACCTGCCCCTCCGCCCGGGAGGTCAGTGTTGGGAGAGCACGGGTGGGCACGCTGGGGGGCTGGCATGCTGGATCCCTCTAAGGCTCCCCGTGCTCACGTACTCCAGGAGAGGCTGTGTGCGTCTGGGGCCCTGCGCCCTCAGTGCTCCTCCCCAGAAGGGGCGCTCAGTTAGGGCCTGGGCGCTGGGGCTCGGGCCCGGCTGACCCACCGACAGGGGAGCCGCCCCACGTCCTCTGGTCCGTGCGGCGAGGCGGCCCGCTGTGGGATTAGGTGTGCTGCTGCCGCTCAGGTTGCGCGCCTCTGAGCTGGGGCTTCGGGACAGGTGAGGACGGGCCCGGCACTCAGCTTCCGCACGCGCGCTGGGGAGAAGCAAGGGAGCCGCGGCGCGTGTCCGCGGTAGATATCCGTGTGGACGTCTGCTGCCTCAGAAGTCGGTGGCGCGGGAGCTGCCAGAGGCTGCAGGAGACGGGGTGGCACCAGCCCTCCCAGCCACCGTGGCCGCGGCGACCCGGGCCGCTGCTGTCGCCGGCGGGGCGGGAATCCGAGTCCTGTGTGGGACGTGTGTGGACGTGTCGTTTACCATCCAGATCAACTCGCATCACCAAATTCAAATGCCAGTGTCAGCTTTAAAGGTCGGGTGACAGTTTGGGGTATTTCTGTAACTCTGAAAAGTTTCTCCGCGGCGTCTGTTCACGCTGGAGGAAGTCCTTTCTGCCGGGGCGCCAGGCTCTGCAGAGGAGCCCCAGGCTCTGCAGAGGAGCCCCATTAGGTCCAGCTGTCAGCTGTGCTCCTTTTCCTCGCTGGTTATATTCACTCTTTGCCTTTCCATTTCTTTCCTGCTGTGCATCCTGCACATCCTGAAAAGGCAGGTTTTGTGATTTTTACCTTTTCTGGTCTCGCTTCTCCTTTGTCTTAGGATTTAAAAAACAAAAACATTCAGAGGCCGGGTTGACAATGCTTGTGGTTTGGGTGGACAGTGATTTGGGATTTTACAGCAGCCCAGGGTGTCCTCTGAGAATCCGATCATCGTCCCGTAGATTACAGTGTAGGCGTTCATGTGGTCGGCTCCTATAAATCCGGTGGAGTTGAAAGTATATGCCTCTTCTCTGTTTCTCGTCAGGTCACTTTTTCCCTAAATGTGAAGGGTCGTTGGGGAGAAACAAAAATTAATTGAATATTCTTACTTTTTTATTGTGGTAAAATGTACATGACATAAGTTTTACCATTTTAACCATTTTTAATTGTTCAGTTCAGTGGCATTAAGTACATTAACTTTGTTGTGCAACCATCACCTCTATCCATCTCCAGAACTCTTTCATCTTCCCAAACTGAAGCTCTGTCCCCATCAAACAATAACTCTCCATTTGTCCCTCCCCCTAGCCCCTGGTAACCTGTAATCTGCTTTCTGTCTCTATGCAATAGGTTATTCTAGGTACCTCATTTAAGGTAGAATCATACAATATTGTGCCTGGCTTATTTCACTTAGCACAGTGTCTTCAAGGTTTAGCCACATTGTAGCATGTATCAAAATTTCATTCCTTTTTAAGGCTGAATACTATTCCACTGTGTGTATAGGCCATGTTTTGTTTACCATTCACCCGTCAAGGGACCTTTGCATTGTTCCCACCGTGTGGCTGTTGTGAAGGCTGCTGCACATTGTGAACATCGGTGTGCAAATATCTGAGTTTCTGCGTTCAGTTCTTTTATGTGTGTGTGTACAGAAGTGGAGTTGCTGGGCCATATGGTGGTTCTACGTTTAATTTTGGGGGAACCACCATACTGTTTTGCACAGCAGCTGTACCATTTTATGTTCCCACTGACGGAGCACAAGGGTTTCAGTGGCTCCACATCCTCGCAACTCTTATTTTCTGTTTTTGATAATAGTGTGAAGCGGTAACTCATTGTGGTTTTGACTCGTGGTTCCCTAATGATTGGTGATGTTGAGCATCTTTTGATGTACCTACCTGTTGGCCATGTGTATGTCTTGTTTGTGGAAATGTCTATTCATGTCCTTTGCCCACTTTTGAATTGAGTTGTTTTTTTTTTTGTTGTCTGAAGTGTGGCCTGAGCTTTGGGGCCATGGTGGACAGGCAAGGGCTGGCCCCGCAGAAAGTGGCCTCTCAGTGCCACTGCAGCCATGATGGACGCTGGCCCAGTTTGCCACATTTTCAGAGAGTCCAGAAATCTTTGGATTTTAACAGGTCTCAATTTAGAACACAAGCTCTGTGCAGGCCAAACCAGACTTTCCTGTAGGGCCGCATATGGTCAAATGCTCCAGCTGTGACCTCTGGTCTGCACAATGGATAAGAGCAGAGAAAGTGAGGGAAAAATTGACCCCGGGCTAGAGAATAAGTCTGCGTCATACCCGACAGGGTGGAGAGAGAAGGATGATCGCCTTAGGCACTTCTGAAAGGGATTTCTTTTTCATAATAGACTTTATTTTTAGAACAGTTTTAAATTTACAGGAAAACTGAGAAGATACTAGAAGGTTCCCACATGCCCCACACCCAGTTTCCCTGTTATTAACATTTTACCTCAGTGTGGCACATGTTACACTTAGTGACTCAATAGTAACTAGAGTCTGTTCTTTGTTCACATGTCCTTGTTTGTTACCTAGGGTCCTTTTTCTGTTCCAGGATCCTGTTCTGGGTACCAAGTTACGTTTAGTGTCATGTCTCCATAGGTTTCTCTTGGCTGTGACGGCTTCCCAGATTTTCCTTGTGTTTTGATGACCTTGACGGTTTTGAGGAGTACTGGTCAGGTATTTTGTAGTATACCCCTCTAGTGGAATTTTCTGAGATTTTTCTCATGATTAGAGTGTGGTTGTGGGTTTTGGGGAAGATCACAGGGGTAAAGTGCCATTCTCATCACATCATGTCAAGGTAGCACACTATCAACATTATTTTATAGCTCAGATTGTTCCGGCTCTCGATATTGGGAGCTCTTTCAGTTGGCTGTGTTCTTTTTTTTTTTTTTTTTTGTGAGGAAGATCAGGCCTGAGCTAACATCCATGCTAATCCTCCTCTTTTTGCTGAGGAAGACCTGCTCTGAGCTAACAACTGTTGCCAATCCTCCTCCTTTATTTCCCCCCCCCCCAAAGCCCCAGTAGATAGTTGTATGTCATAGCTGCACATCCTTCTAGTTGCTGTATGTGGGACGCTGCCTCAGCATGGCCAGAGAAGCGGTGCATCGGTGCGCGCCCAGGATCCGAACTCGGGCCGCCAGTAGCGGAGCACGAGCACTTAACCGCTAAGCCATGGGGCCGGCCCTGGCTGTGTTCTTTTGACATGACCCCATCAATGTGGGTTTGTTTGGGGTTTTGTTTGTATTTTTTAAACATCTTCTTACTCCCTGGCACTACAAGATGCTTTAGGTTCGTCTTGTATTTTTCTCATCCCAGTCCTAGAATCAGCCATTTCTCCAGGAAGCTGGGGTTCCTCTTACTGGAGAATGGTATTAGAAAAGACCACAGAGGTCAAGTGTCACCCTCAGCACGTCATACCATATCAAGGGTATGTGCTGTCAACATGACTCGTCACTGTCGATGTTGACCTTCGTCACCCAGCAGAGGGAGGGTGATGTCCCCCATGAAGGTTTCTTCCCTGTGAAGATACACCCCCACCCCATACCGTTCTCCCTGGAAGGAAATTGCTGTGTGAGCCCACACCTAAGGGTGGGGAGTTATGCTGCACCTCCTTGGGTGGGGGAGGGTTATCTGCATAGTTACTTGGAATTCGTCTGCATGGGAGATTTGTCTGTTCCCCCGTTCTTATTTACTCAATCATTTATTTATGTACTTGAGGTTTTTAGTGTTTAGTTTTTAGTGTTCATTTTCTGCTTTAGGTTGTAACCCAATACTACCATATTTTGTTGCTCAAATTGTTCTGGTTTTGGCCATCGGGAGCTCTTTGAGTCAACTCCTGTGGGCCTTTTATGTGCCCCCATCAATATGTGAGTTTTTGTTTGTTTTTTTGAGCACTTCCTTAGTTTCTGGCTCCAAAGATACCCCAGGATCATCTTCTATATTTTCTGCCCCAGCCCTAGAATCAGCTACTTCTCCAAGTAGCTCAGGTTCCTTTATTAGGGCATAGTATTAGAAACCAAGATCTGGGTGCTTGGGGGGCTCATTGCTGCTGGAGAGTCATTGCTTCTAGCCCCCCTCAGCTGACAGAGCAAGGAGATATATGTGTGTACAAACCCATGTGTATACACATATCTATCAATGTGTCTGTACATAATCATCTCTGTATTAAGGTAAACATGAGTTCCTACTGATGTCTCCAGCTCTAATCCATAGCCACATGGATCATTCTAGCCTTCTCTCTTGCTTATCTGTAAGTTCTCACTCCAACAGTGAGAAGCCTGGCTCTCAACATCCACCCCCCGAAATAGATCTTTTTCATTAAGGATTGCAGGGCGATGCTCCTGTGAAGGCCTGTGGCACATGAGTTCCTTTCTTCCTGGCAGGCTTTTGGTTTTGGTCTCCCTGTCCACAGTGGTTAATGCCCCTTCTGCTTCGGGCTTAGCTCATGCTGATGTCCTCAAGGAAGCCCCCACAGGTCCAGACGCGTCAGCCTCTCTGCAGCATGCCCTCCTAGCACTATCCACTTCCCTTCCAGCACGGTCAGCATCAAACTCGACGAGTTTTGCTGTTAGTTGTGTCATTGCTTCTTTTTTCCCCCAGAATGTTGGCTTGCCAGGCAGGGACCTTGTCTGCCTTGCTCAGGGGCTAGCCCAGCACTGGACACACATTAGGTCCGTGAGAGATGTTCAGTGAAAAAATACAAGAGACATGGAAGAAGTGTTAGGCTCAATCTTCTACCTAGTGACATGGGAGAAGGGCTGAGAATATAGCATTAGGAATGTTTCTGCTTTCTAGAATTCTTAGCTCCTTTAAGTAACTAGCTTTTGCAGCTCAAAAGTTCATGCTGAGGAAATGTTGGTATATGGAAATCAAAACAGGCAAAGAAAGAGCCAGGGAAATAGAAAGTCACGTGAAGGACACTGTGTGGAGTGAATGTCGCTGAGCCGAGTAACAATCAGGGAGGAAAAGATGGTGAAATCATTAGGGGGCAGATGCAGGAAAGAGAAAGAGCAGACGTGATGTCAGCTTCCAAACTTGTTCCAAAGAACATTTACGGGTGTGTTGGATCGTAGAAATGTAGATTCTGTGATGGAAAATATCAGACATTTATGGACAAGGACATTGGAAAGACCCCTCAGCTGCGGCTGTCTCTTCTGTGTTCCTTCATCGCGTGGGCCCTGCTCTTCCCTTCGTGTCTGTAGTTCATTGATCCTGCTGGGTTTGGTGGGTGTTTTTGCCACTGAAATTATTAGTTTAAAAGCAGGATACAGGGCCGGCCCCGTGGCTTAGCGGTTAAGTGCGAACACTCCGCTGCTGGCGGCCCGGGTTCGGATCCCGGGCGTGCACCAACGCACCGCTTCTCCGGCCATGCTGAGCCCGAGTCCCACATACAGCAACTAGAAGGATGTGCAACTATGACATACAACTATCTACTGGGGCTTTGGGGGAAAAATAAATAAATAAAATTATTAAATAAATAAATAAATAAATAAAAGCAGGATACAGAGTGCAACATTCTTTATTGTAATTCTATTCCTTGAGATTGCCCATAGCGTTTGAAATTTCGGAAGATCAAGAACTTTATTCATTTCCCTTTGGAAAAAGTAAAACGAGATGTCACCTCGTGCTGCGTCTCAAAGGAAGCTGAAGGCGCTTGTTTAACTTGTTCTGCTCTAAGGGCATCCTGACAATCACCCACGTGTGATGCTCTCAAGGGTCCAGTCCCCAGAGCTGGCTGCCAGCTGTCTCCCAGGGAGGGACCAAAAGGATGCAGCTTGAAGCTGCAGAAAAGAGCTGGCTAAAGAAACAGGAGCTGGCTGTTGGTAAGACCAGAGTGCACAGTGGTTACCCGCCTCCTCCTTTCCTGGAGAAGATGGAGACAGACAGGCACCACCGGTCGTGGGATGGTTTCAGGGGCATTTAGCCGGAGGGTGTGGAGATGTGTCAAATCATCTTCTGGTCCTTTGTAGCCATTGGTCTATGGAAATTACTCTGCCTGGGATTTTGGCTGGTTAGCATTGCTATGCAGGTCCTGTCCGTTTAATTGTGCGTCGTGGCGGGAGGAATAAATGACAGAGTATGACTTTGGCGTTGAGTAAATAGGAGGAGAGTGCCTATGGGGGCCAGACTTGTTTGTCGTATCGTAACTCACAAATCTGTGAATTGCCTCTTCTTTTTCTTAGTATTCAGTGCTTCGTTCCTCAAGTTTAGATTGGAGCTCACACCAGGCACCTGGACTTGTGCCTGTTGTGTAACTGCTATTTTGTGTTAAGAAAGTAACAAAGCTCTTAAATACTGAGGATCTTTTAGTTATTATGAAAGAGCTTCTACTTTTAATAGTAACAGTCATTGTTACATTTCCCCCTCTCAGAAAAGAACTTGGCTGCCAAGGAATCCTTAAAGAGCACAGATTGAGTGAAAAGGACACAGAACAAAGGCGAGATCCCAGGGGTGAAATGAAGAAGTTCTGTAAATAGCTGTGCTATTTTCCTTTGAAATGTCTGGCACACTGTGTGGTGCCGTGGTCGAGCACCGAGGGGCTGTGCGTCTAACTCTGCGATGGAGGTTCCACGTTGAATCTCAGAGCAGCATACGTGGCAAGGGCATCTGGATCTTTCTGGAGTTTTAAGCTATTTAAATGACAAACTTCTTTTAATTTAGCATACCTGGAAACTAATCCTGCCACATCCCTGCGTTCAAGCGGTCACGGCTTCACCTTTAACGCCTGACCCCCTGAAAAGCTGAAACAGGAACGCATGGAAGCTCTGAGCTGCTCTCAGAAATTTGGAGTGTGCTGAGCAAAACCTACATAAGACGAAAAGATTGAAATGTTTCCATTTTCTGCAGTGTGTGAGGGAGCAGGAGTCTGAAGGTGGAGTGAGTTGGGGAAGGAGCTGTATTTCTGTGAAAATTTTAGTAAATTTTCTGGGGCTTTTTTTCCACCTGTGGAGAAGACCTAGGACCTAAAAGCATTACATGGTAATATTGATTCAAAAATTAAATCACCAAAATCTTGCTGAGAGAAATTATAGATCTAAACAGTTGGAGAGAGATATCATGTCCATGGGTGAGAAGACAATACTGTTAACAATGTCAGTTCTCACCAATTTGATATGTAGATTCAATGCAATCCCAATCAATGTGCTGAAATGGACAAACCGACTCTGAAACTCACATGGAAATGAAAAGGAGTCAGAACAGTCAAAACAACTTTGATAAAGAACAAAGTTGGAGGACTGACACTCCCTGATTACAGGAGTTGTTATAAAGCTACGAGAAATCAGGACAGTGTGGTTTTGGCATCAAGACCCCCAGACAGACCAATGGATCAGAGTGGAAAGCCCAGAAACAAACCCGCACATGTACGGCAACTGATTTTTCACAAAGGTGCAGAGGCAGTTCAATTGTTTTGGGACAATTAGATACAGTTGGAGCAATTGGAGATCCATATGCAAAAACAAGAAAAGAACTTCAATAAGTCCTCATACTATACACAAAAATTAACTCAAAATATATCACAACCTAAGTGTAAAACCTACAGCTGTGATACTTCTAGAAAGGAGGAGAAAACCCTTGTGCCCTTGAGCTTGGCGGCAGAGATGTCCAAGACACGAAACCAAGAGCACGATCCATGAAAGAGTCAGCTGATGGCTTGGACTTCATCAACATTAAGAGCTTCTGTTCTTCAAAAATACTATCATGAGAATGAAGAGATAAGCCACAGACTGGGGGAAAATATTTACAAAATCATAAATCTGAGAAGCGATTTGTATGCAGAATATATAAATAACTCTCAAAACTCAATAGTAAGGAAATAATTTTAAAAATAGGCTAAATATCTGAACAAATATTTCACCAAAGAAGAGATTCAGATGGCAAATAAGCACGTGAAAAGATACTCAACATCATTAGTCATTAGAAAAATGCAAACTAAAACCACAATCAGATACTATTCATGCCCATTAGAATGGCTAAAATAGGAGACTGTCACACCTGGTGTTGGTGAGGATATGGAGGACCTAGAACTCCCACACTGCTGGTGGGAATGTAAAATGGCACAACCATTTGGGAAAATAATTCAGCAGTTTCTTTAACAGTTAAAAGTACACCTGCCATACAATCCAGCCATTTTACTCCTAGGTTTGTATCCAAAAAGTGAAGTTCCCATAGACTTGTACACAGATGTTCATAGCAGCTTCATCTGTAGTAGCCAAAAGCTTGAAACAACCCAAATGTCCATCAACAGGCGAATGAATTAAAAAAACTGTGGTCCAGCCATACAGTAGAATACTATTCAGCAATATAAAGGAATGAACTACTGATACACATTACAGCATGGATGAATCTCCATATAATTATGCTGAGTGCAAGAAGCCAAATTAAAAAAAAAATAACAGTATGTACTATATGAATCCGTTCATATAAAACTCCAGGAAATGCAAACTAATGTGAAGTGACAGAAGGGGCTCAGTGGCTGCCTGGGGACAGGGCATGTGGAGAAGGGTGGGAGGGAGGGATTGAAAAAGGGCACAGGAGGGGCCGGCCCGGTGGCGCAAGCGGTTAAGTGCGCGCGCTCCGCTGCGGCGGCCCAGGGTTCGCTGGTTCGGATCCCGGGCGCGCACCGACGCACTGCTTGGTGGGCCATGCTGTGGCGGCGTCCCATATAAAGTGGAGGAAGATGGGCACCGATGTTAGCCCAGGGCCGTCTTCCTCAGCAAAAAACAAAAAAGAGGAGGATTGGCAGATGTTAGCTCAGGGCTGATCTCCTCACAAAAAAAAAAAAAAAAAAAAAAAAAAAAGGGCACAGGAGACTTGGGGGTGATGGATCTGTCCATTATCTTCATAGTGGTGGTGGCCTCATGGTTGTGTACATATGTCAAAATGTTTCAAATTTTACACTGTAAAAAGAGCATTTTAGGGCCGGCCCGGTGGTGTAGTGGTTAAGTTCGTGTGCTACTCTTTGGCGGCCTGGGGTTCACAGGTTTGAATCCCGGGCACGGACCTATGTGCCGCTCATCAAGCCATGCTGTGGTGGCATCCTATATAAAGTAGAGGAAGGTGGGCACAGATGTTAGCCCAGGGCCAGTCTTCTTCAGCAAAAAAAGAGGAGAATTGTCAACAGATGTTAGCTGAGGGCTAATCTGCCTCCCCTCCCCCCACAAAAAAAAGAGCATTTCATTCTTTCCGGGGCCCCCAAGACCACCGATATGTTTAGCGATTTACTAGGACTCGGAGCACTCGGCGTATAGTTGTACTTGTGGCTGAGATTTATTACAGTGGCACAGTCAGTACACACAGCCGGATCAGCGAGGGAAGAAGGCATCAGGAAGGGTCTGAGGAATCCACGTGCGGGCTTCCAGTGCTCTCTCCCTCCCGTAGGTAGTCACACGGAGCACACCTTCCCTCCAGCAGCAGAAGTGCAACCACAGGTGTACAATGTTTATGCCCATGGAACCCACGTAAGATTCAGGGCTCAGGGTTTTATGGGGGTTGGTCATCTAGGCACCCCCTGCCCACCACTATTTCAGATTCCCAAAAGGAAAGCAGGTGTTCAGTGCCCCAGGCAGGCAAAAGAACCCTATCAGCTGTTCCCATGTGCCTGCCAAGGGCCGTCCTTACAAGCAGGCCTTTGGAGACAAAGTGATCTCAGGACCATTAACTGTCTTCTGCGCTCAGCTATACCTCAGTAGAACTGTTTAAAAAGTCATCATATGTTAGCTCAGGGCCGGTCTTCCTCAGCAACAAGAGGAGGATTGGCATGGATGTTAGCTCAAGGCTGATCTTCCTCACAAAAAAAAAAAAAAAAGAGAGTGGAAATACTTTAAAAAGTCATCACATAAGTTCATATGAGCTAGCACAAGGCAACGGTGATTAATTTATTGAAAACGGGATAGACTATAAAAATAGCAATTTCCAACTTGGGGAAGACCAATATGGTGAGGTCTTCATTACCCGGAATGCCTTATGCCCTTAAATCCTTTTTTTGTAGTAACATGGGATATTAATAAATAAGTAAAATTAGGATGCTTAGCAAATGAGAGCTTCTAATTATTTTTACTCTCTAACAATATGACTTTTCATTTGAACTGTATTTGAAAATCTTGCCCAAGTATATAATTTTTATTTTTTCATAAAAAAATTCCTTGACTGATAGTCATTATTTTAACCATTGGTTAACTGATAATGACCCAGCTCTACAGCAAATAAAGGTGAGGCATTGGTGTTGAGGTTATAATTACCTCATGCCCTGGGGCAGGTTCTACCCAAGGACACACCTAGTTGAGGTTGAGTGGAGCTGCAACCCATCTGTACTTTGACGGCCGGCCCGTGAGCCATGGGCACCGAGAAAGGGGCACGTTGTTCTGGTTTGCACAGAGGTGCCGTGTGGCTGACTGTGGCCCTGTTCACATGTGTCCTGGAGGTTTTCCCCCAAAATGCTGCCTGATATTGGCAAGCTTGCTGGTGAACATGTCTGTCTTTCTCCTTAAAGAAATCCAGCGGATAACTTTGGGTTGATCATTGTCTTGACCCAGGACTCTGCTGGAAAGGAGCCAGCTACTCCCGATGCCCGCCTGGGGCCTTTCCTCTCTAGTTTGGCCCAATTGCCCTTGAAAGGCAGGTGAATTTAGGGTGCGTTGTTCTTTTTGTCACTCTGGAGGATGCCTGGCGTCTCTGCTGTGTCTGGATCCCATTATTAATATCCCTAGCCAAGATTTCTGTGTGTCTGTAGCAATAAAAAATTTGGAGAAAAGCAACTCCTGTGGCTCCTCTGAGTGAAACTTTTGCTGTTGCTGAGTAATAAAGTTTTGGAAAGGGGAAGTAAGCCTTCTCACCTCCAAAGATACAAAGTATGGTTTAAAAGATTCACCTTTGAAACAAATAGAAAATATCTGACAGTCATACCTTAGCTTCCCGTCAGGGATGCTCAGCTATGGACGCCCCCTGCACCCCCACTATTTCTCTCAGGCCTTGAGCTGCCGGCTGCGTGCATGACCGAGCACCCAGCAATGGCACTGAGCCGCCAAACGACATGGAGAAGGGTAGCAGTCTGTCAGCAGAAAGGTTCTGTCGGGAAACTCAGTTTTGGAAATCTGCACTCCTCCCTCCCATTTCTTCTCTGTGGCTCACATTCCTTTCCTCCCTTCAAGTTCTCTTCCTAAGGAAACTTAAAGCAGATCTCTCTCCCCTTTTCGTAGATGCGAACGACGCGCAAGGTCTCTGTGTGGCCAGTGGGCTTGGTTGGCGGGCGACGCTACGAACGTCCCTTGGTGGAAAACGGCAAAGTGGTTGGTTGGTACACCGGCTGGAGAGCAGACCGGCCCTTTGCCATCGACATGGCAGGTGAGGAGTGTGGAAGGTGACATTTATCCCGCCCCATTTGTAACAGGGCACCAGAGGAAGGAAGCTTTAGAAAACCACTTTGGTGAAAACCCTGGATCGTATCATATTCAGCAGATGAACTGTTTAAGTAAACTTTCAAAACAGGCTCTTTGGTTAATTCAGGTGGAAATTGATTTTATGGGTGATTAGAAAAGACTCATTCCGCTCCATTGTGTCACCTGGCCGTGTGTCCAGCCCTTTATCCAGCAGACGTTTACGGGCCGGGTCTGGGTTGGCATTGGACATTCAGGACGTGGCTCCTGCCTCACAGGGCTCTGTTGACTACCTTTTGGTACCTCTTTCTAGAAGTCCAGTTTGTTATAATATATCACGTGCTTGTAGATAAATTTAATAGTGATATGAAATTGACAAGGTAATCATTTTAATGCCTATTGATAAATTTAGTGCTTACTGATACATTTAATAGCTAAAATATAAATTTGGATTACTGGTTTTTCAGGCATTTATTAACTCTGAGTATAACTGTCTTTTAACATTTTTATTCTAATCAACCAACTGAATTGGATAAGACCTGTAGTAGACCACAAATTCTAAAATGCTGCTTTATCATCAAGTGACTCATTGTCTGTGGGTTATATAGAATGATGCCTGTGATAACTGTGGAAGGGTGCAGTTTGAAACATGAGGCTTAGAGGCAGAAAAATCACTGACATCTATAACCTAGAAGATGGAGGCAGAAAAGCTTCAACATCGATCTCGTCTGTCTTCAGCTCTGAAGCACAGCCCTGTCTGTCTGTCCCCTGTGCTTGGTCAATCGTGTATGCATCTCCCGACTGGGGTCAGAATCCCGCTGCTCAGAATTCTGAGGGGTGAAGGCCGTCCTCTGAACTGAAGTCCTCACTTCTGTTCTGACAATAGCATAAATTGGAGGAGCACGGTTATGAAGCACACGGGAGTAAGAGCTGTGGGGGAGGCGCTCGTGGATGGAGGTGTGAGGGGTCTGTCGCACTGCATCATGGGAGAAGACAAACTAGGACGTTTTTACTCCCGTTTAACAAACGCTGCCTGAGTGCCAGTTCTGTGGGACTGCATCGTGGTCTGTGACCCCTGGGACACTCGGGATCTCTTACCCTGCCCTGGTCACCCTCTGCCATGCCCCCCTCTGCTTTCTGACCTCTCCCTCCTCTTCTGACCCTAGCCTTCACTTCGGTCTTCAGTTCTTGCAGCCCCAGGGCCAAGCTGGTATCTCAACAAAAGCGTTTACCTGAAGGCAGACGGACAGGTGGGTGGGCCACACGTGGATGGTCCCGAGGCTTCTCAAGGGAGGCCTCTCCTCCATCAAGGCTGAGTTGGTGGCTCTGCAAATATAAGGCTGACCATAATGTGTCTTTTGAGAAGCAGGTTTCTTGCTGATCAGAAGTGTAACCTTGAGCAGAGCATCCGGAGAACATTAGGCAAAGTCTTGCTGTCTGGGACTTGGCTTCTCCTGGGTAAAACGAGGCAGAGGCGTGAGTGACCACCGAGGTCTTCTCTAAGGTACCCTTCCTCATCTGGCTTCCCTTCTGGAAGCTCAAAGAGCAGCCCAGGTCCCTGGGTGCCAGTTGAGGAGTCGTGATGCCTGAAGCAGCGGCTGATGGATGTTCGGCTCTTCTCCTTCCCAGAGCCTCGTTTCCACACAAGCCCCCCAGACGTGTCCCTTACACCCAGGATCTCGGCCCATTACCCTGCAAGGTAACTTCAAGGTGAGGGCAACTTGGACAACTCTGCCTGGACTTGATGCAAGAACTTGATGTGCAAGCTCAAGTATCGAGCAAACCCATTGAACATTCTGCACTGGTCGCCCCAGAATTTGGATCCCAATAGTTAGAGCTAAAATTCAAGAAAGGCGCATGGGTTTTGTGCATTCGAGCTGGCCCGTGAAAGGACATTTGATGCTCTTTCACTGCCAAATTGTCTGGGAAACTTTTCTCCATGACATAACTGATGTTTGGATTTTTCTGAGCATTTCCATGTATTTTCAAAGCATAATATCTGTCACAAAATATGAATGATTTGCTTGTTTTGTATTAATTATCCTTGTTTTAAAATAGGAATAACATTTCTGTCTCTAAGGAAACAACCTCTGCCACATTAAATGATTTTCTTCACTTCACATATGAACTTGCTTTGAAAATTATTTTTCAGTAAATTATTGATATTTTTGGAAAACTTTAAGCGAGACTGATTTGGTTGATAAGATAGCGATTCTGGTTTTGAGGCAGTTTGTTCTCATTTTAAAACTTGAAAATTCACAGCTTGTTTAGACTCCACGTAAGAGTCATTGATTCTCTGTGGGAAGAGGGGAAAGGCCTTTCGGACCTTCATGTCCAAATGGTACTTCCCACCTATTTTCAGGTTACATCAACACTCACAATATCGAGAAAGAGAGGGGAGCTGGAAGCCTCCTCCCTCCTGTACCCAAGACAGTCCAAGGAGCACTTCTCAGAAAATGGTCTGTGATCTCTGAGTGGGAGGGCTCGTTGGAGCCAGGGTCTCTCTTAGATTTCCGCAGCTGATTAAGAAACGTGGAGGAGCCCAAATGTAACATTTCCACAGGGGTCTTGCTTTGGGGGGTTGAGCATGTTCGGTGGGAGCCCCTCAGGGTCTGTCCTGTTTGTACTCCTGTGAAGTCAGCCTAGCCCATCACTAGAAGCTCATTCAAGTACCTCACATTACAACTGTCATGTTTGTGTCCTCCAGGGCGTTTGACTTAGTATCTCTCTGTATTTCGCCATATTGGACTTGGCAGATGCTATTTTTGCTCTCAGATGAGGAAACGTTGTTTTGAAATTATCTTGTATGCACAACACTAGTGGCAGAAGTAAAGATTGTTTCTGTTGTACTGGGAGAAAAATAAAAAAAAATTTCTCATGATTGATACTGCGAAAGAACTTAAGATGCCCACTCACAGACAGAAGGAAAGCATCAGGCAGCCCTGCGCGGGCAGCAGTGGGCCGCTGGCCTCTGCAGTCAGTCGGTGGCCACACTGCTCTGCCAAGCCAGTGGGATGCAGGAATATTTCCACTGGTCTGTGCCTCGGGCTTCAGTCCCTCACCTTGGGCATCTGACCACTGGCTGGTTCTTACTGACTAGGAGCGAGACGTCCACAGTTTTTAGCTCTGTTTTGAGGTCAGGGAGTCACTTTCAGGTGACAGACTCACTTGGCCAATTCCAGGGAGGTGTCAGTAAGAACCAACACTTGAAAGAACTGAGCTTACAGTAATCTTCAGCCGAGCAAGAAGGGTGGATTTGTTCAAATTCAGAACCTAAGGCTAAGATGTTGATTTCGAGTTCTCAACATTTGCAGGCACCTTATTCTCAACTCGAGAAGGTGGCAGACAGGGCGCTGTCCTCCTCCAATGATAATGTGTATAGTTGCAAGTCGAGTGCCTGGCGCACAGTAGGGATTCTGTCCCAGTAAAAATCCAACTGGGTGCAGTGCTGTTCAGCTCTGGCACTAACCACCCAGAGTTACACAGACCCACAGGTTAGAGGGCATGGTCCCCACAAGACTGCCCTTACCTCAGACACCAGCCACACTGGGCGTCCCCAGGCCATCTGCACTTTTGACCAACTGGCTATAAATATGATGTTTCCCACAAGGCTCTCAGGTTTGATAATTTCTTAGAAGGACTCACAGAACTCAGGATAGCGCTCTACTTATTATTACAATTCTATTACAAAAGATACAAAGTAGGACCAGCCGATGGAGAGACACACAGGGTGAGGTCTGGAGGAGGACGCAGAGCTTCTGTGCTTTCTCCTTGTGTGCTCAGGATGATCACCCTCCCAGCACGTTAGTGTGTTCACAGCCCGGGAAGCTCCACTGAACCTCTGTGTTCAGAGTTTTTGTCGCAGCTTCATTATGTAGGCACGGTTGATTAAATCAGTGGCCACGTGATTGAATTCAGTCTCTAGCTTCAGTCCCCAGAGGCCGGGATGGCCCAAAGTTCCAAGCCTCTAATCACATGGTTGGTTTTTCTGGTGACCAGCCCCCATCCTGAAGCTACCTAGGGCCCGCCACGAGCCACCCCATTAGCCTAACAGAGTCACTCCTGTCACTCGGGAAGTTCTAAGGCTTTGACAAGCTCCTTGCCAAGAACCTGGCACAAAGGCCAGACAAGTTTTTTGTCATGCCCTGGGCTCCGTAAAGGATAACTTTTATGTCCTAGAGAGGAGTGTCTCCTGCGTCCCCGATTTATCGTGCTTTCATCCACAAAGGCTAAGGGGGTGTTGTGTGATGTTTCAGGGTCACTTTCAGCCTTGTCTGTGGACTTTTCAGGACTGATAAAAATGAGACGTGGTTGTCATGTGATAAAACTGTCTCTCACATGTGGCTTACAGAGGGACGGGAAGTCTAGGAGGGGCCTTAGTGTTCCGGCCTGGAGTCCTGTGGGCAAGGGTGTGATGAAGGCCTGGGAGTGGACGAGCTCCCACAGGGAGACCTGTAACGGCCTAGGATTGCGTCCTGGGAGCAGTCATTTAAAGTGGCTGCAGGGGGAGGAGGCAGGGAGGGGGGCAGGGCCCAACGAGAGGGTGTTGGAGTGGACTGGATGCAGTCCCCAGAGAGAAAAGGTGGGCAAACCATGAATTTGGTTGTTGGATGTGGAAGAGGAGGGTGCTTGGTGAGTGTGGGGGTGGGAGCCAGGAGCACGTAGAGGGTGGTTGGCACCAACTAGGACCTCGAAGACTGTTCCTGGAACAAGGGATATATGAAAGAGTGAAGGGCCCTCATTCAGGAGGAGCAGAGGGTCAGCAGAGTGTCCGAGGAAAGTCAGGTTTCCAGCAGAGCCGAGAGGGAGAGGAAGTTCGCTCCTTGAAGGGGTTAAGGAGGTTCCATTTTGGTGGGAGGGCGACTAGAGAGGGTGTTGTGAAATGAGTGGCTGGGAGGCTCTGGGAGGGGGGTGTTGGGAGAGGTGGGTGGGGTGACTTCCGGGGTCCCTCCTGCTCCAGGAGGTGTGGGCTTTGACAGGTTCTGACTCTTGGGGTCGAGGCTGGTGTGCATGGCCCACGGATCTGTGCTGTTATTTCTGTTGACACCCAGCGTCCCCACACTGCGGCTCATCACCATTTCCAGTTGGTCATGGTTCTAGTCTCTGGAGACGGAAAGGGCCCTTTGCAAAGTAGGACAGTGAGGCAATGAGATGGTGATTTAGAAGAGATTTCAATGACACTCATGATTTAGAAGAGATTTCCAGGGGAAGTAGGGCGGATGGTGGCGCAGGGGTGGGGGGAGCGTCACTAGGGGGTGGCAGCTCAGGAGACAACTCTTTGAAGAAATGTGCAGGATGAGTAGGGAAGGGAGATGGTAGCAGTTTCAAAGTAGGAGATTTGCCTTTTTTCCCCTTTAATGATAGAGGAGAAGTTGAAGTTTTGAGAGGAAATGAGGGGGAATTGGGACCTTGGATGGACGAGTTCACCTCAGCAGAACCCCCTCCTATTCCTGTAAGGAGTGGGGGTGAGTAAGGAAACCAAGACCTGGCGGGTGGAGGGGCTGGTTGTTGAATGTTAACGAGAAGCGACGATGGACTGACCCACGAATGCCTCTTGAGCACAGGCTGCATGGCCTGAGGGACCGCGCCCGGCCTCCAGCAGAGAGCGGGTGTGAGAGTACATACCTCACTCCACCATGGGGCAGAAAATGGGGTACGGGTGGAATGTTTGGGGTTTACATTTAGAGCCGCTGCCGTTGGGGGCGGCTCAGGAAAGGCGTTGTGGAAGAGGTGGCACTGAGGGGCGCCCTGCGTGGAGGCCCAGGTCAGGGAGGGGCAGGGCGCCAGGGGAACAGCAGCCCTGGTGTGTCGCTCTCAGAGGAGAGCAGGCTGGGGGCGGACCGTGAGGGCCAGTTGCGGGGACAGAGGTCCGTCCTCCTCTGTGAGATGTTCCGAGTGGGCACTGACAGGATTAGAAACCTGATCTGAGGACAAGGCGGCGGCAGGTGCAGACAAATGGGGCTAGGGGGTGGGGGTGGCCCGCTGGGCGGGGGTCGTGAGGCTGAGGTGGGGAGGGAGGCGACAGGAGGCCCTAAAGGCAGCCGCTAGCAGGGATTTATAAACTTGAACAAGCCTTTTCAGATTCTGCCTGTAGTCAGCAGAATTGAGATCTCTTTAACACGGTTGTATGGTGATAACGGATGTACTACATTTAATTTTGGTTTGGTTTTAGTTGGTGTGACTTGCTGTCTTATCCTTTGAGTTGTAGCTTAGGTGCAGAAAACATGGTAATCTTGGGTAAGGAGAACATTCTGTTAACTGGAACACCAGTTGTGAAAAATAGGCATCTGCATATTAGGGACTAAATCGCTTTCCTGACTCAAGTTTCCGGCTCGATTCCTTGTGGGTGCACTGTCCTCACGGAGGGTGGCGGGGTTGGGAGGGCTCGAGGTGAGAGGGAAGACGACGATGGCGCTCCTGGGTCCTTCGTCGCTACGGCCCCCGCCTCCGAGAAGCGGGAGGAGGCCCAGGTTCTGACAGTTGCTCACGGCTCTTCAGAGGCCTCCTGTGCGCTTAGGGTGAGCGGCTCCTTGTCGCTGTTGCCCCACGGTCCTGCCTGGCCCCCCACCTGGCCCGCCGTGCAGCCTCGCGCCCTCTGCCCCGTCTTCGGTGGCACCGGCTCCTGCAGTTCCTCCAGTGCATCCTGCCCTTCCCCTCGGGGCCCGCACAGAGGCGAGGCCAGAACGCTCTTCCTCAGTTCAGCCCTGCTCATCCCTCAGGCCGCTTTCTCAGGGAAGCGCTGGCACCCCATGGAGACAGCTCCCCTGCCCGTGTTATCGCTGCCCAGAGTCATAAGCTCGCATGCTTCTGCCCCGTGGCACTTACCACCGTGTTAGGTCTTTAACTGTAACTGTTGAAGCCCCCCACTCCCACCCTGACCAGGATGTAGCCCCCGTGGGGGCAGACACCGAGCCTGTCCTGGCCCCCACCTGTCCCCTACCCTGGTCCCACGGGCACCTCGGCCCAGCCTGCAAGGGCTGAGAAATGGCCCTAGTCCAGAGTTTCTGTCCCCACTGCTGGTTACCAGGCAAAGATTTTTTTTTTCATTATTCTACGCGATGACTTGACCTGAAGAGGGCTGAGTGACGCCAGGCGGCTTACGGAAGCGCTCTCTGCGGCTCTCTGGAGGCAGCAGCTGTGCAGGGCCTTCTCTCGTGATGTTTGTTGATGAGGAACTCGGCCTGGTTGATTTCCTCGACACCCCTTCCGTGGTGGACAATGCAGTAAGGACCCTCAGCCCAGCTGGGGCAGATGATCACCAAGGCCAAGTGAGCACGGCCGGAACTGGTGGAGTTTTACTTTGCTTCGTGAACATAAATCCTGAGAGAGAAGGGAGGGTGACCTTCTCGCCACCTGGGAGCCATTTGTAATTTGTGTGCTGTTTTCAGCGCAGGAATGTCTGTAGGAGGAAGATGAAGTTCTTGAACGTTCTCAGGAGAGTGAATTCTTGTGTCATATGGTGCCTTTCAGTGCAGGGTCTGGGGACGACCTGGGACCCTGTCGTTAGGTCGGTGCAGTGCGACTGTGGCTGGAGCGGGGTGTGGGGTGGAGACGGCAGTTCTGTCCTGACAGCCGACAGAGCCGCGGCGCTGGTGTGGGTTGTGAGGGTAACGGCAGCCTGTCTCCCCTTTCTTATCTGTTTCTGAAATGAGGCGCATCCTAGAGCCTGGCAGGAGCTGATGGCCGCAACACCGTGTTCAGCCTCTCCTCGCGCACCGTGTCTGTGCTGGGTGGAGGAGGGCGCGTGGGTGAGGAGGCCAATCGGCGTGCTCAGAACCGGGGGGCTGTCCCTAGGGTGCTGGGGATGGGTGGCCGTGCTCACACTGGGCTTGGTGGAGGAGGAGTGTGTCCCCTCAGAATTTCAATGGAATAAAGCTTTCATTTAGGACTAAGAATTTTGAAAACCAGAAGTCTTCCCTTCTCTCAGGGAAATGGAACAGACTTCATCATCATCATCTACAGGGCGTTTACCAGGCTTCAGGCGTTCTTAGCACTCCGTGTGCTTTCTTCTTGAGTCCTCACTCAACTCTGCAAATTATCCGCATTTGAATAGAAGGAAACCGAGGCCTAGACTTGATGAGTAACTTGTCCCAGGTTGCACAGCGATGGGGGTAGAGCTGGGATTCAAACTCAGGTCTGCATGTCTCCAGGGACAGCCCTCCCGCTGGGCTGTGAACCCCATCTCACCCTCTTACAGCCAGTGACCGAGTTCTTGTCTCTGAGCCTCTGTTTTCTTCATCTGCAGAACAGAGGAAATGGAGTTTTTCACAGACTAGGACTCACATACAGAGCACCTGGTTCACCCTGTAGACAATGAATGTATGTCTCTCAACCAGGAAGCAAGATCCGATTCTGTGTCTGGATTCAGATGGCCCATGCATTTGTCCAGGGGAGTCTGCACGGTGCTGTGTGTGACTGATGGCCATGGTGCCAGACTCACGCAGGCAGCTGTGGGGAGGGGGATCGCTGACCCCCAGGCCCCGCTGGGCACACGCAGGCTGTACTGTCTCGATTCCTCACCTGTAGGTTAGGGATCAGACCTCTGCCTCCTGGGTGACATGGGGCTGAAATGAGAATAGAAACGTGCAGAAGCTCCTGCCGTTCTGTGAACGTGAGTCCGCACCGCATGCAGCCGTTTCAGAGCCTTCTTGAAGGTGATGCTTAAGAACATCCAAACTCTGCTGTGGGCTTGTGATGAGCTTCATTCCTCTCCTGGCTGGAGGACCTGTGCTCATCATCCTTCAGTGAATTAGCTCAGCACACAGGATGGCACGTGGGGATGAACGCTGGCCCTTGCTTTTGATAAAATACCCAAAAAGAGAGTGATAATGAGAAAAAAACAAAACCCAGAGAAAGATCATTAAAAACTTGTCAAGAAGCAGATATGTGCTCATTTTTGTAATTTCCCAGCTGAAAAACTAAACAAACAAACAAAAAGCATTTGAGCTTTCAAAAGAAAATGCTGTTTATGACATTTAGATCTGCAGGTATCTGGTGCGGCGTGCGTGTCAGCACCCCGCTGCCGGGGAGGAGCCTTGTTCTCTACGTGTTACTGATGGCGCCTGGGGGATTTAAAAGAATGATTCTCGTGTTTTCTAATCAGGTCACAAGGGGGGACAAATGTCCGTTTCCACCACCGTCACCTTCCTGAGAGTCCCTGGGAGAGCATCTGTCGACAGAGTTTTTGTCTGGACTCCATTAACGACAATTATTAGTGTAAAGAATAGGAATTCGGGATTGTCGCTGTGCACGGCTGACCCAGGGCCGGCGCGCTGCCAGTGTTCCTTGGCGCACAGGTTGGTTGCTCTGACCACTGCACATTTCTGCACTGGCTTCAGAAGTTAGTTAGCCGGGTTCTTCCTGGGCCGCCCGAGCAGCCGGATCACCCCAACCGTGAACACTGCACTTCAGTCCACCTTGTTACAAATCCCTCAACCACAGCTAACCGCCCAGATCAGCCAAGCGTTGCCCCAAGCTGATGGGCGTGAGGTCATTGAGTGGCACGCCCTCCACCATGCAACGTGGAATGTCACTTTGTCTTCCCATGTTTGCCTGGCTAATTTCCAGTCACCTCTCAAGACTCTTTAGTGGTGCCGGAAGTGCTTTCTCTGGGAAGGTTGTCCTGATTTTCTATCCAGTGTAGATGCTGCTCCCACACGTTCCCCTCAAGTCCTGCGCTTAGGCACTTGTTCTCGAGGTGGCGCTGGTGTCAGCGTCCTGCCTGCCCCCTGCTCCTCTGCTCCCCCGAGCTCCACCGAGAGAGGCCCCCATCTCATCTCCCTGCATCTCCAGGCCTGGCATGGTCCCTGATAAATGGCTGAGGAATGCATGAATTTTCACTTGTCTTTCTTTTCTCCTTTAAGGATTATCAAAATTAAAAGTTTCACAGCTTCTGGTCCCTTCTGAGACCACAGTGCCGTTACTTCTTAATGGTGAGATTAAAAAAAAAAAGGGGGGACCTTGAGCATATTCCAGAGAGCTCTCTCAGGGGGGTCTAACCCGGCGGGTCTCAACCTGGCTACACATCAGAATTACCCAGGGAGCTTTGAAAAAACACCCAACGCGGGGCTCCATTTCTGATCAATTAAGCCATAACCTCTGGGTGTGGGGCCTGTGTTGGGGTGTGTGTGTATTTCTTTAAGTCTTGGTGAGTATAAACTGCAGCCAGAGATCAGAACGGCTGGTGTAGGTGGCAGAGCCACTCTCATGTTCCCTGCTATAGTTCATTATAGTCTGTTAGTAGACACGGCCCTTCCCATGGCGCCCGCTGAGTCAGTCTGGGGGTTTGAGGTGGGAGAGCCCCATACTACCAAAAATGTGAGAATGCTCAGTAAAATTATTTCCACAGAATGCACTTCCATTGATCAAGCAAAAAGAGAATTTGAGCACAAGAGAGGAGTTTTTAAAATCCTAACAACTAAAAGACTGCCTGTATTCAGTAGAAATGCAAGTTTATCTTTTTATTGTGGTAAAATATACATAACATAAAATTTACTATTTTAACCATCTTCAAGTATACATTGGCACTAAGAGCATTCACACTGTGCCACCATCACAGCCATCCCACTCCAGAACTTTCTCATCGTTGCAAACTGCAACTCTGTTCCCATCAAACACCAGGCCCTGGTAACCCCCGTTCTGCTCTCCATCTCTATGAATTGGACTATTCTGGGCACCTCACAGAAGTGCAGTTATATAGTGTTTGTCCTTTGTGTCTGGCTCATTTCACTTAGCACGATGTCAAGGTTCTTGCATGTGGTGACGCATCAGAACTTCCTTCCTTTGTGAGTCTGAATGATACTTCGTTGTATGTGTAGACGACGTTTGCTTATCCATCCACCCACTGAGGGGCATGGGGTTCTCTCCGGCTTTTGGCTTTGTGAATAGTCTGCTATGAACGTGGGTGTGCAGACACTGTTCACGTCCCTGCTTGCCGTGCCATGGGGTACACGCCTGGATGTGGAATTGCAGGGCTGTATGGTCACTGTGCATTGTGTTTCTTTGAGGAACCACCATACTTTTTTCTACAGTGGCTGCACCATTTTACATTCCAAATTCTGCATATCCTCGCTCTTATTATTTTAAAATTATTTTCCTTGTATTCGCTGGGGTTTGGGGAGCAGGAAGATAGATGCCTGTCTGCCTGTTGTGCTGTGTTTTCTGGGTTAGACCAGAGTGGTTGGTGCAACACATTCAGCGGTGCTCACGGATAACGTAAAGCAGAAAGTCTCCAAGGTGAAGTAAAGCATGAGACGTGAGACGGTGGTTCTTACCAGGGCAGCGGGAAGCCTGTGGATTCTGGGATTCTGGGATTCCCAGCGTACATGAGGGGTCATTGCCCATCAGAGTCTGGCTGTCGAGCCAGCAGAACCGCTTCCCCTCTGAACACCAGTACTGGGCATCCTTAGCTCCCTACACCACTGACTAGAGAGTCATGGATATTTTTAGTTTTCAGCTAATTAAGCCTCCTTAATTTAACTTTTATTCTTAGGATCAAGTTTTCTATCTTTGTTCAGCCTCCTGATTGTTTCCTTAGCAGATTTAAGTTTTCTATGATGGTTTATTGCTTTCAGAGTAGAGATTTAAATGAATCATTTATAGATTAAAGAAAGAATACTTCTTAGAAATGAAGTCTTATTTTTTCCACAAAGAACAATGGCTGCTAAATGGCTTTTGAGGAGTTTTAAAAACTAGACAATAAAAAAAAAAAAGGTTTACCCTGAAGCAGTCACAAAGTTTCAGGCAGCATTCAGGAGCGGATCTACAGTCCTATTGAACAGCCCCGGCCAGGCTTCTTCATTCCTTTTCTGCACCAGAAGAAAATGATTCTAAATTATAACTGGAAATAAATGTGGAAAGCTATAGTTCTGTCTGCCCCTTAGGAAGCCGTGGATTGGGGAGGAATCTCTATCATGGCCATAAAAGAGCACGTCATGACATGCGAGCATTCAGTCTTAGAACCAAGGACATCTACAGTTGAACACTGGCATGAAACAGTGGCAATTTAGAGATGATAGTCAATAAGGACACATTCCTTTTATGTAGCCTTTTCTGCTTTCTGTATCTGATTTAATCTAGTGAAAATGATTCCTAAAACACTACTATTAACATATTTGTTTCTCAGTTGGATAGTTCTGAGATAAACAGGCTGGAAGGTACAAGATTATGAAAAAAAGCACTTAAGTAGCAGGTTTCCATTTTCCCCTTCATGCCTACGTTACTGTAGCTTTTTCTTCCATGCTTATCTGCCTCAAAGGGTGATAATGGGATTAAGGAGTTTGAAAAAGAGAAAGGCAGTGACATCATTGGAAATAGCAGAGTAAGGACCTCCAATAGCCACTCCTCCGTAGAAACAATGAGAATGCTGGCAAAAATTGTCAAATTCAGCTACTTCAGAACTGGAAACTAACCAAAGGTGTGCAACGATCTGGAAAGTGTTTATTCAAGAAAAATAGCCAAATCTTGGTAAGAACAGTAAGTATTGCAGTGTTTCAACTTGCCCTGTTCCCATCCCCTCTCCCCAGCTCCACATGGTCACCTTGAGAAGCAGAGCCCTGTAATCCTGGTGGACGTCAGCAGCCACGGATCCTACAGCCCTGGAGGGGAAGAACAGGGTTGGCACTCCTTCAGGCTCCACTCTGGGAGAATTGCCATTATGTGACCCAGCAGTTCCCTAGAAAAAACCATTCCCAGGCTTGTCTTTATCTGACCTCACTCAGAGCTCACCCAGTGCAAACAGCCTTTTCTCTGGCAGCATTTGTCAAAAACAGAAACCTCAAAACAAATAAAGCCAAGACAAAAAAATAAAAACAAAATGTTGATTTTTACCATCACAGCTCCCTGAGGCAATGGTAACAGTTGTGGGAAACAGTAAGTGAAGCAAAAAATTTAAAAGAAAAAGCTGGGGGAATCCTTCATTGCATAGAGGGCTTTAAGAAGTTCTGACGTATTTCTGGCCATGGATGTGTAGGTCTGTGTGCACACGCTCAGAAACCGTACAAGGCTCTGAGTTCTTCCCCCAGGCTGACCTGGAGCCTCTGTGCACGCAAGAAGTGAAGGCTGGGGCAGAGGTTGTAAACTGCGTGGCCGACTTGTGAAGGCATGGCCGGCATGCACAAGGGGCCCCTTGGCAAAGACTGAGACTCTGGTTCCAGGCCTTTATGGAAGTCTGTGTCCAATAGCTGACCTCTAAGCTAACTGAGCAGAGACTTCAGTGGCCACATATCGCAAAGAACACAGACGTTACAGCATTAGTTCAAGAAAGTCAGTAAACAAACATTAACAACAAAGAGCAACAACAACAAACCCTAGAGAGGTGAGAGAATCTGATTTCCAGAGTTGCCACATTATTGAAAATGTGCAGTTTTCAACAAGAAATTACAAGACATGCAAAGAAACAGATCATGGCCAATATACAAGAAAGCAAGTCAATAGAAACTGTCCCTGAGAAAGTCCAGACATGGTACTTACTAGACAAAGACTTTATTTTTTTTATTGAGATAAAATTGGTATACAACATTATATAAATTTCAGGTGTACAACATTATAATTTGGTATTTGTATACACTACAAAGTGATCACCACCATAAGTCTAGTTACTGTCCATCACCATACAATTGACCCCCTTCACCCATTTTGCCCACCCACAACCCCCTTCCCCTCTGGTAACCACCACTCTGTTCTCTGTATCTATGAGGTTTTGTTTCTTTGTTTTTTAGATTCCACATATAAGTGAAATCATATGGTATTTGTCTTTCTCTATCTGACTTATTTCATTTAGCATAAAAACCTCAAGGTCCATCCATGTTGTCACAAATGGCAACATTTTTATCCTTTTTTGATGGATGCATAGTATTCCATTGTGTGTGTGTGTCTATATATATATGCACATATTCTTTATCCATTCATTCCTCAATGGACACTCAGGTTGTTTCCAAGTCTTGGTTATTGTGAATAATGCTGCAATGAACATACAGGTGCATATATCTTTTAAAATTAGTGTTTTCTTATTCCTAGGATAAATACCTAGAAGTGGGAGAGCTGTATCATATGGTAGTTCTATTTTTAATTTCTTGAGGAATCTTCTTACTGTTTTCCATAGTGGCTGAACCAATTTACATTCCCACCAACAGTGTACAAGGGTTCCCTTTTCTCCACATCCTCTCCAACACTTGTTATTTCTTGTCTTTTTGATAATAGCTCTTCTAACAGGTGTAAGGTGATGTCTCATTGTGGTTTTGATTTGCATTTCCCTGATAATTAGTTATATTGAACATCTTTTCATGTGCCTGTTGGCCATCTGTATATCTTCTTTGGAAAAATGTCTGTTCAGATCCTCTGCCCATTTGTTAACTGGGTTGTTTGTTTTTCGGTTGTTGAGTTGTATGAGTTCTTTATATATTTTGGATATTAACCCCTTATCAGATATATGATTTTCAAATATCTTCTCCCATTCAGTAGGTTGCCTTTTCATTTTGTTGATGGTTTCCTTCACTGTGCAGAAGCTTTTTAGTTTGATGTGGTCCCAGTTGTTTATTTTTGCTTTCGTTTCCCTTGCCATTGAAGTCAGATCCGGAAAAAACATTGCTAAGACTGATGTCAAGGAGCTTAGGGCCTATGTTTTCCTCTAGGAATTTTATGGTTTCAGGTCTTATATTCAAGTCCTTAATACATTTTGAGTTAGTTTTTGTGTATGGTGTATGTTAGTGATCTAGTTTCATTCTTTTACATGTGGCTGTCCAGTTTTTCCAACCCCATTTATTGAAGACCATCCTTTCCCCATTGTATATTCTTGCCTCCTTTATCATAAATTAATTGACCATATATGCGTGGGTTTATTTCTGGGCTTTCTAGTCTGTTCCATTGATCTATGTGTCTGTTTTTTCTACTAATACCATACTGTTTTGATTACTTTAGCTTTGTAGTATACTTTGAAATCAGGGAGCGTGATGCCTGCAGATTTGTTCTTCTTTCTCAAGATTGCTTTGGCTGTTTGGGGTCTTAAGTGGTTCCATGCAAACTGTAGAATTATTTACCCGATTTTGTGAAAAATGCCATTGGAATTTTGATAGGGATTGCATTGAATCTGTAGATTGCTTTGGATAGAGTGGACATTTTAACAGTTTTAATTTTTCCAATTCATGAGCACAGAATATTTTTACATTTATTTGTGTCTTCATTTTCTTTCATCAGTGTCTTGTAGTTTTCAGTGTACAGGTCTTTCATCTCTTTGGTTAAATTTATTCCTAAGTATTTTAATCTTTTTGATGCAATCTAAATGGGATTTTCTTAGTTTCTCTTTCTGATGTTCATTATTAATGTATAGAAACACCACACATTTCTCTATATTGATTTTGTATCCTGCAACTTGACTGAATTCATTTATTCTAACAGTTTTTTGGTGGAGTCTTTTAAAGTTTTCTATATATAGTCATGTCATCTGCAAAGAGTGACAGTTTTACTTCTTCCTTTCTGATTTGGATGCCTTTTATTTCTTTTTCTTGCCTAATTGCTGTGGCTAGACTTCTGATACTATATTGAATAAGTGTATGAGGGTGGGCATCCTTATCTTGTTCCTTATCTTACAGGAAAAACTTTTCAGCTTTTTAAGCATTAGATATGATGCTAGCTGTGGGCTTGTCATATATAGCCTTTGTTATGTTGAGGTATGTTCCCTCTATACCCACTTTATTAAGAGTTTTTCTCACAAATGGATGTTGAACTTTGTCAAATGCTTTTTCTGCATCTATTGAAATGACCATGTGATTTTTATCCTTCATCTTGTTAATGTGGTGTATCACATTGATTGATTTGTACATGTTGCACCATCCTTGCATCCCTGGGATAAATCCCACTTGATCATGTTGTGTGATCCTTTTAATGCATTGTTGAATTCAGTTTGCTGATATTTTGTTGAGGATTTTTGCATCTGTGTTCATAAGGAATATTGGCCTGCAATTTTCCTTTTTTGTGGTATCTTTGTCTGGTTTTGGTATCAGGTAATGCTGGCTTTGTAAAATGAGTTGGAAGCATTCTCTCCTCTTCAACTTTTTGGAAGAGTTTGAGGAGGATTGGTATTAAATCTTCTTTGAATGTTTGGTAGAATTCACCAGTGAAGCTGTCTGGTCCTGGAATTTTGTTTGTTGGAGGTTTTTTATTACTGATTCAATCTCCTTACTAGTAATTCATCTATTCTCATTTTCTGTTTCTTCATGATTGTCTTGGAAGACTGTATGTTTCTAGGAATTTATCGATTTTCTAGGTTGTCCAGTTTGTTGGTGTATAATTGTTCATAGTAGTCTCTTATGATCTTTTGTGTTTCTATTGTATCAGTTGTAACTTCTCTTTCATTTCTAATTTTATTTATTTGAACCATCTCTTTTTTTATTGTTGAGGCTAGCTGAAGGTTTGTCAATTTTGTTTATCTTTACAAAGAACCAGCTCTTTGTTTCATTGACCTTTTCTATTGTTTTTTTAGTCTGTATTTCATTTTATTTCCACTTTGAACTTTTTTTTCCCCTTATATTAACTTTGGGCTTTGTTTTTTCTTCTTTTTCTAGTTCTTGTAGGTATCAAGTTAGATTATTTGAGATTTTTCTTGTTTCTTGAGGTAGGCCTATATCGCTATGAACCTCCCTCTTAACTACTTTTGCTGCATCTCATAGATTTTAGTATGTTGTATTTCCATTTTTCATTTGTCTCAAGGTATTTTTCTCCTTTGATATCTTTTTTGACCTATTGGGTTTTCGGTAGCAGATTGTTTAATCTCTACCTGTTTGTGATTTTTTTTTTTTCAGTTTTCTTTTTGTGATTGACTTCCAGTTTCATACCATTGTGGCACAAAAAGATGCTTGATATGATTTTAGTCTTCTTAAATTTATTGAGACTTGTTTTGTGGAGTACCATATGATCTGTCCTGGAGAATGTTCCATGTATGCCTGAGAAGAATGTGTATTCTCCTGCTTTTGGATGGGATGTTTTGTATATATCTATTAAGTCCATCTGTTCTAATGTGTCATTTAAGGTCGATGTTTCCTTGTTGACTTTCTGGATGATCTATCCATTGATGTAAGTGGGGTATTCAAGTCCCCTACTGTTATTCTTGCTGTTGCTCTCTCCCTTTAGGTCTATTAATATTTGCTTTATATATTTAGATGCTTCTATGTTGGGTGCATAAATATTTACCAATGTTATATCTTCTTGTTGGATTGACCCCTTTATCATTATGTAATGTCCATTTTTGTCTTTTATTAGTCTTTGTTTTAAAGTCTGTTTTGTCTAAGTATAGCTACCCCAGCTTTCTTTTGTTTCCATTTGCATGAAACATCTTTTTCCATCCTTTCACTTTCAGTCTGTGTGTGTCCTTACGTCTGACATGCTCTTGTAGGCAGCATATAGATGGATCTAGTTTTTCTTTTATCCATTCAGCCACTCTGTGTCTTTTGATTGGAGCATTTAGTCCATTTACATTTGAAGGAATTATAGATAGGTATGTACTTATTGCCATTTTGTTAATTATTTTCTGGCTGTTTTGTAGTTCCTCTCTCTCACTTTTTTCTTCTTTTTCTCTTTTTATTGTGGTTTGATGACTTTCTTTACTGTTATATTTAGATTCTACTATCATTAGCTTTTGTGTATCTACTATAGGTTTTTACTTTGTGGTAAAAAATGAGGCTGATATATGGGAGCATGAAGCTTCCATATATCAGCCTATGTATATACTGGTCTCTTTTAAGCTGATAAGTTTGAACACATTCTAAAACTACATTTTTACTCCCCCCACTCACATTTTATGTTTTTGATGTCACATTTTATATCTTTTTATTTTGTGTATACCTTAACTAATTGTTCTATTTATTTTTACTACTTTTGTCTTTTAACCTTCATATTAGCTTTATAGTTGATTAGTCTGCTACCTTTAATATATATTTACCTTTGTCAGTGAGATTTTTACTTTCTTATGTTTTCTTATTACTAATTAGTGCCCTTTCTTTTCAGCTGAAAGGAGTTTCTTTAACATTTCTTGTAAGGCTGGTTTAGTGGTGGTGAACTCCTTTCCTTTTTGCGTGTCTGGAAAAGCTCTTTTTCTCTCCTTTGATTCTGAATGATAACCTTGCCAAGTAGAGTATTTTTGCTTTCAGCATTTTGAATACATCATGCCACTCTCTTCTGGCCTGTACAGTTTCAGCTGAAAAATCTGCTCATAGTTTTATGGAGGTTCCCTTGTACATAACATGTTTTTCTCTTGCTGCTTTTAAGACTCTCTCTTTATCTTTTACTTTTGACATTTTAATTATAATGTGACTTGGTGTGGATCTCTTTGGGTTCATTTTGTTTGGGACTCGCTGGGCTTCTTGAACCTGGATGTCTGTTTCCTTCCCCAGGTTAGGGAAGTTTTCAGCTATTATTTCTTCAAGTAGGTTTTCTGTCCCTTTTTCTCTCTTCTCCTTCTGGGACGCCCATAATTTGAATTTTGTTCTGCTTGATGTTGTCACATAGCTCTCTTAAGCTATCGTAGCTTTCTAAAATTCTTTTTACTTTTTTCTGCTTTGTCTGTGTGAGTTCCACTGCACTGTCTTTCAGGTCACTGATCCTTTCTTCTGCTTTATCTAATCTGCTGTTGAACACCTCTGGTGTATTTTTTATTTCAGTTATTGTATTCTTCAGCTCTGTGACTTCTGTTTGGAATTTTCTTAAATTCTTTTTGTTGAAGTTCTCACTGTGTTCATCCATTCTTCTCCTAAGATTGGTGAGCATCTTTCTGACCATTACTTTGAACTCTTTATCAGGTAAATTACTTATCTCTGTTTCCTTAAGGTTTTTTGGGGGGTTTTATCTCATTCTTTCATTTAGACCATATTCCTCTTTGCTCATTTTGCTTGACTGTGTTTGTTTCTGTGTATTAGGTGAAACAGCTCTCTCGCCCATTCTTGAAGGAGTGGTCACAGGAATACTGAGAGTGTGTTCCAGTCTGTGTCTGTGCAGTGTCCTGGGGGTGGTAGCCCGCCAAGAAATGTCTCTCCAATTGTTTCAGTTTGTAAGGACCTAGAAACGTAGGCCCCTCGGCCACCAGTGCCAGGTGTTCACAGGGCGTCCCCTGTGTGGACTGCATGGACCTATGAGGTTTGGTGGGGCAGGGCCACACTGCAGTAGAGTGCCAGGCTGGTCTTGGCCACAGTGGAGCACCAGGCCAGGACAACTGGCACTAGCAGGGTAGAGGGAGGGCACCAAAAATGGAATCCACAAACACTGAGCTAGCAAGGCAGAAGGAGAGTGTAAAATTGGCACCCACCTGCGCTTCTGTACCCAGAGAGAGTTCCAGCAGACCCCTGTCCCTCAGCAGACACTGTAGGATTAGTCAGCGTGTCTCCTTCACATACAGTCCAGGTGCTTTCCAAACTGCTGCATCTGTGCTGGATCCCGGGCAAGTGAGTCTGTGCATGAGCCCTGTAACAGCAGACTCAGTTTCCTACAGCCCTCTGGGTCTCCTGGATGTAAGCCCCATTGGTTTTCAAAGCCAGATGATTTGGGGGCACGTCTCTCCAAGGCAGATTTCAAGGGGTGGGGTGTCTGCTGTGGCCTTGAGCCCCTTGCTCTTCAGGGAGAAGCTCCATGTTTGTGACATCCCTCCTGCCTGTGGGTCACCACACTGGGGGTAGAAGTTTTGGCAAGGGCATCTCTGCCTCTTCTACCCATCTCAAGGTGGCCTTTTTATCTTTTCCTTGGAAGAGCTGTTCAGTTAATCCTCAGGTCTTTCTCAGAGAGAATTGTTCTCTTTGTAGCCATAACCTTGGTGTGTCCGTGGGAGGAGGTGAACTCAGGATCTTCCTACACCGCCATCTTGAACCTTCTTGTTTAGACAAAGACTTCCAGTCAGCTATTTTAAATATATCCAATCAACCAAAGGAAACCATGTCTAAATAACTAAAGGAAAATATGAGAATGATGTCTCATACAATAGAGGATATAAAGAGGCAGAAATTATATTTTAAAAAAGGAAACAAGAAGAAATTCTGGAGTTGAAAAGTACAATAACAGAAATGAAAAATTCACTAGAGAGGGTCAAAGTAGATTTGAGCAGGTCAAAGAATCAGAAAACTTGAAAGGTCAATTGAGATGATCAAGTTTGAGGAATAGAAAGAAAAAAATGAAGAAAAATGAACAGAACCTCAGAGACCTATGGATCAAGAGTACCAATAAATGCATAGTTGAGTCCCAGAAAGAGAAGGAAAGGGCTAGAGAGAATATTTGAAGAAATAATGGTTGAAAACTTCCCAAATTTGTACAAAAAACGTTAATCTACATATCCAAAAGCTTAATGGATTCCAAGTAGGATAAATTCAAAGAGAACCACATGTAGACGCATCATAAACAAACAGTTAAAAGCCAAAGATGAAGAGAATCTTGAGAGTAGCAAAAGAGAAGTGATGTATCACATATAAGTGATCTTCAATAAGATTAACAGCTAATTTCTCATCAGGAATGATGTAAGCCAGAAGGCAGTGAGATGATATATTTAAAATACCAGAAGAAGAACATTATCAACCAAGAATTCTATATCCCACAAAATTATCCTTCACAAATGAAGAAGAAATCAAAATATTCCCAATAAACAAATGCCGTGAAAATTCATTGCTAGCAAATGTGTCCTACAAGAAATACTAAAGGGAGTCCTTCAGGCTGAAATAAGTGACACTAGATAGTAACTCTACTCCACGTGAAGAAATAAGAACACCAGTAAAGGTAACTCCGTAGATAAATTGAAAAGACAGTATAAAGGTAATTTTCACCTGTAACTCTTCTTCTCCTCTCTGATTTAAAAGGCAGCTGCATAAAGAAATAATTAGGAATCTGGGCTGAGACATACAATGTATGCAGATGTAATTTGTATGACAATTACAGCATAAAGGAGGAGCTAAAAGAATGGAGCTATGTAGGAGCACAGTTTTTGTATACTACTGAAATTAAGTTGGTATTAATCTGAACTGGATCATTAGAAGTTAAGATGCTAATTGTAATCCACAGGGCAACCTCTAAGAAGATAACTCCAAAAACTATTGTGAAAGAAATGACAAGTACACTACAAAGCATACACTAGGGAATTTCTGTTTTTTAGTGTGTGTGTGTGTGAGGAAGATCAGCCCTGTACTAACATCTGCCAATCTTCTTTTTTTTTTTTTTTTGCTGAGGAAGACTGGCCCTGGGCTAACATCCATGCCTATCTTCCTCCACTTTATGTGGGACGCCGCCACAGCATGGATTACCAAGTGGTACATTGGTGCACGCCCAGGATCTGAACCGGCGAACCCCCGGGCTGCCGCAGCAGAGCGCACACTTAACCGCTTGCGCCACCGGGCTGGCCCCCAGGAATTTCTGTTTAATGCAAAAGAAGATGGTAATGGAGAAACAGAGAAATGAAAATACATTAAACATATAGAAAACAAATTGCAAAATGGCAGATGTAAATCTTAATTTATCAGTAATTACATTAAATGTAAATAGATTAAAGAATCTAGTCAAAAGGCAGATGGGCAGAATGGATTTAAAAAAACATGATTCAACTCTATGCTGTGTACAAGGCAAACATTTTAGATTCAAAGACACAAACAAGTTGAAAGCAAAAGAATGAAAAAAAAAATCATGCGAACAAGAACCAAAAAAAGCTGAAATGCCTATGTGAATACCAGGCAAAATAGATTTTAAGACAAAAATTGTTACTAGACACAAAAAAATGTTATTGTATAATGATAAAAAGATCAATTCATCACAAAGATATAACAATTATAAACATATACGCATCTTACAATAAAGCCCCAAAATACTTAAAGCAAAAATGACAGAACTGAAGGGAGAAATAGACAATTCAACAATAATAGTTGCAAATATCAACATCCCACTTTCAATAATAGAACAACTAGATAGGAGATCAGCTAGAAGCCTTGAAACTACTACAAAACAACTAGACCTATGACATCTATAGAACACCTCACCCAACAGCAGAATGCAGTCTTCTCAAATGCACAATTGAATCTTCTCCAGGATAGACCATATGTTAGGCCATAAAACAGGTATAAATAAACTTAAAATAATTGAAATTATACCCAGTATATTCTTGGACTACACGAGAATGAAATTAGAAATGACTACCAGAGAGGAGTTTGTGAAATTCACAAGTACGTGAAAATTAAACAGCACACTCCTAAATAAAAATTGGTCAAATAAGAAATCATAAGGGATACTGGAAAATACTTTGAGATGAGTGAAAATGGAAACACAACATACTAAAACTTATGGGGTGCAGCTAAAGCACTGCTTAGAGGAAAATTTATAGCTGCAAATGCTTCTATTAAAAAGAAGAAAGATCTCAAACCAGTAACCAACCCTTTTACCATAACTAGAACCAGAAGAGGAAACTAAACCCAAAATAAGCAGTAGGAAGGAAATAAAGATTAGAGCAAAAATAAATGAAATAGAGAATAAAAAAGCAAAGGACAGAAGCCACATGATCAGGGGACAGCCCAGTAGCGTAGTGGTTAAGTTCACGGTTAAGTTCACATGCTCTGGTTTGGAGGCCCAGGATTCATGGGTTCAGATCCTGGGGGCAGACCTACACACCGCTCATCAAGCCATACTGTGGTGGCATCCCGCATAAAAATAGAGGAAGATTGGCATAGATGTTAGCTCAAGAAAAATCTTCCTCACCACACACACACAAAAAAAACCCACATGATCAAATCAATAGATGCAGAAAAAGCACCTGAGAGCATTCAACATTCTTTCATGATAAAAACACTAGACAGAAGTTCAATAAACGAGGAATGGAAAGGGACATCTTCTGCTTGATAAAGGGCATCTAGGAAAAACCCACAGCCAACATCGTATTTAATTGTTGAAGACTGAAAGCTTTTCTCCTAAAATCAAGCACAGAACGAGGATGAGACCTTTTTTTTTTTTTTAAGGAAGATTTGCCCTGAGCTAACATCTGTGCCAATCTTCCTCTATTTTGTATGCAAGCAGACACCACAGCATAGCTGCCAATGAGTGGTGTAGGTGCATGCCCGGGAACCGAACCCAGGCCACAGAAGTAGAATGTGCCAAACTTAACCACTAGGCCATGGAGCTGGCCCTGGATGAGCCTTCTTAACACTTGTTTTCACCAGTGTACTCTAGGTTGTAGCAGGACAATTAGGCAAAAAAGGGAATAAAAGGCATCCAGGTTGGTAAGGAAGAAGTAAAACTATCTCCATTTATCAACAACATGATCTTTTACATAGCAAATACTCAGGAGTATATACACAAGCGCACGTGCACACACACACAACACTACAAAAAGCAGCGTGTGCTTTGCTGGGAAGAGATACGAAAGGAGAGGCAGCCACTTCAGATAGAATTAGGGAAGAGCGGAAAAGGGGTGCCTCACATGTTTTTCTTTCTCCAGCAAGTTCCCTGATACTACTGCGTGTGTAGACACTTCAATTTAGAAATTGAAATCTTTTTTTTTTCCTTCTTATTGTTTAAAGTGGGTAGAGAGAGACTTCTGAAATTACCTGATACTTATTGGCAACAGCAGAGTGTCAAGAGCCCAATACTCCAGTACAACTAGCCAGAGCAACTGTTGCAGACAGAAAGCCATTAGGGTCTTTGTTTTGACCAGACTGTGAAGGTATTGTTGCCAAAAACCATCCTTTGGGAACTGGCAGTGGTTTTGATGTGTGGCAGCCTTGCTGAAATTAGATTATGTGTAGTTAGAGGAGAGAGAGTGGTAGTGGGCGTGTGTGTGGAGGTGAGATGAGACTAAGTTGACACACAATTGAAGAACAAGCATTACTGATGCTCTTAACTGTGGCTGAGGGGGGAAGGGGAGGTTTGCTGGACTTCCTCCTTTCCAATTTGTCTGTCTTTTTTCTTTCCTTCCTTCTTTCTTTTTTTTTCCCCCGTTATTGCAATGGCTAGGACCTTCAGTACACTGTTGAATACAAGTCAAGAGCAGACACCCTTGCTTCATTCCATCTTCAGGGCTGTAACACCCAATCTTTCACCGTCAAGTATGATGTTCACAATAGTTTTTGTAGATGCCCTTTCTCAGTTGAGGAAGTTCACTTCTATTCTTAGTTTGCTGAGAGGCTTTTTTAAAATCATGACTAGATGTTGGATTTTGTCAAGTGCAACTTCTCCATCCATTGAGATAATCAGATAGATGTTTTTTAATTTTTCAGTCTGTTAATGTGGTGAATTACAATGATATTGAAATGTTAAACCAACATTGCAGTCTTGGGATAAACCTCACTTGGTTATGATTTATTGTCTTTTTTATAGTCGGATTCAGTTTGCTAAAACTTGGAAGAATTTTTCTGTGTTCATGGGAGTGGTGGGTTTGTAGTTTTCTTGTAATGCTTCTGTCTGGTTTTGGTATCCGGGTACTGCTGGCCTCATGGAATGATCTGAGAAGTGCTCCCTCCTTTTCTGTTTTCTGGACAAGTTCTATTATTTCTTCCTTAAATGTTTGGTAGAAACCACCAGTGAAGCTATCTGGGCCTGGAGGGGTTTTTTTGGTTTTATTTATTTATTTATTTATTTTTGTGAGGAAGATCAGCCCTGAGCTGACATCCATGCCAATCCTCCTCTTTTTGCTGAGGAAGACCAGCCCTGAGCTAACATCTATTGCCAATCCTCCTCCTTTTTTTTTCCCTTTTTCTCCCCAAAGCCCCAGTAGATAGTTGTACGTTGTAGTTGCACATCCTGCTAGTTGCTGTATGTGGGACGCCACCTCAGCATGGCCGGACAAGTGGTGCATCGGTGCGCGCCCAGGATCCGAACCCGGGCCACCAGTAGCGGAGTGTGTGCACTTAACCGCTAAGCCACAGGGCCGGCCCCTGGTTTTATTTTTGTGTGTGGGTTTTTTTGGTGGGAAGATCTTTAACTACATATTTAATTTCTTTAATTGATACAGGGTATTCAGATTATCTGTGTCTTCATAAGTGAGCTTTGATAGTTTGTGTCTTTCAAGAAACTTGTCCATTTTTATCTAAGTTGTCAAATTTACTGCCATAAAGATGTTCATACTACTCCTTTATTTTCATTTTAATGTTTGTAGAACCTGTGCCCGTCCTCCTCCCTCATTCCTGGCATAGGTCATTGGGGTCCTCTCTCTTTTTTCCTGATAAAAATGGGTAGATGTTTATCAATTTTATTGACTTTTTTTTCAAAGGACAAGGTTTGATTTCACTGATCTTCTTGTTTTCTATTTCTATTTCAGTGATTTTGGCTCTTATATTTATTAGTACTTATTTTTTCTATTTACTTTTGGTCTCATTTACTCTTCTTTTTCTAGTATATAAAGGTGGGAGCTTAGGTCACTGAGTTGAGAACTTTATTCTCATCAAAAGTGGTTAGTGTTTTTAAAAATTCATTTTTCATCTAAGTACTGCTTTAGATGCATTGCACAAATTTTGATGTTTTGTTTTCATTTTCATTCAGTTAACCACTTTTTCATTTCCCTTTTGATTTTTTCTTTGATCTACATTTTAGTTTGAATTATGTTGTTTAGTTTTCAAATATTCGGGGGATTTTCCAGATGTCTTTATATTATTGGTTTCTATTTTACTTCCATTGTGGTCAGAGAAATACTTTGTAGAATTTGAATTCTTTTAATTTTATTGAGATTTGATGTATGGCCCAGACTATGGCCTGTCTTGATAATGTCCCATGTGCACTTGAAAAGATTGTGTATTCTGCTGTTGTTGGGTGGAGTGTTCTATGAGTGTCAGCTCAAGTTGGTTGAGTGTTAAGTCTTATATAAAGATATATATCTTTACTGATTTTTCAGATTTGGAAAATTTTCAGTTATTTCTTCAAAAAAGTGTTTTGTTACCTCTCCCCCTTTCATTCTGTTTCTGTGACTTCAGTGTGTGTGTTTGTGTGTGTGTGTGTATGCACACACGTATGTGTGTGTTGTACATGCACGTGTGTCTCTTCCTTTTTGTGTTTCATTTTGGTGGTTTCTATTGTTATGCATTCAAGGTTACTCATCTTTTACTCTGCAATTTCTCGTCACTTGTTCATCCCACCCAGCATAGTTTTCATCTCGACACTGCAATTTTCATGACAAGAACACTTTGGGTCTTTTTGTCTTCCATGTCTCTCCTTAGCATGCTCAATCTTTCCTCTACCCATTTGAACACATGAAGTATATTTATAATATGTTTCAATGTTCTTGTTCAGTAATTCTATCATGTGTGTCATTTCTGGGTTTGTTTCTGCTAATTTTTTCTCTTCATTATGAGATTGTACTTTATACATCTGGTAATTTCTATATCAGGCATTTTGAATTTTATGTAACTAGGTAAGAATTATATATGTATATATGCATACAAGTAATATGTATAACATACATTTTTTATACACACATTTTTTTCCTGGGATACAACTAAGTTACTTGGAAACATTTGATTCTTTCCAGGCTTTTACGGTGTGTTAGGCAGAACCAGCTCAGCCTTTAGCTTTGGGCTAATTTGCCCCCACAGTGGACACGATACCCTTCCAAGTACTCTTCCAAATGCCCCAGCTACCACCAGCTGCATCTGGCTGGTGGGAGTGTGAACTCTTCCTGGCCCTGAGTGACCTCCAGGACATGGTCCACTTGCTTTTTTCCAGTGGTTCTGTACTTGGCCTTGGTCGTTTCACAGGCATTTGCTGATCACACTCAGCTGGACTTGAGTAGCGCCCTGGACAGGCAACAGGGCTCTTTCCTCTCCAGTACTCTGCCCTGCGAAGTCTAGCTGTCTTGGCCTTTCCAAATTCTCAGTTCTGTTTCCTCAGCTCAAGGAGACTGCAACGCTGTGCGAGTTCCTCTCCCCATGGAGAGCCTGCAAACTCGCTGCAGGCAGGAAGCCAGGGCAACGCAGGGCTCCTGTCTGTCTCCCTCTTCTGAGATCTGTCTTGTGTGCCTCGTTTCCAGTGTCTGGAAGCCATCCCCGCTGCCCACCAAATATCTTGTCTGATTTTTAGTTACTTAAGACAGTGGGAAAACCCAGTCCTCGCTGCGCCGTCTTGTCCAGAAGTGGAAATGGCTTGTTGGACTTTGAATATCTCACAGATGTTGTTTCTACTCATTAATCAATAAGCATATATTGAGGCGGGCCTGTCCCCCTCACTGGGAGGGAGCAAATCCCCACCCTCCATTGGAAGTCAGGAAATCTTGCATTCACAGTCAACAGCCAGTTTTCATTTCATTTTTTACACACTGACCAGGACAGAGAATCCTACTCCCATGAATTTGTAAGGCCTCTAGTATCTCAAAAGCTACTGTAAGCATCTTTAAAGCTAAATTAACTTCACTAAAAAAAGGAAAAGGTACAACTTGTAATACTTGAGGCATAAATACTTGGAAATGAAGAATACCCACTATATCTTGGGTTGGAAACTAATGGGTTGGGAACGAAAAACTCCTTGTTCACTTTCAGAGGGAGAACTCGAACTCTCCAGCTTCCCAGCAGGTCAGATGGTTCCCCAAAACGCATCCTGGGGTTTGCCCTCATTAGCACGTGCTTCCCATGCTGGCTGCAACCTGCTTCCTTTGAAGGTTCCCTGAGCAAGGGTGCCACGCAGGAAATGGAGGTGGGTTTTGAGGAGCATCTGAATAGCCCCCACCCCCTCTTGCATTAGAAAATACAGAGCCGCTTTGCTGCTGTGGCAGCCCCCACTCGATCTCTCTCCAGGGAGTTGGCCTTCCAGTTCTCCTCTCCCCAGTGAGGCCAGGAAAGGGCCTCACAGCAGAACAATGTGCAGCTTCACACCTTCTGTCAGCTTTGCTGAAATTGTAGATTTTGCCATGTAACTAACTTTGCTGTAAGAGCCAGAAGGATATTTCTGAGCTACATATGGAAAGCAAGAAAATAATCTGAATCCTGCAGCATCACGATGATGAATGTGTTAAAGTCTTAGGGGAAAATGAAGGAAATCGGATCAACATGGTTTTGCATCATTTGCAGAATGACTTCTGCAAAATGCACACCCAATTTTTTTTTTTATGAGAATGGGGAAATACAATCAGTACCTTGAAGCCATGTGAAAAATATACCAGGAGCTTCAGTGTGATCGATAAGGGCAGACCTCCTCAACCAAGAAAAAAGAGGAATCAGCACAGGAAAATAAAGCAAGCAATCTGAGTGACCTCTTAGAAAAGGCCCTTCTCATGTGTTAATTCAAACCTCTGGCTCTCTGTCGAGGAGCCTGTGGCTGTTCTGCCAGCCAGGCCTGAGTGAAGAGTGGTGTGAAGTGCAGCTGGCCTGCTCGGCGGGACTTCCACAAGCCCTTTACACCCCCCGTACACACTGCTCTCCAGCGCTCTCGTGATGACATTTACAATGGCATTTTTATTTATATACTGCAGTATCTTTTGAACAGTGCTTTGCAGTTAGTGGAGTCTTTCCATACACTGGTTTTACCTGAGACAGGGAGTTGAGAAGGTGTCACACCTCTTGGCAGATGAGGAAATGGAAGTTTCAGAACCAAGAACGGTTGAGTGACTTGGCCAGTGTCCCAGGGAAAGGACCTAGGCAAAACAAAAGGCTTCTAATTCCAAATTCAGTGTTCTTTCTGCTGGAACGTGCTGCCCCCCAGGACTGGTGGGAGCTTCTGGGGCCAGTTCTCAGGCTAATGCTTCGTGATTGTTCTTTGTTCTTCACTCAGCACCCTTCGTGCCCACCTGCCGTGCACAGAGCTTCGTGCTAAGGTTTCCCACGAAGACAGCAGGGTCTAGAACACAGGACTGGCCGGCGTAGCCTCTGGGGACTTACGGGAATGCTGGCGTGGTTTTCTCACAGTTCCTCATTACTGCCTGGTCTCATTTGGTACTTACTTTGCTAACTATATTTTTGCAAGAATCAGCATAAATCAGGTCAGTTAATGTAGAGATGGGCAAAAAACTGCTAAAAAATGTTGCTGGGATTGGTCCTCATAGCTGTTAACTCTGGGGGTGCCTGGCTTTACAGTGTCGCCGTAGTCATGAGAGCAGTGGTCCAGGGCTTCAGGCTTTCAAAGCAGCTGTGAAGGTTGTAACAATTGCTTGCTGAGATGGCTTGTAGAGTGTTTCATGGCTAAGCCTTTAACACAGAGTTTATTAACTAGAGATTAACAGTAGTGATTTTTCTTATGACCAAACCATTGAAGGAAATTGACACTAATTTATTTCCTTGAAAAATGAAATGCAAAAAACAAATTTATCAAATGACCTGATATTTTCTGCACTGATTTCCAACCCCACCCCCAGTTCAGATTGAACCAAATTGGAAATTTAAACCAAATGATTATGTATTATACATTTTCTAGTTAAGTGACTTCTGTTTCTCAGTCTTCTAAATTCAGGGTACATCAGAGCAGTGTGGGTCTTGATAAAGCATACATATACCAAGATGTCAAAGGGCAGTGCGGGTAGGTCTGGAGGCTCTTTGGCTACATTCAGTTCTCAGTTGTCCCGGAGTGTCTTATGCAGGGTGTGCAGCGTCTGCTACAAGTCACCCTGAGTTATCCACAGCCTGGACTGCCTACTTCACAGTAGAGGCCCGTGCTCAGGCCCCTACCACGGCACTGCAGGGGCAACAGGGTGACGACTGGTATCCTTTTGAGACTGTGATGCACGTAATGCTCCCGTTCAACTGTGTGAACCAAGATCTGGCATAGAGCAGATATTTAAAAATTGTTTTTGATGTGACCAAAATTATACATAGAAAAAAGAGAAGCACACCAATATTTTAAAGTCTTTTTTTTTCCTTCCCTAACTTTTCACAAAGGATTTGCTGTAAGTCTTCAAGTCATCTTGTCCAATCCAAAAGCTGTGTTTAAGCGTCGTGGATCCCAGCCAGGGATGCAAGAGTCTGACTTTCTAAAGCAGATAACAACAGTCGAAGAACTGGAACCGAAAGCAAGTAACTGCACCAAGGTATTCATTTCACTTGTGCTGCTTGACCATGTAGAGGGTCAGCGTTGTGTGGCTACCAAAGGTCTCCCTCCCCTTAGGTCCTCGTGTGGCACACTCGGACAGAGAAGGTTAATCTAGCCAACGAGCCAAAGTACCACCTGGACACAGTGAAAATTGAGGTGTAAACGCAGTAGCACCTGGTGCCGCCTGCCTGGCCAGTGAACGTGGAAGAGGACACGGGGAGGCCTGGCTGCAGAGCATTCAGGTACTGTCCTTCACTTCAGTACAACAGCCTGTCGTCACCTGATGGACATCTGTTTACACAGAGCTCGTCAGTTGACATCAGCTAACTGGATGGTATAAGATGTATGTTTTTGTCTTTGTTTGTTCTGCATGTTCTCCCTACAACTAAACTGGAAGACCTCTGTACAGCACAGCTCAGTGACACTGCAGGGACCACTCTGAGTATCTCGTATACTTTTCCTTCCCCCATTTGGCCTTATAATTGGTAGAACTGAACAGGTTTTAGAAACAGCTTACAGGTATTTCATCAACTAAATGTTCCCATCCCTGACTGCAATGTTACCTAATTTTTGTAAGGTTGGTAGCAGTATACATCATAGGAAATAAAACCCACAAAAAAAAGGTCTATGGATTCATCTGTTTAATATAGGGCTATAACATTTTATCAGTACTAGGCACCATAAAATGTAAACACAATTACTGTCATAAACCTGGATATACCTTCAAGGATTGAAAGTGGCTTTGTTTAGTTACCCTGTTTGCATATAGTGCAGAGAAAGGTCTTCATGTTAGCACTATGTATATAAGAGATCCAAATTACAAGAGAGGCAGATAAAATCTGAATTCTTTCAACATTCATTAAAGTAAGTTTTGTAGTGACATCCAGGTTTATCTTCCTTTCACTAACCACGTTCCCTGTAAGCACATCGTAACCACAGCACAGTGAGTGAATGATGAAATCAAGGAATCTGGAACACCAGGAAACAGTGCTCAGTGACACATTTACAGTCTATTTATAGGATTACACATTTGATCGTACAGTACCTTCCTACAGGATTACGGGCTAATTTGGGGGCAAGGTTTATACTGTTAGAGGTATTACTAACATGATGATAACTACTTCCCTTATATGCAAACATTAGAGCTATAATTTTATCAAGTAAAACTGATTGATTGATTATGCAAGTTGACTGAGCAGCTTATCAAACAATGTGGTTTATGAAATCATGGGAAATACGAGCAAAGCTGCCCTGGACATAAAATGGTTTCTCAACCTGCTTTTCACCACATCAAATTTAATCAGTACAGACCACACGGTCAATCAGGTAATTCTTAATATGAACAAATGGGGGAAAAGAAAAAAATATATGTACATGAATAAACAGGGACTAGATGCATTTCAGCAAGGAATGTCAGGTGGCGGTTCTGGGGGAAACTTGCACTGTGGCTTTCACTTCCACAGCTGTGTGCTGAGAGTCTGACCCGATGAGCTTCCAGACCATCCTGCTGTTGTGTTGGGGGGCTGGCCGAGACCCACGGGAGGGCTCGCACTGCTGAGAGCCATGCCAGCCATCTGCTGATTCATCTGTGAAACATAAAAGGCTCAGTTTAAGAGGCTTACATCACTTCTAATTCTTGTTTCTTTAACCACAGGTAGACATTTTTAATAGTCACCCTATTTTATTGGAAGCTGCCTTTATTTGAAGACATACTGAAGCTTAATAGCAATTATAATAAGTATTTTTCATCAATGTGAAAATCAGAGCCCTGGGTACAAGCAGACTAAATACAGTTATTTCTCTACAGAAAGCAAAGAGCTACGTTGTTCCCATCTTAGTCTTTTTTCCTTCTACTTTTTAGCACTGTCCATAAAGTGATCTCAATATATTCATTTTCTAGACTCCATTTCTTATCCCCTAAAGATTAACCACAACTGAAAAAAAGTACCAAAGCAATCTTTGACATACATTTTTTTCTTCTGCTTAGCTAACCACATAAACATCTAAAATTAATTTTCATTATAAGATATAAGGTATAAGATGACATGTATTTTTCTTCCAGACTGGAGTCCTGTTTGTTTGTATAGAAGCATCTTAACCCTTCCCTGTGGTTCTCTTCCTTCTAAGACTGATGATAAGTGAAGGCAAGGCAAGAAGATTTACCACAAGGCAGAGCAGGTTAAAAACCTGGGCTCAGGGTTGGACTGCATTCTTGATGAAGACACTAGTATTAACCACATCACTGATCAGGCATGAGTGTCTGAAGGGGCAGATCACTTCTTCAGACTCACTAAAGGATGCTGTAACCACCTTGTGGTTGGCCAGCAGATGCCACTGAGGGGGAGTAGAGAACGGCACTCCCCTTCAGCACGACGGAGTAAGAGCCCCCGCTGGCTCCTCACGGGCTCATCCAGCACCTTCACCTGAGCAGGTGAGCTTCAGCATGTTGGCTACACAAAAGCTGCTACTAACATTTCATACTTGGAATTTCTGTGATTCCCAGAGAGTGGAGACCAATGTCATACAGACATTCCTTTAAATAGTGACAGTAAAAGTCACTTGGAGCATTCACAGGGTATACAATGACGTTAGTTAGAAACCACTACAGACTATCCCCTGAATGCTCTCAAGGTAAAACAGCCGACCACAACAGAAACCCAGATCACCAGAATGCTGGAGGCACATCAAACAGCAAGTGCAGGGGAGGGGCAGCAGGAGCATGGACCTGTCTGAGGCCTTTGTCTCTGGAGTCAGAGGAGTCAGACGGAGCACCTCAGACAGAAGTGGATTTGAAAGAGGTAATACTACAACGTCATCTCCTGGCTCTAAACTAACTTAAGTAGAAACAAGATTTTATATATGAAGAGGTGTCTGAGACAAATAAGGGTTTGTTCATATCTTATGCGAATTCTTGAACTAGTGGTAATCTTTTTAAACATAAATATAATTATGGGGATGAGTAAAAAGGAAATACAACTTTACAACGATTTTTTTGTGTGTGTGAGAAGAATTGGCCCTCAGCTACCATCCGTGCCCATCTTCCTCTACTTTATATGTGGGACACCGGCACAGCATAGCTTGATGAGCAGTGCACAGGTCTGTGCCCGGGATCTGAACCTGCGAACCCCAGGCCACTGAAGCGGAGTGCATGAACTTAACCACTACGCCACCGGGCCGGCCCCCAAAGATTTTTGAAGAAAAAGATTTTTTATAAATCCATGGGCAGTAGCCATAGGACATGGAGAACAGCCTAAATCCCTCATAAAATAGTACTTGAAATACATGAGGCTGGATTTTCTTTCTAATTTTTGAAAGTTATAAAAAACTCAAAAGTTATTAAGATAGGTTGGGCTAAGTGCACTATAAAAATGCCCCCCAGGGAGCTGAATTAGGCCTGGTGCTAATTTAAAGGGGGCAGACAGGGAGTCTCTCAGGATGCCCAAGATGACTTCTCCTGTCACTCATGTTAGAATCTGAACATTCTTGGTACAGGGACAAGGACAGCTCCTTTGTCTATTTGATATAACTTCAAAATATCTATAGACAGTTTGACCTTATACAACATTATCCCCACTCAATTCTTTCTGACAGATTGTTAGATTTAAATACAAATAAAACCATTTACAAAATAAATCTAGTTTCTTTGATTTTGGAGAAGTTGGAGAGTAAATGACCCCTACCTGCGAGAGGTTCCACTGAGGCTGTTGAGCTTGTGGCAGGCCAAACTTACTCTGGGGTGCGCCCATCTGTCCCACCATTCCTCCTTGGGCGCCAACAATGTTTTGAGGAAGTGGCATCACACCAGTTTGTGCATTTCCCATAAACCCATTGGGCATGGGCATGCCCACCATCATGCTTGCATTCTGTCCCATCACATTTCCTATAAGGCCAGGCGCTCCAGGCACAGGTACGCCCATCGACGGAAAACCCTGAAATGCAGTCGGTGCTTGTGAGGTAAATGGTATATTCGTGGGTCCCAAATAGACACCTGCATCATAAGAACCATGAAAAGAAAATGGATGAGGAAAACAGCTATTGTATCCAGGTGCACTCACCTCTATAATCACAGAAAAAGGATACCATATTTCTGAACTACCCACAGAAAAAATTTTAATTCCAGTCTAGCTGCTCCTACTGCTCAGACCAACTCACACCTACTCCTTCAGAGCTGGTTACTTCCAGAATGCAGACACATCAGTTATTAACCTGAGCAAGTTTAATTAGGATAAATAAGTCTTATGCAATAGCTATGGAAAATACCCACTGTGAAGACCATGCGATTATGTGCTGTCTCTGCTGACCTGCTCCACTGGTCCCCCACTACCAGATACACAGTGAGAGCTGACTGTGTCTGGATCTAATGGAAGCAGCTGGGATGTCACACAATTTCAGCTCATATGTGAAATGTAGCTCATCATTGTAGACGAAATCGTCTGACATTAAAACTGTGTAAACAATAAATCTTACCATGCTAGTATTTCATTATAATTATTTTAAACATCCCGAAGCTTTTTTGGAATCCATGTGATAATTCAGACTGCTTACTGTTCACTTGCAGAGAAAATACCATACTGTACACAGTTATCAACTTCATGCAAATCAAATTTAAATAATTCTTTAAAGATAATCCATGTCCTATAAGCTTGTGAAACAATGTCAAGTGATATGTGAACAGCTTGTGAATTCTAATGAATAAAGTTTTGTGAATTCTGTACATGCTTTTTAATTTTAATGCCTCATTCATTTCAGTTTTGTAGTTGTGTAAATTGCAACAACAAAAGCACCCATTACATAGACAAATAGGTAAGAAACATAATTGATAATATTGTAACCACAAAGGATATACTTTTAGTAATGTCACTACAATTCACTGAAAGTAGATTTCAAACTGAATTACCAGGAGTACTCTGCTGCTGAATGGTGCCTGTACCATACAGAGATAAGATGGAGTCTTTGGAGAGCTGTTTCTTCGCCACCTCTTCTGACTTTGTAGTTTGCTCAGTGAACAGATCCAGATCCCCAGATGTTACTGTAGACAGAGTGGCAGTGGCTGGTACGGAGGATGTCCCCTAAGATAAACACCAAAATAAGCTGTTGAATTCTGTATACTAAAACAAAGCTCATCCATTACTTAAAATCCAAATGAAGTTATGAAACTAGACAGAAATAAAACGATTGTAGAAGGTAAAATGGTGACATTAAAGAGGATCATTCCACAAGCCCACACATAAAAAAAAAAAATCTAGGATAAAGGTACAATGTTTCCTATTTTGAATCTGTTCATGTAGCAGTAGATCAAAGCTCTTTCATAATCAATTGCATTTACCTGCTAGACTAAAGCAGAGGTTTTGCCCATCACGTCCTGACCACAATGGTATGTGGCTGCTGTCTGAGGACCTCCATTCCTGGGAGACTCTCGGGCTCTCCCTCAGCAACTACTGCTTCAAGGAACTGGTGTCCCTTGGAATAAAGAACATTTCTACAACTAGAGCAGACTGCAACAGGGTCCTGCAATGGCTGATTTTGTCTTTTTGGGGGGTAAATAAGGGTTTTGTTTTTCAAAAGCTGCATCATGATATTTTTATAAACCTAATCTAGATCAGTTTTAACCACATTAGAATATTCAGATATTTAAAGTCTTAGCTAAAAAACCTTGCAATAAATTGCCATCCAAGTATTGTATTCACAAACTAAGCAGAACAATATTTTGAATCTATTACGACAAATTAAGCAAGAATTTTGAGATGGAAAGAAAAAGCCACTTAATTGTGCAAAAGATCTGAAATGTATAAGAAATTAGACACGATGGAACAGCAAATATAACAATGTGCTTGAATACAGCATATCTGAACTACCAGTGAAGATGCAGATCTAAGGCTGAAAGCGTGGGTTCCACAGCCAGCCCGCCAGGACCAAGGCTCTGGCCCCCTCACTTCCTGTCACCTGCCCTTCCTCACCCTCAATCACCTCTCTCCTGGAAAATGTGGATAAGAAGATACCTACCTTACAGAACTGCTTGGTAACCACGAGATGTGCTGTGCAGAATGGCAGGGTCAAGCACACAGTGTTTACTGTTAATGTCAGATAGAGCAACCACCTCACTAAGCGATCTTTTTCTCTTTTTCCAATATGTTTAAATTTATGTTTATTCATTCATAAGCTATATGTATACATTATGATGAAAATGCTAGGTTAAAAATACTATTTATTGAATGCAAGTTGAACGAGTAAAGTCAATTCTGTATTCTTGTTTTTTATGAGATGATTCAGATTGCAGTTTAGCCAACATATATTCATTCATTTAATACATGTTTTTGTTCTGTTTTACCCTTTTGACCCCCTTCACCTATTTCTCCCCCTCCCACACCCCACCTCTGGCAAACGCCAATTGGTTCTCTGTATCTGAGCTTGTTTTGTTGGTTTTTTTTTTTTAGATCACTAAGAGATCTTTTCATCACATTTAGTGTCTGTTCAATCTAAGAGATAACTACAAGAAAACACAAAGTGGTTGGGAAAGCTTTACCCCAGATTCCTCCTAGAGCAGCCTGACTGATACTCACAGGCTCCAAACATGGATGTTTCTTCTGATGAAGGCAGATAATACGGAATATCTACTTCAACATGGACACAGTCTAAAACAGCCCCACCAAACAGCATGACTAGTAAGCACTCAAACGTCCATTTATTTATTTATTTATTTATTTATTTTTGGCACTCCATTTGCCAGCCCTAGAACTCCAGGATAAAAGAACAATTTTGCCCGTCAAGTGACACTGCAGGACCCCTACCCAAAGGCCCTCTGGCTGTCTGGGATCCTAGGGCTGAACCAAGGAGAGGCCAGAGCACTTGTGCAGGTCTAGATACTGTTGGTGTGTGTATATTACAGATAGAACAGAAAAGGATGCTTCTACATGTCACCTTTGGGGGCTCTGCAACGATTCCCCTCAACCCTCCATACACATGTGCACTCTGGTCAGCAGAGTATTTCTAACTCACTCAGGGAAGACTACACAGCCAGACGGGTAAAGCAGAATGTAAAATCAATTATCTCATATTCACATGAGTGGGAAAATCTTTTACTAGAATTTGTACTATGTTCAGAAAATAAAATCAGAAGTAAACGAATATAGGATTCAGAGTAATTCCTACTGGTGCTCAATCAATTTCACATAATAAAAACTCACCAAAACTAGTAAATTACCAACTACCAGTATATGTATAAAAGTGTACTTTAACCTGACTTCCCCTTCCTCCTATTTTCAAAAACATTACTTTGAAAACATGCCTGGATTTTAATCTTTACATGTAGATTGGATGACAGATAATTCTGTTTATCAAATATTATAGGGCTCAATACAACTGGCACAATTTTGGTCCAAAAGCAACATTCCAAAGAAAGAATCATGTGATTAAAAAAAATGGCCCTGTTAGTCCATCAGTTACTGATGCAGAATGCCAAAGCATGAAGGCTACTCTAACCCCCCATAAAGGCAGGACCCCACACTCCTTGTCATGGTGCCACCTAAGAGTTCAGTGAGGTCTGCACTGTTCCACTTGCTGCCCTGATACTGAACAGAACACATGAGTACACTGACGCCTCAGACGTGGGGTCTAATTCTCCAAGCAGCTGCAAAGCAATTCTCTCCCCTGCTAAAGAAGTTTAGCAGATAAAACAGCCTCACTAGAATACCAGACCAAAAGAAACTACTTTTCATGCTCAGATTGTCAAATACCCTAAATACTTCCTTCTAAAGAGACAATACTAGCATTAGACAATTTTTTATTATCACATGCATAAGCCCATGCCTGCACAAATTCACAAGGTAATTAATGTTAACTGAAACAATAGTGGAAACACTTAGTTCCTCTATTTATGTGCTGGGGGAGGGGGAGGAAAAGGGGCAAAGCCCTCTTTCCTGAAAATAAACATTAATGCTGCAGACAATTTTGATCAAGATCCATTTAAACTAATAATTCCTAAGAAATCCATTTGCTCAATTCTAGTGGTAATTATACAATGACTATCATAAAAACAATAAATATATGTAATAAAATATATGTAATTAGTCTTCTTAATAAGACATAGGTTCATTCTTAGCAAAACTTTCCATCCAAACAATTCCCATTTGGCTCAGTTTTTCTAGAGAAAGGAACATATTTTACCTCAAAAATTATGCTGTACTGAAACAAACTGGCTGTCTATAAAGTATAAATTTAAAATAGAATCTTAAAGTTATATGCTTAAGAGTAACCTGTATTCCTGAAAGTTCATATATGTCATCTTAAAGAAAGACGAATACTGTATGATATCACTTATATGTGGAATCTAAAAAAAAAGTCATACTCATAGAAACAGAGAGCAGAATGGGGGGGGGTGTTGGTAAAAGAGTACAAACTTCCAGTGAGAAGATGAACAAGGTCTGAGGATCTCATGTATAACATGGTGACTATGGTGGACAACGCCGTATTGTACAAGTGAAATCTGCTAAGAGAGCAGAACTTAAGTGTTCTCACCCCACCTAAGAAAGGTAAATAATGTGAGGTGATGGATGTGTTAATTAACTTGATGGTAGGAATCCCTTCACAATGTACACACATATCAAATTATTATTTTATACACTTTAAATATATTATAGTTTTGTCAATTATACCTCAATAAAGCTAAAAAGTTATTTAAAGTATTAAACTATTTACAATTTAAAAACAGGCAAAAAAACATTCCATGTCATGTTAAGAAGGCAATTCAAAATTTCTTGACCATTGATAGTTAAAAAAAATCCTTCATGTTCTAAATAGCTTTTAAAGAATCATTAAAATAAAAAAAGTAAGGAAGGTTTTAATGCTTAAAGGCTTTTATGAAGATCAACTTTAAACAGTTTATCTTCATAAAAAAGAATATGAGGACTGAATTTGCTAGAATTTCTTATTCTTGGTTTTCCTGCAGCCATAAGTAAACACTATCTTGGGGACGACACAGCAGAGCATAAGAACGACTGGCTGCTTGGTCAATACTGATAGAACCACAGTTTAAAAACCTCTGAAGTGAGTGGCCTTGTTGATAGTAGGCAAGGCTGAAACAGTCTGAGTTTTCCCACTTGTTCATTCTCAACACTGTTGTTTTCCTCAAGCAAGTCAGCAAACTTTAGACAGTGAATATTGAGGCTCTTTGGGTCATACAGTGTCTGTTCAACTATTGAGCTTGCTTTTGTATTGTTAAAGCAGCCACACACAACATGTAAACGAGTGGGAGTGGCTGTGTTCCAATAAACTTTATTTACAAAAACCAGCTGCAGGCTTGGTTTGCCAACCCCTGGTCAAAAGAACAGAGGCTTTCAAAACAGTGACTGCTCAGAAACAATTCTTGCAAATTTGAAATTCTGAAACTTTCCCAAAAAGGAAATAAGCAGTGATCATGTAAAACCATATTCTTACCACATACCTGAGCTGGGGGCATGACAGATGCAGGTAAGGGATTAGAAATCATTGGTCCAAAGATGTCCAGATCATCATTCAGGGCTGGCACCGTGGTCATATTCCCGTTGGTAACTGGTGCCTCAGCAGGGCCATCTGAAAAGAACATAGATTCTTGTCTCTAAGTAGAATCTCTTAAATTACTTGAAACATGGCATTATTTTAAAAATTAATATATTGTTTTAAAAAAGAACAGTTCAAAAGGTTGACAACAAAATATACATTCCCTTTCTACCCCAGGTTCTATCCTCTTTCCCCAAAAAACCATTTTCAGTTTTGTTTATTCTCCCAGAAATATTCCTTACCCGCCGTCTCGAGGTACATATCCAAACCCCTTGTTAAGGAATGGTATCATACTCTTCACGTTACTCTGCATCTGATGCTTCCTTACGTGCCAGGCACTGTTCTGGGTACTTCATATATATTTGCTCATTTAATCCCCATAACCTTATGAGACAGACACTACTTCCAAGATAACTGGCGAAGCTGGGAATTGCTACCACGTTCTTACAGGTAACACCTCCCCATGAATGTGTGTGTGTGTGCATGAATGTTTTGGATATCGTTTCGTATCAAGTCTACCTATCTTGAAAATAAATGTTGATGACTAAAATTTAACATTTTCAGACATTTTAAGTTAAAATAAGGAAAAAAACTGGATAGAAAGAAAAAACAAACATAGAACTAGGTAAACTGATTATAGGAAGTATCCATAAAACTCTGAAATAAACCACAGCCACCTTCAGTGATGGCAGTACGGGAGGGGACTCTGGTAGAGTGCCAACGTGCTCTATCAGCTTCCTCCTCACCCTACCATTCCTTTTTACCTCAGTGCAGAACTGACTAAGCGGAAGGGGTGGAGTTGGAGTGGAGTGTGGCGGAGTTTGCGCGCCCGGTCTTCCGGGGACTGAAACATCTCTCACAGCTCGGTTTTCTGTGGCCACAACCAGACAACAGCTCAGAGTGTCAAATCCAATCTCTTGGGACTTATATCCTAACCGAGCTTCTGTTCTAATCATTTACTGTCTCATCTGATCTCTCTCTGATCTACACACTCCTCACAGGCACAGCCGTCATCCTTTAGAACCTCTTCAAAGTTGAGTGGGATGTCCTGCACAGAGTAGGTGCTCAAATATCTGACAAATTGAACGGAAGGTCTACCACATGCTGGGTATTTCTACCACAACCACAGAAACTCAAAGGTTTCTTCTCTTTTTTGAAATACCACTATAGAAATTGGTATCTTTTATTTCCCTGTTTAAGCTTCAGTGAATCACAAATTATCATTAGTTTCAATGAGTGAATGGTCACAATAAAATATTTTTTACTACTTAATTTATAAAAGGGTGTGTGAAACCCACAAAAGGTTGGTCTGCAAGAGATAACTGCAAATATTTTCAGTGACTGTCAGAGATGTATTATGAGTACGACCTGTGTGCATGTGTTGCACCTGTTATTTATCTCGTCAAGCACTATCGACAATTCAAAGGTGAAGCAATAAAACAATGCGTAGATTATTACCAATGTGCAATATACAGAATTTTAAGCTAAGACACAACTGTGACATAAAAGAATTCAAATATGACTCATACATGGAAGTAACTGTTTTCATTTCTAACCCTTTCAAATGGCAACATTTTGAAGTTAGATCTCTTTAAAGAGCTATCTTATGTTTTCCAGTGCATTCCACATTCCATTTACACGATGTGTGTAATACATCATGTACTTATTAACCAGAAATAAAATATTTTAAAAGGACAAGGTATTTTAGATTAAAAACACAATGACAGGGGCCGGCACGGTGGCATAATGGTTAAGTGCTCGTGCTCTGCTCAGGCAGCCCAGGGTTCACAGGTTTGGATCCCAGGCGCGGACCAACGCATCGCTTATCAAGCCATGCTGTAGTGGCGTCCCATATAAAATAGAGGAAGATGGGCAGGGATGTTAGCCCAGGGCCAATCTTCCTCAGCAAAAAGAGGAGGATTGGCAACAGATGTTAGCTCAGGGCTAACCTTCCTCACCAAAAAAAAAAAAAA